>NC_133796.1:37797565-38454753 GCF_043250625.1 Sebastes fasciatus
CGAGGTCCGGCATCTTCATGCTCTCCATGGGCGAAAAGTAATCAACGAAGATGTGAAGCAATTCTCTGCTGTAGATCATGTGTAGAGGTCCTTAGAATAATAGAGCCACCAATGTTCCACAATGAGACAGGGAGAGGAGGAAATACAGAGACCGATTTCTACATCCAAAAGAGAAGGCAGTAGACTAGAACGCGATGCTAGACGTTTCAGTTGCCATGTTGATCGGTTGGTTTTCTGTAGGTTGAAGGGCATTCTGGGAAACGTAGGTACAGAAATCACTAATTGAAGTAAGAGTAGACAAAGCAGGGTGGACTAAACATCTTTAACATCGAATAACAAATGTCTCCTGAAATGCACTCAGCATGACAAAACAGTGTGAGGGTGTATGAGCGTGGATTTTTCCTTTCAAACTTTATAGCAGCTTCTATTGGTACTCTAGTGTTAAGCTAAACAGCCCCCACAATTTGCCGAGTAAAGCCTTTAGTCCTTAATTCTTAGTCTAATGCCAGACACACTGCGCTTCTTTACTGTGTGTTTTAGGTATATAAAGGCTTAGGCTCCTGGGCGGTTCAAGACGAGGTCCGACATACAGAATTCTCCTTCGTGTGGTGTTCTAGAAACTTGCTCCACATCAGAAATCCTAAATGCTCTCAGTGTGGCGGTGATAAGATAATGAGGCTGATTCTCGGGACAGTAGGTACGGGCGCTGACAAGGGAGCAAAAGAAAAACTCTGGTGTCTTCATATCTTCACTAGTAGTGCCTCTTTTTTCATCAGATCATTGTGACCTTCCTCAGTGAACATTATCACATTTTAAGGGAATGCCATTGGAGTGTGTGTTGAGTTTAAGAGTTTGAATGCAAATTGTGATGAAGGAGTATGTTTGATGTGACTTGGGCTTTTTTTTTTTTTTTTCACTGCACCAAATGTGCTGTGCTGTACCTGTGCTGTCACAAGTCATATTTCAGAAGAGTGAAATTGTGCCAATACAGAGCCTTTATATGGGCTAGAGGGAAGACCAACAAAAGTGCTTTAGTTTTTGAGATACCCCTACCGGAGGTAGAACAAAGGACAACGATGTTTTTTCAAATTCTCTTAGGTCTCCTACATAGGAAATGGATACTTGGATAAAAATATTTGACTTATATATTTGCCAAAGCTGCCTAAAAGTAAATGACTACATTCATCATAGACCTTCATATCTGATATTTCCGCTCATTGTACTCATGTGTTTGTAGTACTGTATTTCCTCAATGCATCAATGCATTCACATTCTTTTTCTCACACATGTAGAGGAACCCCCTGTCCACTATCACACAAAATGTGGGGTCAATCGGAGCTTGCATTATGGCCTTACATGAGTTTAGGTATATAAACTCCCATTCACAACATCACAACATCTGTCAATTTAACCACTTTTGCAGTAAAACATTTTTATATAAGAATCCATTTTCTATGTAAGAGACCAAACAGAATATGAAAAAAACATAGTTGTGCTTTGTTCTATCTCCGGTTCTCAAGATTTGGGGTGTCTTCCCTCTAGCCTAATATCTGTGACCCGAGTAAGAAGTTAAACTGACAAGACAGAAAGATTAAACTAAAAATCAACGTTTAAAATATTTTAATCATCCATGGTCCATTTCAATACTTTGACTTTCAATAGTCTGCATTTACAGCCCAGTCTCACAGCAGTTCGTGAAATAGTCATGAAATTTAATGTATTGATTTGTGTACATAGACACGAATCACACATTTTTTGGTGATGGACAGCGTGAATCATTAATTCTCATGTAATTGTGAACTGATGTCCGTGCCCCGTGTAAAACCAGAAGTCAACGGTTGATTTATTTTTGTCCCGTAACTTCCGCACTGAAGTTACGGCAGTTCCGGTGTTAATTTTAACCCAACCCACGATTTTTTCATAAACCTAACTAAGTAGTTTAATTTTGAAAAGACTGGAGCATAAATCGGCACGTTCGTCATGTGTTGCTGGATATAACACACAAAAAATACGTTGTTGAAAGTCGTGCTGAGCGTCATGAAAAAAAAAAGGAAAATGCGTGTCTATGGACACAAATCAAATAAATTAAATTTCGTGACTATTTCACCAACTGCTGTGAGACTGTGTTGACATTTAATACACTGCTCGGCTACAGCGCCCGTTTAACAAGCGTCTGACAGGTTAGGAATGACAACTTGGACGATGACAACTGGTGTCGCTGGAATTACGTTATCCATGCTAGTGCTGTGAGCTAAAGTTATCGATTTTGGTGGACAACAACAACTTTCCAGCACGGGTACAGCACAGTTGTCCTGCAGTGAAAAACAAACCAGACAGTGTGCTTCCTCCATCATTTATCACTTACACTAGTTTCTAACAGATTATTTTATGTGATCTATATTTAACAAAAGATAAAGTATCTGTAAAAGAAATATTAATTAATGAAGAGTGTGGAAAATAGTCAATTCAGCCATCTCACCAGTCCCCACGGTTTGTTCCTTTCAAAAAAAAAAAGAAGAAATCTGAACAAAACAAAAGGAGTCGTCTCCTGTTGATGATCGAAGCCATCGTGTTCACATCAAGAGAGCAACACTGACTTTTATATGAGTTCCCTTCTCAAGAGCCGATCAGGCAGATAGGAGAAAATGTACTGTAGTGGGGGCTATACAAAGGGTGTATAGACATGCCATATATAAATAAATAATTTAATATCTGTAATTATAAATATTACATTGTATTGATTCAACATGTAGTATGTGAAATTTCTCTTTATTTTGGATTTTTTTTTAGGTGTGGATTATTCTTTATTTAAAAATTTTAATGCAGATCTCATGGAGTCTTGTCATTATTACGTTTGGCATCACCTGCATATATACACACATTTATATCACTGTGTTTGTGAGGTCTTGATTCTCATCGGATGATCTGACTGACTAACGGCATCCCTACATCTCAGTTGGTGAGTTAAATGTAGTCATAGCTGACTTGCTTGTGAGTGGGTTACTAATGAAGTAACACACTACTGAAGCAGTGTTTTCATGTGTTGTAATTACACACATTCTTACTCTTCCATAGTTATTATGACAACTTGTACTTCTAAACAAGTACTAGTCTTTGGCCTACTGTACATTAGTTGGTGACACAATCCTCTCTGTTACACTTATTTGTTTGGGTTATGTTGCAGCGTACACATGACTTTTAATAAGTAGTATAGTATTTTTGCCTTTATTTAGAAGTGGACAGTATAGAATGCTACAGGAATGAGTCCTAAAACCCAGAAATGAGTTAACATTTTAGCACTTCAGAAGTTCCCTCTTCTGGAAGTCAATGGGTTTTTTTGAATGGGTTTTTAGTTACATGCCTGAAATAAGTTCTGTGGTTAACACAAGCTGAAGAGACTTTAACGTTTTGTTCTACGACATAAAAAACATCAATAAATACCTCACTTGTGAACTTTGAAGCCTTTACGTGTCTTAAAAGAGGCGGTTTGCTGACAAAGTGGCTATATGAGACTATAAAACGTCATCACCTTTACAACCTCGTTGTGCTTTAATGACCGTGGTGTAGTTCGTTTATAGCCTAACGTTCTTCTGGCGATTGCTTTCACACAAGAAATCGTAAAAGTGGTGTTCATTTTTGGAGATTATCTTGTTGAACAAAACGTGTAAATATCATACACGTGTGTTTGCCACAGACAAACACACATGGGAAAAATCCCATTGGCTTTTTGTCGAGGGAACCCAGGGCGACGCTAACTTCCCGGTTGGCCTACACAAATACGTCATCCCTGGAGCACTCTGGTGATACTGGGTCAATTACAACTTTTTTAAAACTAAAAAACACGGCTGACCGAGTCACCTCGCCATGTTCCTCTTTTTTGTCATTTTATGCCAATTGTCAGGTGTCACTTGTTGTTACCATGGAAACATGGTTCCTAAAAGCATGGTCACACATGCGCCAATGCCGTGAGCATTTCCCGCCGAGGCGTTATTCAAACTGAAAGTTCACCAAAGTTGAAGTGAGCAAATGCAAAGATGCAAATTTGCCACTGGAAGCAAATGTTGTTATTTTTTTGCCCCTGCGCTCGTATAGAATGGAAATGAACGTGTGAAGTGTGACTGTGCCTTAATTCTAAGTAAGCCTGCGAGTGGGGAGTCTAACTGTTGATGCTTAAAATACTGTATGTCTGCCTTTACTTTTGTAAAACTGTATAACTTGCATTAGATTCATATAACAACACTACAGATCAGTGTTAAATATCTCTGTGGAACCGGCCTCTGTTCAAAACCCCAGCAAAGTGTAGCTGAACAGAGCTGTGGTCTGTTAACATGAGCTGTTGTAACGCTGTTTGGAAGCAATAGAAGATTTACACAGAAGAAAATTGTTTGAAAAAAGGGAAGCCAGGGATGTTTTGCTAAACAAGAATTGCATCTAAACCTGCCTCCCTCAGCCATCATTTCGGGGCTACCAGTCATGAAACGGTTATGACAGGGAGTCGCTACCTAACTTAAACCCTCAGCCGCTCTGAAGTTTGAGAAGGAATCTAACTGAACATGGACTGAATAAAATATTGATAAATCTGCAAAAATGTGGGCAAAGGATTAGTAATTATTTGCGCCTTTATTTGCTACAGTATATTTTTGGCATCATTGGGCAAAAATTCCATAATAACCTTTCAGCATATTATAATTCAAGTGTTCTGAGAGATAACTAGACTTCTGCACCTCCTCATGGCTCTGTTTTCAGGCTTTAAAAAATCGAGACTTTGACCAATCACAGGTCATTTCATTGAGAGAGCGTTCCTATTGGCTGTGCTCCGGTCATGTGACCAGAACTTGGCGTTCCTTCAACAGATTTTACAATGGCTGCCAGGTCACAAACTTTCTCATTTTACAGCTAAACCGTGCACTACAAGATGATTCTGAACACATTTGAGGAGAGAAATAAGCATTACAGTAACATAATATTGATTCATATTTGATCAGCGCTGCCTAGTTTGACCATTTTGTTGGAGTTTGCAAGTGATTGACAGCCGGCTCTCATAGACGTCAGCTGGACAGCGGATCTCAGATCAGCTCTGACTGCTTGTTTTCCTCCGGTCTGTGAAATCCTGCAGATGTAGGGAGATGTTAGGAGCACCGGAGGACACCGATGCACATTATTTTTTCAGGTTACCTGTTTCATGTACTAGTGTCATGATATAGCGACTGTTTTATATAAATAACGTTTTTTAATATTATTTGCTCCAATCTCGTCTACTTCAGCTTTAATGCAAAAAGAAACACATACACATACACACTGCCAGGTTGGGCATAACATCTCATCATCATCAAAATGTATGAATAACAACATTATGGAAGAGTCAGGGCCCACAGTGCATTATGTGTGAATGAAGAGGAAAATGGGGTGGCACTGCCTGAAACTATAATTTAAAGGTCTTGTAAGAGGTGAGATGTTTATCTTTTTTTTAAAAGCCGGTTTAAGTTCTATAACACTCAATTCATGGAGAAATACACACAGCCCAGAAAGTGTGCCTTTAAACGAGCCATCAGGATTTCTGTCCATTTGTGATGTCACAAATCTACATCTATATATATACATTTATATATATATGTAAACATTGTAAATGTTTCCTAGTTTAATTAGTTGTAGTGTATGTGAATTACATCAGAGGACAAAAAGTAAATAAAAATGGCCACAAGCTGTTGCCTAGCAACGCATTTCAATAGAACCATAAAACCATAGAAATAAAATAGGAGTGGCCAGCAGATCAATCTGTGAGTGTACCAGGAAGTTTCTAGTTCCTGAAAAGGAGAACATCGCTCTCAGTGAACTTCCCCTGAATAAAGGTTATAGTCATTTGACTCAAACAAAAGAAAACGGGATTATGCGGAAGTCGGTCTCCACAACGGTCACTATGGCAGCGGCACTCGTAAAAATATCTGCCTCTCTGACCATCCTGCTACATTGATTTGAATGGGAAATATCCGTTCTACTCTTATATTCTATTTCTATGGCTGAAACAGAGCGATTCAGACAGAGGGTAAATACAGGCATACTCATGCAGACGGTATGAGGTAGATAAAGTTTTTTTTTTTTTAACATTACAGCATGTAAAGATGTTCTAGTAGAAACATAAATTACAAGTATGAACATGAAAATGAGCATGATGTTGGACCTTTCTCAAATCTTAATCTCATAACTTGATAAGTATCGAAATACAAGGAAACGTGCACAAGGTTTTTCCTGTTTTATTTCAACATATTTTGCTGGAGCTGATCCTCCCTGCAGGACAGATCCACCTCATGTATTTGCAACAGGATATGGTTCTGTTAGTAGTATTCCTCCTCCAGGTTGGGCTGATAAGGATCTTCAGTATCAAGTGGCGGAGGAGGAGGGGGGAGGGGCTTCTCACCGTAATCTGCAGCAACACAATGACACAATCTGGTGTTTGCCAAGTATCCAACAAATGTTTTAACAACATTGTTTAATCAGTGTTCAGTGTTGCCTTAGACACACAGCACTTGGTAGCCTGTTTGGTTTGATTATGAGTTGCTACTGAATAAACTGATAGGTGGCTTTCTTACCATCAGCAGTGCTAACATACTGTTTGAAGAGTCCGGGGTCAAAGAGCAGCTCTAACTCTGCTGTATCTCCATCAGCTCTGCAACACCAGATGAAAACAGTGAGGATAATCACACTGTGGAGGCCGCTGATATCAGAAACTCAAACTAATGTCTATGTCTACATGCACATGATAATCTATGGATGATAATCTGAGAAAGGAACTATTACAGTTACAAAGTGTACATAGGAACCCCGTGCATGGCAATCCCCAGATAATGGAACAATTGAGCTGCTTCATCCAGTGAAATGTGGAGAAAAATCTGAAGTCCAGATGTGCTGAGGAAGTCTACCATTACCAAAAACAAGTTAATTCAAGTGTGCTATTAGTATACTTCCTTTAAACTTTAAATAAGAGAGTATACTTTCAGTTTACTTTTTTATGTATTTACCAGAGATATACTTTACAAAAGTATACTGAAGTATACTTGGCTTGTACTGACAAGTATACAGAAAAGTCTAACTATACTTGGCTTATATTTGTACTTAACCTTTTGATCGAGATATACTTAAGGAAAGTATAATTAAGTATTCTTGCCTTAAAGGCCTACAGAAAGGTATACTTGGCTTGTAGTTTACTTCAATTCATCAAGAATCTTCTACTTTTTTGGATTCTCCGTTCACTGTGGAGGCATGCGAGAACATTTTTTTTTTCTTTTTATCATCACAAAACATCAAGGGTCACCACGAATGAGTAGTAGTCCTGATTGTACTGTCCGCTTGGCGGACGCGTTCCACACATGCACAGTAGATTGCTACGCTACCACCTGCAGCAAACTTCCACACAGAGCCTATATGCGTTACATCCTCTGATGATGAAATTTATGTCACGCGGACCCTTGCGGACCCTCGTATACTCGCATATGTGGAAAGTTAGGCTTACGGCTCGCTACACATGATCTGCAGTATGAGCTGTGCACACTGCAAGGTGGGGCTAGAGCACAACGCAGAGGCACAAATGTGGCATATACTATAGGTTTGTGTCGCCATACGAGAGATTTGAGAGAGATTTTAATCCACTCCTCTCTGGCAAACAAATAAAAGAGTGGTTGTTGAACTGGTTTTCAGGTCTGCTGTTCTGGGCAATCGTATCAGTTTTGGCAAAGTTCACCTCAGCATTCTGAGAAAGGGCATGTCAAGGAAATCTACTTTAAGGATTAACTTTAAGGATCGTGTCTGTATTGACAGTTGTGTGGCTATTGTCATATGAGTGGACGCATAGGTGTGCCGAAGTTTGTTCAGTCACTGACGTACGTTGGCATGTATGCAGACAGGTGCAAAAACAACTACAAAAAGTCCCAGTTTGTACTTGTTACGCATAGCTGCTGATAGCGTTAAGCTGCCTTCACATGATAACAAATTTGCTCTTCACTCACTGCAAGGTAGGGCGCAGAGCCTTGCAGACCCTTACAAAACAGAAGTATACTTCAAGTTTATTTATATTAATTATTTTATATTTATTTATTTATTTATTTATTTATAAGCAACCACTCATATGTTAAGAGCCACACAAGAATGTATGATCATTTCCCAGGAAAAGACTGAACGCGTCACAGTCTCTCACACAAATAAAAGGAAGCCGCAAAGCCTCTTTATGAAGCCTATGAAAAGATAAATACCCTTAAGAAAAGGAAGTATACTTAAGTATAGTTCAAGTATAATCCCAAAAATACTTTATGAAATAAGTATACTAATATCAATGCACTAGTAGTATACTTGTAAGTGTACTACTTACTGGGATTAAATTGGCCCACTTTTTAGTTTATAAAAGTATGCTTTTAAGTATACTTTAAATGTAAGAGTAGTAAACTTTGAGTACACAACTAGTTTACATCCAAGTTGTGTTTTGTACCGCAACTATAATATGAACAATACTACAAGTGAAATTATAGGTATACTGTTAGTTTACTAGTTATATACTTGTAACCCACTTTTTAGTTTATGAAAGTATACTTTAAAGTATACTCTCCGTAAACTACTAGTTTAATAGATTTTACTGCAAGTATACTTGTACGTTTTCTTTAAGTGAACTCATAGTACTTAGCCAAATATACTTTTCAGTAAACATTTCAGTATAAGCCAAGTATACTTGGACTTTTCTGTATACTTGTCGGTATAAGCCAAGTATACTTAAGTATAATTTTTTTAAGTGTATCTCTGAAATGCACATAAAAAGTAAACTGCACGCTTACTCAAACATACTTATTTTAATTTTAAAGAAGTTTACTGAGAGCACACTTGAATAAACTTATTTTTTGTAAGGGGAGGCAAAGCACAGCTCAGGTATAATATGGCATGAAAAAGTGCACAAGGACCGTCATTCTCTGTTTCTAGGCAACAACAACAACATTTGCAGCAGTCTGTGTTTTCTGACACACCCTGCTACAGCCATTGCTCCCTCAATTCCTTGATGCATTTTTTGATATTCTATCTTTCAGGAAACTACTCAAATAACAATATCACACCAAACTGCCAGAAGCCTCAACTTGTGCTTCAACATGTTCACATGACGATTATCTTAAAATAGAAGTAAAGAAGACCTACCTGCTCAGCACAGGTGCAGAAAGTCCTCCACAAATCACAAAAGAGATGATGAGTAGAGCCATGAGGCCTTTACTGATCCTGTCTAACTGCATTGTGGACAGCTTGTCTTGAGCAAACCACCGCATCAACTCACAAGAAAAGCCTGGTTCTAGAATGAGTTATTACATTTGTTAGTCTTCAAAAAAAGAAAACAAGGAAACGAATTTCCCAGTAAAAGAACAGTAAAGAACTGGTAGCAGGGTTGCCATTATGTTACTGTACAAATTAACATTATTATACTGTCACTGAAATGTACAGCTTTGTACTGTTAATGAAAAATACAGTATGAACTGTTTTTTTTTATTAATTTCACATTATTTTTACAGTTAATTTACTGTTTAAAGATACATTGCTGTTTTCCCCCTTTCTTTTACATTATCTTACTGATTTTGTTTTAATGCACTATTTACATACATTTTAATAAACATTATTTTTTGCCTAAATGAATAGACTTAGCAGGTTACAGACATAGAAATAGTCACACTAAATACAATTAAAGGCACTTGTTAGTGGAAAAAGGCTATAATAGATTTGTTGACACTTTTCCCAAAATGTCTGTCTATAGCTGGCTACAAGCACAGAATGCAAACCAGAACAACATGTGAGTGAAGAACAGAGCTCATTCACTGATTTTACAATCATGTACACTGTACAAACCTCACATGTGCAGATCAGGTCCCAGAATTAAAAAAATACTGCATGAAACTGTTACTGATGATACTTTAGACAGTTGATCAGCAGTAAAGTGCTGTTTTTTAAAGAATGCATTATAGTTCAGTTAAAAAACGGCCTATGAGCGTAATTTAACAGATTTTCTTTTGTATTAACAGTAAAGCACTGTTTTTAGCAATAACAGGTTAATACTGTTGAAATCCTGCTGTATATTAACAGCAATTGTTCAAGAGTCCATATGAACGCCACCCTCATGTCGCATTCACGACCCCGGAAGTGGAAAGTTTCTGAAAGCTCAGAGTTTACGAGTTTCGATGTGTTTGTTGATGTTGTCCGAAATGGGGGCGCCCATGGAAATTAATTTTTCGGTGCATAATAAGTTAATATATTGTAATTTTAGTCGTATATTGTTTTTCTTCATAATTTTTTTTATAAGTCTGGGGAAAATGTCTATATTGGTAAATGGACTTGCATTTTATATAGCGTTTTTCTAGTCTTCCAACCACTCAAAGCGCTTTACACTATATGTCAGCATTCACCCATTCACACACACACATTCATACACTGATGGCAGAAGGCTGCCATGCAAGGTGCCAACTTTGCCCATCAGGATCTAATCTAAATACTCATTCACACACCAATGGCTATGAGTCCGGAGCAATTTGGGGTTAAGTGCATTGCACCCTGCACAGGTTGCCAGACTATCACAGGGCGGACACATAGAGACAGACAATCATTCACAATCACATTCAAAACACCAAATAAATGATTTATCCTATTTTAGGTAAAGGATTTATTAAACAATATTACTTTAAAATATACTTTTCAGATTCAGGAGTACTGGTAACAGGCAGTGTCGGTACGCAGCATATATGCAATACCGGCAGTTCTACATTTTACTCCTTGGTGTACTGTGACTTTTTCATGCGTACCGGATCTTCTCACAAGCTGTCTTTACTCTCCTCTGCCCTCTCCATATCAGGTTCTCTGGGAGATTCATAATGGAGATTCATAATGACGCAGCGTCAGGCAGGATATGACGTCACGCAGTGCTCGAAGTGGGCCGGTATGCAGCAGTACAGAAGATGCTGAAGCCTGGCTGTTCACATCAGAAGCGCATTTCTCTGTGCTGGTCAACAAGCGATTCTGATCCTCTGCTGTTCACTATCCATCTCTCACTCTGTGTCTGTGTGCTTGTGTGTATCTGCTCCTCTCTCTCTCTCTCTCTCTCTCTCTCTCTCTCTGTTTAGACACAACTGACACATATGTAGAATACGTAAATGATTTAAAACCTACGATCACAAACAGCTGTGACACAAGACTGTTTCTAATAGATATAGTGGATGGATTTTGAAAAGTGATTGGGGAGACGGACTGGGAGGGAATCCGAGGAATCAAAACTCTCGGGGGAGAGAGGGTGTGCTGTAATTTATCAATACAATGTTCACGTCCCGTCATTATTAATGAAAAATGATTGAAACGTTTTCTGAATCTGCTCTTTTGATTTATAGAATATGATTTTACAAGGCAAACATTTCCAGACTGTGATAAATAATAAAAACAATAATTTAACTAATAACAATAATGGTCCAAAATTATGTAAAATTGCAGGTTTAAGTCAAAAACCTTCAAATTTTCTTGGGGGAGGAGCCCCAAACACAATATCTCCTAGTATCTTTTATTCCCTGTTGAAATTCAGAATGTATCTCTTTATAATGCTGCATAATATGTAAGAGCATCCTGATGGGACTGAATGAAGAGCTCAAACACCTCAGCTCTGCATGTACACCTGCATGTCTGACTGGCTGCTGTTGGTTCCAGCCTATAGATGCCTATAGAGCCTAGTGATGCTGTAGGCTACAAATAACACAGAAAGCCCTTTAAGTATGAACACTATATACAAACACGCCACCTTAACCCTATAATGTTCCAGTGTGAATATTATTGGAGTATTATAGGCCTATTACAGAAGATGCATAGCCCAAGTATACTGTATATAGAAATTAAATCACAACTGATCATGACTGACACAGTTCAACATGCTTAAAGAAATAATGAATAAATAGGAATAAGTTGCAAGAGGCTCTTGATACTTCCTTCTACCTCCACGTATAGACTCAAATGAAGCAAATACATTGATTCTTATTTCAAAATCGTATGGAAAAAAAAAATTGCGATACATAAGTGAATGTTTTTTTCCCAACCCTAGTAAATATGTATACTGATGTTCTTCTCATATGCCTTCTTATAATAAGTGTTACTGGCATGCTGCACTTCATTTGTCTTCATTATTTGTCTCCTTAGCTGCAGGAACACAAGCACAGCTTCTTGCCAAACCAAAGACCTTAACATCACCAGGGCCACCAGAGCCATGAAACTGTCAACAGAGCTGGCTAATTGTACACAACTGCCGATACAGACAATGCCCTCAGAATGTGGAGGGGAACCAACTCAACAATCACTCTTTTGTCTTTTATCGAGGGACTTTTATTTCCTTGTCAACGGATAGTTTTGTTTAAATATCACAACACAAATGTCAATTGTAAATTAACAGGAACCTGTGATTATCTGCCTTTATGGACAGACACGCTCACAGACCGGCTACAGAGAGGGTGAGTGGCGAGGGAAGAGGCGAGGGAAAGAGCAGCCTCTGACGGGGCAGAGAGATACCTGCTGAGACAACACGACACTTTTTAACATTCCTCTAATATCTGGAGGGAGATCAGTCCACTGTTTTGTTGCTGTAACCGAGAAAGCAGTTTGAGTGACGTAAATTTTGTCGAGCAATGTTTTATATTTCCCGTCTCCCCTTGTTGATGATCCTGTTTGTCTCACTTTACTATGAGCTGTTAGAATAAATAGTTTAAACCTGCAGTATCCTATAAAGTAAACTAACATAAACAACAAAATCTAAGTTGTATTTTTCGATAATATTGCAACAGTGGTACAAGTTTGTTTTTTTTGTCCAGTGCTTTAAGAGCTGGTTTAAATGCTACAGCCTCATCTAGCATACTGCAAAATACATCGCTTTAACCGTCGCATGCATACTACTGAGGAACGCAGTATGTACTGTATACTGCATACTGTGTTCATCAGTAGTATGTAGTAGGCGGTTTTGAATACAGCCAATATTTGTTAATGCAGTAGCTGACAGGAAGTAAACTTGGACCAAAGCTGTTTCTCTAGCAACATAATGGCAATGAAATGGTCAATATAAAAGGATTAGAAATTACGTTTATATTAGGTGACTCTGCAGTACACAATTTACGTGCACGCTAATGTTGGAGGCCAAGAAGATTTCTGCTTGAGCTTGAGACTTAAAGGGGACATATCATGCTCATTTTCAGGTTCATATTTGTATCTGGGGTTTCTACTAGAACATGTTTACATACTTTAATGTTTAAAAAAAACTTTATTTTCCTAATGCTGTCTGCTTGAATATACCTGTATTTACCCTCTGTCTGAAACGTTCCGTTTTAGTACAGTTGAATGGAATTGCAACAGAATTGCGTTGCTAGGCAACGGCTTGGGTCCATGTTTACTTCCTGTCAGCTGATGTCACTCATATATACCGCAACAGGAAATAAACTGGGACCCATTTAGAATGTTTACGTTTAAAACTTTGAAATGGAATAAATATTGTATATTTGTGACATCACAAATAGACAGAAACCCTGACGGCTTGTTTCAAAAGCTCAGTTTCTGAATACGGGCTGTGTGTATTTCTCCATGGATTAAGCGTTTCGATACTGGCTCCCTGCACTGGCTCCCTGTTAAATCCCGGATCGACTACAAAAACCTTCTGCTTACCTACAAAGCCCTCCATAACCTCGCCCCCACCTACCTCACAGACCTCCTCCAGGAGTACACTCCCTCCCGTTCCCTCCGCTCATCATCAGCCGGACTTCTGACCACCCCCACCTCACGCCTCCGCACCATGGGAGCCAGGGCATTCAGCTGCTCTGCTCCCAGGTTATGGAACTCACTCCCCCCACACATCCGGCAGTCTGACAACATCACATCTTTCAAATCCCTCCTGAAAACCCACCTGTTTAAACTGGCCTACTCTCTCTAGAACTCATCATCACCCATCCTATGTGTCTGTACAATTATGTCTCTGTCATGTCCTGTTGTTTTTATATTGTTTTATCTGTCAATGTTTTAATTGATTCTTGTAAGGTGTCCTTGGGTGTCCAGAAAGGCGCCACTAAATAAAATGTATTATTATTATTATTATTAGCTAACATTACTGCCAAGCAGCTGAAATATAGAGTGAAATTGTGGTTTTAGCTGACGTGTGTCGCCTCACTGTTTTGAGCAATGCTCGTTCAAGTCTATGTAGAACGAGCAAGCGCGAGCTCGACGCTGACTTTCGTTGATTTAACGGCCACAGGTGTCGCTGTTAAGCAGCAATTCTGAAAGGTACAAATAGTCCCTTTAAGAAGGATTTTGAATGCAGGACCCTTACTTGTAACAGAGTATTTTATACATGGTAGTATTGCTACTTTAACTGAACTACAATATCTGAGTACTTCCACCACTGCATGTACTATAATACAATAATAAACATGTAATACAATAATAATGTAATATAACAATATAACATGTAATAGAAATGTTTACTTATTGTGATGCCCCTGTTGACCTTGCTTTGTTTGGTAAACCAATAGTGAGGTAAATATCAGGGGAAGTAAACATGAAGTGTAATCAGGAAAACTGCTGTTAAGTCCTGAAGCTACCCAGACACACGAATGTACATTAGCATGGACTGAAGTGCCCTGAGGTGTAGATATAGTAATACTGGTGTTATACTGCTGTTAAGTCCTGAAGCTATTCAGACACCTGAATGTACATACCGTAAGCATGGGACTCAAGTGCTCTGAGGTGTAGAGATGGTAAACTCCAGCAACACTTCTGCTTCAATACTCTCTCACCTTACTCAAAAGGCACAACCACAACACATCCACAGATATTAATACTACATAAAATACAGTTAACGAGAACAATAAAATGTATTATAGTGATGCCTCCATGACCAATTTAAGCAAATGAGACTGAGGACAACTATGTACAAAAATACTTGACAAATCTTTCTTTAAAGTACATTTTTGAAGAGATAATAAATGTGTGATTAATTTGTGATTAATCATGATTAAATATTTTCATCGATTTACAGCCCTAATATTTCGTTTTATGGCAGTTTTTTTGATGCAGACATCAAGATGTGCTTTTTACTGATATCATGCAGTGGAATATTTTCTAATTTAAAAAAAAAGATGGTGCATGGCTCATGTGTCGTCCCTCAAAACATACTAGAAGTCAAGAAAAACAAGCTTTGCAACCTGAACCTGTTTCAGAGGAGTCCCTCCCCCTTTGTCTCCTCCCTGATATTCTATGTATGACCTGAGGAGGGAGGTTTCTGCAGCAGTAGAATCCATTTGGACATTGACGCTGTTGATGCTCTGGACGTGTTGTGGATTTATACCTGAAAACAGGTAAGTCATCAGCATTGTCTCTGCTGGGAAAAATGCGGCTCACTTTGACTGTTTAGAATTAAAGCTGCAACACTTAATCGATTAGTTAACTATTAAATTCATCTCCAACTTTTTTTTTTCTTTTGAGTAATTTTTTAAAGAAAAAAAAATGCAAAATTCTCTGATTTCAGCTTCTTAAATGTGAATATTTTTCTGGTTTCTTTACTCCTCTATGACAGTAAACTGAATACCTTAGAGTTGTGGACAAAACAAGACATTTGAGGACGTCATCTTGGGCTTTGGTAAACACTGATTGACATTTTTCACCATATTCTGACATTTTATAGACCAAACAACTAATTGATTGATCGAAAAAAATAATCAACAGATTAATTGAAAATCTAAATAATAATTAGATACAATTTATGTACAGTATAACCTCAATTTTGGTTTCTCTCTTCATTGTTATATGTCACTTTTTTCCCAATTATTTTGTTGTTTAAAAATGTATAAAAGGGTTAAACTTCATTGCTAATGTGTGTTTTTGTGTGCAACACAAACAACTTGAGTTTATTCTGTGTCATCAATCTTTGCTATGGTGTGACAGTGGGACAATACTGGTGTTTTACCTATGATGTGACAGGGGTGTACTGGTGTGCGTCTGTTGTTTAACAGGTTTCACTACAGTGTAGACTGAATTTTTTTATCTTCAACGTGCCATCTTCACCTCCTGCCAGAGTTTGTTTGCTGGAAAAATGAAGCGGCAGTTTTTCAGGTATCTATGAGGTGCTATGAGGTATTTGGTCTCTCATCTTCCAGGTTTTTCTATTTTTAAGTTAAATATCAGCCGAAATAAAAAGTATTTCTTTAGGAGTCATACAAAGTCATGCGTTATGATTTAAGAGTATCATCTGTGTAACGGGGATCCCAGATCTGTTAAGCTGGGGACACGCCAACCCGACATCAGAGAACTAGAGGCGACGAAGGCCGCCTGTTTCGTTGCCTCATATCGCCATTATTTTGGCCCACAAGTTGCACCCGAACACATTGCAAAAACTACAGCCGACGACCAGTTAACACGTACGTTCTGCACCTTCCTGACATGAAATAACTCTCCACACCAGCAGGCGGCGTTAGTCTGTATTCGTCATTCAAAAAAAGGAAACTGGAAGACCGAGGACGGCGGATATACAAGCCGTTGTTATGATACGTACACGAAACAAAGCGACGTTTGCCGACCATTTTCACACCACTCTCACTCACCACTTGGCTTCATTCCAGATGGCCATGTCGTTGTGAAAATATCCGTGTATTGGAGTGATCTAATGAGATGAAGATGAAAAATGTGTTTTTCCTCTTGACTTGATTCGTTGGCTTGCTTTCCTCACTTTCGTTTCTCTTCTCGTGCACTGATTCGTTTAAGCCGAACAGCCAATCAGAGTGATTTCTTTCACCGATGGGCGCCGAAAGCCGAATCGGCCAAAAAAAACTCCAACACGGGCAGACTAGAGCGGACGGTGCGGCACACACCGCAAAAACTGGGCCTCTGAGATGCAGTTGAAGTATAAAGAAGCATAAAACGGAAATACTAAGTAAAGTACAAGTACATCAAAGTTGTACTTCAGTAAGGTACCTGATTGAATGTAGGCCTACTTAGTTAAATTCCACCACTGAAAATGAAATGGTTAAAAAATAGGTAAATGATAACGATTGACAACTGAGGGGCGGCAAACATTGAAGTTTAAGCCATTCCTGTAAGTCTGAGACACAAACAGTGCAAAACATGGCCTTAACAAAGAAACATTCATTGTACTTCAGTGGTATATACAGTGTTTGTGAAGGAACCACCATCTCGTGGTGACACCCTGCAATTGAATGAATGGGAGTGTTTACAGTAGAAACTAGACACTCCCAGCGGCTTGGATACTTTTCATTCCTGTTTTTTTTTTCGTTTTTTTTAATTGGTGAATTGGATGAGGAGATAATAAAATCTGTAAAATAGCCCTCCCACAAAACATGGAAGGTATGTACATTAGAATAAGAGTTTTAAGGTAAATGTGTTAGTGAATTTAACTAAATTAAAGATCAGAATTGCTGTTGTTATTCTTCAGCCAACGGCCACTTCAGTTTTTCTCCCCCATACAGCTTGGCCATATCAAGTAGTGGTAGTAGTAATAATAATTTATTTTGGTCCTTATTGCATATCTTGACATGCTCATTATAACATCAAATACTTTGTTGTTTTTTTAACCATATATTGTATAGGTTGAACTGATGTGTTCTCTTTTTTGTTTGTTTGCTCATTTCAGTGTGCTCAAGGAAAGGAGCGGTAGAATCTTCTGCTGTTTTGTGTTGCTCATTGTCAGCTCCACTTCCTTATATTTAAGGTGAGTCACGAAGTCATCGTTATTGCTCTTGAAGACCAATAAGAGCACATATGAGCCGATTTGATTTATTTGCGAGAGTCATTTCAAAATGATTTTATTCCAGTCTCATTTTTCAATATTAGAAATTTAGCATCCCTCGTCTCTCCAGACAACCTGCCGGTGGCCAGTGAAGGACAATTGAGACAGAGCATCAATTTGGACGACACACTTGACTTTGGGTAAGAGAATTGTCCCTCTACTTTTGACTATATGGACTCAGAAATCAAGTCAATTTAGCTAAATGGCATATTTAAAAAACAACACGTTGCCCATCGCTTTTACAGAGAGATTTCATGGTGAATAATAACTGCATAATAAACACAATTTAAAGAAGACCTATTGCGCCTTTGTGCTTTCCCCCTTTCCTTTAGTGCGTAATATATATATTTTTTTGCACACGTAAAATGTCTGCAAAGTTACAAAGCCCAAAGTCCACGCCAAAGGGAGTTACTCTCCCCCACAGAAACACTGCTCCTGAACTGCCTGAAACTTCTTGCTTGAATTCCTGCCTTTTTTCCTGTAACATGGTGATGTCATGAACCTGTGTAGGTAGTTAACTAATGAGATAAGAGAATGTTAACCGAAATGATATTACCCTGTGTGGCTGTGACCATCACAATGTGCAAGGCATTTAGGGTGCAATAAGAACACCTTTCTTGCTTTTGGACGTCATGTAGTCTGTACTGAATACAATGTAAATCTACATCTGCATAAAAAGGCTATGCTTAGAGCTAGTGACGTAGAATAATAAGCGAGAAAGCCCACTTGGTGCAAGGAAGGTGGATGGGTCCAACAAACACAGGACTTTCAATCAGGAGACCGGTGTTTTCTTTTGTAAGTTACATTTGTGACGTTTGTCACATGTTTTTTGATGACTTTCGTGACATATTTTCAGTACTTATGTAACGTTATTTCCGTACGTATTTTACTTAGTTTCCGTACTTATTTTAATTCCAAATATGACGGGGGGTTTTTCTCCAACACTATCAGAAATAACGTGCTACGTTTGTACCTTAAGGGGTCCAACAGCTCTTCACTGGAGCAGTACCCACAAAGGTACACCCATTGTACCCCTTAACAAGGGTGCATTTTAGTACCCTTACCGTTTGTACCTTATGGGGCCAACTAGTACACTTGGGGACAAAAATGGACCTTAATTCTCTAGGACTTAAATGTACCCTTGGAAATGGTACAAATTTGGCCTTTAAGAGGGTACTGCCCCAGTGACAAGCACTTTGTACATTATGATGGCAAATATGTACTCAGTACAACATGAGAAAGAGTCAAAAATCATGTTTTCCCACAGTTATTAATCTGAATCATTAATCAATGACGTTTTTTTTACACTACCAATATTTAAATCATAAAAGTCATACAATGTATGTTAAAACTGATATAAAAACATCACAAACATATTTTATATCAATACAGAATTTCAAAAATCTGTAAATTATTTTCTGAATAATGTAAACTATCAATGCAACACAATACAGTCCAGCATAACACATTTCATTGAACAATAGCTTTTCCCCCTTTTTTCTTTCAATGTTTTTCAGCCACAACTCCTTTAAAAATGTCAAATATTTCTAAGGGTAACATATAACTTATCATAAACACTGTACAGTACACATTGAGGGACTGAAAGTTTACTTCTTGTCCTGGTTTAATTACACTCCATTGAGGATCAACTTTGACTGTGTATGCATACAGGTGGGAATCATAAAACTGGGACAAGAAGCTTACAGCATAGAAGCCACAGTGTGTTGATATGCAAAAAATATTTAATTAAGAAAAAAAAGGAGGAACATTCTTTGCATGCAAGTAATCATTTACATATGATGCCTGAAAGTACATAATATAAAAAAGTATATAATGAAAAAAGAAGAGTGCATGAAGAGTGTAAATGGCTTGTGCATGTTGTAAGATGTATAAAACAAGCAAAAGATGAATTAAGGAAAACCTAAGGCTGCCACATGCCCAGCGATGGTGTCTGTTGGGGAAAAGAGAGAGAATCTCGTACTCGTACTCGTAAATTCGTGAGCTTGGTTAGATAGCTCAGGGCTTCTGCCCTTTTCTATCCATAGAGGAAATCATTGGAGGGAGGAGAGAGGAGATGGAGGAGGAGCCCAGTTGGTGCTGAGGCATCATGGCCCGGCAGAGTTGAGGATTTATTTTTTGTTTTTTCTTTCTTCCCTTTCCGCATAACAAAATAAAATAAAATGAAGTATGGATAAAACAAAATGGAGAGAAAAATAAATTAAAGAAAAAAAAATTTAAAAAAAATTAAAAAAAAATTAAAAAAATTAAAAAATAAAAAATTAAAATAAATAAACAAACAAAGAAAGAAAACTTTAAAAATGCCAACACAACTGGGTAGGATGATATCATGTGACTGTGTGTGTGCGCTTGAGAGGGTTGGGGTGGCTGGCTGTCAGTCAGGGTGCAAATCAAATTAGGGCAAGATTAAAAAGAATAAGATAAGATAAAACAAAGTAAAATAAATATAAATAGGTAGATAGATAGAAGTAAAATAATGATGCTAAAAGGATGGTGTTTAATAGGGCCACGGGTAAAAAGATGATGTTTTAAAAGAGAATGATGGCTTAAAAAAAGGATGATGTGGTTGTATGTGGTGTGTGGACTGTAACTGGAGTTAAATGTGATCATGGGTTAATATTGGTGGTGGTGGTGGGGGGGTTGACAGTTATGGTGGTTTGTTTTGGAGTATTATGTGGAGGGGTGTTCTGGTGGCCCAATGTCCTTTGTGGATTAACTGTGTCATGGCAGGGTTATGGATGGCTCTCTGTATGTATCGCTGGGTGAGGATGGTGAGAGAGCGAATGAGTCATGAGCCTTGGATTTATAGTCTGGGAGCAACGGGTCCAGGTGCTCCAAGAAGGCCCTAATGACAGGCTAGAAGAACCTTACTATACAGGCGACAGCAGGGGTCGCCGCACTGTCATTTAGTCCACAAGTGATATTAAAGTTGGCTTCTTTGGCATTAATTAGATCAATATGTGGAAGCAGTTTCATTAAGGTGAAGGTGGTTCTTCTACACCTTTTACGTCTATACGGTCTGGCATTTTTAGTAGAGGACATTGATCATTTGGGTCACAGTGACTGGTGGGGGCTTTTCACCCACCACAGTAAGGTTCAGTATAGTATGTTGGAGAAAGGGTAGTGTATTCTTCATGTAGGCTGGGTAAGCCAAGTCAAAATCAAAGTAGGCACAGAAGGCTGCAATTACCCCATCTTGAACTCCTGTTCCCCTGCACAGGTCCACACTGTCCACTTCAACCGAAACCGGAACCTTCCTGGTAAAGGCCATCTTCCAGTCAGTACGGTTGGGTAGGGACTTGGAGCGTTGCCACCTGTTGGAAATGAAAAATGAAAATGAAAATAGTTCAACCTCCCAACGGAAAACATTTTTTCTCATCTGAACTACAATTTTGCAACCACACACAGTGGTGAGCAGCTGTGGCTCAGAGGGTACAACAGGTTGTCCACCAATCGGAAGGTCCCCGGCTGCTCCAGGTCATGTCGATGTGTCCTTAAGCAAGACACTTATTACTTTTTCAAAGTAACTTTCCTCTTGTACAAAAATCAAAGTTACTTTACGATGCACCGGTGAGCTAAGAATGAAAAGGATTCAGTTTGTATTCTTACATCAATAGCTACCGTGAGAGCAGTAAGTTACTGGTCACCGTCCAACACAGACATCACAGGGTTTCTGCCAGTGCAGTTCTGTACCGCTGCAATCACAGCTAACTGCAGACTTCATATTCGCTGTCACACACATGGGCTCTCTCTCTCTCGACACTCGTTGCACATAAGGTAGGGCGGCTGTGGCTCAGACGGTAGAGTAGGTTGTCGACCAATCGGAAGGTCGGTGGATCGATCCCCGGCTGCTCCGGGTCACATGTCGATGTGTCCTTGAGCAAGACACTTAACCCCAAATTGCTCCTGAAGGCATAGTCATCAGTGTGTGAATGAGATTTAGATTACATCCTGATGGGCAAAGTTGGCACCATCAGTGTATGAATGGGTGAATACTGACATGTAGTGTAAAGCGTTTTGAGTGGTCGGAAGACTAGAAAAGCGCTATATAAATGCAAGTCCATTCCATTCCATAAGCACAAGCACACAACCTATGCGGAACGGTAAACAATTTTGATAAGCCAACGTTACACCATAACGCCAGGTTTTAGCCCAAGGCTATGAAAATAAACCGACTGTGCGCGCAACATACAATCACAACCCGACAAAAGAAAAGGAGCACAAGTACAAAAATCAGCAGCTTCTCTTTCAGGCACAGCCTAGAATGGAACACAAGAGCTTCTCTCAATCAAGCTAACGTTAGACTACAAACACACGCTGCTAAAATATCATTCCTGTATCTTGGTCAACAAAGCTCATTAAAACAAAGGCACTTTGCCAGCTCCACCATGCATTTAGTTAACGAATTACAAACTTTGAAACTTTGGAGAAGCAAAATGACGTGCCTGCGGGTGCAGCTCAATGTGCACTCATTCAAATATCAAAATTCAAATAGATTGCAGTTCTTCATTTAGCCCAATAAATCAATGTTGTTTTCAGGATAAATGTTTTAAATGAACCTATTTGCTGTCCAATTCTTATAGTGCCAGCCTATAGCAGGTTTCAGCCTATAACTATAACTAAGAAATTGAGTACATTATAACTAACTTAATTGAGTACATTATAACCCTAGTAAAAAGTTTGGGTGTGCTTATGTTGGGTGATCGTCAAAATTCTGTTCACTTCATTGTTGAGTTCATTACAGACTTCTCTGAGGTTCACTAGCATTAATTAAATAGACCTGATTTTTTCTCCTCTCGGAACTATAGGCTTAATGAATTCACAAACCGAAGTTCACAATTTCCTTTGCAGCCCTGATGCACTAACCATCCCATCCCCCAACAGCATTTTGGTCACACACTGACATCTTTGTTATTGTACCCCTATATAAATGGTACAGACATGGACCCTTTCTCAGTTTGGAACATATATGTACCTTATCAACCAAGAAAAAGTACATACGTTATACGTTACCGTAGTTTTGACACGCTGAATGTCCTTGTAATGTTGTGCTATTTATACACCTTCCTGTGAGATCGGGTTGAACTATGAGTATGTTTGAGAGGAGACACAGATCTAAGAGTAACCAGATATACATGATTCGGTTGTTAGGTTGCTCTGAGTTGTCAAATACAAATACAAATACCCAGACGGCTTTACTTTAGAGGGGTTTTAATAGGAAATGAACCATACATACTTGTTTGCTTGCTTTCCTCATTTCTGTTTCTCTTCAGAAAAAGTAAATATATATAATATCCTAAACAAATAAAATTAAATGAATCCCATTATTTGTCCTCGGATTATTGTTAAGTTAAACAAGTTAACAAATTAGGTTAATTATCATTTCAACAAACATTCAAATCAAATCAAATCAAATCAAATCAATTTATTTTTGTATAGCGTCAAATCACAACAGAAGTTATCTCAAGACGCTTTATATATAGAGCAGGTCTGTGACCGTACACCATAGTTTAGAGACCCAACAGGATCCACCAAGCGCACTGTGGCCAGGAAAAACTCCCCGATTACTGGGAAGAAACCTGGAGCAGAACCGGGCGCAGGGCAGGCGGCCATCTGTCGAGACCGGCTGGGGGGACAGATAGATAGAGAGAGAGTGAGAGAGAGAGAGAGAGAGAGAGAGATAGATAGAGAGAGAGAGATAGAGAAGCAGCCACAATAGCAGTCTAGCAGCTGTAATAGCTAATACAAGTAGGACTGATAACACAAAACCAATAGTGGTGGATGGAAAGAGTGATAATACAACTATCGGAAAGCCAGCACTGTCCAGCATCTCTCCTCAGTACGTCCATGTGTATTGGTGTGGGACGTCCCTGCGATCGATGCCCGTGCGTTGGTTCCTGCAGCATCAGCATGCTTGCTGGGAGCTCTTGATGTCTTTGGCAGTGATTGAGAAGTGTTATTCTCCAGGCTGCCACATTGTCACTAGGTGTTGGAAATCCCTCGTTAGCATTGGTAGTCCCTCGTACAGACGTAGTTAATTAGGGATGGTAGCAGTTGGTGTCAAGCAGGCACCGACGCGGCAGCAGATGCAGCCACAATACCGGAGACCACCAAGATCCAGGTGAAACCCTGCTCCAAGTGTACCCATGCTCCAGGTATAACCTCGCTCCAGGTGTGACCCCGCTCCACGGTTAGCTGCGAGACAAGGAGGCACAAGGACTCCCGGGAAGGAATGAAGTTAGTAACAACATGGACATGGGACATGAGTATATACATAAGGAGAGGGGAGCTCAGTGTGTCATAGGAAGTTCCTTATGACAGTGTGTCATAGAAAGTCCCCCGGCAGTCTATGCCTATAGCAGCTTAAGTATAAGTGTTATCAAAGAGGAAAGTCTTTAGCCTACTCTTAAATGTAGAGACGGTGTCTGCCTCCCGGACTGAAACTGGGAGCTGGTTCCAGAGAAGAGGAGCTTGATAGCTGAAGGCTCTTGCTCCCATTCTACTTTTGGAGACTCTAGGAACCTCAAGTAACCCTGCATTCTGTGAGCGCAGTGCTCTAGTGGGGTAGTAGGGTACTATGAGCTCTTTAAGATATGATGGGGCCTGACCGTTTAGCGCTTTGTAGGTGAGGAGGACGACTTTAAAATCTATTCTGGATTTTACAGGCAGCCAGTGCAGAGAAGCTAATACAGGCGTAATATGATCTCTTTTTCTAGTTCTAGTCAGTACACGTACTGCAGAATTCTGGATCAACTGGAGAGTCTTTAGAGACTTATTGGAGCAGCCTGATAATAAGGAATTGCAGTAATCGAGTCTAGAGGTAACAAATGCATGGACTAATTTTTCTGCATCATTTTGACACAGGATGTGCCTGATCTTCGCAATGTTACGTAGATGAAAGAAGGCAGTCCGTTAGGTTTGTTTTATGTGAGAGTTAAAGGACATATCCTGGTCGAAGACAACTCCCAGGTTCCTTACGGTGGTGCTGGAGGCCAGGGCAATGCCATCTAAAGTAACTATATCATTAGATAATTTGTTTCGGAGGTGCTCAGGGCCTAGTACAATAACTTCAGTTTTGTCTGAGTTTAACATCAGGAAATTGCAGGTCATCCAGGTTTTTATGTCCTTAAGGCATGCTTTAAGTTTAGTTAACTGGTTTGTTTCGTCTGGCTTGATTGATAGATATAATTGGGTATCATCTGCATAACAATGAACGTTTATGGAGTGTTTTCTAATAACATTGCCTAAGGGAAGCATATATAAGGTAAATAGAATTGGTCCAAGTACAGAACCCTGTGGAACTCCGTGACTAACTTTGGCGTGCATGGAGGACTCATCGTTGACATGTACAAACTGAGATCGATCTGATAAATAGGACTTAAACCAACTTAGTGCAGTTCCTTTAATGCCAATTAAATGTTCCAGTCTTTGTAATAGGATGTCATGGTCAATGGTGTCGAAAGCAGCACTGAGATCTAGCAAGACAAGTACAGAGACAAGTCCTTTGTCCGATGCCATTAGAAGGTCATTTGTAATTTTCACTAGTGCTGACTCTGTGCTATGGTGCACTCTAAATCCTGACTGATAATCTTCGAATAAATGATTGTTCTGTAGAAAGTCACACAGCTGACTGGCAACTACTTTTTCGAGTATTTTGGAGGTAAAGGGAAGGTTAGATATAGGTCTATAGTTGGCTAGGACCTCTGGATCAAGAGTGGGCTTTTTAAGAAGAGGTTTAATTACAGCTACTTTAAAGGACTGTGGTACATAGCCTGTTAGTAAAGACACATTGATCATATCCAGTAAAGAGGTGCTAACTAGAGGTAAAACTTCTTTAAGCAGTTTAGTTGGGATGGGGTCTAGGAGACAGGTAGATGATTTAGATGAGGAGATCAGTGAGGTTAATTTGTGGAGATCGATAGGAGAAAAGCAGTCTAAATATATATCAGGTTGTACAGCTGTTTCTAAGGTTCCTAAGTTCGAGGATAAATTGGTACCAGTTGACGGTAGGAGGTGATTAATTTTGTCTCTAATAGTTATGATTTTATCATTAAAGAAACTCATGAAGTCACTACTACTGAGGGTTGTAGGAATACATGGCTCAATAGAGCTGTGGCTCTCTGTCAGCCTGGCTACAGTGCTGAATAGAAACCTAGGGTTGTTCTTATTTTTCTCTATTAATGATGAGTAATGGGCTGCTCTGGCATCACAGAGAGCCTTCCTATATGTTTTAAGACTATCTTGCCAGACTAAATGAGATTCTTCCTGTTTGGCGGAACGCCATATCCTTTCCAGTTTCCTCGATGCTTGCTTTAATTTGCGTGTTTGAGGGTTATACCATGGAGCTGACTTCCTTTGTTTTACTAACTTCTTTTTTAGAGGGGCAACAGAATCAAGTGTGACTCGCAGTGAGTCTGTAGCACTATCTACAAGATGATCAATTTGGGTAGGGCTAAAATTAACATACGAGTCCTCTGTTATATTGAGACATGGTATTGAATTTAATGCTGATGGAATCGCTTCCTTAAATTTAGCTACAACACTATCGGATAGACATCTAGTGTACACACTTTTATCTGATGGTGTATAGTCTAGTAATAAGAATTCAAAAGTGATTAAATAATGGTCTGATAAAAGAGAGTTTTGTGGAAAAACAATTAAATGTTCAATTTCAACGCCATATGACATAACAAGGTCGAGGGTGTAGCGGTGAGTGGGTTTATGCACGTTCTGCGAGAAACCAATTGAATCTAATAAAGAGATAAACGCAGTACTGAGGCTATCATTATCAACGTCCACATGAATATTAAAATCACCTACTATAATGACTTTATCTGTTTTCAGGACTAAGCTTGATAGAAACTCTGAGAATTCAGATAGAAATTCAGAATATGGGCCTGGAGCGCGGTACACTATAACAAATAAAATTGGCTGTAGTGCTTTCCAGGTTGGGTGTGAAAGACTAAGAACAAGGCTTTCAAATGAGTTATAATTTAGTTTAGTTTTAGGGTTTATTAATAGGCTTGAGTCGAAGATGGCTGCAACTCCACCTCCTCGGCCGGTGTCTCGAGGAATGTGAGTATTAATATGACTCGGGGGAGTGGATTCGTTTAGGCTGACATATTCTTCCTGACACAGCCAGGTTTCAGTAAGACAAAATAAATCAATGTGATTATCTGATATTAAATCATTTACTAGTAGAGCTTTAGATGACAGAGATCTGATATTTAAGAGTCCACATTTAATTCTCCTGTTTTGTTGCTTTATTGCAGTGCTAGTGTTAGATTTTATTAGATTATTATGTTTAGCTCCTCTTCTGTTTACTTTTGATTTAATTAATTTAGGTGGGGCAGACACAGTCTCAGTTAGGTTTGGGGTTAAGCTATGGGTGGGTAACTGCTCTAATGGAAGCGCAGAGAAGTGTGTAAGACTACAGCTCTGCGTCCTGGAAGGACCCCTGGTTTGTCATGGATTTGTTCCACCAACAATCTTGGTCAGATTTCTGGATAAGAGAGCCGCACCATCCAAAGTAGGATGAATGCCGTCTCTCCTAATCAGACCAGGAATTCCCCAGAAAGGGTTCCAATTGTCAATGAAGCCCACATCGTTTGCTGGACACCACCACGACAGCCAGCTGTGGAATGACTTCATGCGGCTATACATGTCGTCACTGGTCAAATTGGGGAGGGGACCAGAGAAAACTACAGAGTCCGACATTGTTTTTGCATATGCACACACCGATTGGACATTAACTTTAGTGACCTCCGATCGACGTAACCGGGTGTCATTACCGCCGACGTGAATAACAATCTTACTGTATTTACGTTTATCCTTAGCCAGCAGTTTCAAAACAGATTCAATGTCGCCCGCTCTGGCCCCCGGGATGCAGTTAACTATGGCAGCTGACTTCGCTAACTTCACGTTCCGCAAAATGGAGCTGCCGATAACCAGAGTTGGTTTCTCAGCGGGTGTGTCGCTGAGAGGGGAATATCTGTTAGAAACGTGAAGTGGTTGGTGGTTAACCGTGGGCTTCAGGGTACGACTATGCGTCCTTCGGACAGTCACCCAGCCTCCCGGCTGCTCGGGGGTTGCCGGGGGACGGCTAGCAGAAGCTAAGCTTGGCCGGTCTGCACCGGCTAGGGGCTGGCTAACTACAGAAGAAGCTAAAGCTAAAGTGCAGAACCGGGCTTCTAACTCGCTAACCCTCGCCTCCAATGCAGCGAATGCACTACACCTAATACATGTACCATTAGCTCTAAAGGAGGCAGAGGAATAACTAAACATAAGACACACAGAGCAGGGGAGAGCAGGAGAAGGAGAGAGAACAGGAGAGCAGGGGAGAGGAGAAGCCATCGCTAACGGCTAAGCTACTGCTAAGCTACTGTTATGCTACGATACGATAGCCCAGCTAGCGTTAGCGAGCTGAATATGTGTGGTTAAGTCTCTAAAGAGGAGCGAGTTGTGAGTGCTTAAGCAGAACTAGTGTAGATATAAATGTAGCGGGTAATTATCCGCTGTAATGAAGAGTATAGAACTATATTGCCCTGGATGTGCTAGAGCAGCTACAGAACACAGCAGCACACAGAAAGACAGGCAACCGGAAATGAGGCAATACGCTTACCGTAAGCACGTCAGCACGTTAATGCAGTTCTTCTTCATTCACAGTGATAAGAATGAAATTAATCTACTCTAAAGCAGATTTATCTTTCTCCATCTGTCCATTGTTCACACTGAATCTTCCATCGCAGACAAACAGAAGCACATGGCTACTTATTATGCAGAATGATGTCATCGGACCTTCCCAGTGCAACTACTGTCAGACCTCAGGTCAGGTATTTAATCTAACAGTGCTTCTTGGTTGGCATCATGCAGCTTTCCATGCAGCAGTGATATTAGTGAGGGCTATACACAGTATTAAACAAAATTATAATATCCTTAATATTACTTTAAGCCGTCTGACTACGGGCGTTTTGAAAGCCCTTCCCTCCTTTCCCAGCTTCAACAGCCATATATTCTTTATCAACCGTCAGTCGCCTCTCATACCTTCACTCAGTCAGTCAGGCAGTCGGTCAGTAAGACAAACAGATCTCAGTCAGCTATACAGCTGCTAGAAAAATACTTTTTTTAATCTCCTGGCAGGCTGTGTCGGAGAAAAAAAAACACTGCCGCCGTTGCGTCTTTACGCGCGGAGCATCCCAGCCTCGTGGGCCATTTTACATCGCTGGACCCGGGGGCTTGAGCCCCGGTAAGCCCATGCGGTAAGACTGCCATGCAGGGAGAGCGTGTATTTTCAGAAGAACAGGATTTCGGAACAACAGGTGGGTTGTCGGACTAATGGGCTTTCGGTCCTATGGTGTATTTTTTGGACTAAACACAACTACAGTAAAGAAGGCAATCCGTAAGGTGGTCTGCTCTGCGGGGTGGGACGCCCAGCAGATGTAGTGTACTACCCGGGATGGGCTTCCAGGCCAGGATTCGGTGAAGCACAGGGCGGAAGATCTGGAAAAGTCTGTGTTTGCTCCGTTGAGAAGCAGCAGTTCGGAATCTGTAAATCTCCTCCTCATATGGCCGTTCAACATTTGTCTTTGTTTTCATCTTCCATTTCAGGGCCAGACAAGAAGTTGAAACACGAGCACCTTGGAAAGCTCCTATCATCTGGGAGGGGATGTTTGACCCCAATCTTTACGACCAAAAGCACATCCAAAACCAGTCATCTGTTGCCCTCACCGTGTTTGCTGTGGGAAGGTTTGTTTCTCCATAAACACTGTGACCGTGAAAACACCAGCGCCTTCACACTAGCCGTTCCATCTGAAACTGTTTTTTCTCTACCTAAGGTACCTGGATGGCTACCTCAAGACTTTCCTTACCTCTAGAGAAAAACAAGTGACATATTACTATTACTAGCAGTTCAGTCCGAATCTGGTAGCACTTTGCCAAAAGATTTTTATATTTTTTCCATACCTGGGTGTAAATCAAGAAACCCTGAATCCATCTGAATGAGATAAAATTAGGTCAGTTAAAGCTGAATATCATACTGTGGCGCAGTGTGAGAAGACGAAAACATTAAAGCCAAACTTCATGACAAACAATATTTGTTTCTAGGATGGTAGTAGAGGAGGGATGCATGTTTTTTTTTAACTTTTTCTTCACTTTCCCTTCAGTTGTGTTCACGTTGCTCCACCACTACGTCATCCCTCTTTTTTTCTATTTTTCACGTGAATGCATATGTATAATAGTTGTCTCAAATAATGAAATAAAAATCTTCTTCTTCTCATCATCATAATGAGTAATGAGCAACAGCAATTATTTTTCTCTCTGTCTCTACCTAAGGTACCTGGATGCCTACCTCAAGACTTTCCTGACCTCTGCAGAAAAACATTTTATGGTGGGACTACATGTGACCTATTACGTGTTCACGGATCTGACAGAGGAGGTACCAAACATCGAGCTCGCTCCTAATCGAAGCCTGAAGGTTATTCCGGTGGAAAAGTACTCCAGGTGGCAAGACATCTCCATGATGCGGATGAAAACGATATCAGATGCCATAGAATCAGAGATTCGGCACCACTGCAATTACGTCTTCTGCTTAGATGTGGATCAGGAGTTTAAGGGAAGATTTGGCTCAGAGGCTCTGGGGGAATCTGTGGCCTTGCAACACGCGTGGTATTACAAACTTCCAAAGCATAGGTTCACCTATGACAGAAACCCCAAATCCAAAGCCTACATGGAAACCGGAGATTACTACTACCATGCTGCTATCTTTGGAGGCTTGTGGAAAAATGTAAAGGATTTGGCAGATTACTGCTTTCTGAGTATCATGGAGGACAAACTAAACAGTGTGGAGGCTCTGTGGCATGATGAGAGTCATCTCAACAAGTACTTTTGGCTTAACAAACCAAGCAGGTTGCTCTCGCCTGAGTACTGCTGGGACCCAGTTATTTTGGAAATAAAGGACATACACGTCACCCGCCTAATATGGGCACCAAAACATTATGCCAAACTTCGTACTCGGTAGAGTGGCTAGAAGAGCCACTCATTGCAATAATCTTCTGAGAAATGTGTAAAATTATTTACTATAAGCTTTGTTTTGGATTCTTAACTTGGAGAAAAATTGGGGACTGGTAAATGGACTTGTATATATATATAGGGCCTTTCTGGTCTTCCGACCACTCAAAGCGCTTTACACTACATGTCAACATTCACCCTTTCACACACACATTCATACACTGATGGCAGAGGCTGCCATGTAAGGTGCCAACCTGCCCATCAGGATGTAAACTAATACTCATTCACACACCGATGGCACACCCTGCAGGAGCTAGAAGAGCCACTAATTGAATTATGTTTGCAAGATGCAAGATTTGCAAGATTGTTTACTTTAAACTTTGTATTGGTTTCGAAGTGTAACAGTCAGGGCTGCCGCTCCCACCATGCGCTGCGCATAGGGCACCAAGTGTCGGAGGGTGCACCACAATTATGATCATCGTCATAATAATCATCATAATGATGAATGATTTAAATTTAAGATGAAGCACAAGTGAAAAACTACAATTGGCATCATTAGACCATTATAGGCAATACAAAGATGTACATATTTGCTCAAAATAATGAGCAGCGCGTGGCGTAACGGTCGTTTTTTATTCCGGCGTCCGTGTTAACAGGTTAGACCAGCCACACAGCCCGCAGTGAGCTGAAAGTTTCACTGGAACTACTTAGTAGTTGTCCAACATCAGGAATGAATTCAGAGAACGAGTTTAGGTAAACTCAGATCCAGTTGCCAGGGAGGAAAAGTTAAAAGGTTTCATGCAACAACGGCAGAGTCAAAAGCTAACAGCAGTTCAATTGAAATAAAAGATGTTGCTCATGTTAAATATCATTATCACAGTAAACAGAATATTATAATTGTAACACCTGTATCCACACCCTCGCAAAAGGTTATAAATGTGCTTCAAGTTACTGTCAAAGCTCTGCCAGACTTTTTTATATATGCAGGGAGGAAGGGTTATAGCATAATTTGAGTGTGTAGTTTTCCTTTAACCTCTGATTTAAGTGTTTTTACATTTGACATGTTAGTTTCTGTCTCATGTCATGCTATACTGTATGATCCTTCAAGACTGCTAAGTCGATGGTTTATTGTTTCTCACTGGTTTCCCATTGTTCAGCTGGCTAACTCTATGGCAACACTTCACATTAAACTCTAATATTTGCATATCATAGTGCATAGTTTCAGTTTTCTACAATCAAGCATTATTTTTCTTTGATTCTAGAGCAGCAATCTGCATGTACTGTATGCTGTCTTGTTCTATCAGATACTGAAGAGGTCAAAACTAAATCAACACTTGTATTATAAAGAACAACTATATTGTGGGACCAACGCTTTTCAGTCCACGATGAAGCACATAGTACATCAGGATGTTCATCTACAAACTTCAACTTTGGTTTATACTGTACTTACTAAGTCATTAATGGTATAAAGAACTAGTAAAAATTTGGAACAGTGTTCAGTGACCTTCAGAAACTGGGTTATGATCATAGACTGTATATAAGAAGTGGACTTAGTCACCTTGACGTCCCCCATTGGTTTGTGGACTCCAGTTTTGAAGCCTCGAGTTCATCATTTTGGCTGTCACCATCTTCTTTTTTTTTGGCGTCGCCATCTTGTTTCTTTGAAACCACAAGTGACACAAGAGGGTGGAGCTCAGTTCAACTGAGCGCTGATTAAGACATTTTTTAGGCGGACAAAATGTTACAATTAACTTCCATGAGCTGAAAACACACTGGGAAAAGGTTAATGTTCTACGACGAAAACACAGACAACTCCCAGACCGGACAACGCAGTGGTAACGACCTGTCAATTACAATGTTTACTGAGGTAATAAATCAAGTGAGAAGTAGGCTCATTTTCTCAAAGACTTCTATACAATCAGACTTCTTTTTGCAACCAGAGGAGTCGCCCCCTGTTGGATATTAGAAAGAATGCCAGTTTAAGGCACTTCAGCATTGGCTACACTTTTCAGACCCCAGAGATGCCCACTGGTTATGATGAATGGTTTTTAGGACTCAATAATAAGTCATGTTATGATGGAGATGTTTTGCAGTGATTGTTGTCTGGCTTCTAAGGGTGGACCTTGCCGACACAGCTGCAAAGAAACTGATATATATCACAATATTACCACACTTCAACTATCATTTATTTCTCAATTCTTTCAATGTTTTAACATTGTTTTGTTGAAACAGTAATGTAGTCAAGACTGCAAACAAGTTAATACTTTAGTCTGGTTTCAGTGCAGACTTTACGTTCCGCATGGTGGGCTAAATGCTGTTTCTTAGGCTTTCCCAGGAGTTAACACTGACAATATAGTTTTTTTTTTTCTCAAATGTAACAGTGTTACCAATTTAAATTTTTTTCTGAATCATTTAAAATCATGTTTGCAAATGTTGACACTAAAAAAACTGAAACAGTCCAGAGCAGGTGCCAGGTATATGCACTGTATTCCAAGGACACTAAAAGTCATCTGTGAGTTAAAAGATAACTTTAATTGCTTTACAGTCCTGCTGCTGTCATAAGTTCCGTGGCCTGTGTAACTTATTAACTAGTACCTGCATTGCTTCCCTAATCTGTAACTGAATGATACTTTTATGCCATAACAGGCTGGCTGGTTCATTTGATTTAAGTAAATCATTGCCACAACGAATTGCCAATGACAGCCAACGCCTTGATTTAATGGAACAAAACTGCACACCTCAAAGGACCAATCACATATCAGTATTTTGTGCTTGCACCTAAGCGCCTGTTATGGCTGTGTAAAACTTACAAGATCTTTACAGACTTTTCGACTTTTCACGGCATCATCCATCAAGACAACCTGGTGTCTAAAAAGCTGAATTTAGAGTCATCATTTGATGATTAATCGGTGCAATGCCTTTGAGCCGAAGGCCCATTATTCCGAAACCCCAAAATAGTCCGAAAAATGTCCTATTGGACCGAAAACCCATTTGTCCGCCACGTACAAATCCTGGGTGAAAGACTTGTGAGTAAAACTGGCTTCACATTTCAATTGTTTTCCACAACTTAAGCCAAGTTCACACTACACGACTTTCAAAGTCGTCAGAGCGTAGAACAGTTCACACTACACAACCTGCTGTCTTGTAATTGGGAGTCTTGAAGTCGTTGTGGTTTTCACACTACATGACTGACCGGCGACAGGAGGTCACACACACACTACTACAAGATCTTTCACTGGGAGAAATCCTAGGTGAGCTCTCCGAAATACGTTTTGTCACGAAAACACACGTGAGAAGTGACACAGGCGTGGTCATGCTCGTTGATTATGTTGTTGGCATGTGTTCACATAATAGCCTGTTTCCACACATCTTTATATGTAGATCAGTCACTGTGTTGTGTATTATGTTTATTCATGCAAACATTCAACACCCTGTGCAACAACAACCTTGGTCCATGTTGCAAATGCAACTCATACAGTAAAGTTGCTCAAGTTTCCCCTCAACCCGTGTCTCGCGCTCTCATTGGCTGTAGCTCCCTGACAGATCTCCCTCGACAGGTCCAGATATTTAACATGCTAGATATATCCACTACGGTTGCAGTAAACACGTGCTTAACGTGAATTCAAACAAAACTGTTTGCTTAGGTTTAGGCAACAAAATCATTTATTTAGGTTTAGGAAAAAAAGATTGTGGTTTGGGTTGAAAATACAATGTTTGTAAAGTGAAATTGAAACTAAACGTTGTGAACAACAACACCCTAGGTGCAAAAACAACTTTGGTCTGTGTTGCAAATGCCGTTTGTGACGACCCTTCCGCTCCACTAGGTGTTCCGAGGTCCTTTGCAGGTTCGTCTTTGTTTTGCAGGTCGGAGTGTCGTCAGGTTAATGAGCCACACCTGGGCTCGTTGTGGTGATATAAAAGCTCCCTACCTTCCCACAGAAGGCTCCCTGCCTTGGCTGGCACAGCAGTTTTGGTGTTGTTTGCTGCAGACATTTTCACACTTTGTCACGGCCGTCTGCGTTCAATACTTTAGCGGCGGTAGGAAATATACTGTGCTTTCCATTAACTACAATGTAAACCCATCAGCAGCAACAGTAAGTGCACAGGGAAAGTGCTGTGGTGACGTATTATAAAGAGCGAAAGAGATACACAGGGCGGCGGGAGGGGAGGTGGAGGGGTCCAAAGAAACTGGCTTTCATCCAGGAGACTGCTGGAGTCCCATGTTCACAATGTCAAGTTATACTTTAATATTTTATATTTCAAGCCCAACCATGTTGGTTTTTCCTAAACCTAACTAAGTTGTTGACTAAACCATGCCAGTGTTTTTGCTTTTTTTTACTACAACCGAAAAGTGATGCCGGTGGTTCTGACAAAGCATTAGTATGTGACGAGTTGGGATGAGAACGTGTTGGCCAAACTCAGAATACATATTTATTTTTCACTCAGTAAGTTTAAATAAATGAGCGGGTCATTTGAAATGGACATAAATGCAACATCACTCCAGGAGATTGCAGCTTGGAACAGCTGACTCACTATCTTAAAGGTCACCTATTATGCAAAATGCACTTTTCCATGTCTTTTAAACATCAATATCTGTCCCCAGTGTGTCTACAGGCCACCATAGTATCATAAAAGACCATCCTCTCTCTTTTTCTCCTCCTCCGTTTGTCCGGAAATGGGTGCAGAAAAAAAAATCGCTTTTTTCCTAGTCTTCTGACGTCATTAGGCAGAAATGCAAGCCATATAAGGGTTTCCTGGTCGAACCAGAGAGAACCTTCAGTAGCTGACCCCGCCCCACAGCGCGTCACTGTCTCTCCTCCTCAACCTAACTTGAGCAAAGTCTGCAAGAACCAGCAGAACAGGCTTCATGTACTCCCATCATCTAAATATAACATGTTCTTTCACAAAGGCTTTATGTAATTACACTGTTTAAACAGATGATATTTATATATTATATATATTTGATGTCATGCATGTAGCAGAGTACAGGTAGTAAATAGTGACTTGTAAGCAACACAACACATTTCTGTTTCACAGTCAAACTTTATTTGAGTTGACAGATGACAATATTAATTATTCACAGCATTTGTAATCATCTCACCTGTTAGTTAGTTATGTTAACATGGTACAGGAGAAAGTCTTCAGCTCTGGTAAACTATGGTAAGCTAAGCTCCGGTGGTCTGTAGTCATGGTAACACAGAGACAGCTACTACTGTAAATAATATACCATTACTCTGATCTTCCATACATTTATCTTTTAGCAGAAATAATGAACTGACTACTGTTTCACATCTTCTATTTTCCACCCTGATGGTCGCTGTGTTTACACACCGTGTCATAGCGGTAGCATGTAGCTAACCCGTTAGCATGTAGCTACATGCTAACGGGTTAGCTCTGTATCTCCCATCTGCTTTCAGCTATCTGCTCTCCTCTGGGATGATTCTGTCGGTCATTTCTCACAGATGGATCTGTAAAGACAGACGTAAAACAGAGTGTATGTTTACGGTTTACAGAGTTGATGCATGAGGTAAACACTGAGCTAACTAACAGAGCTATAAATAGTATTATTTACCTGAGAGAAACCGTCAGGAAAACCTGGAATCTGGACCGCAGATGTTCATCATGTGTCGCCGATTTCTGATCAGATTCCTCCGGTAACGTGCGCTGGGTGAAGTTTCTGGTTTATAAACTTTAAAGTGGTTTATAAGCTCTATTCTAGCTGCCTCTCCCTCCACTCCTCTCTCCAGAGCTTCTCCGGGAGGGAGGGGGAGGGTGACGCTGTTGTTGTTGAGGAAGTTTGCTCTGATTGGTCAGCGTTTTCTGTCAATCAGAGTGGGAGGAGACAGGCTGTGAATCAGTGGTTTTCAGACAGAGGCTGAATTAGGCTCTGAGGCAGGCAGACTCAGGCTGCAGTATGAGAAGAATAAAGGGTTTTTTGAACATTGCAGCATGTAAACATGTTCTAGTGCAACATTAAAATACATCTATGAACCTGGAAATGAGCATAATATGTGACCTTTAATGGCAAGATACACTTTGGTGTAAACAAACATGGCGGACAAATTAGCGAGGTTTGTTTTTGCCCTACTTTGTACTGAAAATTCACGAAGGATGTTGCTCGCATTCTTTCCACAAATCAACAAGTTGGTGCTCCATTTCTGAGGTCCATCTTACTATTACTTTGTGCTTCGCGTTATGCATTAGCTCATGCATTAGCCGCGGCCACCGTAGCCGTGGCCGCCGTAACCGCGGTTGTTGTCCTTCCACTTCAGTCAGCTCGGTTCTTAATCGGCTATCGTACTTTCCCACATGACTGCGTCATCGGCTGTCCTCGGGGTTCCCCACACGTAACAGGAGATACAATCGTAAATATTGTAAAACATTCTTAACATACCTCACACCACAGGAATATCTGGAAAGATAATCTTTAGAACCATCAAAAAATCTGGGCTTTGCTGGACATTGCCGGGAGAGGGTAATCAGGCCCAACATCTGCTTGATTCTCGTGTAGAGTGCACCCGGCATTAGTTGCCTAATTAGTCGCAATGTGTGGATATGTTGAATTATTAATCCCAACAATTTTGGAAAGATAATGTTTGGCAAATGGGCTGTACTGTCTTCAAATAATTGAATTACTGTGTGATCTTTCCGGTATGGTTGACAGAGTTGAACCTGATCTCAGTAAGCAGAATTAAACGTGATTATAATAAAAGTTATTTCCTCTTCATGCCACTTACAAAAGGTGTATTGTTTGCTGGAGCTTAAACATTAAGCAGCAGCATGGATGGCATCCAGGCTGATATTAAAATACTGGGGTTGGATGTCCTTGAAAGAATACAAATTCTCAAGTGTGAGAACAAACAGCAGCCTTGCTAGTGATACGATAAAGAGGGGGAGGTATGTGGATGATCAGTTGGGGCCGGGAGTTTAATGATGTTTCCTGAGGGGGGTGGAACGAAATGGACCTTCTCTCTCATCTAGGAGGGTAAAGTCCATGTTTGCAGAGAGCATTTACAAGCACTAGTCTGGCTGGAAGGGAAGTTCATCTCTCTGGCAGAGCAACGAGAGAAATTATCATCATCTTCTCCTCTGGGATCCATGAATATCTTTACTAATTGTGTGCCAATCCATCCAGTAGATATTGAGATATTTCACAGGATAACCACCCAGAGCTTTGTTCTGCTCGAGGTTCTACCCGTTAAAGGGGAGTTTTTCCTTGTCGCCGTAATCTAGACCTGCTTTATATAAAAAGTGTCAAGAGATAACTTCTGTTGTGATTTGCCGCTACACTATATAAATAAAATTTACTTGACAACTTTCATGTTTCTACTAGAAAGTGTTTACATGCTGTAATGTTTTAAAAATGCATTACTTTCCTCATACTGTCTGTCTGAATATGTGTGTGCATTTCATATTTATTTGAATAAATCATGATAAAATAAGATGTATTAATTGATATTAGCCTTCTCTTGTTTTGATTGAAAATGATCCTAGTCTTTAGCAGTGTCCAAAATCACTCACTATTTACTATATAGTGCCCTATATGCTGTCAAAATTCTCACAACGGAATGAAATTGTGTCCAGGCCGTGTACACTGCTTTTGCTAACAATCTCACAATGTAGCCCACAGTGATTATGACTTATGGGAGTGTTGGGAGTAGTGAATATGTGAAAGAGGAAACGATCTTGGGCACAGCCCTGATTTTGTGGACACACCAAACAACTTCTTTGTTTTGTTCAGCTCGTTTATTCTGTGTGTGTCATCGATCTTAGCTATGATGTGACAGTGGGATAATACTGGCGTCCTTCAGCCAACATATTCTATGACATGTAGGACAACAACATAAAAGACGGGAATGGATATGAGGAGGAATTATGGGCTATATGATCCTAAAACCAGGCAGACTGGACAAAAAGAAGTCCTGAGGTCAAAACCTCTCCTGACTCCATTTACAAAGAACAGGAGTAGGCAGGTCTACTATATATTCAGAAGTTGGACTTTCTTCTGCAAACTGTTTGTTTGACATATTTTCGCGTGTCAACAAAACCACTTTAGGAAAAATGTCATGGTTGGGCATTAAAATAAGTACCATAGACTGTAGGAAGTGGACGTAGTCATGACAACGTTACCCATTGTTTTGTAGACTGCAGTTTTGAAAGCCTTGAGTTCGGCATTTTGGCCGTCACCATCATGGTATTTGGCCGTCGCCATTGTGTTGTTTTTTTTTAAACCAGAAGTGACGCGAGAAGGTGGAGTTTAGTACCTCCGATCGCTGAAAAATATGGTTTCAGGTGAACAAAAAGGTTATAATTAACTTGTATTAACTTAAAACACACTGTGAAAGAGAGAAATTACAGTTGTCAAGTAAATGCAGACTAATGTAAATGGTAGGAGTAAGTCCAAGTTGGAAACTGGGCCAGTGGTTAGGGATAGATGATTTGAATTTGATACATTCCATTTCATCTTCTCCTCTGGAAACCATGAACATCTGTACAAAATTGTGTGCCAATCCATCCAGTAGATATTGAGATATTTCACAGGATAACCACCCAGAGCTTTGTTCTGCTCGAGGTTCTTCCCGTTAAAGGGGAGTTTTTCCTTGCCGTCGTCGCCATAATCTAGACCTGCTTTATATGAAAAGTGTACCGCTACATTATATAAATAAAATTGACTTGACAATTTTCATGTTTATACTTCTACTAGAAAGTGTTGACATGCTGTAATGTTTAAAAAATACATTAATTTCCTCATACCGTCTCCCTGAATATGCCCGTATTCTCTGAAATGCTCAGTTTTCGCGAATTTTTAACGTAATTGCCACCAAAATACGTTGCTGGGCAAGAGCTTGGGTCTATGTTTACTTCCTCTCAACATCAACTGTCATTCACATGCACTGCAACCGGAAATAAACTGGGACACATTTAGAATGTGAAATGGTTTAAATATTGTAAAAATTACATGAATTTTGACAGCTTGTTTCAAACGCACAGTTTCTGAATACGGACTATGAGTATTTCTCCGTGGATTGAGCGTTTCAATACTTACCTACAGTATTTATATAGCACTTAAACTTGCTTTATAATTAAAAGATATTACAATCTCACTTTTTACAATATGGGACTTTAAAAGGTAGGGTTGTAATCTCTTCAAAAACATTTTTTGTTAGATTTGTTGAAATTCTCATGACATCCCGACATCAATCAATAAATCAAATACTTAGAAAAACAAAAAAAGAAAATAATCCGGAATCTGTGGCTGTTGCAGGACTGTAATAAGCCCGTCCAATCATTTCATTCGGCCCAAATGTTATGATTGGACGGGCTGCCTGCCTGCTTGCACTCTGCCCGTGCACTCTTTGCACATCACTGGAGTCTTCCACAAGCTGCTATAGCTTGACAGCTGTGAGTACTAACAATAGCCTTAATTAGGGTTCAAGCCCCTAAGGGGCAGAACCCTTTCTAAGTTTAGCTGCATCCCAAAGCTCTTAATTGCATCCCCGTTTCCCTCACTTGCGTCTTTTCCTTGCGTCTTAGTCCCTCCCACCATGGAAGCAAGGAAACCATGCGAGGAGAGAGGAAGCGAGGAAATACGATTTAAGAGACATGAGACGGTCGTTTCCTCTGAAGCGTCACGTGAAGCGACGTCCGTTTCTGATGACGGTGTCACAGCTGGATCCGCTGACAGCGTTAACTGTTCTGTGTTCACTCACAAACGATAGCTCCCCGCCAACTGTGAACTCTGTTTGACACATTTGCTTGTGTTTACATTTCTGTCATTAATTGCAGACCGAAATAAGTGTATAAATGAAGAGTTAATTTGCAAAAACAGATAAGACATTTCAGTCAGGACCACTTTAGTCAAAAACACTTATCCCATTTGCAGTAATATATACATTATATTTGGCGGTATGGCTCTGTTCTGGGACCTCCCTGCCCATCCACGCGCATGCGTGGATCCACGAGCCTACGTGGTAGCATGAGGCAAGGAGAGCACTCCTCCCTGCCCTTCCATGTGCAGACATGGAAAGCCAAAGGCAGGGAGAGCAGCAGCAAAGACCCCCAAACAACCATACCAGGCAATCCTCCCTGGCCTTCCATGCGCTTACATGGAAGAGCCACAGGAGGAGCTAGCGGAGCACCCTGTGAAACCCGTGCAGATTCAAACGACATACAGTGATGCCATCTGCATCTACACAGGTTGCGCCCCTCCACGCGCATACGTGGAAAGCATAAGGCAGGGAGAGCAGCAGCAAAGACCCCCAAACAACCACACCAGGAAAACCTCCTTGGCCTTCCATGCGCTTACATGGAAGAGCCACAGGAGGAGCCAGCTGAGCACCCAGTGAAAACCCGTACACTGGTTAAACCAATGCCACTTTCCAGAAGTGACACAGAACACTAATATTACCCCTCCTGCCATTATTATACTACACTACAATACAATTATTGACCAAGATTTGGTTTACACACATAAGATGCATAAAACAATTACAGTTTAATATACATGTATGTTATAAACTCAAAATATACTTACTAGAAAATGGACATTATATTATATGGATATAAATGGATTACCTTGTAATATATAGTCATTCTGAACAGCCTTTACTGGCGCAAAATATAGTATATCACAGATCACATGGTTAAGATCATATCTGCCTGTTTTACAATCTTTGACCACCAGGTGGTTTCGTGCACATGATACATCCAGATATTAACCCTTTTCCGAACCAATATGCTGGAAAGTTTTGATGCTTCAGCTCGCCTGCATCTACACAGGTTGCACCCTTCCACGTGCATACGTGGTTCCACGCGCAGACGTGGAAAGCATAAGGCAAGGAGAGCACACCTCCTTGCCCTTCCATGTGCATACATGGAAGCTAAAAGCAGGGAGCGCAGGGAGCCCTGAAAATGACCACTCCAAGAAAATCTCCCTGGCCTTCCATGCGCCTACATGGAAGAGCCAGCAGGAGGGGCCAGCAGTACGACTTAATGTAAAGCTAATTAGACTAAAACATATACAGTGAAGCCTTTTGATTCTTCACAGGTTGCAAGCTGAGGCATATGGCTAGAAAGTCAAATGAGAGAGTCAAGCAGATATGCCGTAACATTTACTATATATAGCCAGCAAGTTACTGAGCACTCATAGCTTTTGAGCTTCGAGGATGTCTTGAGCCTCCGGCCGGAGGTAACGCTCATAAGCGGTTGATGACCATCGGCCCCAAGCCTCGAGTGTGGAGACAAGAGCTGTTAATGCTGCTGTTGTTGCTCCTATGCGGAGAGAATGCGCAGTGCAGCGTTCTGGTGGCAGTCCGCATGATTGGCAGAGGAGGCGAAGGTGTGAGGCAAACCAAGCTTGGGACATGGGCTTCCCCTCCTCTGTGACAAAGAATGACTCATTGGCTGGTTTGAGGTCGGCATCTCAGATAGTGGATCATTGAAGACGGGATTAGACTCAGAGATTAAAACAGATGTTCCTTCCTATCGTCATCAGTCTTGAGTGTTTTTTTTAAAAAAATATGGTGAAATACTGAGTGTTAATGGTTACGTCAGCTATGATGAGATCATGCGAAGGATCGAAAATTTGGTGCGTGTAGTGAACTCACCACCTTTAAGAAACCTGAAAATGCTGTGAGGAAAACAGTTTCTAATAAGAGGTCTGTGTAAGCACCAAAGCACCCTTTATGAAGGATGGCTGCAAGGATTTGGCTTCTCAGATGTGCGAAATTGCAGCAGCAGGTGGAAATAATGGACCCTGGTGGAGATTTGGACTGCAATTCCCAGAAATCTCCGCGGGACTGTGACGTCATCAAAGCTCGATGGAATGACGTCATCGATCTGCGGCGCGCGTAGAGGTGACGGCCCCTCCGTGTTTTGAAAGAAGCCGGCTTGCTGGAGATGCCGACATGGACTCAAAGCTTGGATCTGGAGTCATACTGGCGAGTGACGACTGGATGCTGGATAGAGCTGTAATGACAGGGTTGTCCTCCTGCTCCAGGGAGCCGGCTGCCGGGGCTGTAGCTCGGGCCGCTGGAGCTCGGACTGCTGGGCTTGGACCGGGCCTCGGACCGGGCCTCGGACCAGGGCTTGGACCGCTGGATCTCGTGCTCTTTTGGATGGCGGCTCAGCGGCCGTAGCTGGGACTGCAGCGGAGTTTCGGGCACTTTCTTTCCTTTTCTCAGCGGCTTTCCTGGGAGCGCAGGTTTTGAGAAGATCTGCTGGTGGAGTTTCGCCATGGACGCTTTCCAAAACATTACAAAAGCTCTTCATTAGAAGACCCGACTGGAGCCGTGATGTGGTTTTCAACCAGGACTTGTAGGAGCCTGGACACTGGCCATTAGGAAATGCTGGGAGCAGAACTTGAATGTCTACTTATCAGATGCGAGCTCCGGCGGATAGGGAACGGCTCTCTTTGCCGATGGCTTCCTCTGCCTTGGATGCTGTTGTTGTGACTCCATAGCCCAGTCATCATGGACGGAAATCGACATGACGAGCAGCAGGGTAAGTTGAAGCTTGTACGTGGACAATCTGGTTGTTCTCATGTTGCGAGCGGCTTGTAGAGGAAGCAGCAACGGTGGGCCGGCTGAAGCAGCTTAAATAAGGCGCCCTGTATGAAATTTGACCAATGAATGCATAGAGAGGAATCAGCTGATCCGTCAGCTGATGCATCAGCTGATTGGGCTGGCTTAAGATCAGCTGTTATCAGCTGATCGCCATCTTATGAGCAGAGCTTGACATCATGGCCTGCCTGAACTAACGCTACGCTCGATTTTTATAAGGAATAAGCCAATTTCATCAATAGTCCAGTCCGTGTAAAGTAAAAAGAAAAATGCATTCTGGGTTTGTCACACCACAGAAAAATGTGTAACTAACCACCCAGCCAAATTTTAATGATTACAATAAAAAAAAATACAAGATTCATGAGAAAAGATATATTATCAAAACAACCCATGACCAGTTTGATTAATATTCCCTGGATTGCACACAAAAAACAATGTAGGAAAATAAAAACAGATCAGTTCTTGCAAATGACCTCTTCAAATTCCATTCAATGGTATCACTGCCCTTCAGCAGCCACATTTAGGGTCATTAGGTGGGTTGACACCTTACCAGCTGTAACTTATGAGGTTAATTGAAGAAGAAGGTACCAGCACTATATAAGTGCCAGATAGAGAAAAGAAGATGTCAGAAGAAAATGGCATCAAATGCAGTACTTTGTGCTACAACTGTTTTTAATATGCTGCAGCAACAGCAACATAATGCACAGCGCAGGAGAGCAAGGCTGCAGCGGGCTATCCTGTGTTTAGAGGTAAGCATCACACAAGTGTAATGTTTCATGACTGGTTGCACCAATGAGTTCCATTTAATGTAAGATTAGTTCTAATCACAGTTTAGCAAATTTATGTGTGGGAAGTAACCATTTCCTTTATTTTGTAGATGGAGATGGAGATGGAGATCAACACAGATCCAATTTTATTTTATGCTCAATTAAATCCTCATGTGCCAGTCCTTGCTGTGTTCTTTGATGGCCAGAAGGACCTCATGGCGGACTACAGGCTGGGGAGACAGTCCATCGAGGTCCTTCTCAGGATTCTGCCATCAAAGAACACACAAGGCTGGTCACATGTGGTGAATCTGTTAATTACTATATACTGGCTGGCACATGGCTTATCATACAGTGTGGTGTCCCGAGCCTTTCATGTCCCCAAGTCCACAGTCTGCAGACTGGTGCACACTGGGGTGGAGAAGATTGCAGCCCTTCGCCAGGAGGTCATCAAACTGCCCACCGCTGGAGCACTGGACGAGGTTGGCCAAGCCTTTGCACGGCTGGCCAACAGTCCAGTGTTCTCCAAGTGTGTGGGTGCCATTGATGGCTGCCATGTCCGCATAAAGACCCCCCCAGGACCCAATGGCCAGGATTACCTCAACAGAAAGCTCTTCCCATCCATACAATTGCAGGAAGTATGTGATGGGAAGGGCCTCTTCATTAACACATTTGTGGGGTATCCTGGTTCTGTACATGACACCACAGTCCTGAAGAACAGCAGGATCTACAAGAGGCTCTGTACCCTCCCTCAGGTGAGGCTAAATAAGTTGTCAATGTATCACTATTCATCAATTACTATAAAGTTATTAATTTATGGTTTCCCATTCTCTGCAGGATACTATATATTGGGTGATGGTGGCTACCCCTGCATGGAAAGACCTGTGGCCATCGTCACCCCAAATAGAGAACCACTGCGAGGGAGGGTGCAGAGCCGCTTCAACCAGCATCATGCCAAGGCCCGTTCTATTATAGAGCGTGCCTTTGGCATGATGAAAACTTGTTGGAGAATGCTGTTCTTCAGGGCTCTGGAGGTCGACCACACCTTTGTCCCCTCAGTCATCACCGCCTGTGCAGTGCTGCATAACATCTGCCTCACAGCGGGGGACATCCTGGAGCCCATCGAGGATGCTGGGGACATGGCCAGCGAGACCGACTGGCAGGGCTGCTCTCCGCTCCACGTGTGCACCCTGTGGAGCTACAAGATCATAACTACCGGCAGACTTTGGGGACATGAAGGGCTGGGACATGGGCCACCACACTGTATGATAAGCCATGTGCTTTGAAGCTATTTTTCTTTTAGTTATATATATTCTTAAGTTGCCATTAAGTTTGAGTTCTGTTGTGCCATTATCTTCAATTCAATTCAATTCAATTTATTTTTGTATAGCGTCAAATCACAACAGAAGTTATCTCAAGACGCTTGAGGATTGTAAAGGAAATAAATGAACATGTGCTTTGTGCAGTAAACAAGTTGTCATTCCAGTTTGTTCCCAACATCTTACTACCAGTTTACTTAGATCTTGTATTGTCTGCTTGCTTTTATTTGTATAATTTATTTAGGTTTGCACTGAAATGTTCAAAATTATGACAGGTCTATGGTATATCAAGGTTATAGGAAATGCTTTCCTGTGACTATACACTTAATGATAACACTGTTCTGCTCCTGTCCATGGAACATTAGTCTGGAAAAGGAATTTGTGAAGTGAAAACTTTGTTAATTAAGTAAATGTCAAACCAAGAATCTTGAAGTACAGTGAAGATGGTTTCAACAACTTAAAAATATTAATGAAAGGACAAATAATATTGGCCAACAAATTAAATATTCCCATTTAAGATTAAATCAATAAATAATGCTTAACTTAAAGAGCTTTTATAATACAAAATAAATAAATACAAATTAAGATTTTAGGACCAAGTCCTCAAATAAATCGAAAAAACGTTTGTTGAGTCTCCACAAAGCGCTCCTCCTCTTTTTTCGATTCCTCTTTGAGGAAATTGAGAAGTGCCCCCCTTGTGGCCCGCCGCTTTCTGGGTGGGGGACGGGTAGATCATCATCCAGCTCTGCGGTGCCGCTACTTGTGCCAGGCCCGGGTCAGATTCCTCTTCCTCCTCAGATGCCTGGCCACAAGTAACGGACCCAGCTCTGGATGATGAGCCACTGGGGGCCACGTCAGCCACAGGCTCAGGGTTTTCCCCGACACATGAGTCCATCAGGACTGGGGGCTCGATAGAGGGCCGCCTCCCGATGGACTCATGCATCAGGGAAAACCACGGCCATGTGGCTGCCGTGGCCTCACCCCCATCTGTCCCCATCCCCGTTGGTGGATTTTTCAGCTCCTGGAAGACATCAAACAAGGGATTTATCAGTTATATGTAGACAGACTAAAACACTACAATGTGAGGCATTATGTAAAATAACAATAGCCACAAATGCTTATTTATGGAAGTGAACTGAGCTCATAAGAAATACAATATTTCACCTTGTATTTTTTGGAGACCTGTGTTGAGGTGAGGCGTCCCTCCAGGCCCATCATTTTTATGACTTCCCTGTGGAGTATAAAACATGTCAACTTATTGCATCCCTGATCCCAGACACAAGATAGTTCTGTTCAATATTAATAAAAGGGCATCTCTCATTAATGTGACAATGTCAGATCATATTCAACTGTGAGTCTCACATGCAAAGTGAGGGGAAGAGCTTAAGTGTGATTACTTTTAATAAGTATAATACATGATAAATAGAGCACACACTTAATAGGCACGTGGACAGTTACGATAGTGTGACATTGTATTGATTACCACAAAATGCAGTGAAATAGCACGGTCAAAACAGACGTAAAACAGTTAACTCACCCCCACGCCTTCTTCGCCGACGATCACCATGATGGAATGCAGACTGCATCACCACATACACCTACTGAGAGCTGTATTTCAAAATCACCAGTGAAGCCTTTCTTACTTGGTTCATATTCTCAAAATAATGATCGTTTTAATGATAATGCCAGCAAACAGTGTGTAGCTAACTGTTTAGCAGCAGTTATGATGAATGAGGTGAAAAATGTGTTGACTTGGAGTGATGATGATAATGCAAATGATGTTGACACTGTTCTTATTGAAGGGAATAAGTTGTACACTACTCTTAAAGACAGTGGTAAGATAAGTGGAAGAAGTGGGTATCTGTTCATTGAAGAGTTACCAAATGTATATACAATGAAAGATGCACAGTTTTCAATAAATTGTGGTCCAACTTTCAGTGGCATTCTTGGTGTGTTTGATGAGAAAGAGACATCTAGAAAGAGAGAGAGTAAAATATGCCACAAATGAGCAATACAGAAAATCGGTTAGAAATGCAAGTAACAGAAAGTACCATAATGACTCTGAGTTTCAACACTACGTTCGTGAGCAAAGTCAGCTAAAATATGCTGTGGATGAAGACTTTCAAACACATGTACGTCAAGAAAGCCGTAAAAAATATGCTGAGGATGAAGAGTTTCAAGCACGTGTACGTCAAGAAAGCCGTACAAAATATGCTAGTGATACAGTATTTCAACATCATGTGCGTGAAAAAAGTCGCAGTAAATATGCTAACGATGCCGTATTTCAACACTACGTTCGTGAGGAAAGTAAGAAAAGATATGCGAATGAGCCCGATCTGAAGAAACAGTTATGTGAAGCAACATTGCAGAAGTATCACAATGATGAAGCATTTAGAGATGCAGTGAAAAGTAGAAAACAAATCAGTGCTAAAAAACAAAAGGACAGGAAATTTGACATTACTTGTGTTATTGAAGATTTCCGTAAATCAGTAAAGCGTGGACCAGAATATGTCTGTTGTTCTTGTCATAGACTTCTTTTCAGAAAGCAAGTTAAAGGATGTAGGAAAAACACATATTCTACAGTGGGTCCAGATTGCAGTGCCCTTGCTGATAAATGCCTAACAAGCACTTATTTGCACGAATGTGATAAATCTTGTAAGAAGAATTGCAGTTTTCAAGACGAGGCTTTTTCCAAATTATGGATCTGCCATACGTGTGATAGACATCTGCTTAAAGGTAAACTGCCTGGCCAGAGTGTTGCTAACAACTTACATTTGAAGCCTATCCCCCCTGAGCTTCAGTGTCTTAATGAATTGGAACAACATCTCATTACCTTGCACATTCCCTTCATCAGACTTGTACCTTTAAGAAAGGGAGGCCAAAACTCTGTGCAAGGGCCAACTCTATGTGTGCCATCCAATCTATCACATGTGACAAGCATTTTGCCAAGAGATGAAGGTGAGGATAAAATGGTGAGGATGAAATTAAAACGTAAACTGAGCTACAAAGGTCATTATCAAGACATGCACGTGGACACAGGACATATCAAAAATGGTCTGAATTATCTAATAATCAATAATACATGGTTTAAAGATGTGAGTATTAATTCACACTGGATTAACACTTTTGAAGAAACTGACAACGAACAGATTGAAGAAGAAATGGTTGGAAATGATGAAATTATTGGAAATGATGAAACTGTGGAAACTTGTATTGATAATCAAACTTCAGACAAGGAGGATGATGATGCACATCTGGGTCAAGAAATACTGGATCAGCATTTTGATGGGATTCTATCTGTTGCCCCAGCAGAAGGAAATAATCCAATAAGACTATTGTCTGATGCCACAAATGAACCAAAATGTTTTCCAGTCATATTTCCAGAAGGAGCACCTACTTTTCATGCTGAGCGCCCAGAAAGATTAACTTTATGTAAGTATTTCAATCAACGGATACTTAATGCAGATGGTCGTTTTGCTCAAAACACAGATTACTTATTCTATGCTCAATATGTGTCAGAACTGAATCAAATTGTATCACACGTGTCAATAGCTTTGAGAAAAGGGACAGACAAAGGTTTGACTGAAGACGTTACCAGTGACATCCTTACAGACCCGGAGGCTTTGAAAAAAATTCTGCATTTTGATGAAGGCTATAAATTCCTCAGGCCTATCACAGGAACACCTCCATTTTGGCAATCAGCACAGAAAGATGTGTTGCAATGTTAAGACAGCTTGGTATCCCTACACAGCAAAATGTGACTCAGTTTCTAGTGAAGAGATGTGCTTTTTACTGAAATCATGTAGTGGAATATTTTCTAATTTAAAAAAAAAAATCCTGCATGGCTCACGTGTCGTCCCTCAAAACATACTGGAAGTTCAAGAAAAAAAAGCTTTGCAATCTGAACCTGTTTCAGAGGAGCCCCTCCCCCTTTGTCTCCTCCCTGATATTACATGTATGACCATTTGGACATTGATAATGTTGATGCTCAGGACGTGTTGTGGATTTATACCTGAAAACAGGTAAGCATTGTCTCTGCTGGGAAAGTTGCGGCTCACTTTGACTGTTTAGAATTAGAGCTGCAACACTTAATCAACTTTTTTTTTCTTTTGAGTAATTTTTTAAAGAAATAAAAAGGCAAAATTCTCTGATTTCAGCTTCTTAAATGTGAATATTTTTCTGGTTTCTTTACTCCTCTATGACAGTAAACTGAATATCTTAGAGTTGTGGACAAAACAAGACATTTGAGGACATCATCTTGGGCTTTGGTAAACACTGATTGACATTTTTCACCATATTCTGACATTTTATAGACCAAACAACTAATTGATTAATCGAAGAAATAATCAACAGATTAATTGAAAATCTAAATAATCATTAGTTGCAATTTATGTACAGCATAATATAGTGTTGATATTAAACACGATGAAAACTCTGCTTCTTGCAAAATACTTGTACAGCATCAAGTGATTCATTTGAGTAACCTGTGTTGACTTTCTGACACCATTAAAATTGAACATTGAAGAACATTGAGCTGGGATCTCAGCCATTCCTGGCCCAAGGCTTGAGATTTCCAGACTCAACAGTACATTCAAATAAGAGTTTTAAGGTACATGTGTTAGTGAATTTAACTAAATTAAAGACCAGAATTGCTGTTGTTCTTCTTCTTCAGCCAACGACCAGTTCAGTTTTTCTCCCCCATACAGCTTGGCCATATCAAGTAGTGTTAGTAATAATAATTTATTTTGGTCCTTATTGCATATCTTGACATGCTCATTATAAAATCAAATACGTTATGTTGTTTTTTTAACCATATATTGTATAGGTTGAACTGATGTGTTCTCTTTTTTGCTTGTTTGTTTTTGCATCATTTCAGTGTGCTCAAGGAAAGGAGCGGTGGAATCTTCTGCTGTTTTGTGTTGCTCATTGTCAGCTCCACTTCCTTATACAGCGGGTAAAATAAGTATTGAACACGTCACCATTTTTCTCAGTGTGCTATTGACATGACATTTTCACAAGATGTTGGTAACAACCCAAGTAATCCATCCATACAAAGAAACCAAAACAAATAAGTTCAGAAATTAAGTTATGTGTAATAATGTGAAATGACACAGGGAAAAAGTATTGAACACGCTTACCGATATTTATTTAATACTTTGTACAAAGCCGTTGTTGGTAATGACAGCTTCAAGACGCCTCCTGTATGGAGAAACTAGTCGTATGCATTGCTCAGGTGTGATTTTGGCCCATTCTTCCACCAAACAGTCTTCAATTCTTGAAGGTTCCGTGGGCCTCTTCTATGAACTCTGATCTTCAGTTCTTTCCATAGATTTTCAATTGGATTCAAGTCAGGTGATTGGCTGGGCCATTCTAGCAGCTTTATTTTCTTTCTCTGAAACCAATTGAGAGTTTCCTTGGCTGTGTGTTTGGGATCATTGTCTTGCTGAAATGTCCACCCTCGTTTCATCTTCATCATCCTGGTAGATGGCAGGAGATTTTTATCAAGAATGTCTCGGTACATTTTTCCATTCATCCTTCCTTCCTTCAATTATGTGAAGTTTGCCTGTACCGTATGCTGAAAAGCAGCCCCACACCATGATGTTCCCACCTCCAAACTTCACTGTTGGTATGGTGTTTTTAGGGTGATGTGCAGTGCCATTTGTCCTCCAAACATGGTGTGTATTATGGCATCCAAAGAGTTCAATTTTGCTCTCATCTGAACAGACTATATTCTCCCAGTATTTCACAGGCTTGTCCAAATGTTATGCAGCAAACTTTAAAAGAACTTCAACATGCTTTTTCTTCAGCAATAGAGTCTTGCGTGGTGAGCATGCATACAGGCTATGGCGGTTGAGTGCATTACTTATTGATTTCTTTGAAACAATTGTACCTGCTAATTCCAGGTCTTTCTGAAGCTCTCCACAAGTGGTCCTTGGCTCTTGGACAACTCTTCTGATAATTCTTTTCACTCCTCTGTCAGAAATCTTGCGAGGAGCACCTGGTTGTGGCCAGTTTTGATGAAATTATGTTCTTTCCACTTCCGGATTATGGCCCCAACAGTGCTCACTGGAACATTCAGAAGTTTAGAAATGCGTCTGTAACCAATGCCATCAGTATGTTTTGCAACAATAAGGTTGCGAAGGTCTTGAGAGAGCTCTTTGCTTTTTCCCATCATGAGATGTTTCTTGTGTGACACCTTGGTAATAAGACACCATTTTATAGGCCATCAGTTGGGACTGAACCAGCTGATATTAATTAGCACTGACAAGGGGCCGGATTGCTTTCTAATTACTGATAGATTTCAGCTGTTGACTTGGCTTTCCATGCCTTTTTGCGCCTCCCTTTCCTCATGTGTTCAATACTTTTTCCCTGTGTCATTTCACATTATTACACATAACTTATTTTCTGAACTTATTTGTTTTGGTTTCTTTGTATGTATGGATTACTTGGGTTGTTACCAACAACTGGTGAAAATTTCATGTCAATAGCACCTTTGGAAATATATTTACTGAGAAAAATGGTGACGTGTTCAATACTTATTTTACCCGCTGTGTTTAAGGTGAGTCCCGAAGTCATCGTGATTGATCTTGAAGACCAATAAGAGCACATATGAGCCGATTTGATTTATTTGCGAGAGTCATTTCAAAATGATTTTATTCCAGTCTCATTTTTCAATATTAGAAATTTAGCATCCCTCGTCTCTCCAGACAACCTGACGGTGGCCAGTGAAGGACAATTGAGACAGAGCATCAATTTGGACGACACGCTTGACTTTGGGTAAGAGAATTGTCCCTCTACTTTTGACTATATGGACTCAGAAATCAAGTCAATTTAGCTAAATAGCATATTTAAAAAACAACACGTTGCCCATCGCTTTTACAGAGAGATTTCATGGTGAATAATAACTGCACAATAAACACAATTTAAAGAAGACCTATTGTGCCTTCGTACTTTCCCCCTTTCCTTTAGTGCGTTATATATACTTTTTTTTGTGCACGTAAAATGTTTGCAAAGTTACAAAGCCCAAAGTCCACGCCAAAGGGAGTTACTCTCCCCCACAGAAACACTGCTCCTGAACTGCCTCAAACTTCTTGCTTGAATTCCTGCCATTCCTATTTTCCTGTAACATGGTGATGTCACCAAATAACACATTTGCATAATATCTGCCTAGCGGCTAGTTTGGCACGCCCTCGAACAAAGCTAGTTAGAGCGGAGTCTGAGCAATCAGAGCAGACTGGGCTTTTTTTTTCTTTTTCTTTTTTTTTGGAGGGGGGGGGGGTTGAAAGGAGGTGCTGCAGCACAGCCAGTATGAGAAATATGTTCTAGTAGAAACCCAAAATACAAGTATGCCCCTGAAAACAAGCAAAATAGGTCCTCTTTAACTAAGTTAACAAATCATCAAATCATAATTACAAAGTCCATATTTTAATTATTACAAGATCCGAAGTTTTGTAATCATGAGATGCTGCTCACCATTTGAGAAAAACAGAACCATGACGATTGTATGATGACTATGTTTACATGCACACTAATATTTCACTATTATTCTAAATATGACAATATTCCGAATCCGTTTAGATATTGTGAATTAATTCAGAATAGAGCATTTTCTGGCTCACAATTTCCTTTGCAGCCCTGATGCACTAACCATCCCATCCCCCAACAGCATTTTGGTCACACACTGACATCTTTGTTATTGTACCCCTATAAAAATGGTACAGACATGGACCCTTTCTCAGTTTGGAACATATATGTACCCTATCAACCAAGACAAAGTACATACTGGTGCCTTATGGATCATATGACCCTCTGAGGGTACATCACCAGAATTTGTACCTTAGAGAACATAAATGGACCTCAACCGTACCTTTCTTTCTGACAGTGTAGACCTAAGTGAATGGTTTTGTTGCCTAAATCTAACTGGAAGTTACCGTAGTTTTGACACGCTGAATGTCCTTGTAATGTTGTGCTATTTATACACCTTCCTGTGAGATCGGGTTGAACTATGAGTATGTTTGAGAGGAGACACAGATCTAAGAGTAACCAGATATACATGTTTCTGTTCGTTAGGTTTCTCTGACATGTCAAATACAAATACAAATACCCAGATGGCTTTACTTTAGAGAGGTTTTAATAGGAAATGAACCATACTTGTTTGCTTTCTGTTTCTCTTCAGAAAAAGTAAATGAATAATAAGGAAATATCCTAAACAAATCAAATTAAATGAATCCTATTATTTACCCTCGGATTATTGTTAAGTGAAACAAGTTAACAAATTAGGTTAACTATCATTTCAACAAACATTCACAGTGATAAGAATGAAATGAATCTACTCTTAAGCAGATTTATCTTTCTCCATCTGTCCATTGTTCACACTGAATCTTCCATCTCAGACAAACAGAAGCACATTGCTACTTATTATGCAGAATGATGTCATCGGACCTTCCCAGTGCAACTACTGTCAGACCTCAGGTCAGGTATTTAATCTAACAGTGCTTCTTGGTTGGCATCATGCAGCTTTCCATGCAGCAGTGATATTAGTGAGGGCTATACACAGTATTATACAAAATTATAATATCCTTAATATTACTTTAGACCGTCTGGCTACGGGCGTTTTGAAAGCCCTTCCCTCCTTTCCCAGCTTCAACAGCCATATATTCTTTATCAACCGTCAGTCGCCTCTCATACCTTCACTCAGTCAGTCAGGCAGTCGGTCAGAAAGAAAAAACAGATCTCAGTCAGATATACAGCTGCTAGAAAAATACTTTTTTTAATCTCCTGGCAGGCTGTGTCGGAGAAAAAAAAACACTGCCGCCGTTGCGTCTTTATTGTTTTTTTTCAAACCTGGGTGTAAATCAAGAAACCCTGAATCCATCTGAATGAGATAAAATTAGGTCAGTTAAAGCTGAATATCATACTGTGGCGCAGTGTGAGAAGACGAAAACATTAAAGCCAAACTTCATGACACACAAGATTTGTTTCTAGGATGGTAGTAGAGGAGGGATGCGTGTTTTTTTTACTTTTTCTTCACTTTCCCTTCAGTTGTGTTCACGTTGCTCCACCACTACGTCATCCCTCTTTTTTTCTATTTTTCACTACGACATTGTTTTCTAAGAATGTTGGTGAACACTTTCAGACTTTGCTGAGCTTGGGTTCAGTCTGAAAGTAATGACCCTAGTGTTAAAACAGACTAAAAGGACAGACGTGAATGCATATGTATAATAGTTGTCTCAAATAATGAAATAAAAATCTTCTTCTTCTCATCATCATAATGAGTAATAAGCAACAGCAATTATTTTTCTCTCTGACTCTACCTAAGGTACCTGGATGCCTACCTCAAGACTTTCCTGACCTCTGCAGAAAAACATTTTATGGTGGGACTACATGTGACCTATTACGTGTTCACGGGTCTGCCAGAGGAGGTACCAAACATCGAGCTCGCTCCTAATCGAAGCCTGAAGGTTATTCTGGTGGAAAAGCACTCCAGGTGGCAGGACATCTCCATGATGCGGATGAAAATGATATCAGATGCCATAGAATCAGAGATTCGTCACCACTGCAATTACATCTTCTGCTTAGATGTGGATCAGGAGTTTAAGGGAAGATTTGGCTCAGAGGCTCTGGGGGAATCTGTGGCCTTGCAACACGCGTGGTATTACAAACTTCCAAAGCATAGGTTCACCTATGACAGGAGGCTTGTGGAAAAATGTGAAGGATTTGGCAGATTACTGCTTTCTGAGTATCATGGAGGACAAACTAAACAGTGTGGAGGCTCTGTGGCATGATGAGAGTCATCTCAACAAGTACTTTTGGCTTAACAAACCAAGCAGGATGCTCTCGCCTGAGTACTGCTGGGACCCGGTTGTTGCTAAAGACAAGGACATTCACGTCACCCGCCTAATATGGGCACCAAAACATCATGCCAAACTTCGTACTCGGTAGAGTGGCTAGAAGAGCCACTAATTGCTGTTCATGTTTTTATTTTTTTGAGGGATTAATTGACAAATACATATTGAACCATATGATGCCTCACACTTCTGAGCAATACTGCCATCCAGCACCAGCTTGATACTACTACTGCAATATACTAACTGGAAAGAGAAAAGAATCTAGATTTGCTTGTAGAGGGTGGAACCACAGGTGGAGATCAAGGGGGAAAAAAAGCAAACTGCAACAACCACAGCCAAATGAGAGCGCATGTAATAGACCCGCCTGTCCACCAGAAGATAGTTTGTCAGTGTCACGTTTTTCCTCGCAGAGACGTAAATATTACATGCCTGTATTAACGTGCAGTACCAGAAGGCGGTGACAAAGCCACTGACTTAGGTTCAGGCAAGAAAACCACTTAGTTACGTTAAGAGAAAACGTAATGGTTGTGCTTAAAATAAGTACGAAAATTAAGTAAAACACGTACGGAAACAACGTAACGTCAGTACAGAACACACGTTTGTACGTTAATGAACTTGCAAATAAAACACGGTCTCTCGCTTGAAAGCCCTGTGTTTGTTGGACCCATCCTACTCACCACCCACCCACCATAAGAGGTCTTTCTCACTTTATATATTACGTAACTAGCTCTGAAGTTAGACTTCCGTAACTACAAAACACAGCACCTTCATGTAGGTGTGTAATACTCCAGCCAAGTCACACAGCAGTTCGTGAAATAGTCACGAAACTTAATGTATTGATTCATGTACATAGACACGAATTTCACTTTTTTTTTCGTTACGGTCAGCACAAAATCAATTCATTTGATCTACGTAATTATGAACCAGGAAGTATAGAGAGCGGCAAATGCGTAAGGAGGAGGTGGGAATGGATGGGTGTGTAAAAAAATACCACACTTTTGCCAACAGGACTGGTGCTTGTGTCCCGTGTGAAAAAAAAAGTCAAAGTTGATTAATTTGTTGAGTAACTTCCATACTTGCTACACTTCCGGAGTTATTGTAACCCAAACCGTGATCTTTTCCTAACCCTAACTAAGTGGTTTTGTTGCCTAAGCCTAACCAATTCAATCTTTTCCTAAACCTAATAAAGTAGTCTCATTTTTTAAAAGACTGGAGCGGAAATTGCCACGTGCATCATGTGTTGCTGGACATTAGTAGGAAAACACACAAAAATTCCATTGTTGAAAGTCGTGCTGAGCGTCACAAAAATAAGGGAAATTTGTGTCTATATACACAAATCAAATAGATTAAACTTTGTGACTATTTCACGAACTGCCGTGAGACTGTGTTGAATATTCACGTCTCGGCGACACAAAACGTTACACTGACACTGGACAGGTGGGTCTATTACACGCTTTGTTGTGAAACCGGCCTGGAGCAAGGCCTGTCAATCAAACTGACACATCCCTATAATGACAGCTGTTTAGCTGGCAGCCGTGATTAACTGTGCACCTGTACACGTGACTGCAGAAGACACACTTACTGTATGTCTTCAAATGTTTTCTGAGACTCTAAAAGACTTAAAAACTCCTGTGGTACCGAATTGAGACGGACATGAGTAATGCATGTCAAGGGGCCAGACTGCCCGGCCCACCCCTGGGTGGCCCACCCCACCACTCAGCATGAACCATACAGCAGCCACCTGTGTCATTCAGCTGACCTCAGATCAGCTTGGACCTGTCTGACTGAAAGTAATGATGCATTATTCATAGACTGCCACCATCTGGCACATCAGTGCACCTTGCCATCTCACCACTCACCCTGTCAAAGACATACAAGCAAGAAAAGGGCAGTATATCAGCAGAACAGTCTTTGTCTTGGTGCCTATAGTTTACAGGCCAAATGAAGAGGTATTTTAGTTTAAGGGTCTGGTAATATACTCCAAAAACGTCTACCTGGAGGCACTGTCACCTCACAGCAAGAGACTCGCAGGTTCAAACCCAGCTTAGGGCCCTCCTGTGTGAAGTTTGCATGTTCCCCCCGTGTTAGCGTGGGTTTTCCCCAGGTTCTCCGGTTTCCTCCCACAGTCCAAAGACATGCAGGTTAGGTTCATTGTTGACTCTAAATTGCCTGTAGGTGTGAATGTGAGTGTGAATGGTTGTCTGTCTGTATGTGTCAGCCCTGTCCAGGGTGTACCCCGCCTTCACCCAATGTCAGCGCTCCCGTGACCCTGAAAAGGATACTGGATGGATGGATTACGTCTATCTAATAGATAGGTTTTTGGGAAAATGTGAGGTTGTGAGGGCAGTGTATATGCCTTCATAAATTAAGACACCACTTTCTCAAAAAGCTGAAGAAAGTAAGAGGCTATCTGTAGTTTGAATGCACTATGCAGCACTGCTTTCCAGTTTGAAGAGCAAAGAGTTCTGAATATGAATAAAGTGTAGTTTAGTCATCCACCACATGAGGGTGCAAGTGTCAAGTCTACCTTTGATACACAACTACTTTCATACCAGACCTTCCAGCAATGCATGTGTTGTATATTGTACAGTATGTGTGTGTATGTACAGCATTGTAGTAATGCAGATGTTCGCAGTGCAAAATTAAAAGGTGACATTCCACAGCACCTGAAATCAGAAACTTCACAGCCACATTAATTAACACCAAGCTAAACATGATTTGCTGCCGTCTTTGGTTGAAAGTTTAAAGCATGTTTCACCTCTGACTATAGACTGTCTTATAAGAAGTGGACATAGTCACCATGACATCATTTTCTCATAGACTTCTATACAATCAGACTTCCTTTTGCAACCAGAGGAGTCGCCCCCTGTTGGCCATTAGAAAGAATGCAAGTTTAAGGCACTTCCACATTGGCTTTAAGATTTTTTAAGGGGTTGTTAAGTTAGTCTTTGGTAACCTATCTGTGTCAGATCCCACAGGATGGCGTCATATGATCTGATTGTTATGAATAAAGGATAATTTGTGTTTCTGCTGTGGATATCACTTATTCAGCATCACTGACTGCTACACATCTCTATGTGCTCAACCTCTCTTAAAGATAGAATGTAATAAAAAAAGGTAATGTCACTGTTTGAGTTTGATTACACTACCACTGCAACTTTTGACATCACTGAAAACAAACCTTGAGAAAAAGTGAAATTCTGACAGTGCAGAGAGATTATTTCATCTTGTTTATTTCAACAGATCAATCAGATTTTTTGAAATATTTTTCATAATCAAGGGGCTCACTTTCTTGTGCTGTGATCTGATTTATTCCGTCAAAATACTTTTCTTTCTAAAAGAATGTTGAAACAGGTTGATTTCAAACATGTTGAAATAATCTTACCACACTGGTGGATTTTTACACATTTTAAGAAAATGTAGGGCTCAATAATATACATAAATGACTTGATCAGAGACTCTAAACTGCCCGTAGGTGTGAATGTGAGCGTGAATGGTTGTCTGTCTCTATGTGTCAGCCCTGTGATAGTCTTGCGACCTGTCCGGGGTGTACCCCGCCTTCGCCCAATGTCAGCTGGGATCGGCTCCAGCCCTGCCGCGACCTCAAATAGGATAAGCAGTTACAGATAATCAATTGATGGATTTGATCAGATGCACTCTATACAGTACAGTAGGCGGTGCCAAATACCGGATGGAACATTACTCACTTAGCACTTGGGAAACCCCATACGGTGGCGCTCAAAGCACACAAAGCACTTTCCAGACAAAAGATAATGCAAATACAGCAATACTGTAAAGACAACAGCAGGAAATTATAAAAACAGCACAATTAAGCAATATTTGAACAGACAATGTTTAAACTGGTTATACTCTCTTCAGATGTATGATGTATTCATAAAGTTTGGTTTTATTGTCTTCCCCTATGACAGACAACACATTGGTCCAACATACACAGTCAATCACAGTTGTTTAGCCACATCAAGCTGGCTTCTCAAAAAACATCTCTAAAAGGTTTGGTGGACTAACTGAGCTTGTGTTATGTGGACAACCTGAAAACAACATTCATGACTGCAGAGTGATGACATGCGTCTGTCCTAAGAGGATCATCTTACCTGGAGATTCACCAGGTAGCTGTAACTATATAAGAGTGCTCTCCTATATCACAAACCATATCTTCTCTCTAACTCTTTTAATCCAACATTATTGAAAGCCAACTCGGCCTCCAGAGCGGATCTGCACATGTAAAGTATTCAGAAAAAAGCTCAAGACACACTACACAGCTGTGCTCACATTAAACAGACCTTTTCTCCAGTATAGAGCCGAGGTTGAGCTGTGCACCTGAAGACACAAGAAAAAAGGGTTTCGGGGCATGGTGGCTCTCATTAAATACAGAAAGAAATATAAACCTGTTTGTTTCGCATGACCGTGCCGAAATAGAGCTCGAGGAGGAGAAGCAGCTCACACGAACTGCTTGTGCCCTCATTTGCGCTGAAAATAGAAACAGTAGAGAGCATAGACACAGACAGCACCTGTGTCACCTGACTCTGGATCTGCAGGTATACTACAGTAGTTCCAGTCTCGGTGGTTCACCTGGGTGTGAAGCAAGTGATATCACCTCCAGGCCCACGGCCCTTCAAGTAATATCCACCGGTATGCCAGGTGTCTCGCACACAACTGCTGTGTCCATTTGAATGAGGCAGCAGGCTGGTCATGCATGCTGCTACTAACTGAACACACACAGCTTTGTTTACACTGCGTGGTGAGTCTGGTGCATTATACTTATCATCAACTCTTCCTCTGGGTGTACTCTGGTACTAATCGAGATATACTATAACTTCATACAAACAACATATTTGTATAATTTCCATCTGTATTTTTTAAAGGCATGTCAGTGGTGCTGAAAATATTTTAAAAAAATAAAAAATAATAAGCAACTAGAATTGCACTCAGAGCAGCGCAGAGCAGCGCAGAGCAGCGCAGAGCAGCGCAGAGCAGCGCAGACCTCCGCCAACGCGTGACTTTAAAAACAGATCACAGCTCACAGCTGGCGGTACCGTGAGTTGGTCAGCTTATTATTAACACGGTGTGTTTCCGTGCAACGTATCGGCGGATGCCTCTCTCATTCAGCAGCCTTGTTATGTCTGTATAACGTTACACTACGTTGTCTCTCATCCCGTCATCTACTGCTCTTTTCCTTCTCAACGCGGACGGACAGCAGCTTCCGCATACACATCCACACACGTATCTCTCTGCTCTCAGAAGGAAGCGGGATCACGCGTCATCAGTCACAGTGCGCATGTGTTATACCTTGTAGTCTTAATGCTCAGGCTGATCGGAATCCTTAAAAATATTCCTGAATCCGGATCATGATTCAGATCGCCACCAAAATCTAATGGATTGTTCATTGTGCCACACCCCAGCCCTCCAAAATATTTCATTCAAATCCATTGCGGACTTTTGGAGAAATCCTGCTTACAAACAAACCAACAAACCAACAAATCAACAAACCAACAAACAATCCAACGCCGGTGAAAACATAACCTCCTTCCTAGGCCTTTGGCCTTGGTGGAGGTAACAATGTTTCTAATTATTTGAGTCAATTATCCAGCAAAAGTGACAAACATTCTTGGCTATTTCAGTGTTGAGGATTGGTTTTATATTGTTATTAATGGAATATATTTGGGTTTTGGACTGTTGTCCGGACAAAACAAGCAATTTCAAGACATCACATGGGCTGTGGACAACAGGGATGCGTTTTTCCACAATTTTCTGAGATTTTAAACCAAACAAGTCAAGTCAAGTTAATTTTATTTGTATAGCCAAAAATCACAAATTTGCTTCAGGGGGCTTTACAATCTGTACAGGATACGACACCCTCTGCCCTTTACAGTGCGACCCTCTCATCGGATAAGGAACAACTTCCCGCAAAAAAAAGGGAAAAAAGAAAAAATGGAAGAAACCTCAGGAAGAGCAACAGAGGAGGGATCCCCTTCCAGGACGGACAGATGTGCAGAAACAATTAATCAATTGAAAAAAAACAAAAATAAAGAATTGAAATGAACTACAAATAATGAAGTGTGTACACTGATACAGTTGCAGATCATTACTGAATACTAAAAAGACACGTTCATTCATATATTTCAAAGCTTGTGTTCAAAATAATTCAAAAGGTATCCATAGGCTACATGTATCAAATGCATGACTGTAAAGACTACAGTATTCCACTTACGTATTACAGCGAATTACTCATTATGCAACACAGTTTAATGAGAAAAAAGGATGGAAAAGCTATCACTAAGTATAGTGCAGACCTTCTGCACAGGCCACAGGCTTATTGTATAGACACTATACAAACAGTATATGCCTTTATATATGTGTTTATGTATGGCAGATGGAAAAGCTGTAGACAAAACCAGTGCAGCTATCATAGAAATATGAAAACAAGGGGAACGCCGCCTAAATTATGAATTTCAGTATGTTATTTCCATAGCCTAGGAAATTTCAATCAATTTTTGTTAACATGAGCTACTCTCTCTCTTAAAGCCAGAAACGTCTCAAACTTGTGATGTCATAGGGTATAAAGTCTGGAGCAGCTCCATAGACAATGAATGGGAGACTTTGTGGACCCACAGAATGTTTTTTTTTTTTTTTATACCCTAATGAGCTTTATTCTAATGTAGTGTTGTCAGTTGTGAAATAGGAAATGTTCCCTTATACTCAGAACATCTTTCCCAATTCATTGTCTATGCATTACTTCCACACTTTATACTTGATGACATCATCAATTTGAGTTTTAGCACTCTAGTTTTTGGATTTGGGAGAGAGTTGTTCATGTTTACTAATATTTTTTGGACTGTCTTAGACCACAGGAATAACATGTATGAATTTTGAAAATGAGCATAGTTCCCCTTTAAGTTGCAAATACTGAGCAAGAGATGTAGTACATGACATGTATAGTGATCACAGCTAAATACAGGCGTGTATATGACTTCAGCTGCTGGTATAGAATTCTAGCGGGAGGGGGAGGGCGTGTCCTGAATTATCCGTGGATCACAGAACTGACAGCGTTGTCTTGTAAATTCTTCCAACAGCACCAACACAATAAATCCTCAGCTTAATTCCTTTGTGAGGACTGTGTGTGTGTGTGTGTGTGTGTGTGTGTGTTTGTGTCTCAGAGAGAGACATTTGTAGACACTAAAACTGTTCCACAAGTTGCTTTTAAAAGCAAGCTGACATATTTTTACTCATGCCAACAAATTATGTTCATATCCAACTATTTGCAAATTATATTTGGGTATGCATAAAAGAACAAGGAAACACATTTATTAGGTTAAAAATAATTGAAACACAATAAAGATTGATGCTGAAACATCAAGCATATGTCATAGTTTAAAAAAGACACAATTTCACTACTTTCGATTTACACTATAATCAAATAATTAGCCCTTGTTTCCTGTTGACATTGGCTTATCATTGTTTGGGGTGCCACATGCTGTATTTTTAAAGAAAGAATAATAATAATTGCAAAATAAGCCAATTTTCTTTCCTTTGAATATTTTTTCCTTTCTTCTGACATTATCATAACCCAGTGTTGTAAAGTAAACTTGCTTCTAACATAAACTGGCACATTTGATGAAGGAGACAAAAAACGGAAATGACCATAAAGCATTGTAATTGCATAAAATGAGGAAATATTTAATATTGTATATGTTATATGTGCCATCCACAAACTAATATTCATTTTATTTGCCAAAAAGTCATTCACAGACAAGAAATACATATTACATAGTGATGTATGTTTGGGGTCAATTAGATCCCAGAGAGGGCCGACTCCCTGTTGGACCTTTTTATGAATAAACTGTTGTAAAACTCCAGTAAGTGAAACCCTAAAGGACTTATTTGGGCTTTGGGAGGGGTAGTGCGGTGTAAAAGAAGTACTTGTCAACACCAATCACGGATGTACAGTTTGACAGCTGACCACTGAGACCTCAGAACAGAAGTAATGCGTCATTTTCTGAAACAGACTTCTGAAACATGTGACTTCAAAATCTTGTTAATAAGCAATTCTACCAAAAAAAGCATAAAGGTTAAAGAGTTAAGTACGCTTTTTGAGCTGCTGCAAAGGGCCCACAGTCTCCAGGAAACAGAACATGAAGGTGAATTTAAAGCGGCAGTAGGCAGTATGTTTTTGGCATCATTGGGGAAAAAATCCATAATAACCTTTCAGCATATTGTAATTCAAGTGTTCTGAGAGAAAATTAGACTTCTGCACCTCCTCATGGCTCTGTTTTCAGGCTTTAGAAATTCTAGCTTGTGACGGGAGACTTTGACCAATCACAGGTCATTTCAGAGAGAGAGCAATCCTATTGGCTGTGCTTCGGCTGGTGGGCGGAGCTTGGTATTTCTTCAACTGATCTCAACATGGCTGCCGGGTCACAAACTTTCTCATTTAACAGCTAAACCGTGCACTACAAGATGATTCTGAAAACATTTGAGGAGATAAATAGGCATTACAGTAACAGAATATTGATTCATATTTGATCAGCGCTGCCCGCTTTGACCGTTTGGTCGGAGATCACGAGTGATTGACAGCCGGCTCTCAAACACGGCAGCTGGATGGACACCAGTGGACACAGAGGCACACAATTGTATTTCAAATTACCTATCTCATGCACTACTGTCAGGATAAAGCGACCGTTTTATAAAAATAACTTTCTTTAATTTGCTCCATTTCTACCCACTGCAGCTTTAATCTACAAATCTGACCTCTGATCCAAAAGAGATGCTGTAGCTACTGTTGGGATACACAACTGAAGAACAATGGCTATAAATAATGGCAGTAAATGTTTTGTCTAAAATACAAAAAATATTTCCGCTTGCACACAAATACACGGTGTGACGACCCCTCCGCTCCACTAGGTGTCCCTGTGTGCTGCTTGCTGGCTCTTCTTTGTCTTATAGGATCTGGATCATCATCAGCTTCATGAGCCACACCTGGGCCTGGTGTGGTTCTACAAAAGCTCACCACCTTCACACAGAGCTCCCCTCTGTTCCCTTGCTGACACGGCTGCTGTTTTGGTTTTGTTTGCTGCAGACATTTCCACACATCCACACATGACTGAGTACTGACTTTACCATGTTTGTTTCGTTAAATAAATGTGCGTATTTATCACTTTTAAACCAATGTGGGTGAAAAAGGAGATATCACATGTCATCATCGCGTCACATCCTTGGGGTACAACACAAGCGCAGTAAAATCTGGTCTGCACTCGCTGAAATTGAGCCAATAGCAACGCATGACCGAAGCTCCAGTTAAACTGCGAATGTGTCACTCAAGACCGTTTCCCAGCCTCTTCCAATATGACTTGTTTTAAACTCATCTGGTCTCCCATCTTTGTCGCAGCCTTTGACATACTTGCCAACCTTGAGACCTTAAAAAGAGGGAGGATTTCAAAACCAAACCGGTGGGGTCTGGTGGTCCTCCCCCAGAAAAATTTGAGTTTCAGAGTCTTTGTTTCCTGCATTCTGGTAACTTTAAAAGAGTGAAAATAACAAATTAATAAGTACACTGCAACAGCATTTTAATGCTAAACTTTTGATTTTACCTTTAACTCCCGGGAAAGAAAACTGAATAATTTTCCCCTCTGGTGTGAGTTCAGCGTGTGAATCTCTAACATAAACTACTATTCATCTGTTATATTTACTTTTGCTCCCACTTCAGTATTTCTTTCTCTTAGCTCTCTCCATTTCTGTCTCTCACTCTCTAAAGGTCCTTTCAGACGCAACGAGACAACGGCACCACTGCGCTCTGAAACCCGTTATTTTCAATGTCTTAGGCCGCGCAACAACGGCTTTTCGCAGCAACGAGCAAAACCCATCTTTGGACGCTGCATGGTGTGGCGAGCGCAGCCGTGAAACGACAGTTGGTGTAGCTCTATTGTCGTCAGTGTGGAAACAGTAGGGATTATATGTACTGTTCAGTTCCAGAAACAGGCTAAGATAACGAAAAAGGAAAGAAAGTGTGAAAATTTGCTATAAATCAGGAGAAATACGGGAGAACTGTGACTCTGGGAGGAAACAGGAGAGTGCAAAGAAAAACGGAAGTTTCCCGGGAAAATCGGGATGGTCGGCAAGTATGGCCTTTGAGCCGGGTTGTGACACAGGGCACCCAAAATGGCACAGCATGCTACCAAAAACCCCTGTACATGTAGTCTCCCAGCCTTTAGAGTGCCAAATGTGTTAGAAAGCCTAAAAGAACTGTTTTATTCGTGCAGAAAAACAACCACCTGATGGAGAGGTCACTCACAGGTGAAGGACCTGTCACCTGTTTCTCTGCAGTGATCGAACTCCTCCACTGAATCAATAGTGTGAAGTGTTCTTACCCAGTGAGGTTGTTAATTTCTTCAACAGACCATGTTTTTGGAAGCAACATGTTTCAGGTTGGGACAAGCTGACATCATGTTGCTCTCGTGTTTTACGAGAGGTGACATGTATGTTGAAACCCAGCTATGAAAATATGGAGGTGAACTGGAATCACACATAAACATCGTGGTGAACATGAAGTCAGCAGTAAGTGTATGTGCACCTGGCATGCGTCTGGTAGTTTGGCACACATGCACTTTATGTTTGCAGATCTGCTAGGCCTCCTTGTGCCCTTTCCCCCTGAAAAAGCTGCATTTTTAAAAGCTCTTGTGAGCAGTCCACTCAAACAAAGAAACAAACAAACATGAATGAAGGTGGAAATCAAACCTTCTAATGGTACTGCAGGCCGTGTCCCTTTGCTTTCCAAAGACTGTGAGAGAGTCGGCTGTGTGAGGTGGGGCTGATTCCAATACCCAGTCCCATTTTGTAGTCAGGTCCAACTTGGTAAAATAATTCATCATGGTCAGAGGGGTTATGGATCTGAAATAAAATTGTATTATGTATTTTTAAGCCATGTTAGCTTCATGGCTGTAGGGACAACCCAGTCACCAGAAAAAAATGCTGGCATTGTACGTTTCTGTAAACCACAGAATACGTTTCTGAAACCCCCAAAAAAAATTCAGAAATATATTTCATATCAGCCTTGTATCACGCTTGCAGAAAGGCATAATGACAAGTGGTTAACGCTGTAAAATGATTGGTTAGGTTTAGGCAACAAAACTACTTGTTTAATGTTAGAACCAACGTAACAACTTTAACAACGTAACTAGCGTAAAAACAACGTTACGTAAAACAACACAACGTAAAACAACACAACGTAAAACAATTTAAGTCAATGTTTACTTTTGGTTTCACATGGGACACGAACAGCGTTCTCCTGGGTGAAAGTCCTATGTTTGTTTGACTCATTCACCCCACCCCACTTTTGGACTTTGTTGCTTGTTATACTCGTTACACATTTTATTATTATTTTTTACATTATACATTTTACCACGTCACTTTAAATGATGGTCACTCAATATACTACGTCACTTGACTGAATGCAAAAACGTACAGATTCAACCAATCTGTGGTTTGCGGAAACGTACAATGCCGACATTTTTTTCTGGCAACTGGGCTGCTAGGGATTGCAGTGTTGGTCAGTCGGTCCACCACTCTGGTCCTGACTAAAATATCCTATAAATACACTTATTGGATGGATTGCCATTACAGTTTGTACAAACATTCATGGTCCCCAGAGGAGGAAGCTTACTAACTTTGGTAAGGGGATCACCAAAGTCAGACTGAGCGCCACTGTCAGACTGATGATGCGTACTTTGTGTTCAGTAGACGCACCGGACTTTCAATTAACTCCAATGTAAACCCATCCACGTCATTATTAGACGCTCAGAGCAACGGACATAATATTAAGGGAGGTGTGGTGGATGGGTCAAACAAATACAGGGCTTTTACTCCAGAGACCAGCGTTTGTGTCCCATGTGAAACGAAAAGTTTAGTGTTTTTTACTGATGGCGTCACATGACGTTATGTCCGTAGCTTACCCTACGTTACGTGTACTTATTTTAACCATGACGTTTATCTCACCGTTACTAAGTGGTTTTGTTGCCTAAACCTAAATGCCACCATTTCACAATGTTAACCGCACGTGAACCGTCAGCGCGTCAAGGCTGCCCCCAGCGTCATTAAAGCTTCTGCCCAATTGGCAAAATATGACAAGTAGGGATGAGGTCAGATTGCCAGTTTTCATCGTTGAGGGATCAGAAAAGGAGCCTTTTTTACTCACTTGCTCATCATATTAGCATGTCTTGGGTACCGCACATCGGCCCCTTCTTTTGTCAGCATCTCTTCTTCTGTGGTTTTCTAACAACACATTGTAAAGGAGGCAGTTTATGCAAACCTCTCTGGACAGAAAGCATCAGGAGAATAGCAGTTGAATTCCTTCAGTGATTTTGTTCTCTGTTGTTCTCGAACTCTGTTTATACACAATAACGCAAATAATAATGTCCAGTGCTTCCAAGAGGTCTACAGAAAACCAAAATCTGACCTAAAAAGGAATCCCTGTGGATTATCCTCGTCATTTATTCCTTTTTGAACTCTAATAAGACACAAGAATATAAGAGTAGAGCTTTGTTTGGTGAAATGAAAGGCAGATTTAAGAGGTCTTAGAGGTTTTACCCCCGCTGACTCTCACACAGATTTTTTGACTTTGATAAAAGTTACTTTCACAAAGCCCTAAATACAATAGATCCCCACCACCACCACCACCATTCCATGCCCTTGTGAGAGGATATATGTCAAAGCTGTAACATCATACTCCAAAGTATCACTTTGACTCTCCACGGGTCACATTCCTCTGTGACGGTGGAGGACGTGTGAATGGATTTACCCATGTGAGGGAAAGAAGAACAGGGAGAAGGTTTAAAAAAAAGGAAGAAAAAGAAAAAGAGGAAGAAGAAGAAAGGCAGAGAAAACTGCAAGACAAAAAGAAAAGAAAAGAAAGGAAAAACAGAGTTATGAAAGTAAAGTCCACCAACACAGAGCTGCATCTGGCACGGCTCATCCTTCCCATCATACACATTCCTGTCTGACACGCTCACAAAGCACCATTGTAATGAACTGGATCTGACTCATATCCTCGCTGCTACCTATCCTATAAGCTACGACCACATACACACTACGACACACTCACACACACACGTTTGGCCTTGAGCCACCTCCATTGTGCAGAGTTATGGGCTGACAGTTTTAATACCACCTGTAAATGATTCTCTACTGTAAAGAGAGGAGGTGTGAACTTCAAAAGATGAGGAGAGAAGAAAGGAGGAGGATGGATGAACCGTGATATAGTGTGGCTCTAATGTCACGTGACCTGTGGTCGAAGGGGACACGACGTGCTCTATGTGCGTATGTGCATGGACGGTGAAGTTTTCATAGCTGTTAGTCCTTTTCCCTTACGAAAAAGTAATATACTTCACTGAAGTATATTTAAGTAAAGTTCAAGTATATTTCCCCAAAGTATACTTAGTAAGTATACTAATATCCATGTACCAGCAGTGTACTTGTAAGTGTACTAATTCAATACTTCTTGGAACTGAATTGCCCCACTTCATAGTTTATAAAAGTATACTTTTAAGTGTACTTTAAGTGTAAGAACAGTAAACTTCGAGTACACAACTAGTTTACATATAATTTGTATTTTGTACTGCAACTATACTATGAGCTATACTACAAGTGAATTGGTATACTGTTAGTATACTTTTTAGTTTATGAAAGTACATTTTAAAGTACTCTCAGTTTAATGGTTTTTATACAGCAAGTATACTTGTAGTCCACTTTTTTAGTTTTAGAAAGTACATTTGTATACTTTAACTTATAGTACTTAGCCAATGATTTATGTATTACATAAAGAGACCTCCTTTTGCTATTTCACTTGTTTTGTGATGATAAAAAAAAAAAAAAATGTCTCACATGCCTTAAATTCAAATCAAAGGCTACTCTATCAAAAAGTAAGCACAACTACAAGCCAAGTAGACTTTTCTGTAGACCTATAAATGCAAGAATACATAATCAGTACAAGTATAAGTCAAGCATACTTAGACTTTTCCGTATACTTGTCTGTATGAGCTAAGTATACTTAAGTATATCTCTGATAACTACGTAAAAGTAAATTGAAAGTATACTCCCTTATTTTAAGTTTGAAATAAGTATGCTAATAGCACACTTGAATAAACTTATTTTGGTAAGGGGACACATCAGCCACTGCAGTCAGAAGCCTCTAGAAGATCAGAGACTCAATGTCAGTGGTGGAAGATGTACTTTCACTTATCCTACAGTTTATGGTCAGGTCTCATACTGTAGTATGCCTTTGAAAAGTAACATGTAATTTCTGACATGTATAATAACCATAGCATGACGTCAGCTAATGCACTTGGAAATAAATGGTTCTCTTTAGGTTACTTGTTTTGTAGTGGGGGTTGATGTTTGTCCCACTTTTCCATACGTGTTTTACTTAATTTAAGTACTTATTTTAAGCCCAACCATGACTTTTTCCCTTAACCTAATTAAGTGGTTTTGTTGCCTAATCCTAAGTGAGTGGCTTTGTCACCCCCTGCTGATACTGCACGTTAATACAGGCGTGTAATATTCACCTCTCTGCGAGGCAAAACGTGACACAGATACGCTGTCCTCTAGTGGACAGGCGGGTCTGTTACACGCTTTGGCGTGATATCGGGTTGCACCATCACAAGCCACTTCAACTGCTATACTTACGAGATGTTGTCTTTATGCTCGTTGTCTTTGTAAACTTTATTTTGTTTGTCAAAGAGGACGCTAGACCAAATGATCAATCAATCAATATCCATATTGTTGTGTGACAGTATGAACTAGAATTATGACACTGACGTCTGAGAAAACCTAATGATCGCATAAGCAAAAGTCATTATTTTATTGGTTGGCTTGTTTTTATCGGCATGTCAAATTCGCAGAAATCGAAACAGCTGTGGAAAAAAAAAAACACTGCACTGCACTGCAAAAAAATAGGAACGTTTCGGATTCGGTTTGGATATGCTCATAGAGATAGATGGGTTTGGATTATTAAATTGACACGTGATTTATTCACACAAATTATTCGAGTTTGGTCTGAAAAGACACTAAGTGTGAGTATACTCTATAAAAGCGAGACTAAAAACTCTAAATAAACCTTTAATTCATGGTATTGTAGAGGCTTAAACAAGGTTGTTATCAGAGTCCCAGGAAATGTCTTTGTGGAAACAAGACAACAGCAGCTGGATTACAAGTAACCAAAAAAAAAATGAAATACCCAAGTAAAGTAACAGAACCTCTTTACAGCAGTGGAGTGCAACTGACATTCTACATCTGGATAGTGTGTTTCTATCATTCTGCAGCTATGGTGATGAATGAAAGCAAATTCTGCTTGGTGTTTTTCCCTTTATACTTGTATAAATAGATACAGACTGAAGCTCCCTTTTAGTGAGTTGTTTTCCCTCTAACAGGTATAGCACACAGGATTTTCATCTAGATATATTTAGGTTTCCACTGAGCCACATGGGAAGGGAAACATCTACTCTGTGTTTTTACTGGGAATGTGTTTCTGCTGTGAAGAGTCAATATCTGTCAACGCAACAGACTTAATGAGGCTGGTTGCTCGTATGGTTTATACAGTGCAGTCAGAGAGCATCAGGACAGTGATGTGTGTTACATTGTCTTGTACTTTCTGTGTGTTTTTATCCTCGGGGGGGGGGGGTATGTACAGTATGAAATTGGCAACATTTCCCACAGTGTCCATCTGATGTGGATGTTAACACCCCTCAGTTTAAAGCTAAGAGCCAGGACTTAAACCCATAGTCACTGGTTCATTTCAGATCTTGTCTATTATATTATATATTGCTTATTATGTTGTAGAGTCTGGTCACCTCTCACATCTTATTGGTAATTTGACTTGTACAATTATGATGATCTTGGCCTCGATTGCTCGGTCGTGTCGATTTGCCGTGTACAACATCAGGAGGATCAGACCCTACCTGTCGGAGCATGCAACACAACTCCTGGTAAAGGCTCTTGTAATATCACGCATTGACTACTAACAACTCCCTACTGGCAGGCCTCCCTGCATGCACATCCAAACCTCTGCAGATGATCCAGAATGCAGCAGCGCAACTGGTCTTCAACCAACCCAAAACAGCACACGCAACGCATTAAATTCAAAACCCTGTTGCTCACTTACAAAACAGCAACAAAAACAGCTCCCCCTATCAGAACTGGCTCAGTCTGTTGAGTGACTCTTTAAGTCTTATCTAGTGCTAACATTTGTAAATTGTTATTTGTATCTGTTCGCTGTATGTTATGTAATGTTAGCCCGTGTGTAGGGGACAGAGCTGAGCTACCTTAAGGTGTGTGGAAGTGGGTAGATTTTCTGGTTGCAGTGTATTGTGTGCATTATGGTGTTTTGCAGTATAATCTGCCCTGTTTGCTGTGTGCATTTAAACTCGTAGCCTAATTATTGGGTTTGTAGTGTAACTTGCCTTGTGTATTTAAATTCCCAACGAGTGGTATCTGCAGTCAGGTGGGGAGGCCATAGTTTGCGCCCGGCCGCCCGGTGCTACCCAGCCATGCAGTAGCAGTGATCCCCTATACATGTTTTAAATATTTGACTGTAGTTTATGAAATAAAGATAATCTATATTTTGTACTCCGAGACCGGTGGTTATCTTTTCAGCCTCTCACCCGAGTAAAATGGGTTACCCACGGCCCGCTATTTCCAAACAAACTTTATTACAATATTGAGGATGTTGTTGATGTTTATAATGATGACAAAAAAAAAAAAATCTGCTTCTATCCACCCTGTGCATTGCCTCTGTACACTGCCTGTCGGCTCCTGTGTCCGATCGGACTTGACGCTGTTTTTGGCACTTAACTTAGTTGTTCCCTCCTATCTAGATCCTTGCTCGTGTTGTACGAACTCTCAGATGTACGTCGCTTTTCACAAAAGCGTCTGCCTAATGAAATTGTAGAATTGTCGAATCATTCATAACCAGCAGGGAAGTGTTCACAGGACAATCCAATAAATTTACTGAAATAGAAATCAAAACCTTTTCTAAAAACTGATATTAACATGAGGTCATCCAAAACTAAATGAAATGCTACTTCTTTAAAAATGCACTAAAAACAAATCAAACATTATTTTTGTTTCATGTTTGTGATGATTAACCTGAGCAACAGAATAAGTGAGTGCGAATGAGACAGTAATGCGTGGAGTGATTACAAATACAAAAAGTAACATCATTGAAATTCATTAAGTTTTTGAGATGTCCTGCAAACTATACAGTCAAACAAACAAAAAGGATCATAACCTCCTTTGGTGTATTGCATTGGATGAAATATTTAACTCTAAGACGCATCTGCATTGTTACATCAAATGGAAATACAGATCATGTCTTGAGCATCACTTTATACATATTTCATCAAAATTCAGCCAGATATATTTGGTACCTTTGTGAGCATTGTAATCTTATTAAAACTTAAAGGTTTCTGTGTTCGATAAAGATTTCACACTGAAGTATTAACTAGTGGGTCGATGTGGTTATTATTGATAAAAAAGTGAATATAATATGATAAACTTTGGCACTGATGCAGAACAAACAACTCTAAGAAGTCAAATGTGGGTCGAGCGATGAGCGGATAGGACGCAGCCACCTGTAGCTCCAGCAGATTTACGTTTAAAATTCCATTTTTTTACCAAAACCACTCGAAAATAATTCAGGAAGGTCATCAAGAATATAATCGAAGCCTCTGGGGAAGGTAAGAGAGGAAGAAATCCGTGTGAAAATGCCGAAAAAGGCCAACACAAAGCTGGACCCGAGCGAGGGAACAGGCCCGAATGAAGCCTCGGGCTCAACTAGAGACGATAACGCCGGAGGGGTCGCCCGGACGGCGGGTAACAGCGACGTGCTGGGGGCCATAGCAGCGCTACACGCAGAACTGTTCCTTATCAAGTCGGAGATTTGTAAGAAGATTGAAACCGAGATCTCAGAGGTTACGACTACATTGAGAGGGGAAATAGCACAACTGAAGGCCGAAAATGACGCGGCGATAACAGCGCTGAAGGCCAGGATGGACGCGCATCGGACACGATGCAGGACTTGGAGGACAAGGTCAAGAAACTTTCTGGGCAAGTTGAAACTCTCTCAGAAAAATGCCTAGACTTAGAGGGGCGCTCGAAAAGACAGAACTTGAGAGTGGTCGGAATAAAAGAAGGGAAAGAAACTGGGAAGCAGACCAGGGAGTTTGTGGCTCAGATGCTAGCGGAGGTGCTAAACCTAGCAGAAACACCGGAGATAGACCGAGCCCACAGGGCCCTGAGGAGACGTCCTGGAGACAACGAGCCACCACGGCAGCTGATCGCGAGGGTACATTACTGTCATGTTTATGAAGACATAATGCAGAAAGTGATGTCCATCAAGGATTTAACATTTCAAGGACAACGGATCCGAATCTTCAGAGACTTCCCTCCTGAAGTAGTTAAACGCCGAGCTGCGTTCACTCCAGCCAGGAGGATGCTACGCGACAAACCTGGAGTCAGATTTGGACTTTTGTACCCAGCCAAGCTACAAGTGTCGCACAACGGATCAGAGAGGTTTTTCACCGACCCGGAGGAGGCTCGTCGTTATGCGGAGCGCCATTTCGGACCTCCAGGGGACGGGGTATGAGGACCAGATAACGAGGGCCCTCCACTTTGAACTTCAAAGAATTACTGAGAGGACTTTCCGTTTAGGATCTCCAAAGAGAGACTGAGATTGAGGACTCCAACAGGAGCCTCTTACAGGTGAACGTCAGGGTGGCTTTTGCAGAATGTTATTCTTGTTATATTGAAGGTTAAAGTGCACATTCTGCCACTGTTTACATTCGTTCTAAAGTGCCACAGCCCATTTTGTTCAAAGTGTTTAAGTCTAAGTTTACTGATGTAGTTCCGCTACTGATCCGTTGTATACAGTTGGGCTTATATTAAGCAGACAATTGATTAACAACTGCTGCTATTTTTCTTCCAGTATTTTGTTAGTGGGTGCTATTGGATAGAGCACGTTTTCTATGTTTACATTCTGAGCCTGAGGGGAACTGGCCAAGACAAATGTTACCTAATTATGACGGAAATATTTAAAGAGGAGGTCAAGTTAAACATACTCTCTCTAAAATCCTTACTCACCCTTTGTTTTGCAGTTGAGCCAGACCTATCCCCTTGAATAATAAATAATATACCTTATGTTAATTCTAGAATTTTTGGTTTTGGGTTCACTATATAACTGTGGGGCTACACCGGAAGGTCAGTATGGTAGTGATTAAGAATTGGTTGTTAGGTAGTTGGTGCAGAGTTTGGACTTCGGGGAGAGAGGGCTGGTCCCGCTCCCAGAGGTCTAAATGTGGGTGCACCAAGGGGAAGGTGAGTGTTTTTGTGTTTTTGTTGTTTTGTTTAAGGGTAGGAAGGGGGGCGGGGTGGGGAGCAGTGCTACATAGGCTGTATCATTTAACGACAAATGGCAATGCGTCAGAATCATTACAGGAGAATGATATTTCCTTATGGTTGCACCGATAGATAAGGACGGAGATATAGGAACGGGACGAAATTTAACTTTTTGCACATGGAATGTGAATGGAATAAATGAACCAGTAAAAAGGGGCAAGGTACTGTCGCACCTGAGAGAGTTACGGGCCGATGTGATTTTCTTACAAGAGACGCATTTGAAAAATGAAGATCATGGTAGAATTAAGGCTGGATGGATAAGTCAAGTATACCATTCCAAGTTTTCAGCCAAGGCTAGGGGGGTGGCTATCCTAATTCGCAAAAATGTTCCATTCTTACATCAGTCTACAATTGCAGATAAAGAGGGAAGATATATTTTGGTTACGGGTGAGATTCAGTCCACACCAATTACATTGCTGAACATATATGGGCCAAATTGGGACGATCCTGAATTTTTTAGGAAAGTCTTTAGTTTGATACCGGACATTTCTACCACAAATTTGCTGATTGGGGGGGATTTTAATCTAGTCCTGGACACTTATTTGGACAGATCATCTACGCGAAGAATGGCATCATCTAACGCTTCTAATTTTCTGAATTCATATATTAAAAATACAAACTTATTGGATGTGTGGAGAATTTTAAATGCAACAGGTAGAGAATACTCATTTCATTCTCAAGTTCACAATGTATACACCAGAATAGACTACTTCTTGTTGGATGCCAAACTCCTGCCTGGAGTTCAGAATGCGAAATACCACGACATTGTCATTTCTGACCACTGTCCCGTCTCTCTCTCATTGAGGCTGCTCGAGGCTGAAAAGACCTATAGATCCTGGAGGTTTGATCCCCAACTGCTTACGAAAAAACGTTTTTGTGAGTACTTAGAGACTCAGATGAAGTTGTTTTTTGAGACGAATGATAAAGATGATATTTCACCGACTTTGTTGTGGGAAACTTTTAAAGCATATACAAGAGGATGTGTCATTTCCTTAGAATCCTCACAAAAAAAGCGCGACCGTTTTGAAAGATCACAGTTGGAGGACCAAATACGAAAATTAGACGCAGAAAACGCTGCCCAACCGTCCACTGAGGCGCATAATAAAATTTCAGCCCTCAAATACAAGCTCAATCAATTACTCTCTGAAAAAATCTCAAGAGCTTTCATATTTACTAAACAGACATTTTTTGAATTTGGCGATAAACCGCACAAGTTGCTGGCAAGGCAGCTACGGAAAAGGGAAAGCGATAGGACCATTCATAAGATAAAATCGGACTCTGGAACTCATATTACCTCACATAGTGACATAAACAGTACCTTTTGGCAATTCTACGAAAAGTTGTACACCTCCCAAGCCCAGGCACCACCCGAGGTTATGGACCATTTTTTACAGGCATGTGATTTGCCCACATTATCACCGAGGGATCAAAATTCCTTGGAGACAGAAATTACATGTGAAGAAATAAAGAAGACGATCAAGTCTTTAAAAAGTGGTAAAAGCCCAGGACCAGATGGGTTTTGCAATGAGTTTTATAAAAAGTTTGATAATATGCTAGCCCCATACCTGTTGAGGATGTACAGAAAGGCGTTTGAGGTTGGCACACTACCACCAACACTAAATGAAGCTACTATAACAGTTATTCCAAAGAAAGGGAAAGATTTAGAGCAGGTAGGTTCATATAGGCCAGTGTCACTATTAAACACAGACCAAAAAATCTTGGCCAAATCCTTAGCTAACAGACTCGGTCCTTATATGGCTAAATTGATACACCCGGATCAGACAGGGTTCATTCCGAAAAGACATTCGTTTAATAACTTCAGACGCCTTTTTAATATTATGTACTCTCCCAGACATCCTAAGGAAGATTTGTTCATCTTGAGCTTAGATGCGGAAAAGGCCTTTGACTGTGTGGAATGGCCCTACCTATATGCAGTACTAGAAAAATACGAATTTGGCACAACATTTATTGCATGGGTTAAGATATTGTATAACAATCCCAGTGCTAGAATCCTTACTAACCGGACAGTTTCAGATGCATTCAACCTTTGTAGGGGCACTAGGCAGGGTTGTGCTCTGAGTCCCTTGCTGTTTGCTCTGGCATTGGAGCCTCTTGCAGAAACAATCAGGGCTCACACTGAGATTTTTGGTTATAACACAGAATATACTTCAAATAAAATTTCGCTGTATGCGGACGATATTTTGATGTACATAACGAGGCCACTGACTTCTATTCCTATCATATTGGAGACAATTGACTTATTTAGCTCCTTTTCGGGATATAAGATAAATTGGAGCAAGAGCGAACTGATGCCGGTGCGGTGTAAAGACCCAAGTATGCTCGAACAGATTCCATTTAAACTGGCTTTGGAAAAATTTACATATTTGGGGGTAGAGATCACGAAGAAATATAACTCCCTATTTGAAGCTAATTTTATGGCTATGTTAGACAAGTTTAAAACCAAATTAGAGTTTTGGAAAACCCTTCCAATTTCTCTGATAGGTAGAGTGAATGCAATTAAAATGATCTGTCTCCCTCAACTGTTATACCTCTTTCAAAACATACCTATATATCTTACTAAGAGCTTCTTTAAAAAACTCGATTCCATAATTCTACCATTTATCTGGAATTATAAATCCCATAGAATTAGGAAAGACCACCTGTGCAAGCCTAAGGGGGATGGGGGACTGGCTCTACCAGATTTCAGGCTATATTATTGGGCAACAAACATTCGATGTGTTTCCTATTGGCTGGATGAAACGATTGTTCTCGACAGCTGGCTGGATATGGAGCGAGAGGACTGTCTACCCAGCTCACTTGGTGCTATTGTAATGTCTCCCATTCGTCTCAAAAAAGCATGTTATAATTACAATCCGATTATTCATAGCACTACTCAAATTTGGAAACAAATAACCAAACACTTTAAACTTAGAGCTCTATCCTTTACACTTCCGATATCGGCAAACCCGTCTTTTACCCCTTCAACCCTAGATGGAGCCTTTGATCAATGGAAAGAGTCAGGACTGAGTAGTGTTGGGGACTTGTACATTCGGGGTACGTTTGCTTCCTTTCAGCAGCTTCAGGAGAGGTATGGGCTGTCAAAAACAGATTTTTTCAGATATCTCCAGATTAGACACTTTGTGAAAACTCATCTTCACAATTTTGAGGTTGCAACACCTGATAAACTAGACCAGTGTCTGAGAGACTGTATAGTAGATAACCATCCAGTTTCATTTGTATACAATACATTGCAAGACCTTCAACAAGTAGATGTGAGCTCTATAAAAAAGGGCTGGGAAAAAGACCTCGGGATAGAAATAACGGAGAACATTTGGGACAAGATCTTGAAGTATGTTCACATCTGTTCTTTGAATGCCAGACACTGTCTGATACAGTTTAAGATTCTGCACAGGCTACATTACTCTAAAGTAAAGCTACATAAAATCTTTCCAGAAACGTCACCAAGATGTGAGAAGTGTGCCCAAGCAGATGCAGATTTACTTCATAGCTATGCACTATGCCCTAAAATACAGGACTTTTGGGTTGCAATATTTTCATTCTTTTCTAAGATTTTTAAAGTCCAATTAAAACCTGATCCACTTTTGGTTATACTAGGAGCTTCCGAAAGCTCTAAAATCCTACAGAACACACAATATCATCTCCTGTCCTATGGTCTCCTTTGTGCAAAGAAACTGATTCTCTTGTTCTGGAAAGGGACAGATGTGCCAACATTTAAATCCTGGATAACAACACTGACTGATACCCTCCACCTAGAAAGGATCCGATACACCCTTAAAGACAGACTGGAGGTATTTGAAAGGATTTGGAGACCGATGATCTCCTTTATAGGAGGAACAGACAATTAAGACGCAATAGACACATAGTCTTTAGTACCCGAGGTAGCACTGCTCAGGGATGGGAGGGTTCGGGAGGGGGGGTGGGTTACACCGGTTTATGTATATACTGTATGTCGCCAATGTCTCCCTGATTTGTTTGCCTTAGGGTGCTGTCTGTGTTTTTTTTGTTTTTCTGTTTTGTTTTGTTTTCCTATCATTACGTATGTTTTTTGTATTTGCTTGTCTCCATTTTGTTTGCCCTTAGTTCCTAGTTTTGTCTGTTTTTGTTGTTATGTATAAAAAGTGAGGCATGATAAACACCCCACAAAGTTTGTATCACTGACATACACATGCTTCTTAATAAAAATATTTGAAACGAAAGAAGTCAAATGTGAAAAGTGAACTAGAGTTTATGTTCTCTTCATCCTATTAATATTTAAATAGACACAGCAAGCAGAGTTTGCCCCACAGTCATCGTGAAAAGAGCGGGCAGGTTTTTTGGGAGTCGAACGTCCCCCAGGCGGGTGAAGGATTGTGTCCGCTAAATGGGACAAGAGAGAAAAAATTCCCAAATTCCCCCTGTGAATGGCACAGAGTAATTAATCTCCAACAGGGGTTTGCCCTCCTCTCTGACATATGAGTGACATGCCGGCTTTGGGTGTGTGTGTGTGCGTGCGTGTGTGTGAGGGAGGTGTTTGATTGCTTCTCCCCCGGGCCTGCTCCATCATGTCCTCTTCTTCTTTTGATGTTTTCCCTTTCTTTTTTTCTTTTTCTTTCCCGTCTTCTTCCTCTTTTCTCTCTGCCGTCTATTATTCTTCTTTACGTTTGGTCTTTTACACTGTAAAATGGATCATACAGTGAACGTGTGCATGCCGATGTCAGAGCTGACAGTAAGGTGTGGGAGGCGCAGGACAGGTGTCTCACGTTATTTTTAGGTGAATAGTTCCTTTAATAGTAGTTATTGACCTTAAAGCTGCAGTGGGTAGAAATGGAGCAAATGTGATTAAACACAACTGTAACTGGAGCTGCGGTCATGCGTTGCTATTGGCTCAATTTCAGCGAGTGCAGACCAGATTTTACTGCGCTTGTGTTGTACCCCAAGGATGTGACGTGATGATGACATGCGATATCTCCTTTGTCACCCTCCTTGGTTTAAAAGTGATAAATAAGCACATTTATTTAACGAAACAAACATGGTAAAGTCAGTACTCAGTCATGTGTGGATGTGTGGAAATGTCTGCAGCAAACAAAATCAAAACAGCAGCCGTGTCAGCAAGGGAACAGAGGGGAGCTCTGTGTGAAGGTGGTGAGCTTTTATATGTAGAACCACACCAGGCCCAGGTCTGGCTCATGAAACTGATGATGATCCAGATCCTATAAGACAAAGAAGAGCCAACAAGCAGCACACAGGGACACCTAGTGGAGCGGAGGGGTCGTCACACCGTGTATTTGTGTGCAACCGGAAATATTTTTTGTATTTTAGACAAAACATTTACTGCCATTATTTATAGCCATTGTTCTTCAGTTGTGTATCCCAACAGTAGCTACAGCATCTCTTTTGGATCAGAGGTCAGATTTGTAGATTAAAGCTGCAGTGGGTAGAAATGGAGCAAATTAAAGAAAGTTATTTTTATAAAGCGGTCGCTATATCCTGACAGTAGTGCATGAGACAGGTAATCTGAAAAAAATCATGTGCTTCTGTGTCCTCCAGTGCTCCTAACGGCATCTGTAGCATTTCACATACGGAAAACGGCCAATCAGAGCTGATCAGGAGTCTGCCGTCCAGCTGCCGTCTATGAGAGCCGGCTGTCAATCACTCGCGAAGTCCGACCAAACGGTCAAACTAGACAAATATGAATCAATATTCTGTTACTGTAATGCCTATTTCTCTCCTCAAATGTTAACAGAAACATCTTGTAGTGTACTGTTTAGCTGTAAAATGATAAAAGTTTGTGACCCAGCAGCCATGTTGGGATCAGTTGAGGAAATGCCAAGCACCGCCCACCAGCCGGAGCACAGCCAATAGGAACGCTCAATAGGAACGCTCTCTCTCTGTCACGGGGCTAGATTTTCCAAAGCCTGTAAACAGAGCCATGAGGAGGTGCAGGAGTCTTGTTATCTCTCAGAACACTTGAATTACAATATGCTGAAAGGTTATTATGGAATTTTTGCCCAATGATGCCAAAAATATACTGCCTATACTGCCACTTTAAAACTGCACAAAAGCTCTAATAAACACATTGTGCGCTACCTGTCCAGCAGCAAACAGCAGACAGAACTGGTAAACGAAGTGGAACATTTAACTGCTAAAGAGACAGATTTTCTTCTTAGGAGTCAGTAGAGATCAAACCAGATCTTAAAGGAGTGCGAGTATTACTTACATTCAGCAGGTGGTCTTTTAAGTTGCGTTGTAACGTTAATATTTGAACACAAACCATGATCTTTTTTCTAACCTAAACCGAGTAGTTTTGTTGCCTAACCCTAAACAATCGTGTCACAACGTTAACCACGTGTTGTGCGTTTCGACACATGGGGTGCCTGTCTCTGCTATGCCATACACCCGGGTGTAAAAAGCCACATTGGCTGTTCCACCTCAGGTGCAAATAGTATTGTTGGCTACTGACACCTGGGTGCTAAAAGCATCTGCCTTCTTCTTTCCACACCGACTTTCCTTTCACTTGTTTCGTCAGAGATCTAATCCAGACCAGTTCCAGCTCTGATGCATTAGCTGCAGTTAACACTGAACGGGTCTGCAAAAACCAGTGGATTTTCAAAAATGTTACGCTTTAAATGTAACCACTCAAACGCAGTCACGCTTGTCTGCATTTGTAAACTCTGGAACATTTTATTTCCCATAATTGTGCTTCTTTAAATAAAATTTCACTGGTGAGCAACAGCGAGGGCCTATGGGCCGTAACTTGAGAAGCAGCTATTTGCGAGGAACACTGAGTGTGTGTGTGTGTGTGTGTGTGTGTGTGTGTGTGTGTGTGTGCGTGTGTGTGTGTGTGTGTGTGCGTGTGTGCGTGTGTGTGTGTGTGTGTGTGTGTTGGTGCTGCAGAGGAGGAGGAAGGGAGGAAGGCCTGCCACATTAATGACAACCACACTTATGTAAAGCTCCACACAGTATTTATAGAGTCAGCTGGGCTTCAGAGGGCCACAGTCGGAAAGTCTGCAGACCACAAGTCATGAAACACACATAAACACACACACACACACACACACACACTCACTACATGATTTAATTCATCATGTGCAGTATACAACATATTCTTCTCTCAGTTGTATCTGCGAGGATCGGGGTATGTCAACCTGAGTGTCCAAAGCAAAAAAACAAAAAGACTGCAACATTGTTAAGGTAGCCAGCAAGATCATCGGCAAGCAGCAGACCTCCTTGACATCTTTTATCGCCAGGCATCCTCTCTTTGAGACGTAACCTTTTCTCCCTTCAGGCCAGAGGTACAGGTTCACAGGGCAAATTGCAATAGATTTGAATTTTCCTTTGGTAGTACAATAAACATGCTTCGTTTGCACAAAAGCTATACCTTGCAGCTATGCACTTTTTGCTCACGCTTGGCACCGTCCTATTTTTCAACATTCACAAATTATTATTTTTTTTACATCTTTTTATAGTCTTTATTGTTGTTCCGTTATGTGTGAATATGCATGATGTGTCAAAACATTCTCACTCCCAACTCGTCAAATACCGCCACTTGGTCAGTGCCCCCTCGGCATCGGAGACCAACGCGGGGGTACCCCTCTTGCGTTACTTTTGGACGGACCGGGGACGGCGTGTCAATATACGCTCAGCTGAGATCAGCTGACAGCCAGCTGATTGAATCACTGTCAGTCACACACCAATCACAGCCCATTCTCACAACAAGGCGGCCCATTTAAATATAGCTGCCTCTTCATTAACCACTGCTACATCAATGCTGCAACACACCCCTTCCGCTGGCAAAGCTTTGCCCCCACCGCCCCAGCCTCCACCTTCTACTTCAGAGTCCTAACATGCATGGCTCAAAGGTTAAAATAGTATTCAATATCTCGCCTTGGGCCCCTCTTGTATACTGAAGGGGGGGTTTCTGCATCGCGCTCCCTGTCTTGGCTTAGCATGCTGCTTGGCTAATCCAGGGAGCATCTTGAGAGTGGAGCCATCAACCCCAAGCATTACTGTATGTTCATTCGTGCAATAAATGGTTAAATCTATGACGAGAGTGGTTCTGTCTGAAGTTAGGTTTAGGCAACACAGCCACTTAGTCAGTGTTAGGAAACGGTCGTGGTTGTCGTTAACTTCACTGACTAGCGACTCGTGACTCACAGGACTGATGATACCAACGAGTCACGTGACTAAAGACTGACGTGACAAAATAAGTCAACGTTTCTTTTAGTTTCACACGGGAGAAGAACAGAGGTCTACTGGTTGAAAGTCTTGTTTGTTTGACCCATCCACCACCCCTCGTGCTCGCCCTGAGTGGATGCTATTATTACTACGTCACTTGCTCCGACCGTCAAATAACGCCGCGGGTGGATTTACATTGGAGTTAGTTGAAAGCCCGATTCGTCACATACTGTTGTTAAAGGGTGCCTCGGTGCGTTGGTCTCTGATGCCGAGGGGCACTTGCCAATTTTTTCATATTTTTGGTCGCTATTCATTTTTCCATTTGAAAATGACAGCAGCTCTCCAATGTTACAGTTTTCCATACTTTTTCTTGTATAGTTTACTAACTGCCAAACTACTCCGCATTGCATAGTACATGGTGCATTTTCAGCCCGTTCTCATTCCCAGGGTGTCAAATACCGGCACTTTTTCACGACCCTTGTCGTGTGATACCGATGCACGAGACACCCTTTAGCGTCTGTGTGAGACGCATCGGGCTTTCAATTAACTACAATGTAAACCCATCCGCAGCAACAGTAAATGCTCAGAGAAAGTGGTCGGGGAGTGTGATGACATAGTTTTAAGAGCGAAAAAACACGCACAGCGGTTGGGAGGGGTCGTGGATGGGTCCAACAGACACAGGGCTTTCAACCAGGAGACCACAGTTCATGTCCCGTGTGAAACCAACTACGTGTTGTTTGTCTTTACAACATTAAGTTTCAATTTCACTTTACAAACGTAGTAATTTTAAGCCAAACCATGATGTTTTTTTTCCTAAATCGAAGTGGTTTTGTTGCCTAAATTGTTTTTGTTTGAATTCACGTTAAGCACGTTTTTACTGCGACAGTTGGGGAGCATCATAGTTTGACTCGCTGGGCTACCCAATGCGTTAGTAAAGTGACCCCAAGGGGTCCTGACCAAGCGTCAGCATGTTACAAGTTGGGATGAGAATGAGTTGTTAGTATACAGTATTAGACACTGTGTGTGTTGCTGTGAGTCTGTGTAGATCAGTGCTGGACAACAGAATCAGCCCCGCCGGGGTGTCTTTGACCTGACAATGAGCTTCCTATGACTTCAAACTTTGTCTGCCACATTTACCAGACCTACATCTGTGTTTACAACGCTGCCAGGGCAACTATACACACAAATATACACAACATTAGCGCTGACACATCTGTATCTGTATACAGAGAACATGGAAATAAATGTGTACAACTCTGCCGTAAAGGAGGGAAAGTGTAAGACATTTTACTAGAGACATTTGCCTCCACGCCTCCCTGTTCTCCCATCATGTATTCTAGCTATTTTTCTTGTGCTATTCTTTCTTTTACTGCGCAGTTCTGATCCCTGACTGAGTGACACCAATGTCAAGTTTGTATATGTTGTACTAGCAGAACAGATATTTAGTAAATTAACAGAACTAAACTTTCACTTTAACTTTTTCATTCTCTGAACGACACACATGTATGTCAGGGGGTGACAGGAAGCTGTGCTGTAAGGTGTAGCAGTCCTCAGCGCCAAACTGTGTCATCACCAGCGTCACACCACAGGTGTTTGACAGCTCACATTTAAGTTTAACATTTTGACCTTTCTTAATAGCGTCCTCAGAAGGCCAATTATTGTTAACAGGGTTGCTGGATGTGTGCTGCAAGATTAATGTCAATACGCTGTCGGCTTTTCTAAGGAGAGCAATGGATTAATGCACCTAGGCATATCTTAACTTAAGCCAGATACCGAAAAAAGAGCTCCCCAAACAGGGTGTGCATAACATTATAGCAACATCTTCACAGTTGAAATGAAATAGTTTGAATGAAAATCGTAAAAGAGATCAACCCATCATCCTACGCAGTTTTTCATAGTTTTATTTGAGATTTTGAAGAGTTTCACTGTGCACATCAAAACTGTAGTTACTTGTGTAAAATGGAATTATTTGGAATGGCGTTTACATGAGTATAGTGCAAGTGAAAAAAAGATAATTATTATCAGGAAATAGATTTGATATCTTCAAATACAACAAACGCTTCTTTAGGATACTTTTCCACGTTCGCCTGGAATCCCAGCATCAATTACTAAGGAACAAGTCAGATAATTAATGAATCGTTCCTTAATAACTCTGAATCGAGGACTATATATTTAGTTGACAATGATGTTACTGGAGAAAAAACTGAGATTTTATAATGATGAATCATTAGGTAATGATTAGTTCAATAAATATCGACAACCTTCTTCATGAGTCGCTCCTGATTAACTCTGAATCAGCCGCTGAGAAGCACAAACTAACAAATCATTTGTTACCAATTACTTGAGTGTAGTTTAGTTAAGCTTCTTGTGTACCCCAAAGTAAAGTGATACATCCCGCTGAGTAGAAGTAATCCCTCATTACTTCATGATTACATGACCATTTCTTACCCTATGGGTTGCCCCTTAGATAAAGGGTTCCTTAGTAACTATTCACAAGTTTGTGTACTGTATTGAAAAGTGTGACAGAAATATCCTGCGTTTGAACAGATTTTTTTTAAATTTTATTTCTTATATTCTGTCATTTATTTGGTGCTCCAGTTTTCAAAAGTTTCCAAAGTGGAAAGTTAAACAAACATAAAAAAAATCTCACATCTCCATAGTCCCGATCAGACGAGGACGATTACATTTTTGTCAGTCCTGACACTCCTCAGAGGGATAAAAGATGCTGCCGCTGTGGGGGGTCTCCGTAATTGGCCCGACCCGACGGATGGCGGATGGAAGAGGATTATGGATGGGTGGTGTGCGCGTGTGTGTGTGTGTGCGTGTCAGAGGGTACTTGCTTGGCTATTCTGCTGTGGAACAGAATTTACCAGAAAAACAGTAAAATGTTTAAACCTGCACTCAACGCTGCTGCACACACAAACTAAAGACATCGCGTTGTATCACAGCCTCTCATTTGTTTTTGAATGTGTGTTTGCATGTTTGAGCGTTAGACTGTGTGTGCTTGTCTATGTGTGATTAATTCTGTGTGTGTGTGTTTAAGTGCGTTTGTGCCTCGTTGCGTTCTCTAGTACCATAAATTCCCAAAGAAGTCTGATGATGAAAAGTGCGCTCCACTACACAGATTGCTTCATAAGATCTCTGGAAAGTGTTTCACAACTCACAAGCTGTTGGTTAAAAAGATATTTTTTCTGTGTCAGTTATATCTCTTTAGTTATTTCATGTGTCTCACTCACACCTGTGTTTACTACGGTAAAATGTTGTCAATTGCCACAATCTCTGGATTTGCAGAAAAATGAATCTGCTCAAATTCAACCTTGTTAAACTTTGACACACATTCACACTGTTAACAGACATATTTTAATGACAAAATCAGAAGACAGATTATTTTAGTCGCGTTCCACCATTCAATTCTGTATAAAGTGGGATTTATAGTTGTGTGTTACTCTGTACACACTTTGTTCTCCAAATTTCTGATAGCGGTAGAGATTGTTGAGAGTGAAGACAGCCTCTTATTTTGAAAACAGATATATATACAGTATATAGATTTAATATAGATTTTGCATTCTACTTTATATTTATGGTTCTTGATTTTGCAGTACTTGTTTTTTGGGGGGGGGGGGTTTCCTCTCTGTACAATGTTTATTGTTATGCACCAAATACCAAGGAAAATTCCTTTCCAGATTCTGATTCAAATTTATTGCCCAAAGTGAATAAAAAAAAGTAAAACACAATACGACCTCCTCATGTACATTACAAATAGTGGGCAACTCCGGGGTCTGAAAAGTGAAGCCAATGCTGAAGTGCCTTAAACTTGCATTTTTTCTAACAGCCAGCAGGGGGCGACTCCTCTGGTTGCAAAAAGAAGTCTGATTGTATAGAAGTCTATGAGAAAATGAGCCTACTTCTCACTTGATTTATTACCTCAGTAAACATTGTAAACGTGATTTTATGGTCTCAATCGCTAGTTTCAAGTCTTCTTCAATACAGCATGATGTTCATTTAGTAAATTATGGTCCCATTTAGAGTCAGATAGACCATAAAGCAGGGGATGCTTTAGGACGTTTACAACTTTAACCCTTTCACAGTATGTTTTCAGTTCATCAGAGTTAATTTGATAGTTTTTGGTCGTTTAAAAATGTCTTATTCAGCGTTAGGTTGTACTTAGCTCCACCCTCTTGGGTTACTTCTGGTTGCGAAAAACCAAGATGGCGACGGCCAAAATGGCGAACTCTAGGCTTCAAAATGTCAGTCCACAAACCAATGGGTGATGTCACGCTGACTACGTCCACTTCTTATATACAGTCTACGCTTACAAATCATGTGTGCAGCATTTGAGTCCAAGACAAATTTCCCTATCGGGACAAAAAGTAAATTGTATCGTATCCATCTTGCAAATTGAAAAATAGTGCTGTGAGTTAAAGATTATTATTTCATAAACAAGTTCATCCCGGTTGAATCACTTAACTCTGAAAGTTGACCTTCTCTGCTGTACTTAAAACTGTTGCCCATGACTCTCCATCTGTGTCTCCATTCCAAATGTGTTCCTCTATTTCCCTTCTTTTTCTGATCAAATTATTATTGAATGAATGCATGTACTTTCACATGCAACACATGCTGTGTTGCTCTCTGTATTTTGTGAGTCATACAATATGTGTGTGTGTCATGGAGCCTATTTTTCTCCACACCCAATATATAATTTCCAGGAGTGGTGTGTATGCTGAGAAGAAGGTGCACATTCCTCTCGCTCATCTGTTCGACATTTATATGAGTCGTGAACTTGTGATGTTAGAGACACGTTTGTTCCCTTGTGTTTCTTCTCACACAGGTTTTTCTTGTAGGGGGACTTTAATTCCCTGACCTGCCTGACCCTTTAAGAAGAAGGAGTGAACTTGTGGGTAGTTTTTCTTGCGGTAATGTTAGTCAGTTCCGAAGAAGAGAACGTTTACTTGTTTCTCTACCTCACTAACAATATTTATGTTCGAGAGGGTACATTTATTAATATCTTTTGTCAAAGTGCATTTGACTACCAATTGGCTCCAAATGAGTGGAGATTGATGCCACCTGGGCTAAAGTGGCACCAATTCAGAGCTCCTCCCTGATTGGCCACAGAGAGCAGGTGACAGGGTATAAAATGTCATGGAAGACAACCATCTGGTTGGTCTGTGTTTTTCACAGAAAATGGAGGAAGGCCAGTCTTTTGTGCACCGGAAGGTTTTCGCTCATTATTTGTCTGCAGAGGAACCCAAGTGACAAACCTAATGAAATGGTTTATGTTTCACTTTTTTGTGGCCGGTCCGAATAAATTTAGTTTTTCTTTTAAATCAACATCTGCATGCTGGTCTGTTATTCCCACTCACATGACCATCATCCTCATGTACAACAGTGTGCTATTTTGAATGTTAGTAAAATAAAAATGTGTCTATTCACCTTAAACCAACATTAAGTGATGTTTTGGCCACTTGTGGGGCAGCAGAAACAAGCTGTAGACACAACAGTGACACATCATCACCTTACGTTCCCACACGGCAAAACTGCATTGTGAATTCAGTTTCATGGGAAGTGTATTTTGTCACAGATTAAGTTTGTTTTTGACGTGTCACAATAGGTTTGTATTAATAGTCCGCGTAGGAAGGAGGTCGGGGTGTTGGATGGGTCAAACAAACACAGGACTTCCAGCCGGGAGGCCGCTGTCCCTCGTGAAACTAAAGGTTTACACTTAATTGAATTTATGCCTGCACCTTAATGTAAACGTAGTCATTGCAAGCCAAACCATGATGTTTTTTATTAAACCTAACCACGTAGTTCTGCTGCCTAAACCTATAGTAGTTCTGTTGCATTTTTGTTTTGTTTCAATTTAATGGTCATTTGTTTTTTCTTAAGCCCTTCTCATTCCCATGGCGTCAAACGCCGATCCCGCGTATGAAACGCACCAGGCTTTCCATTAACTACAATGTGAACCCATCTGCGGCAACAGTAAACGCACAGTGATAGTGCTGTGGTGATGTAGTTTAAAGAGCAAAAGAGACACGTAGGGCAGATGGGAGGGGAGGTGGATGGGTCCAACAAACCCAAGGCTTTATAGTTCATGTCCCGTGAGTTACGTTACACTTTCACATTACAATCAGCTGTCTGTTCATGTCTTGTGTGTCAAGTCACATTTTTTACTGTAAAAACTTAGTAGTTTAATTCCTAACCATGTTGTATTTACCTAAACCTAACTAAGTGTTGTTGTTTTTTTAAATCGCATCGCAAATAATAATAATTAAAGCTGCAAGCAGTTTTGAACGGGCCCTCGCCCCTTTGTGAACGTCTGGGGTACCCGCTGCCGTGCATTTCCATATAAGTCGGGCACTACACGCAACAGTTGGAGGGTATTTTCTGCTCGGAGCGCGTGACGCTAAAGACTCTTGTAAAACATGTCAAGTTTGGGGTTGATTGGACAATGTATAGTCAATGTATAGTCAACTTTATCACTCTGCATTTGAACCATTTCGGCTTCATGCGCCACTGAGCAACTTTCATGGGAATGAACGGGGCCCCGGCTCCGACACTGTATCCAGTTCTCTATATACATCTATGGTTTCCAGAACGTGGTTATATGCTTTAATGTAAAAAAAAAACTAAAAAAAAACATAAAAAGCCCAGTCTGCTCTGATTGGCCTGCAAAAAAAATGTGGTGCACCTTTGCAGAGGTAGTTCTGAAGCTGTGGGCGGCATTTTCTAATGAGCCTGCATGTGAAATAGGAAGGGGAGCCGAATCTGAATGGCTTGTTGAATCACATGTTTTCTGATCTAGACAGCCCACAAAAAAAACTTTAACATCTCTTTTGGCTGCATTGCATCCTGGTATTGTGAGTCCTGTTGGTGTGTAAATGGATGGATTTGGATTTCTCCCTGTAGATGGCTGTTGTCAACATGAATAAAAACAAAAACAGATACACAGTCACTAAACACAGACAACCTTGACAATATTCGGCACCGAGTATGGAAGACAACATGCTCAGCCACTGAGGCAGCGCTGCATAAACTGTAATGCTACACCGGGGTAAATGGGTTTCACAGTTCACTGCTGACAACTTAGACTCCTCCAAATCCCTAACAACATATTTCTTGGCTGTTTTTTAAGGTTCTCAGGCGACCGGCAGCAGGATGTGCACACTGTAACGCGACGGGGAAAGCTGTCCACTCGAGCCTCATTTCTGTCCTCCAGAGAATGAATAACCCTCGCTTCAGCCATCCATCCATCCATAATCGTGTTTAGTAGAGTCCGAGACGTGTCCACAAACCTTTTCCAAACCATAAATCTGCTTTTACAGCTGGGATATCCATTCATACATGGTTTCTCTGCATGGTTTCAACAATTTCCAGTTTGTTGCATGAGCGAAGAGAATCCATCAGCAGCGTCTAGGTGTGTGTGTGTGTGTACACAAAACTCTGGGGTTTATGGTACAGCTCAAGGTCTTTTGAAGTTTTTCAACTTGCTGTGTTCGCGCAGTTCCACGGTGAAAACCGAGCAGGAATGTAAGCAAGGGATGACTGACATCAGAAAAGCGTGGAGGCGCACTGCGCAACGTACGACACCTTGAAGAGGACTTTGAATAAAGCCACAGTGTTGGACACTGAAAGGTTTAGTTCCAAGGACACTCTGAGCCAAAGCACAGCATGTTTTCTTTAAAACAAGCGCTCACAAGCACAATGGCAACATGAAATGAAAGCAGCTGCCCCATGTGAACCACAAGGACGAACCAACAAAGGAAAAGAAAAATCACTAAAAGTGTTTCACCAGCCACCTCTCTTTTCTGTTTCTGACTCACTTTTCTTCTCCGTTTAGTGACCGTTTTCTCTTGTGTCTCTCAGCTCAGCGGGTTGCTGTGCTGCAGCGGCAGCAGTATGAAGATGGGTAGTTTTGTTGCTGCGGCTCGACACCTGGGAGGCAGATTCAAGCTGCTGGACGTTCAAACACACAGACAGACACGACGCCCCCCCGAGTCACCAGCACAAACACAAAGACTCTACAAAGACAAAGTCTACCTCTCTGAGTTTCAAGGCCAGAGGTGTCTCTGTGGTCCAACCGCTTCTATTATCATTCCTCTGCTCATCTTCCTCTTTTATTTCAGCCTCCACTTTCATTGAAGACACACTCCCTGAATCTGTTGTTGTACCCAATAGCACCCCTAAATCCACAATAATCCACCCAATTGACTTCACACTGGAATTATAGATAAAATCAATAGATTATATAATTGTTTCTCCAAATGGCGGATGAATGACACGGCAATTTGTCATTTCGCGAACACTGTTCTTAGGTCAGGCTACTCGCTGCAATGTAAACGCATCCGCGTGAATATACTATGCTCAGAGCTAGTGATGTACAATAAAGAGTGAGAAAGACTGCTTATGGTGGGTGGGAGGTGAGGTGTATGGGTCCAACAAACACAGGACTTTCCACCAGGTGATAATAGTTTGTGTCCCAAAGTGTCGTTGAGTTATTTTGAAGTTAATGATGTTTGTGAAGTGTGGTCCGTACTTACTGTATGTTTTGTTGTTTACAGTACGTAGGTAGTTTACTTAATTCACATACTTATTTCAAGCCCAACCGTGATGCTTTTCCTAAACCTAAGGGGTTACCGTAGTTTTGTTGCCTAAACGGAACCGCAGTCATTTAACGCCAAAGACACGAAAAAACTCTGTCACAACGTTAACCCCCTGGCAGTATATGACACACAAAAAGCTTAAAATGTGCTGTCATGACACGCGGAATGTCCTTGAAAGTGTATTGTATTTATATGCCTTCCAATGAGATCAGGTTGCTACACCAGATCTCAACCCAACTGAACCATCCCGGTCGCATTCCTGAGGCATTAAATATCCAGGCTTTGTCACGTTCAACAAACACAAGGCTTTCATCCAGGAGATCGCTGTTTGTGTCCCGTGTTCACAATGTTCAGTGTCATTTTCACTGTACAAACGTCGTAGTTTTAAGACCAACCATGTTGTTCTTTCCTAAACCTAACTGTGGTTTTATTGCCTAATCCTAAAGTGACGCCAAGGGTAACTATAGTGGTTTTGATGCCGAAAATAGCGTGACGCCAAAAGGGCGGTATGTGACAAGTTGGGATGAGAACGTGTTGACTGAACACCTTTGGGAGATTTTGGAGTGGCGTGGCAGAAAGCGCTCCCCACCACCATCATCACTTTTTTTTGGAAGACTGATGTTCATCCCTCCAGTGGCGTTCAGATCCGAAGAGACTATGAAAATGTTGGGACAACACCCATCTGTATCTATTCATATGGTCTACAGATGATAATGCATAATATGAACATGCACATGTACCCTTGCTGTTGCCAATCAGTGTTTTTTTCTAGCTTCTTAGTATTTGCTGTGTGTGTGTGTGTGTGTGTGTGTGTGTGTGTGTGTGTGTGTGTGTGTGCGCGCGTGCGCGTGCGTGTGCGTGTTTTTCAAGGATCCCTTATCACTAACAATCGGCAGCTTTGGAGGGCATACATCTATCATTGTCAATGAGCTGCTAGCCTCCTCACATACACATATACACACACACACACACACACACACACACACACAGCTCACAGGTAAAAAAGTGCAAACACCTCAGATGTGCTGATTCACAGACTCACACTTTGTTTCAGCAGACTGTCCTCAGGAGACCTGCTGGAAGGGACAAATTCTGTATTGTTTTTCCTTCATTTTGTCAATCGTTCCTAAACGGTATGACATCAGTTTATCAACATACAGTAATTTCTGAGGTCTGAGGAAGCAGCAACATTACAGATTGTTTACAAATCTACAGTTCAAACAAGTTCTCCAAACCACTTCAATTGGAAGTGAAGATGAAATTCAAAGGTATTACCCAAACCGTACGCTCCAAGCAACAGTTACCCACCATACTTAGTGTAGTTGTGCAGTCATGTTTTTTACAATACAAACACAATTTTCACTTGTTTTTCCTTGCAAATAAGTTTGTTTAGCTCTTGTGATTAAATTGTGGATTGCTTAACAAGCTGTTTGTTTGACTGCACGCTGTTTCCTCTAGACTCCCCTCTAGAAGTGCAGTGCAACCCCAGATTTCAGCCAAGTTGGTGAGTAAATGTCATTACAGCCGACGAGTGGCCAAATATTCCTTTAAGCCAAATGAGAGTAAGAAGCTTCAATAATGTGGTTTGGTTTTTTTTTTTTCATTACTTCGAATTAATTTGGTGTTTTTTACAACAAAAACTCAGTGCGGTTCTTTGCACAAATGTAAAGGATGAGAAATAAAATGCTAATGAGGTCTGAGTTTAAAAAGCTATGAAATCATGTAATCTAATGGTTTGGCAATAATTAAAGTTTTTACCAGTAAAGTTCTGTAATAAGGCTTCTTTGTACGGAGCTGGAATTATTAGGAATGTCCTGGCTAGTCTGTGTTGGAAATGTTTAAAAAAAAAGTCCAGTATTCTGGACAAGGATCTATACAAGTTGCCCGAGCAGTAGTCCATTTGCCCTCTTTGGCTGAGCTGCCCCTCGCCGGAGCTGGAAGACCTGCCTGAGGTTTTACTGAATTTCGAACTCGAGTTCGTACTAATGCGTTATTACTGTATCCAGCAGCATCCAACTGAATAAAGCGATAGCCCTTTCCACCGAGCCAAGTCTGTACTCGGCCATGCCAGGATGTGATTGGGCCCCTCGGGCCTACGTCACTGAGCCTGCTCAGCAGTATAAATATTATCACAGACTGCACAACTTCCTCTTGCTTATTCAGCTCTCCGCTGGGAAGCAGGCCCTTTGACCAAAATCAAGCTATCTAGCTACATTAGTTTCGTTGAAAGTTTGCTAGCCATGGAAAAAGAAGCTTTTAAGCGGTGTTTCGACTGCGGTTTGTACATGACGAGGAGGGTACATGCCTCATGTACTGTGTAGACTGCAAGAAACTCCCGCTCGGAGTAATTCGACACCAGGCGGATTTATTCGACCCGGTTCCCGGACCTTCTTGTACTGAGGTAAGGCCTGCAAGTGGTCGGGACATCACAGGAGAGGAGAGAGATGCCATTTTGCCACAGGCAACCCCCGCATCTCACCAACATTCCCCCGCTCACTCTCAGCCTTCAGGCCAGGGAGAGTGGGAAGAGTTGCCGTATGTTCACCATAAGGAACTGCGGGATTTTCATGCGTCTCAGTGGGGTTCAGACGAGCCTATGGGGTCGTTCAACCCTGCTTCAACAAAGGGCCCCTTCCATCGGGCACTTTATTGTCTTCTCGAAAGGGCCGTGGAAAAGCTCCCACTCCCTCCATGTTAGCTGGGGCGTATTTCACGGAGACGGTCATCACCCAAAATCTCATTCTCATTCGTAAAAACATGGTTGTAGCACAACCCAAACGGTTCCTCGTCAGCTACAACAGTAACAGAGAGAGAGTTGTGTATATAAGACGATGATGGTATGTCGGCGTTGCTCCACTGTTGTAGTGGATGTGAGTGGAAACACATCTAACATGCTAACGCACATTTGAATCGACGGCATCACCCAGATGACGAGGAAAAAACAAAACAGAGCCCAGCTCCTCATCATCGCTGCTTTCAAGCAGCCTTTAGATGCAAAAGGAGAACAGGATAAAACAAACAGAAGTAATTGGCATTTACATTGGTATATAGGTAAATTGGAACTAGTGCACACATTTAATTTTCTATCATTCTATTTCATAGCATAACAGATGCTTTTCAATTGTATAACTTATTGTGAGGCCTGAAGCGAGTTCAACATAACCAGGGTATCTTCTCGTTATCTGGTTTAACTAACCCTCACTACCGCAATCCCGCTAAACGGTCCTACGACAGTTATTAACAACTCTGTAAATCAACCGAGTTCACATGAAAGGGGCGGGGTTTGCAGCATATGACCAATCACAAACACGGACAAGTCTACTGTCAGCAGAGCGGCACATTTTACAAAGGAAGAGCAAACTATAATATTAGACAAACATAAAGAAGTTAAATACATAATCCAGGCTAAAAGTAACACAGTTCAGGCTGTCAAATGCAGGAAGAAGATGGCAAAAACAAAAAATGTCACTGCTCCATCTAGAGCACAATAGATATGACTTTATTCCTTGTATATTTGGTAAAATTAATGTTTTGCTTTGATGTATTCTTATAGAATAGAATAAAAGATACTTTATTCATCCCTTTGGGGAAATGGTGGCTTGTATTTGGTAAACCCTACATAAGATATAAAAGTAAGCCTACTTACTGCTTTATTATGCTCTTATATTTAGTACCGACGAAGGACTGAGAACCCAGGGTTAAATCTGAAGTTATCTTGCTAACCCCAAATCCTGCTTCATAGTACAGGCCTCTGTTTCATTTTAGGAAAGTGTTTGTTCCGTGTTCATACAGTGTCATACTGAAATGTTTGAAATGTTTCTTGTTTTTATAATGAAAATAGTTTACCAAAGTGTCAGTGGGCCAAATCCCCAGCAGGAGCATTGTGTCTGTCTTTCACACTTGCACTACTGGCGTATTAGTAAAGAGACAGTCTGCAGTCACATATGTTAATATGAAAGTGACAAGAATTTTAATGACTGATGTAGGTTTGGGTTGCCTTCACAGTTGGTAAAGATAATAAGTACAGATATTGGTGTTATTTTTATTCTAAAATATAGTTATAGTTAGTTTTTGGTTCAGTGTAGAGAAATAGGACTCATACTTTTGGAAGGTAAAATGTTTTATTTTATACTTTTCATGCATCAATTGGTGGCTTTTCTCAGGATACAAATCTTAACAGAATGTACCAAATTGTACCATTTTTAAATAAAATTCCCTGGTCCGAGGCCCCCAGACTTCCCTAAGTGACTTTGCACCTTCTTCGCTTCTCCGCCCTTTTTCAAGTTAGAGCAACAGCCCCTCAAAATGTCTGTGCACGTCCCTGATTCTCCCCGATGAGCCCCCGGGTTCCAGTGGACATTTTGGATCCTACATATAGGATATCGCCCAGTCACCCCACCCCAACAAACCACCAGGGTTTATCCCATCTGAATGGTTCTGGGGCGCCCTGGTAGCTCACCTGGTAGAACAGGTGCCCACGTACAATAAGGCTGAGTCCTTACAGCAGCAGCATGGGTTTGAATCCGCCCCGCGGCAGTGAGTGGTTAGCATTGTCACCTCACAGCAAGAGGGTCGCAGGTTCAAACCAGGCTTCGGGCCCTTCTGTGTGGAGTTTGCGCCTCCTCCCCCTCACCCTTGTTAGTTTTCTCTGGGTATTCAGGTTTCCTCCCACAGTCCAAAGACATGCAGGTTAGTTTAATTGTTGACTCTCCGTAAGTGTGAATGTGAGTGTGAATGGTTGTCTGTCTCTATGTGTCAGCCCTGTGATAGTCTGGAGACCTGTCCAGGGTGTACCCCACCTTTGCCCTATGTCAGCTGGGATCGGCTCCATGCAGCCCCCCCGCGACCCTGAATAGGATAATCGGTTGAAGATAATGGATGGATTGATGAATGGTTCTGACCGGCTGTATATTCAGTTTGTGCGCGAGACTCTTCCCCAGCGTCTGAGTAATTCATCAACAGCCACAATAACAGATCACTGATTAGATTACTCTGTGTGCGTGTGTGTGTGTGTTTGTGTGTGTGTGTCATGACGCATCTCAATGTAGAGCGCGGAACAGGCAGACTCTGCCAACCAGAGCTTATTTTTCTGTGCAACCACAATCCTCCAAAGTCACAAGCATTGATTGACGGGGTGTTTGTCAGGTAGAAATGAAGGGGCCGGTCCAAATCGCTAATTCTACAGTTGTTGCATCGTTGCTCAGAAACGTGGTGTTGTGAAAACAGTACACGCTATACAGCGTTTTCTTTTGTATCCATTAATCCATTATCAAAACACAAGTCTTTTTTCTTTTTCGGTAGGTAATGCTGTTTTCTTCTCTTCTGGGAAAAGCAGAAATTATTGATATAAGCAGATGAGCAAGTCTGAATAACACGAACTACACACTAACTAAAGCAAATCTCCAAGAGGTGTGATTACTATACAAGTGAGTGCAGTAATTCATTGGAAAAACATGAAAATATTCTTGAAGGAAGTAATCAAAATTCCTAAATTTTAACCAAAGCTGGTCATAGGATCATGGTCCAACAAATTATTGGTCGCATCAAATTATTAACAGATAAACAAAAGACAGACACACTGGCAGAAATAAAATGACTTCGTAAACATGATAGGAACGAGGAGGAAAGTTTCCTCTCTTACTGAGATGCTGGAAATATTTCAGTTTGCTTAGATGAAATATCTGGTGTTGATTAATACTGAATCCTAATCTTCTCATCCCAACTCGTCATTATACTGACGCTTTATAAGACCCCTCGGCGTCACTCTTTTCGGTCGCAGTAAACACATGCTTAGTGTTTGTGAAGTAAACAAAATCACTAGCTTAGGTTCAGGCAATAAAACCACTATAGTTAGGTTTAGGAAAAAAAGACATGGTCGGGCTTAAAATTACTACGTTGGTACAGTGAAAATGACACTGAACGTTGTGAACACGGGACATGAACGTAACGCTGATTATTAAGGGACACAAACAGCGGTCTCCTGGAAGAAAGTGTTTGTTTGAATCTTCACACCAAAACAAAACAAAACGTGAACTATTAATCAAACAATAACTGAACTGAACCAGATGCATCAATGTTATATCTTTTTGCTTTAATACTTTAAACTGTCAGGATGTCTGAGTTTAAAGTCATTTAATGCAGACATGTATTTACTTTTGTGTAGTCTAGTACAATTGCTTATGTTACTTGTGTATTGTTTTTCAAATACAAAGCTTACAGTGTCAAACCTACAGTATGGTAGCTGAAATCACCTTCTCTCCCAGATAAGAGGTGAATAAGACACGGACGTGTTCAATAAAGTTTTTAAAGTTTCATATTTTGAAAGATGAGACTGTGGGTGTGAGATGATTGACCGGAATCAGAAATAAATAAAAAAAAGACTCAACATGAAAAAATGAAACAGAAAGTTTATTTCGATTCTGTAACACGTCGTGACTTCTTCTGAAAACCTTGATATCTGAATTATTCTAGATAACGTGTGCACATACATGTTTTGTGTGTGCATGTGCACCCTCGTGATTGTGCTCTCACCGTTGCGTGCTAGACGGTGCTAATGGCATTCTTCACCATGTATAAGCGAAGGTGGCCCCTCAAGCACAATTTGTCCCTAATAGCTTATTCCCCCCCTCGCCATCATTCCCATGATGCTCGTCTCCTTTAGTCCCCGTCGCGCTCCTCTGTCTGTGGCCGCCCAGCTCCTCATTGTGATGTTCTCGCAGCAGATGGACGTCCCTTTCAGAGACATCAGCTGGAGCTTCTGTCCACCAAGACATTAGTCATGCCTCCGGGCTACCGGGGACACAAGAGGGCTAATTGGAAACAGATCACACACACTACTCACACTTGTGATCACATTTACACGTGCAACCACGCACACAGACCAGTGAACCCACATGCACATGCACACACACAATATCACACACTTAATTACTCAAACCCGCACACTAATACACTCTCACACAATGCGTCACACACACTTGCACTGTGTCTTTCAGAGGCCCCTCTTCCCCCCCCCCCTCCAAAGGAAGCACCTCGGGGTGAGGAGAAGGGGGTCAGTTTATTGTTTCTTATGGAGAGCATGTGAAACAAACGAGGGACTCCACAGACGGGTAATGAGAGAGGGATGGAGGGGTGGAAGGACGGAGAGAATGGGAATCCTCCACCTCCATTAATGTGGCTTTTCCTCTTCTCTGTATAAAGGACAGCTCCGTCCCCGTCCACATTGTGTGAAGTCAGTCCAGCGTAAACCCCTTAATGGCTAATAGCAGCACACACACACAAATCCCCGATCTGGCTCCACATCAACTCTGCGGCTCCCACAATCAGCTAACTGCCTCTTAATTAGCTCATCAAGGCTTGACAGGTGGTTACACTTGAGCCGTACAAAATTACAAGTTATGTCCAGGCATGTCTGTGAATGACAAAGGCTGAATCACGGTAGCTGTGGACCAGGTGCTGGTTTCAAGTGGTTAACAGTTCACCTTCATTCATTATTTTGTCTCTTTCTCTTTTAACTTATCTTCCCAATGGCAGAGGTTGATAAAGACATCTGGCATCATCTGTAGTCCTCCCACATTGCAGTGCTCATTTAAAAAGATTGGTGGCACCTACACCGATGTTTTCTGACAAAGACACAAATCTGATATATGACAATATATGTAAACTACATATACAGACGTAAATAAATCTGTATATTTTTTATATATATGTAACTTGTGGAAACTGATTTGCATAAAATTATAATGCATCAAAATATGAATATGTTAATTGCACATATTATTTCAAACATATACCTAAAATACATGCATGTTTACATAAATTACACTATATATGTGCCAAACAAATATGTTTGCCACATATTCACACCTAAAGTTCTCCATTTATGTGGAAAATAAATAACGGAATCTAGTATATGCACACATACCGATCAGCCATAACATTAAGACCACTAAAAGTTGAAGTGAATAACTATCTCGTTACAGTGGCACCTGGCAGTGGGGGGGATATATTAGGAAGCAAGTGAACATTTTATCCTTGAAGTTGATGTGTTGGAAGCAGAAAAAATGGGCAAGCGTAACGCCGGGGCCACACAGCGCGCATCATGCTCGCGTGACGGCAGCGTCACGTCGTGGCCGCGTCATGCCCACCTAGGGTGTTCACACTAGACGCGAGTTACCCACGTCTCGGGAGCGTCCCGGAGCTACCTGTCAGCTGTGTTTTTGCTGTTGCTGACAGCCCTTTCTTTCTACATAGAGTTTGCCTTTTAATGGCCATTTAACTTCATAATAAATGTGATTTATATTTATTTAAGACAAAAAAGGGTAAGAACTGTGTGGTAATTTGTAAATATTATTAAAAACAAGCAAATAAATTCATACATAAATATTAATATATAGCCCATATAAATCCCTCTTTTCTGTCAGTGAAGAGGGATTTATATATATATAAATCCCTCTTCACTGACAATGAGGAGGGATTTCTATGGGCTATATATATATATATATATATAAATCCCTCTTCATTGACAGTGAAGAGGGATTTCTGTGGGCTATATATTAATACAAAAAAATAAATAAATACATTAGTAGTAAGAGAGAGCCTACAGCAATCCCTCTTCACTTTGACTGGCACAGTTTTAAACAACATTTCCAGGGGGTTTCGGGTTCCTGTTCTACAGCATTACAGGTTGCGGCTTTTATCGAAAACGACTTAATTTACATCTGGGGCGGGACAGCAATTTACATTATAAATGCTGATGTTCCGACATCTCAGGCAACTTGGAGCTTTTCACCACCTTGTTGCTGAACTGCGCCTTGATGGAGAAAAACACCTGAAGTATTTCAGAATGATAAATATAAGTAAAGTGTTTTTTTTTTATTATTATAAAACAAAGCAAAATAAACAGTTTTGTTATTTGTTAACCTTTAGAAAACGAAAATTATTATTAAATATCTTTAAAAAAATTAAATAACACCTCTAAAAGAAAGAACAATAAAGTTACGTGGTGTTTGTTGAGAGAGAGAGAGAGAGAGAGAGAGAGAGAGAGCGAGAGAGAGAGCGCATCGGAAAAATACTGCCAACTATCACCTGATGTTCTTATAACCTATTAACCCAGTCTATTATATGTATAGCATATGTAGGGTTTCTGCTATGACTACTACAGTGTTTACATAATTAAAAGCCTGTACTATATTAACTTGATGGAAACCTGCAAGCAGACAACTGCTTTATTTAGAGTATTTCAGAATAAAAGCATTGTGTTAATGAATGAATGATTCTGTGCACTAAAAACGCTAGAGGACTTTTATTTTGAAATCTAGATAGGAAGTGTAAAATATTGATGGTCAGTGACATATTCTACAGATGTCTAGACATGGAAACTGTAGTAATCTTGCTCATATACTGTCAATAGATCACCTTCACTGTCTGTTGCTGCTGGGAGACGCAGCCGAGAGGTAAGCGGCAAGCGTGAAAAATAGGCGAGCCTTCTATTCTATAAAATAGACGCACGTCTGACGCGCGTCTGACGTGCGTCTCATGCGGGCAGTGTGTCCACTCTAACCTGTTAACATGGACGCCGAAATAAAAAACAACACGCGACGTTGCCGTCACGCGAGCATGATGCGCGCTGTGTGGCCCCGGCGTAAGGATGTGAGCAACTTTGACAAGGGCCAAATTGTTATGGCTAGACGACTGGGTCAGAGCATCTCCAGAACTGCAGCTCTTGTGGGATGTTCCCGGTCTGCAGTGGTCAGGACCTACACAAAGTGGTCCAAGAGGTCAGATCCGAGGCTCATTGATGCACGTGGGGAGCGAAGGCTGGCCCGTGTTGTCCGATCCAATAACTCTAAATGTATATGTAAAACAAATATCTGAATCTCAAACATGTCCATAGATGTAAAGATATATGTACCAGTATTTAATATACAGTTTATGTTCATATGTGGCCAAATATTAGTTTTTTGTATGGGAACTTCCAAGCTAGCTGTTTTCAGCTATACTAAGTGCAAGACACTTTCCCCAGGTACAGTATGTGTGGCAACCGTCATATGTAAACTGGCTGGCCTACGCTTAGTGGTGATATGTATATTTATTGTATATTTACTGTTCTTGTGCATTGTCTGGATAACCCAATTTGGGATCAATAAAGTATCTATCTATCTAGTAACAGTCAGGTCACAGTCAACAAGCGTCTTTCCAGGACATTGGAGGATAGAAAGAGCTTGGACGACTGAAATTTAAAAAGATGGTGTCAAACTACCTTTATGAATCTTTGCAGTTCCTCTATGTACTGCAGTCCGTTTATGGAGATAAATGCAAACGCTACAGTGAAAAGAAAATGGCAAAACAAATTCGTAGCATATAAACGTGAAGACAGGGTTGCAATGTCACATTTAAGACCTGTATATTTTATGTACAGTAAACAAATTCACCTGTCATGTAACAGCCCAGTCGCACAGCAGTTCATGAATTAGTCACGGAATTGTAATGTATTGATTCGTGTACATAAACACAAATTTTAAAAAAAAATTGTGATGGTCAGCACAATATCAATTTGTATGTAATCCACGTAATTGTGAACCGGAAAGTACGGAGGAGGTCGGGGTGGATGGCTGGGTCAAGAAACACAGGACTTTAGCCCAGGAGACCGGTCTTTGTGTCCCGTGTAAAACCACAAGTCAAAGTTGATTTATTTGGCAAGTAACTTCTGTAATTGAGTTACAGCACTTCCAGAGTTATTTTAAGCCAAACCACGATGTTTTTGTAAAGCGAACTAAGTAGTTTTTGTCACGGAACTTACGTACTTCAGTTACGGTGCTTCCGGTGTTATTTTAACCCAAACCACAATCCTTTCCGAAACCTAACTAAGTAGTTTTGTTGTCTAAGCCACACCAAGTTGATCTATTCCTAAACCTAACTAAGTAGTTTTGCTGCCTAAGCCTAACCAAGTTGATTTTTTCCTAAACCTAACTAAGTAGTTTTATTTTGAAAAGACTGGAGCGGAAATTGACACGCGTTGTTGAAAGTCGTGCTGAGCGTCATGGAATAAAAAGGAAAATGGTAAGCATGCTGCTGTTTCTACAAGCAGATGCTGTATTACAAGAGCTGAACGAACGCTTAGCAGATACATTCAGTACGAACATTTTGTGACATGGGAGATACGTTCAATTAAACCACATCCTCATTACTTTGATACATTACATTTCCATCCAATCGTATTTACTTCTGCAAATTATTGTCTACTCTGTACACACCACATCTATTTCATGTCTGTCTGCCCTGAATGTGGGTTTCCTCTGCTGCACTTCTTTATGTTGCGTCCTCTTGTTTATAGGTCTTTTGGGGCATACATATACATACAAAGGATGTATACATAAATGCAAAGCAGAAAATATAGATATTATTAATGTGTTACCCAATGTATTATTGATCACAGAGGGGGAAAGTATCCACAGCCTCAGAGCAGATTCCAGATCGCTGTCCTGTGATGACATGACACCTGTCCAATTTAATAGTCAGTTCCTGCATGGTTCAGAGCTCTGTGTTCGTATGTGTGTGTGTCTGTGCCCCTTCTTCTTCTTCTTCCTCCTTAATGTCATTCATTGCCTAATTTTCAGCGTGAGAGGTAAGCCCAGTGGACCGTAGAGCAGTCCGTCATCGAATCAGCTTTAAACAACAATATCCAGTTCATCACAGCTCTGTGCAGCCCCCAGCTGTCAACACATCATCCAGAGAGCATGAATAAATAAGTAATGGGGGGCGTGTTTGCACCGTGGGCTGAGATGTTTGCTGCCTTGACAAAAGCCTTGGGGCATCGGAGCAAACCCAACCTGCTCTGGACTTCCCCTAATCAGCCGCTGTCTATCACGGCTTCCCCCGCTCTGCTGCTGCTGCTGCTGAGTCGGCCAATCCGTAAGAATCCGCCTCCACCAAACGCCGCCGCCGCCAAACTGCTATCTCTAAATATACACAAATTAGCTGCGTTAGCGAGGCATGCTCCAGGGCATCATTTAATTGGCAGATACTGAATGACATCCTCCGCTCCGTTTCTTCATCATCTGGCAGAGGGAGAGAGAGAAATGAAAAAGACCCACGCAGAGGCAGAGATTTAGGAAGTCACCTTGGCAAAAACCAGCAGGCTTTAACCTCCTTGTCTCCCGTTCAACACCAAATATATATATTGCTGCATGTTATTTTCATATATTTTGCATTCATGCACCGCACTTCATTCACATGCTCTGTTCAGCATTTCTATTTACTGCAACCACCCATGATAAATATATAGGCTACTGCACTCTCACTCATGCATTTCAAGGTTCAGTGTTGGAGCCTCCTGCTGGCTTTCACGCTGCTTTCAATGATTGACTTTTTTAATGCATTTTGGTGTACCGTAATATTTAGCATCACAATGTCAATCAGAAATCCTCAAAACAATGCCTTAAGCTTGCAGTTTTTCCAATGGCCACTAGACGCTGGCGCAGAGAAAACTCAGACTGTATAGAGAAGCGAAGTCCCGCCTCTTCCGGTGGACCACCATGGGACCTTATTCCGGAAATAATATTAACGATAGTCAACGGCGAGAGACAAATAATTTTTTGATCGCGTTTGAATCACGCCATGAATCACACAATTGTCAATTTAAAACATAATTTTATAAATCAAGAAAGTCTCAGTTTGTCATAGTATCATTTAGTTTTGTGTGAAACCGCTCAGTGAACTACGTCTCTCGTCTCGCACAATATACGTCACCAACACTAGAAAGATAGCTAACTTAGCTATGACCACGCACAGATGAAACGTTATCTTACTTGATGTGTTTTATCCAGCGACTCCTGGTCTTTTTATCAGCCGGGAAGAGAGAGAAGGATCAGACCCGTTGCTGGTGTGAGTTCATCCCAGTATTAATCACACAGGCATCGTAGCTTCAGAGAGAGAGACGTCACTTACACGATGTTTGGGTGTGTTGTCTTTCTAATTACGTATTTTCACAGATACTTCAACAGTTTTACAACAAACTGAGACTTTCTTAACTTGCAAAATTCTGTTTTAAATTGACTAACATCCTGTGTGTGATTCATGGCACAATTAAAAAAATATATATTTGTCTCTCGCCATTGACTACTTTTCATATTATTTCCGAAATAAGGTCCCATGGTGGTCCACCGGAAGGGGCGGAACTTCGCCTCTCTATTGAGGTCAGTTGAAATGTATTCGCTAAATACAATGCAAATTTTTACACAACAAGTTGGGTCTCAATAGTTTCACATTCACAGTTGTGTTTATCTTGCTTCATTGAGGAGATATTACAGCTTAAAGAAGAATGTTTTTTTAGCGTGTTTGCTTGGCTGACTGGTATCCAAGCTTGTAATAGTCAGCCATGGTACATACTGCTCGTTCTTCGTACCTCAGGCTTCCATAACTAGCAAAAATGGAAGCAGTGGGTGGAAAACCCAGAAAACAGTGAATGACATCTCACACACACAGATCCATGGTTTTCATACAATGTATGGGTTTTGTAAGTCCTTTTTCAGTGCCCTTGAGGCACTGGTGCCAAGTATTTCACTTTTTCACCTTATTATTCGCCTCCAGAAAAAACTTTCAGGTACTTTCACTGTAGTGACACATATCAGTTTCAATATATTCAGTCATGTTTGTGTAAAATTGTCTGAAATGCTACTGTGACATTACTTGTTTGGCCTTCCAGAGCTAAAGTTTGTAGTTTCTTGGTTACTTCAATCAACGTGACACACCAAGAAGACAAACAAGTCAATGTGAGTCACTGTCATCTGTAACTGTTGTGATCATTCGCATAATACAAGTTCACTCATGACATCACAGTTCTGCTTCATGCTGCCACTTGTCCCATCTGCACATGTTGCGTCTCTAAGGCCCTCTTCAGACCTGGTATTAACATGCGTCCTCAGTGATCGGATCACAAGTGGACAGCTCTACGTACAGGTGTGAACGCACCCGAGACGCATTGAGGACGCATTGTCTGATCACTCAGACCACATCCAGATGTGGAGCATTAACTTCTGGTGAAGCTCCTCGCTTGTAGGTGAAAAGAAGCAGCTACATGTGTCCGGGAGGTTGCACATGTCTGTCTGTACAAGAGGACACACACGAATACAAATTACTTGATAAAAATGAAATGAAGAAACAAATGTGCTGTATACAAAAACCAGAGACCAGATACAGATCAACACTATACAGAAGCACCAACAAGATTTCAGTTGGGAAATATGACCCCTGAACCAATGGAGGGCTTTTAATGTGAAACAGTTGCAGGAAGTGTTGAGTTAGCACTAACAGCAAACAGCAGCAACAGCAAAGTATCCCGATTAATGGTGGCAGACCATGAAAGAAGACTAAAATATGAAAAAATATATTTACAAATAGAACTGTAGATATAAAGACTTTTCTGTAAATCAGGTTAATAATAAGATTAATAGAAACCGTCTTAAAATGTGCTGCATCCCCACTTAGACAGTTAACAGATCAAAATCACAAAATTTGAGTTGTTGAGGTTCTTCACCAAAAATAGCATTCAGTATAGTGATAGATAGATAGATAGATAGATAGATAGATAGATAGATAGATGTTGGCATTTTACATTTATACACAAACCAGGGATACATTGAATGGCGATGTTTTTGCATTCAGTCAGAGCGAGTGATGCAGTTTAAATAGCGAAAAGAGACACACCGAGTCGGAGAGGATGTGGATGGGTCCAACAAACACAGGGCTTTCATCCAGTAGACCGCTGTTCCTGTCCCGTGCGTTACATTACAATCAGCTGTTCGCTCGTGTCCCATGTTCATAACGTTCATTGTCATTTTCACTGTATAAATGTCGTAGTTTTAAGCCCAACCATGTAGTTCTTTGCTAAACCTAACTATAGTGGTTTTGTTGCGTTGTTACGGTACGTTGTTACGGTACGTTGTTACGGTACGTTGTTACGGTACGTTGTTACGTTGTTACATTATTATTTGAACACAAACCATGACCTTTTTTCTAACCTTAACCAAGTAGTTTTGTTGCCTAAACCTAACCAATCGTTTCACAACATCAACCATGTGACATTGCATTTCTGCAAATGTGATACAAAGCTGATATGAAATGTATTTTTGGTTCAGAAACGTCACCATTCAACGTATCCGTGGTTTGCAGAAACGTCCAATGGCAACATTATTTCTGGCGAATGCGTTGTAAATAACACACGTGTAAATGGATAAACAAATCAGGATATCATGTTATTGACATTCCCAACATGTTGAAAGCAGGAACAGCTGTGGAACAGAAATGAGATAGTGAGACAGGTTCAAGAATCACTCTTTGAAATCCTGAAATGTCATCATCTTGGAAACACAAACACAATATTGAAGCTTCACGTTCCTGTTGGCTCTCCTGACGTATTTCATATTGATTTCCTAACCTTTTCCTCAGGTTACATCCCTGGAAATACCCACAATATCAGCGTCAGCTCATCTCCAGCTGAGACACCGGCTGTTATTAAAACAACAATCCTTATATAATATATCCACTTGGAGCTTTCATCTAACTGTTTTGTTTTCAGATCATATTCACTCTAATAATACACAATTAGGACACTGCAGATACTGTACTGCATTTACCGTCTGTTTAGACATTTAAACATCACACAGCCGGTAAGCCTGTTCCTCAGAGATTTCACGAGTTACTACATTTGCTTAACGAACCCTAAGATGTTAATTTTTTACGGCTATTACCTTTGTTTACTTCACGGCTCTGAATTAATAATGCGGGAGTTGCACGCAGGGAACGGAAATATCATGGGACTAATATAACTGTAATTTATGACAGCAGGGGCTTTGAGTGCAGCTTCTGAGGGGCGACACATATGCATTCAATCAATAAACACATTATGCAAGAGTGCATGAAATTGGGAATATTAGGAACGAGAGCTTTCTTTAGCTGCGCAAGTAAATACATAAATTGAATTATTCTATTAATCAAAGTGAGAACAGGAATTGCATCGGGCCTACGTTCTGCATGAAAGCAGAGTCACTTATTCTATTAGTCCGACACATGGGACCAATGCAGATTATTTCAACACTCACTCAATGCTCATATCCTCCATTTGTCCCTTAATTGGTTCCTTTTGTAAAGTGACAAAAGCTGAATTTCTGTACAAGTGTTTGTGGGTTACACATTCATTATTGTTCGGATCACTTTATGGTCAGTAGGTTTTTAAGGCCGCTCTGGGGTCGGGGTGACACGTTTTATATAATGAAATGAAAGATGGTGTGACAAAAGAAACACACTCCAGGGAGAAAATATGGAAACAACGAAAGCAATCATGAAACATGAAATAAGTCAAGCAATCCGAGGAGAAGTGGATAAAGGTGACAGTCAGGGGTCGCATTGCTGTGTGGTCATAAATATTTATGCAAACAAAAACCTCTTGATCCGATTTTGAAAGCCACTTTAATCCCTTCATTTCAACATTACACATTCTTATATAACTTGTGTGACTCTTGGGGCATGAAATTGATTTACACTGGGGACATTTTCTACAAATGACACAAACACAACGGTGACAGTCTACAAGGTAGTCGCCTAATTATTTTTGACATTTTATCCTACATCTTCTATTAGTGTTATCCATTATTTTAATTATGAGAGTGAGAGTGAGCAAAGCCCAGGTTGAGTACAGTGTGATGAAAAGACTATAACGTAGCAGTTGTTTGAAATTAATATTTCTAATCATAGTGTATGTATAAATTCTGAGTTTATCCATTAAACATATGCTTCATAAGGTAGTGGATGCACATACCTAACATGATATCAGGTGTGTTGGCAAAAAATATAATTCCAGTGTGCCTAGAAGCACAAGGCAAAGCCTTGTGCAAAGCACACTGGTCTATTATTCGTCGGGCTTATAATTATTCAGACTTCTGCCTAAACTTTGCCGCGCTACTCCTCCGGCAGTGTTGCCAACACCTGTACAAAAAGTACATCAAAACGTGCGGAATGATCGGGAATCGTGTGCTATGACCTGGCTAAGAGATTCGCGCGAAAGCGCGATTTTTTTCTCCATTGGAATGCATTGAAAATCGACGTGAAGAGTACTCATAAACACTCCTCTTTGGGGCCATACAGAGTCGCCATACTTTAACGTAGAAACGGGATTAAAAGTTTAAACGGGTCACGAGACTTGGGACTTTATTTGGCCAAATGGAAATTTTTTGATAGCTGGCACGGTTTTCACGAAATCGCAGTTTACGTTTTGTGAAATTTTCAGACCGTTTCAGATTTTATAATGGGTGTGTATTGCGTGGGTCGTTAAGAGCTAGAGTGTGTGACATCATCGCTAGAGTGCGGGAAAGCTTTGAAATCTTTTGAAAATGTTCCGAACAAATTGCTCTGTAGCCCACAACGTCCACTCCTCATACACAGTGAATACATCAAAACGTAGGTATTTTTGTGCCGGTCGCAGTCATGTAGCTATGGAATCAGTCGGACTTACACATCTGGCGACACATGCCTGAACGTGAGAGCAACTCCAGGCTGTGCTCCCATAGCAGCCCATATTAAATTTCACAGAATTTTTTGGATCAGAGAAAAAAGTTACTACTTTTCGAAACTGCCGCCGAGGTCACATTTTTGAAACTACAGACCCAAATGTCGCACCATTTGTTCATCAGAGACTCCTAACTGGTCTCATGAACAATCTAAGTGATAGGAGTCACGGTTTCTGTCGTAGAAGCACTTTTATGACATGTACGTCTCTGGTTAACTCCTATTATAAACTGCCCCACTGCAGCAGTGGCCAATCACCACAGCAACTTCAGATTGCTGCTAGACAGCTGATTCACATTAGCCAATCAGAGCAGGCTGACTAACACACACACACTATTTACTGTATCATGCCATTTCAGTGAGCCAGCATGCTCTAAACCAGGCTTCAATGGATCAGGGCCATAATTAATGTGATCAATTACACCTGTGATTAAAAGCCCCCAACTCTCATTGTATGATAACAGGAACTAGGTATTCACCTACTTTTCAAAATAAAATCCCTCAACTCTTACTGTATGTTAACAGGAAACTAAACACTCCTCATGGCCCCCCAATCACCATGGCAACCACTGACAGACACGCAGGCAGCGAAAGGGCCTACAGTTATGACCTCACAATGTTTCCATTGTGATGTCACATAAACTGTGACATCACAAGTGACATCACGGAACGTCGTCGAAAGTTTACTTATATAACCCCCGTTACGCTCATCAATCACGGATCAAAAACCAAGTGTTTTTTGACAATGCCACGCGCACGCAGAAGGGCCACTCGCAGACGAAGGTGGAGACCTCGCAGACGGAGGTACCGCAGACGGAGGGTTGCCCGAAGCAGACGCTAGGCAACGCCATTAAAAAACATGAAGCGTAAGCATTAATGCTACTGGTTTGTGTTATTTTTTTTTTTTTAGGTAGTATATTTTGCTTTATTTCGATTTTTTTAATTAACATTCACATAGTAGTATTCATGAACATGAACGGTAAGCATTTGTTGCGATCTAGAAATATTATATAATTTACATTTTATTGACCTAGAATAGATTTAAGTTATCTAAGAAGAAATATACACTACACTACACTATTATCTAATTTGTTATTTGCACGAGGTCAAAGTTCAGAGTAATGTGATGTCATCAGTCAGCGCAATGTTATTATGGCAAAGGTCAAAGTTCAGAGTGTGATGATGTCATCAGTCAGCGCAGTAGCGACTAGAAAATGTGCTTGCTGTTTACGTTTTGTGTGCAAGCCGTACTGATTGCTTTGTGTAAAAGATAACTTTGACAGAACTGGGAAGAGTAAAAGTTGCCAAAAGGAAGATGGAGTCATGTCTCTTTAAGGGTGCAACACATTAATGCATTAAGTTTTAATGCTATTCATTTGCCTCAGTGTTTTTTTTGAGGTAGTATATTTTACCGTATTTAGATTTTTTTAATTAACATTCACATAGTAGTATTCATAGTTCCTCTGATGAAGTCAATGATCTCTGTCATTCAGACTAAACAAACATTCCGGTGACATCATCAGGGAAATCACAGTTTGTGGTTGCGTCCAAAATTTCATATTAATATGCTATTTAGTACGCTAAAACAGTATGTGAGATGTTTTAGTAGGTGCGAAACCTTAGTATTTTCTTTTTTTATTCTTTTTATTTGGTTGATATAAAACTTCACAAAATCCAGTCAATGAAAACAAAACAAGAAATGTGTCAGGAGAGGTCAAGAAGCCACGGGCTTATACAAAGGACCTTCCCCCAACCCCAGGAGAAAGGAAAAAACAATAACAAAAAAGATAGAAAAATCTAAGCTAACATAATCTTAAAAATACAACAAAAGTTAAACAACAACAAGAAGTACACAAAATGTGCAGAAAAACCTAACTAAACAGTGGAAAACAATCCAATAAAAACAATGAAATACATACAAAAAACAGTACAGAAGAAAAGAAAATATATCTAAACATATCAAAAGATAATTAGACATCATTGATTAAATGTGATGATATTTTCCTTTTAAATTATTTTCTAAGGATAACAAGCTCTTGATAACATGTGTTTTGGTATTCCATATTTGTACACCACGATATCTGAGGCAGTACTGCCCATGTTTTGTTTTGTAAAAAGGCAGGTGAAGATGATTAACCTGTCGAGCATTATGTGAATGAATTTGAGAATTGGATTTAAAGAAGTTGCTAAACGATGATGGTAAAGAAGTAGGCAAGAACATATATTTATATATAAACACACATATCTGATGAATATTTATGTCATGAACTGAAAGAATGTTCAGTTTCCTGAACAGCGGAGCAGAAGCCTCCTTAGAGTTTGACAAAGTTGCTAGTCCTACAAATCGTTTTTGCGACAAATAAAGTTTATGAAGATTCGAGGGGTATGTATTTGCCTAAACAATATTACCATAAATCAGATAAGCATAATGGAGTCATCATGGAATAATATAAGGTTAATAAACAAGAAACATTTATGAAACTTCTTAGTTTGCTGATGATTCCTAGTGACTTCCGAGTTTTATTACAAATAAAATGTATATGTTTTTTCCAATTTAATTTTTCATCAACTAAAATGCCTAAAAAACGAGTGTGAGAGACTTGAGCAATTTCTTTTCCATCTACTGACACTCGCATAATCCCTAAAATACCTCCAGCCCCTTCCCGCAAATATTAGGAAATTGGACTTTTTAATATTTAATGAGAGCTTATTGAGTTGAAACCATTTTGCCACTCACTCCATTTCCTCATTTGTGTTATTTATTAGAGTGTGTAAGACAGTATGTGATAAAATCATGTTGGTATCATCAGCAAACAAAATAGGAAAAGAAAATTTACAAGATAGTGAAAAATCATTAACGTAAATTAGAAATATTAAGGGTCCTAAAATAGATCCTTGTGGTACACCACATGTTATATGAACTGAGTTTGAAGCACTACCGTTTATTCCAGTGTGCCTAGAAGCACAAGGCAAAGCCTTGTGCAAAGCACACTGGTCTATTATTCGACGCGTTTATTCCAGTGTGCCTAGAAGCACAAGGCAAAGCCTTGTGCAAAGCACACTGGTCTATTATCCTGCGGGCTTATTTTCTTATTCAGACTTCTGCCTAAACTTTGCCACTATTTACTGTATCACTCCATTTCAGTGAGCCAGCATGCTGTAAACCAGGCTTCAATGGATCAGGGCCATAATTAATGTGATCAATTACACCTGTGATTAAAAGCCCCCAACTCTCATTGTATGATAACAGGAACTAGGTATTCACCTACTTTTCAAAATAAAATCCCTCAACTCTTACTGTATGTTAACAGGAAACTAAACACTCCTCATGGCCCCCCAATCACCATGGCAACCACTGACAGACACGCACGCAGCGAAAGGGCCTACAGTTATGACCTCACTATGGACCTCAGACAGTCTGAATCTGCCCCCCCCCAGCACCAGGTCTTTGTCAGTTCGTCTTTCGTTGTATGGAGTTTTCATTTGCATGTGTCTGCCAGCTGTACCTGCCTGCCTTTTGTACCTGAAGACTTTTGCATTATTAAAATATCTGCGTTGAATCGGCCCGTCTCTGCATTTGGGTCCTTCCTGCCTGTTCGGCTCCCAGTACTGTGACAGAAAGACAAGTCATTCCTTGTTAACCCCCCCCAGCTACTGTAACTTATTCATTCATGTGACCCTCATTCTATTGTCTTTGGCAACGTGATTTCATCCCTATACTCGTCATATTTTGCCACTTGTGCAGGAGCCGCCCCCTGGCAATGTTAGAATGCCTTTTGCGTAGTATCACAAAAAAGGGACACTGAATGTTAGCGCGTGGTTAACGTAACATGTGGTTAACTTTTTAACATGTAGTTATTGTGAAATGGTCGTAGTTAACGTTGTGAAACGGGAGGTTAGGTTTAGGCAACAAAACCACTTAGTTAGGTTTAGAAAAAACATCATGGTTTGGCTTAAAATAAGTATGCATTGTAATGTAATATAAGCTACGGATGTGACGCCACGTGACTCTGTGGCATTACACATAACGTCTTCAGTAAAAAAACACTGAACTTTTGTTTTCACACGTGACACGAACACCGGTCTGCTGAGTAAAAGTCCTGTGTTTGTTTCTCACTCTTAATAATGTATCTGTTTCTCTGCGTCTAATAATGACTTGAATGGGTTTACATTAAAGTTAGTTGAAAGCCTGGTGCCTCTCATACGGACACTACAAGGTGTCTTATTGTGCGTTGGTATCAAGATGCCCGGTGTTTGATGCCCTGGGAGTGAGACCGACCTGTCTCCTGTCTCCCTTCACAAAGAGAAACAGAAATATATATATATATAAAGGCTACTTAGCCTCCATGTCATCAATTACAAACATATACCATTCATCCATCCATTATCTGTAACCATTCATCCTATTCAGGGTCACGGGGGGGGCTGGAGTCGATTTCAGCTGACATTGGGCGAAGGCAGGGGACACCCTGGACAGGTTGCCAGACTATCACAGGGCTGACACACTCACATTCACACCAACAATTAACCTAACCTGCATGTCTTTGGCCTATGGGAGGAAATCGGAGAAAGCCCACGCTAACACGGGGAGAAAATTCCACACAGAAGGGCCCTGATCAACTTCACATGGTGAGGTAGAAGGCTGTTGCACAAAAATGTTCATTCTGATCAAACAGACATCATGTTGTTGCAGCCAAAAAAACAAAATTATTTGGCTAAACAGTAGGCCTAAAAATGTCAATCCTTGCACCCATGCCAAACCCTGATCAACTATGTGTCAGAATAGGCCAAAGTGGCCCAATTTTGGAATCTGACACCGGCCCAAAGATGCCCTAAGATCTACTAACATGAGTTCTTTCTCCACCCAATTCGGCCACACCTTTAAAAGCTTTCCGAAATCTGGCAGCCACGTATGGGCCAGAGCTTCAGGGTCACACATGATACTCTCCAGGCCAGCACAAAACTGATTGTGCAGACAGTCAGCCGGCTGTAATGATTATGCAATGCTGATCCACAGCCAGCAGTGGATGTGGATTCAAATGAAGTAAAGCACTGTTTTTGTTCTCTCCTTACCTTCACTATTTCCTCACCTCAACTGATATAAAACGCTAATTTGAGTTTTATATTCCCCTGCATGGAAGCAGCAGAGCTTAACCAGAGAACAACCCATGTGTTCATTAGTGGTTATCTGTCTGCAGCCCCCAGAAATGGCTAAAAAAAAAATGCTTTGTTTTCCTGCTCGGGGTCGGAGAAGTTTGACTCTCCTCTCGCTCGTCTGTCTCTGAAGCAGATAAACTCCAATTTCCTCTCATTACTGAATCAGATTGTAAAAACCACCGCAGGAGGAGACGTTTCCTGTAAGGCCGGAGAGGAAAAAAAAAATAGAAAGACAATTGAGGAGGTCAGACAGACTCCTCGGGCACATTGGAGAGGAAATTTGAGAGAGGAATAAAAGAGTGATGGGCGGCTGGATGATCAGCATCCACATCATCACTTAGTCGGAATTAAAAGCTCCAAAGATGTACATAGGACACTTACTGAGCGAGAAATAAACACCAGCATAACGGGCTGTAAATAGAGTCCCTTGTATTCAGCAGAGCGATCGACTAGTGGCACTCAGTGCAGTGAACTGGACGTGAATGAGTAGCAATCAAATAGAGAAGATGAAGTCAGAAGTAAAAAAGAGAAGTATCGAAAGAGAAGGGACAGGGGAGGTTAGTCCAAACTTCAGCCTGAGACCCTCCAGTATGATGACAGGAGGGGAGGAGAGCAAGATGACCGACATCAGAAGGATTAATCCTCACTGCCAAACCACTGTCTCCTCACACTCTCACTGGAGACGGCAGACGGTTTATGGTGGAGACAGAAACAGAGACGGAGAATAGAGACGTGGTGTTCAGCTGGCAGGGTCCTCGACAGAAGGAAGGAAGCTCCTTATCTGGGACAGATGTTCTCACTAACAGACTTAACGTTAAAGTCAAAGTTATGATTAGATTTAGTTTCAAAGTGCATTGAAATTTATAGATCAGACAGTCGAGTGGACGCTCCATTGCAGATGACGCAATAAAGAGTCTAAATATTCAGTGTCTGGGTTAGGGTTAGGGTTACATGGTCTGTAGACAAACAGAAAACAACTCGTCAAGCAACTACGTGTTGATCATCAGCACTTTGTCACATGATACTAAATGTTACAATCCTTAAACCTGGGTTCCTTTTCCAGGTTTTTTCTCTATTGTTCACATAAGCCTAAAATGCCTCCAATGTAAGACGCAGAAAGAGAGAGTAAAACCTGATAGATAGCAGGTTTGTGACTCTCTTTATAAGTAAAATTGATCAAAATACTGCATCTGATACTGCTGTAAGCTTCTACAGTAGTTTTCAAAAAGTAGATTTTTTTTCGGTTTTCGGTGTTTGAAGGTTTAAAGGTATAATATGCAGAAAGGTCCTAAAACACAATGTATAGGCTGATACAAAAATAATCACTCTCAATCATCACTTATGCCCCACTAGAAGTGCGTGGTAGTGTCTATATCTGCGGAGACCCTGCCCTCTTTCTTTTTTTGCAGAGTTCGGGACTCTTCTGGGCATCTGCAAAGTGGCTTTGTGCCTTACGTGGGGGTGTAACCCCCAGCTAATAACATCACGGGTGTGTAACCCGTTCAGGTCTTCAAATACCGACACTTTGTCACGCCCCTCAGCGTCTGATACCGAGGCACAAGTCCCTCTTTATTCTGACAGATGAGAACAGGGTTGTTATTGTACAATGCTGAGGTTTTATGTGTTTCATTTTTTCCCCTGTTCTCTATCGGTGTGTCAGTTTGACCGTGGCACACACACCGAGCAGAGAGGACAGGATGAAGCCGGCCCTTCCGCCGCATTCATTCTAAAATCCGGCAACGCGGCAGCTTCCCGCAGGGTTGTGCGTTGTGCGAGTGTGTGGATATTTGTGCCTTAGAAAGTAACTGCTGTCAAACCATCAGAAAATTACGTTTTATTTCTCTGATTCACTGCTTTGTTCTCACTAACACCGCCCCCTCTCTTCAATCACTCTACAGCTCACTCCACCACCGCTGCTCTCTCTTCCTAGCTCGCTCATTGGGCTGAGGAGGAGTAGTCAATTTTTTTTGTGTTTACAAACAGCAAACGACAACAGTTACATATTAGACCTTTAAACTATTTCCCCAACTGACTTTTTTTATGCCAGGTCAGAAGCAGAATCACAATGATTTCTCAATCCTTTGAACAGTAAAACGATAAGTGAGGTTACGCTACAATTCATATCAAGGCTGTTAGCTTTCTACACACATTTACACATTTACTTTTTAATCTTATCTTCTCTTTCTTATTTCTATTTCAAACAAATGCTTGCACATCTATAAATCTTTGTGAGTTTATCTGATCTGATAAATCTGAGTTTATTTTCTCAAATTAGATAATCCAGTGTAGAATGCTTGGTATTTTATGTGAATGTCAGGAAGGCTGTTGCTCAGGACGCCTGTATGGTGTTTTGACATATAGATGATCCAGATCTGTAGTAGGACTGTCAGAGCCGCCGGATATTCTGACGTGATTGTTACACAAACACGTGCACAAACGCACACACGCACACACACACACACACACACACAGCTAGGAGAAATAAACTCCACCGCCGTTGCCATTGTTACTGTCTGTTGCAGTTACCACAGCAACTAATACACAAACACACACGTCTAGGCTTGTGTTTTTTCTCTTGCACACATGTCCGTACCCCCTCCCCTCACCCTTCCACTCCCCCACATCCACATCTCACACACACACACACACACACACACACACACACACACACTGGTGTTGAATGACCGTGCTCTCCTGACCTTGGCGGCACTTGGAGCTCGTCCAAGCGAGAGGCTGCTGGAGGTGTTGAAGCCTGAGAGGAGCAGCGAGGTGAAGGACAGGCAGCGCTGTCAACGCTGGAGCTGCTCCGCTCTTCATTCTTCACCTCACATTCCTTCTCCAGTAGAGGCACTCATCAAATTATTTTGACTCTACATCCACCGACACACACACACACGCCCCCGCTTGTTACCGCTGCTTCTCCGTGACTTGCCGTGACACCGCTGTTCTGTTGAAGCTGCCATTCTGACTCCTGAAACAAACGTTCACAGTTTGCGAGAGAAAGTGCAAACCGCAGCTATTTCACTAAATAACACACTTTCCTTTCCTGAGTAGGGCTACCAATTAAAATGCCTGTCATACGCTGCGCCCTCTTTTGTGATAATGGTGTCAGGATAGGAAGTGGGGTCTCATTATTTGCCCGATAATAAAGAGAGCTGTGACATAGCAGCATTCATTTATAAAGATGATGTTATCAGCCTGGTAATCAGGGATTTTTTTTCTCTTAGACTACATCCATACTATGTGGGTGTCTGCGAAATCGTTTTGTAAAAGTCTCCGTTTCTGTCCATCCAGATTGAAACACAATCCTGGAGTTTTCAAACTAAAACGGGGGTCAGCAGCATTTTCTCCGTTTATTAAGAGATTTCAAACACTGTCGAACAGTCTTGCTCAAAGACAGCAGGAGCTGGGAGTTAACCGTCAACGCCACATTTAATGGCTCTACCAAATGAGCTACAGCCACCTGAGTCATAAAGCCAACAGTTTAACCAGATTATTTAAAACTTAGATTTGGGGTCAAACTCAAAGCGAGCGCACCGGAAATGCTGGTAAAATCCCTCAATGCACAGGAAAAGTGTGTGTGCACAACAAAGACTGTATATAAGAAGTGGATGTAGTCACCATGACGTCATCCATTGGTTTGTGGACTGACGTTTTGAAGCCTCGAGGTCATCATTATGGCCAGTGCCATCTTGGTGTTTGGCCATTGCCATGTTGTTTTTTTGCAACCAGAAGTGACACCATAGGGTGGCGCTAAGTACAACCGAACGCTGAATAAAACATTTTTAGGTGACCAAAATATTATAGTTAACTTTCATGAACTGAAAACACACTGTGAAAGGGTTAAATTTATTAGACAAAAACACGGACAACTCCCAGACCGGACAATGCCGTGGTAGCGACCTGTCAATCACAAGGTAGCCACGCCCTAAAGCACACCCTGCTTTATGGTCTATTTGACTCTAAATGGGACCATAATTTACTAAATGAACATCATGCTGTATTGAAGAAGACTTGAAACTAGCGATTGAGACCATTAACTCATGTTTACTGGTCCACAACTATGTGTAGTTGGTCAAAGTTGAATCAGGAATTAGCCTGTAAACACTGATGGATGTTCAGGTTCAGGTTACTTTATTTATTTACCCGTAGGTAGATTTGGTTTGCAATAGAAAGACGAGGTATCCATTGTGGCACATACAGTGGAGGAAATAAGTATTTGATCCCTTGCCGATTTTGTAAGTTTGCCCACTTCCAAAGAAAAGAACGGTCTATAATTTTAATGGTAGGTTTATTTTAACAGTGAGAGACAGAATATTAAAAAAAAATTCCAGAAAATCACATCATATAAAAGTTATGAATTGATTTGTATTTTATTGTGGGAAATAAGTATTTGATCCCCTAGCAACCAACAAGAATTCTGGCCCCCACAGACCGGTTAGATTAGTCCTCTCGCTTTAAGAAAGTACTCCGAATCTCAACTCGTGACCTGTATAAAAGACAACTGTCTCAACTCATTACCTGTATAAAAGACACCTGTCCACAATCACATTCCAACCTCTCCACCATGGGCAAGACCAAAGGGCTGTCTAAGGACGTCAGGGACAAGATTGTAGACCTGCACAAGACTGGAATGGGCTACAAGACCATTGGCAAGCAGCTTTGTGAGAAGGAGACAACTGTTGGTGCCATTATTCGGAAATGGAAGAAACACAAAATGACCATCAATCGCCCTCGGTCTGGGGCTCCACGCAAGATCTCGTCTCGTGGGATATCGATGATCATGAGAAAGGTGAGGGATCAGCCCAGAACTACACGGGAGGAACTTCTTAATGATCTCAAGACAGCTGGGACCACAATCACCAAGAAAATCATTGGTAACACACTACGCCGTAATGGATTAAAATCCTGCAGCACCCGCAAGGTCCCCCTGCTCAAGAAGGCACATGTACAGGCCTGTCTGTTTGCCAATGAACACCTGAATGATTCAGAGAAGGCTTGGGAGAAGGTGATGTGGTCAGATGAGACCAAAATCAAGCTCTTTGGCATCAACTCGACTCGCCGTGTTTGGAGGAAGAGAAATGCTGACTATAACCCCAAGAACACCATCCCCACCGTCAAGCATGGAGGTGGAAACATTATGTTTTGGGGGTGTTTCTCTGCTAAGGGGACAGAACGACTTCACCGCATCTTAAGGGAGGATGGACGGGGCCATGTACCGTGAAATGTTGGGCGACAACCTCCTTCCCTCAGCCAGGACACTGAAAATGGGTCGTGGATGGGTCTTCCAGCACGACAATGACCCAAAACATACGGCCAAGGCAACAAAGGAGTGACTCAAAAAGAAGCAAATTAAGGTCATCGAGCGGCCTAGCCAGTCTCCGGACCTAAATTCCATAGAAAATCTGTGGAGGGAGCTGAAGCTTCGAGTTGCCAAGCGACAGCCTCGAAACCTTAAGGATTTGGAGATGATTGCAAAGAGGAGTGGACCAAAATCCCTCCTGAGATGTGCGCAAACCTGGTGACCAACTACAAGAAACGTCTGACCTCTGTGCTTGCCAACAACGTTTCTCCACCAAGTACTGAGTCATGTTTTGCTAGGGGATCAAATACTTATTTCCCACAATCAAATGCAAATCAATTTATAACTTTTATATGATGTGATTTTCTGGATTTTTTTTTTATATTCCGTCTCTCACTGTTAAAATAAACCTACCATTAAAATTATAGACCGTTCTTTTCTTTGTAAGTGGGCAAACTTACAAAATCGGCAAGGGATCAAATACTTATTTCCTCCACTGTATTTAAGAAACAACACAGACAATAGACAACATGATAAAAATACTCTAGACTCCAATAATCACTAAACCAATAAAATAAAATGAACAAGTAAATGAGCGTTCCTTCTATAGCAGCCATGCAATGTTGCTACGACTTGGTCATCTGAGTGATGGCTGCTAAAACAAAGTTCTACACTGTGGGACAATAAACCTCCAGTCCAGAGGGGAAGAAGCTGAAATTCACTGTGCAAAGGGTGTGAATCGTTATTCGAAATGGAGCCGGTTATCAGCATTAACTGTCTGGTGTACAGGGACCCTGGGCTGTGACTCCCCAATCAGCCTACTACACTATTTCACAATTTGACTCTGTTCTTTAAAGATAGGTTTCTAAACCATGAAAGAAAAAAGATAAGAACGATTCAATAAAAGCATTATAGAATAAGGTCAACATGGTTTTGTCAATGTGGAAATAGGACAGTTTCCTCAAACAATTACTTCAAAGTTCAGTTTTGAGTCAATGATTGGCCCAATATATTTGTGAGTTTGCACACATTCCACTGTCTGACTCTTAATGGATATGACTTCATGTGTGTTTACAACAGCTTGGGTAATAATTTTTATGGTTCACCTCCGTTTTCTCTTCCAAATATGTTTGACTAACCTTGAGGTTTGTTTAAAATGGAACTGATTGTGTGCCTGCTTGTGTCTCTTACCCAATTTCTGCTCGTTTACACACACAAACTTGGTTAGGTTTGGGCAACAAAACTACATAGTTAGGTTTAGGAATAGATCGTGGTTTGGGTTTAAATAACTACTGAAGTTACGTTATTTAAGTACGTAAGTTACATGACAAATAAGTCAACGTTTGGGTTAAAATAACTACGGAAATGGTTTAACTTAAGGAGTTACGTTACAAATAAATCAACGTTGACTTCTGGATACACACGGGATATGAACATTGGTCTCCTGGGCAAAAGTCCAGTGTTTGTTGACCCACCCATCCAGCCCGACCTCCTTACTATGCAGCATTTGTCGCTCTATATTACCTGGTTGACGATTATGTGGATTACATACAAATTGATTTTATGGGAAATATACGAACTACAGTGCATTACTTTTCATAGGTATAGCTACGAATGGTGTACGAGAACAGTCTGAAATACACTACAACACTATAATGACGTCACTAAACATTCACTGTGATGGATTACCGTCCTCACAAGCAAGTCTCTGCATGTTGGTTTTCACGACATACGAAGATGAACTGAAATCAATGGCCGCCCGAGTGTTGAGCTTAGAATGCATTTCTTTTACTGCATGAATCTTGCACTTCTGTGATTAATAGCAGATATTTGGTACTGTAAATAATACTGTCACGGTTTCTTTTAAGTCTTCTTTATTTTGATTTTAAAGACAGGAAGCTGTGTTTCCCAAATTCTCACTGCTTATGTTTGGAAGCCTAGAGGAAAGCAAATACTTAATCTTAAAGGTCCCATATTATAAAAAGACATTTTCATGGTTTTTATATTATAAAGCAGGTTTAAATTCTATATAAATACTGTGAAAGTATCGGAACGCTTAATCCATGTAGAAATACACACAGCCCGTATTCAGAAACTGAGCTTTTGAAACAAGCAGTCAGGATTTCTGTCCATTTGTGATGTCACAAATCTACAATATTTAGACCATTTCAAAGTTTTAAACGTAAACATTCTAAATGGGTCCCAGTTTATTTCCTATTGCAGTGTATGTGAATGACATCAGCTGACATGGACCCAAGCTGTTGCCTAGCAACGCAATTCTGTTGCAATTCCATTGAAATGTACTAAAACAGAGCGTTTCAGACACAGGGTAAATACAGGTATATTCAAGCAGAATAAAGGGTTTTTTAAACATTAAAGTATGTAAACGTGTTCGAGTAGAAACCCAAAATACAAATATGAACCTGAAAATGAGCATGATATGGGACCTTAAACATTTTGGAAAACAGTCAGCAGCAATGTCAAACATTCACAATTGGTACATAATGGGCTTAAACATGAAAAACATCCACTTAATCTTACAGCGATTACACCAGAATACAAGGAATCAAGTTAGATGCTTGTTGTTTCCCCAGCGTCATGAAGTTTTGGAGTGAACTTTTGCCAGAGACTGACTTTGCTCTCTCCTCCTTGTTCTTTGCCTTGTTGCTCTTTGTCAGCATGTCAGAATAATGAGGGCAAGAGCAATGCTGCGTTTGGGCCAGAGCAGGGACAGCCAGCTCAGTGCCCGCATGAATATTCAGTCCTGCATATGGCGCTGTGCATAAGGATCTGCATTCACTTAAAGGCACTAATTAGGACGCCTGATTTGAAAAGAAGTGGCTGCGGTTGCTGTCAAAGAGCCTCTTGGGCTTAGTTAGTAGTTTTTCTTTGCTCGAAAAGGAACAGGAAGGGCGAGAGAGGGAGAAGGTGGATCTTCTCTGGAAGTGGATTATCGAAGTGTGGACTGACCTGTAAAAAAAACACACTGAGGAGCTTTTATTTGGGAGGGAGAGAGAATGTCATGTCACATCATGCCATGGATCACTGAGCTTAAAGCACTGACTCTTTTTAAAGGGTAATACTGCTGGGGGTTTTTTAAGTTAGCGTCAACGGTTCAGGTTCACCTCTCCAGAGTCGGCATGGTTACAGATAGCTCTCTCAGAGAAAGCTATTTTTACTCTTGATCAGGATGAAAAACAACATCCACAGAGCGAAACAAGCAATCACAGTAAACATGGCAAATCTCTCCGTTGTATCCTGCTTTCATCAGTGTTTTCATTTCAGTCCAATTACAGAGTGGGGACAAAATGATTCGGAACATATTACAATGTAATGTAATCCAAACACAACAATACACCAAATTACACGCTGAGAACGGACTTAGATAATAAAAATAGAATCACAAGGGTAGAGTTTATTTCTGGGAATTTGTTGTATTACCGGGCATTCATGCTATTTTGTCCACCACTCAGCTTCTGTCAGTCACATGGAAGAAATGGAAGCCTAATCCAGGAAATAATCCATAACGAAAGTGTTGCCTTGCAGTTTTTATTGTCAGTTGTATCGGTTGTCTTTGTTGGAAGATAGTCGACAATTACAGCAAACACTAACGTTCTCAATATGATTGTGAATTCTATCTCTCAAAAGACTCACAGAAATGTCATGTGCCTCCTTTAGAAAAAAGAAAATGTTTTGAGCCCAATTTGGTTCTTTGTCAGGAAGAGACTCAGACTCAGGTGTGTGTCACACATATCATGAAATACTCACTTTTTCAGTGCTTGTGCACATACATTTGGGTATCTGGAGTGCCTACCAACCCACAAACTGTGAAAAAAGACAACTCAGTTTTCAACTCAGACAAGTCAGTTTTTGTTGGGCTGCCTAGATCAGAAATCATGTGATTCAACAAGCCATTCAGATTTGGCTCCCCTTCCTATGCAGGCTCATTAGAATATACTGCCCCCCATCTGAGTATCTCTACCCACGGTATGGGAACTACGGTCTCACAGGAAGGCGCATAAATACCACGACATTACATGGACATTACACGTGTCATGAGTACACATTTTAGCTGTTTCGCAGGTCATTAGTACGCCACGCAAATGTCCAGTTAGGTTCAGGCAAGAAAACCACTTGGTTTAAGAGGGTAAGGAAAAAAGTCAAGGTTGAGCTTAAAATAAGTACATAAAACACGAATCAAACGTCAATAAAAAACGTGACAATCATCACTAACGTAACTTACAAAACAAAACACTGGTTAGCATCGGTCTCGAACACCGGTCTCCTGGTTAAAAGTCCAATGTTTGTTGGACTCATCCACCCCCCCCAAAACCTGCCTGCCATAAGTGGTCTTTCCCGCTTTTTAAACTAGGTCACTAACTCTCACCGAAGCATTTATACGCAAATGCGTTTACATCGCAGTCGGCACAGGATACACGGCGTACACATGATCAAGAAAGGCGTACTTGCATTGCATTATCATGGCATTTATACACTTTTTCGTGCGAATGGACTGAACTTTGCAAAGGTGCACCATATTTTTCCTGCAAGCCAATCAGAGCAGACTGGGCTTCTTCAGGTGGGGGTCTTAAAAGAGACAGGCGCTAAAATGGAGCATTTCAGACTGAGGGTGAATACAGGTATATTCAGACAGACAGTATGAGAAAAATAATGCGTTTTTTTAACATTAAAGTATGTAAACATGTTTTAGTAGAAGTTGAACCAGGAAATGAGCATGATATGTCCCCTTCAACAGTCTTAGTACCACCTATACTGTAATTGTGGCTTCAACTAACTAAATAAATGAGCCTGACTCAAGATAATATTACACAAATCAATATTGTATATATAGTCAAAAAACTTTCAAAGATATGATAAAGAATAATGTCAAATAAATACAATGGTATCAAGACATCAGCAGTGAAAAGAGGAAGGAAAAAACAAAAGTGTATATGTTGATTGGTGTTTATACGCCCTGTCTGCATGCAGATTGCAAATGATGGCAGCGCCACCTTTCAAAAATGGTTGTCGCTTGCAAAGAGGACATACATTCTAGGGTTCTAGCATTCTCATGCGTGGGTCGCAAGCGTGGCATTTGTTGTTGTTGGTGAAAATGTATCAAAATGAGTGAGAGGAAATTCTCTCACGCTGAAAATCACAGCTTGTTGCAAATTTTGTGAACAGTTTATAATACAATGAAACGGGAAGGCTGTCATTTATCTCAACAATCGTGAGGGAAATAGTAAAATTACAGCATTAACGTTACAAAGTAATATACCCGGTACTATGCACGTCTGGATTTTTGATTGGCCATTGCAGTGCCATGCTGAATTACGTTGCATTGTGCACTGAGGAAAAACGTAAACTAGATACAGACAGAGATAAATGTTGTATTTTTCTAAACTACATGGGTAGCCCCCCTTTGGTGATGCATTCACTTGTTTTACACAATTGTTTGACTGTGCTCAGAGCTCAGTCTCTCCCACAAGTGCAATAAGTGCTCAGATTGTGGATTGTAAATTCTTGACCACATCCTGACTCTGAGGTCGCCTCTTCTGCAGGAGCCAACCTGTCACGTCCAGCACCCGGGATGACTTAAAGCCGCGTCCTGCCGTAAATATCTGGCAACCCACTAAATAGCTATTTGGTGGTTTGAGGCCATCTCTTCCCTTGCGGCCGTATCTCTTTCCCGCTGATATAGTCTCTCCGTGTCATCATTCATCTCAGTCACTGCTGGTGAGGACAGCAAAGACAACCAAGAAGCTGTATGAGCTGTGCAAGAAAGCACTCTTGAGTCCAAGACTACAGTTAGTAGTGAGCCAATTTTTTCCCTCTCCAGTTTTCCATTTTAAAGCTTGGCGGAGAAGTTCCGGCCACTTTAATGTCTGTTTTCAATCTGTGTAATTAGTGTATAATATGGAATTAATTCTTATTTTGCTATACTACTACATTACACATAGATTAACCTCTCTGCAATGTAGATGAATGGAAACAGTCATGTGGTGTGTTTCTGAACGGTTCTTAAAGACGTGCTGAAAAGAGTGCAGTGACATTATTAACAGACGGTCTGTTAATGTGTCAAACTGCAGCCTTTACATGCTGATTTTTATATCACCAGATGGCAATTTAGACTGAGTCACATATTGTAAAAGAAAACAGATCATATAATTTATATGGCTTTTCCTTTGGGGGTCTCTCTTCAACAGCCATTTTTTTAAGAGAGCACATCAGTTTAAGCAGCTTTTCACCCAGAGTTTATGTCCACACACATAAAGTACTGTAAGTACACGAGGAGGATTCCTGTGATTAAGGGTAGGCCTACTTAAGTATTTGCGTATAGTAATTGCACAAGAAATATTTATTCTTTTCTCTCAGCTCTTAGCCTGTTTTCTCAGTATGTTCCAAAGACTGACCAACAACTATGGCATAATAACACAGCTTCTGTTTGTCGCCAGTTAACTATTTGTTGCCAGTTGGCTGTTTAGCTTTGTTCAGCCCATTTGCAGGAAAGGGCGTATGAATGCCAAGATAAAGGGGAAGGCATTTGGCGTGCAATAAGAACGCCTTTCTTGCTTTCCGCATGTCATGTGTACGCCATGTAGTCTGTACTGACTGCAATGTAAACATATCTGCACAAACTTAAACTTTATTAGATTTGTGATATACATACAGATACATACATGAAATTTGACCTCTGCATTTAACCCATCCTAAGCATTGTAGGAGCAGTGGGCTGCTATGAAGCACCCGGGGAGCAACTTGGGGTTCAGTGGCTCACTCAACTTTCAAACAGGAGACCGGTGTTTGAGACTGGTGTTTTATTTTGTAAGTTACAATAGTGACGTTTGTCACGTGTTTTTCGTGACAGTTGCGACTTGTTTTCCATACTTATGTTCCATTGTTACTGTATGTTATATTTATAAAACGGTCACTATATCCTGACATTAGTGCATGATGGGTAATCTGAAAAAGTAATGTGCTTCTGTGTCTTCCGGAGCTCCTAACGGCGTCTGCAATATTTCACAGATTGGAGGAAAGCAACCAATCAGAGCTGACCTGGAGTCTGCCGTCCAGCTGCCGTCTATGAGCAGCTGTCAATCATTCGCGAACTCCGACCAAACGGTCAAACTAGGCAGCGCTGATCAAATATGAATCAGTATTCTGTTACTGTAATGACTATTTCTCGCCTCAAATGTTCTCAGAAACATCTTGTAGTGTACTGTTTAGCTGTAAAATGAGAAAGTTTGTGACCCGGCAACCGTGTTGAGATCAGTTGAAGAAATACCAAGCACCGCCCACCAGCCGGAGCACAGCCAATAGGAACGCTCAACAGGAACGCTCTCTCTGAAATGACCTGTGATTGGCCAAAAAAACAGCCATGAGGAGTTGCAGAAGTCTAGTTTTCTCTCAGAACACTTGAATTACAATATGCTGAAAGGTTATTATTGAATTATTTCCCAATGATGCCAAAAACATTCTGCCTACTGAAGCTTTAAGCCCAACCATGACATTTTTTCCTAAACCTAATTAAGTGGTTTTGTTGCCTAAACCTAACTAACGGACATTACCGTAGTTTTGATGTGTCCTCATGACACACGGAAAGTCCTTTTAATGATACGCCTTCCCGTGATGGAGTTGCTTGATTGCATGTGGCAGAGAGCAGAATAAACTTTGAAAGCTAAATGCACTTGCAGAAGCTCTTTACAACCCACCTTTTTTTCATGAAATATTGTTGATGTGTGCAATACACTGATCATACAGAGAGACGGACAAAAACTGTGTTTGTTGTCAGTTATTCTGCTGTGAATAAGCTCTAAACTCTTCAGAGCCACCTCTGGGCAGCTTTGGGCAAAGCTAATCCTAATGTCAGCATATCATAAATTTGTTGGTTTATCACTGAGCTTTTGTAGGCTACATCTTGTACATCACTGTGTAAACACAACCAGTGGTGGAGCAGCTCTGCTCCAACAGCGGATGTCCTACTCCAGAAGTAGAGTTTAAACAATTGCTGAGAATCCAAATACCTGTACAAACTTAATAATCCAGGTAAACAAAGGTATGACTGTCCTGCTTACAGGAACGAGGGGCCCCGCTGAGAAACACTAGACCATTTAATTGAGGCATTTTGATTTAGGCTGATGATCAACACGTCCATACGGGGGCTTAATGGATTCACTTCTAATCAAGCGAGCTTACCACTCAAAACAAAGAGGCTCTCAGTTGGAAAGGCTTCACTGTGCTGGTGTAATGGGAGTGCTGTTGATACAGAAACCTTCTCTGTGACTGGATACTAATGATATCTGAGCCTTGGGCTTAATCCAGTATGACTAGTCCTGCATGTAGAGCCTGGAGTATGATGAAGTGACTGCTCACACACACACACATGCACATAGGCCTGTCTGAGAACTGGAACATAGATCTGCTTTCAGGCTTATTATTTCTTGGACTTACTATCTAAATCCATTTCACCTATTTCTAAACTGTCTTTTAGACTTCTAGTAAATTGAATTGTAATGTCCTTTTTTAGTCCCAAAAATAATCTGCAACTGTGCAAAGAAATAATGGAAAGAATGAACATGATTTCAACCAATCCCTTTTCCATTACTTCGACACCTTTCAGTTTTGGGGCCCTGCATTAATTAATCCACTTCAGAATCAGTGTTAGCCGAAAATCAAAGAAAATCAGAACTCAATTTCAATAGGGCTTAAACTAACAGTTATTTGAATTATCAGTTAATCTGCCAATTATTTTATAGGAGTATTATCATTTTTTAAGATATTTTATATTCTTACTGGAACTAATTGCTTATTATAAATGTTACATATTACATATATTGACATACAGTATTATACATTATTGTTATATGTGTTCACTTTCCTCTAATTTTCTGACTGTTTTTTGTTGTTGTTGTTATGGTATATGATCTCAAAATTAAAGTAAAAATAATACATTTATTGGTTTATTCTTATCATCATAAGTTTGCAATTGTTTTTTTTTCCCCAAAGCAAAAGTACAGGATAATGTACAGCGAGTCAGTCATTGTTGTGAAATAAACCCCGACAGGGCGATGCACAAAGCGGAGAGGTCTCTCATCGCCTTGAAGGGGTTTATAACGCAACAATGACCGGCTCACTGTACATTATCCCGCTTAGTACATGGCTACTTTCTTAAGAAATCAATAATTTCACACAAAAACGGTCCGCCAGAGTCCGGGGTCAGAACTGCGTCCATAGCAACAGTCTGTTATCCATAGCAACGGTCTGCTATAAAGAAATAACAGAATCAAGTATTCAACAAAGCCGTGTAATAATGATAGATAACACTCTTTCTCTCAAAAAAATCTCAAATTTCTTTATGTCTTAAAGTTTTTGGGGGACATTTTCTTCTTCCTCCTTGCCTGGCTTCTCTCGTTGATGTTTGAGCATGTAAAGCTCATTTAGACACTGATATTGAGCTATTCAAAAATAAACTTAACTCGACACCCACACGGAAAGATACTTGTGAATGCTTATTTTACCAGGTGGATTTATGTATTTCATGAAATCCTTTCCCCTACTCAGCGCTGCAAAAAGCACCAGCTGCACTCGAGCTGTAACTCTCATCCACTCCAAGACAAGACTTTATAAGGCAGTGTTATCCTAAAAGCGAAATGTTTGGACCTAAAAGAGCCTCACAGAAATCTGTTTATCAGTGGAGTGCCGCACTGACACTGTTTACTGAAAACCACAGCAGCACTGAGCAGCTTATGGAGGAAAAAAAAAACACTGAAGGTTAATAACGAACAGTGTGTTTAGCTGCAGAGGGAACCGGCATAGAAGATGTTGTGAATATTTCCAGCCCCGCTTTGGCTTTTCTTCTCTCTACTCTACACACTCTCAATCTAATTTAGTTTCTTCTATTCTTATGCCAAATCTCTGTATCAGTTTATCTTCCTCCTCCTCCTCTGTCTTTGGATACCCTTCTCTCCTCTCGGAGGCGGAGCCGAGCCTCCGGTGAAGCTGGCGTTGTTGACAGAATCAGGATGTCTCCTCCCAGAGGGATGCAGGGCTTTTCAAGCTGGGACAGAGACTAAGGAGGGCTGCAGGTCCTGCATAAACAACCCTATATACATGTACACACATCCATGCACACATATTTGTCCCATATGCTCATCACTATTCATCACTAGTCATCTGCATGTCCTCATAAGCTGACAGGGGGTGGAGAGACACAGGAAGAGGGAGAGAGAAAGAAAAATGAGGTGAACAGAGAGAACAAGGGATAAAAAAAAAAGAATGTCTATCCTTCAACTTTTAAAGTCACAGGGATTTCAGTGGTTTCTTGCCTCTGTGATTAATATATTTCTGATTGAACCAGCATGTTAAGGCGGGACATAACACAGTTCATAACTGCAAAAATGATTCCTTTACAATCTTCAGCTGTCACGAAAAGGAACTTTTGTTAGCCACACTTCTGGGATAGCACTAAAGAGGGTATTCTTGTGCTTTTGGCTGGTTCACCACTTTGGTCCAGAGTGAAATATCTCCACAACTATTGGATGATTTGCCATGAAAGTTTATACAGACATGCATGGTCCCCAGAAGATGAATCCCAATGAGGTTGGTGATCCCCGGATTTTTCCTCTTGCACCACAAATGGGTCAAGGTTTTCATTTATCCTGTGGAATATCTCGAGATCTACAAGATGGATTGGCACAAAATTGGGAACAGATATCCATGGTGATTCACTTTTCATGATGTCAAACATTACTTACTAAACATTAGCGTATTGATGTTGTCATTGTGAGCATGTTAGCTTGACAAACACTACCATATTTACATTAATTTCACCGCCAGCCATTAGACCTGAACTTTAATCCATCTTACAAATTGTTTTTCTTTATGAGCATTACGGGCTCACACTAGCATGGCTGTGAATTTTTAGTTTTGTTGTAAAACACACTTTACTTTAATTAATTAATAAAGATTAAATTCACAGCATGCACACATGTCAAGTCAGCCAAGTCAATTTTATTTATACAGTGCCAAATCACAACAGAAGCAGGCTGGTCTCATTTGCAATTCGTAGCTATACCTAGGAAAAGTAATGCACTTTAATTTATACACCACAAAATTAATTTGTGTGTTATTCACGTACGACATTCACCAAGGAGACTGGTGTTTGTGTCCCGTGTGAAACCAAAAGTCAACTTTGATGTATTTGTCACATAACTTATGTACTTAAGTAACTTCCGATGTTATTTTAAACCAAACCACGATATTTTCCTAAACCTAAGTTTTCTTACCTAAACCTAACCACAACGATCTTTTCCTAAACCTAATTAAGTAGTTTTGTTGCCTAATCCTAACCGAATCGATCTTTCCCTAAACCTAAGTAGTTTTCTTGCCTAAACCTAAAGACTTTGTTTCCTGTGAAGACGGAATTTTATTTTGAAAAGGCTGTATGCATGTAATGAACGTAAACTCACACATGTGTAGGAAAACAAACGAAAAAGGAGGAGTAACTTTTTTGTAAGATATCAAACGAACCGTTGCATGAGAATATGTTGACAGAAGTTATGTAATGACATTTTTCATGAAGAGCAGGTCTAGTCTGTGCCCGATCGCACGAAAAGGTGTATAAATGCCATGATGATACGCAAGTCAAACGTATGCAATAAGAATGTCTTTCTTGCTTTTGGCGTGTCATTTGTACGCTATGTAGTCTGTACCGACCGCAATGTAAATGCACCCGCGTGAATATGCTACGCTCAGAGCTATAAAGACTGCTTATGGCGGGTGTCAGGGGAGTTTCAAACACAGGACTTTCATCTAGGAGACTGGCGTTTTGTAAGTTGCGTTTGTGATGTGTTTTTTAATGACATTTGTGACGTGTTTTCCGTACTTCTGTTAGGTTGTTTCTGTATGTATTTTACTTATTTCAAGCCATGACATTTTTCCTAATCCTAACTAAGTGTTTTTTTGCCCCCTGCTGGTAGGCTACTGTACCTTAATACACACACTATCCTCTGGTGGACAGGCGGGTCTATTACATGCTTTGGCGTGATGCCGGGTTCCTAACATACTCTTTAATTTACAGAGACCCAACATTTTCCCCATGGACAAGCACTTGGCGATGGCGGCAAGGAAAAAAACTCCCCCTTAACGGGAAGAAACCTCAAACTGAACCAGACTGTAGGTGGGCAGCCATCTGCCTTGAACACATCACAGTAAATATTGTCAAACTGATATACACGTTAAAGGTGCTATTGACAACATTAACATTCAGCCACTAGATGTTGCATTGCATTCACTTCACAAAAAGTCATTGCCAGACACTTACCGTCAATCTCAGCTATTTATCCGTTTTTTCAACACTAACTGACGATCCAGAGATATACCATATGATACCAACATCGTTATACTATTGTCTCACAAGCCTTTTTAGAAGTGGGAACCAAACGTTGGACATCGTCCAGATATTAAAGGTCCCATATCGTGCTCATTTTCAGGATCATACTTGTATTTTGTGTTTCTACTAGAACATCTTTACATGCTGTAATGTTAAAAAAAAACTTTATTTTCCTCATACTGTCGGCCTGAATATGCCTGTATTTACCCTCTGTCTGAATCGCTCTGGTTTAGCGCATTTCGACCGAATTGTGACGAAATTGCAACAGAATTGCGTTGCTGGGCAACAGCTTGGTTCCATGTGTACTTCCTGTCAGCTGATGACATTCACATACACTGCAACCAAGAATAAACTGGGACACATTTAGAATGTTTACATTTAAATCTGTGTAAAGGGTTAAAATATTGTATATTTGTGACATCACAAATGGACAGAAATCCTGACAGCTTGATTCAAATGCAATGTTTCTGAATACGGACCGTGTGTATTTCCCTGTGGATTGAGTGTTTCAATACTTTCACAGTATTTATATAGCACTTAAGCCTGCTTTATAATAAAAACAACATGAAAATCTCCCTTTTTTATAATATGGGACCTTTAACAAAACATTAATTTTCGACCCACCACAATTTTTCAAATGATTAATACTTATTACTTTTGTTCTGGATTTTTCTAAAGGCTCTGTGGATGTATTCTCTTTTTTTAAATATTCATCTACATAAAAAATGTTATCAATAACACCTTTAATTGCTTTTCTGTTTCTGTTCAGCTACGACTTCAGGAAACCATATAGTGGTAGCATCATGAATGCTAGAACACTGGTTATGTATTGATCTATCGCAGTGTTCCCACATAAAAAAATGAAGATCTTCCAATAAAAACAAGCAGCCAGTCAATCCTCTGATCCTCAGCATCATCGGGAGACACTATCTGGCGCTTCTCCATCGACAGAATTATAAACTGGACTTGCAGACACTGTGCCATTATGGTTTCTGTCAATATGAACACACCTTCTGGCTCTACAAAGAAATCAGCTCAAACAAGCTTCCCACGCATCCTTGAAGTCAGTGTTTTATTGATTATCAATGCTCCAGAAAAGTCTCCTTCGGTGGAGGCCCGGCTGTTTGGCTCCCAGTTTTGGAAGACGATCGTTCACGGTCAAAAATATTGATCTAATTACTCTGATTCATTTTAATGGAGAGAGGAGAGCCAGAGCAAAGATTAAAACCCAGCCTCTGCAAACCCAGAGGAAATGTAGCTCATGTGTTTATCTCGGCTCCAATCTGTGGCCGCGCTAAGACCTGCACTCTGTTCTCCTGCCCTCGCTACATTTAAGCATTTGAGCTTCAAAATAAGCAACTTCCAAGAACCACATGGTGCAGGCAGAAAATGGAAACAGCCCTCCTTGTTGGTTCAGCGGCACGATTTTGCGTGTTTGAGTTGAACCAGGGACAACTGTTGATTCCTTTATGCAAAGATAAACGTGTTTTCGTAGCAAAAAACGAGCCTGGACAGAAAGTACCGGCACATAATAAGTGGGTTTGTGTAATCATAGCGACATACATGACATGATGACACATTGTCCTGAGATAACCCACCTCACCCTCTAATGCCCTTCAACATGCCTTCGATCCGTCACACTCCTCCCTCTGCTCTGCTCACTTTCATCCCTCCTTCATATGATTGCTTTTAATGTTGCGGCCTGCATCTGTGCGTGTGTGTGCACATACTGTACACATGAACATGTGCGGGCCAAACTGCATGTAATATTAGACTTATAAATCCAATCAGGACACATCTGTAAAACATTAGAGATTAATAATCCAACCACACGGCAGTAAAACCGCCACCGCGAAGGAAATCAAGCAAAACAAAAAGGGGGTATTACATCCTTGCCTGGGATTAGTTAAATATAGACCGCACACTAGTGATTTTTGCTTGGTGTAATTGTCGCCACACAGGAGGAAATATGTTTCACACATTGTCACTTTTTTTTCCCCTACCTGTAGGTTCATCGCTGCCTGGGATGATGGAAGCTAATGAAGTGTTGCGGTGCAGCGCTGCTGGAGACGCAGCCCAGAAGCTGTGGGAGTTATGGGGAGGAAAAAAAAGAGGTGAAAAAAAAGAAGAAAAAAGTAAGAGGAAACGTGGGAGGTGGAAAGTTTGACAGAGATAGAGGCTCTTCTGTGCCCCGTTGCTGCAGACGAGCCACCAAAACTCGAGTGGGAGACAAGTCCACAGCGCTCAACTGCAAGTTGAGTCTTAAGTTCAGAATCTCTCAGTGTGCTCACATTGCACCCATACAACTGATGTCAGTTATTCAATACAGCGAGCAGAAGAAGGCACACTGACATAAATTACTAATTGCAAATGTCAATAAAAATGTAAAAGTCAATAAAAAAAGCATGATTTCACTTATTTGAACGAATGAGTCTTTGACATGCTTCAGAAACACATTAAAACGATTACATTTAAAGCTACAGTACTTTTTTGGACACTTGATGCAATAAGCTCAATAAACGTATACATATTATCACCTTAAACTGTGTTATAGCTAGTCAATATCCCCACTTTCACACCTGAACACACTCGTGTACTACAGTAAGAATATCTAATCCTTGCTTAACTGTACATGGATCCTTTTGCAACCATTCAACTGCCTTAATGGATTTCCTTTCACAATTAAACATGTTTACACACAGCCCAGTTGCACAGCAGTTTGTGAAATAGTCACAAAATTGTAATGTATTGATTTATGTACATAGACATGAATTTCACATTTTTTTCATGATGGTCAACACAAAATCAATTATTATAATTAATATAATCCACATAACTGGGAACTGGGAAGTATAAAGACCGGCGAATGCCTCATAGGGAGGTTGTTGAATTATCAAAGAGCTCAAAGTTGAATTATTTGACACGTAACTTGCGTACTTAAGTTACAGCACTTCCAGAGTTATTTTAACCCAAACCACAATCTTTTTCTACACCTAACTAAGTAGTTTTTGTCACGGTACTTCCATACTTATGTTATGGTAGTTCCGGTGTTATTTGAACCCAAACCACAATCTTTTCCTAAACCTAAGTAGTTTTATTTTGAAAAAACTGGAGCGGAAATTGACACGTGCGTCACGTGTTGTTGAAAGTTGTGCTGAGCGTCACAAGCACATAGACACAGTATGTGCACGAATAAAATAGATTCAATTCGTGACTATTTCACAACATCTGTGTGACTGTGTTGTTACATACTGATTACAAATTGCTGGTCCAGTGTTTTGTCAGTTTTTTTCTTTTTCTCAGTGATTATTTGTGGCACAGTGTCACTTTAACTGTATTTTGGGCGTGTGATCATGTTTCAGTGCCACGTCCATCTCTTTTTTGTTTGTTTGTTTGTTTGTTTGTTTGTTTTCTCTTGTTAGTATTGCTGCCCCTGTTGTTGCTTACTCTTTTGTTTTGGTTAGTTTGAGTCTAGTTATTTGGCTTTTCTTGTGCTGTGTCATATGTTCTATAAAAAAGAAAATACAATTTAAAAAAAGTTTCCACACTTTCTGCTCTGTTTCGGTCTCAAACCACTCCTGAAAAAATATCTGGATTTTTATCAGCCAGCAGAGGCCTTGACTTTGTCAGTGTGCTAAGCAGGTAGTGTAAAGTGGGTTTATAAGAGCCCTTTTGCTGGAAACGAGGTTGATGAGATCCTGAATCCTATATTTAAAGAAATTGTAATGCAGAATATAAATTCATAGGAAGAGAGGTCAGTGGTGATTAGGGAAGGTGTATTTGTGAGAGAAAGAGAGAGAAATGTGTTTTTGTATACGTACATCAAGTGTACTTGAAATTAAAAGAAGCAAATATCATTGAATTCTACAGAAGCCCAGAAAGGCAAGCGAGAAGTTTTTTTTTTCTGAGTTCTGAGAATTTTCAAAGTCTGATCTAAATTATTTTCTATCCTGTGTTTATGACTTAAGAACAGGTGGATTTCTTTTGCCAGGATAATCTTTCTAAGTTCCTTTTTCTTTTCTTTTTTGTGAAACAGGTAAAAAAACAAAATTTTTGATTTTGTTTTGTCAAGTGTTTTTTGTTGAGGAGCGACGTTAGCCTTAGCGATTGCGTCCAGTATGCCCTGTAACCGAAAGTTATAGCGTTAGTTCCCTCAAACAATGTGACAAAACACAATACAAACCAACGTTACAGTAAACTCCGTTAGCTAGACAGTCGACTTAACCTAGGTTGTATCTGTTGGTTAGCCATGAACAACATGTTTTTCACTTCTGGCTAGCGGGTTAACGGCTAACGGCAGTATAGCTAACACTACGATTAGTGCCGATTAAAATACATTTCTAGCCACAGGAGAGAAAATAATTTAGATGATGGATGATTTTAGATAATGGATCACCAGAAATAAAAAAGAATCACTTGCCTTTCTGGGCTTCCGTAAATTAAAGGCAGTTGTTTGAATATCTTGCTCTGGACCAAAGTGTTGGGCTGACCCTGTTGTTTCCAGTGTGGTAAAAGTTACAATAATTAAAACATTGACATGCAGACTGAATGTAAACTTGTTTTGCTTAGGTTGATAGTTTGAGTATCCTGTGACTCCTGTGTAAGAGTTTCAGAGGTGTCTGAACTCTGGTTTCAGTTAGTGGTTAGGGTTAATCTCTGGTTACACCACAGATGTGATGAATTGCTCCCCCGTAGCTGTGTTGCTGGCGGTGAACTGGAGGCTGACTGTGTGTGGTGTTCAGGTTGGTTGAGTGGATATTTTCAGGTGTTTTCAGGAGTACAATTCAGGTCTGTTATTACACTGAGATGACGCTCAGTTGAAAGTTTCATGGTTCAATGACCTTCTGCCAGTCAAACAAAAATCCATTTCTCACTCACTGTGAGCTCTGGACTTCTGTTTGGAAAGAAACCGTTGTTACAGTGAAACAAAAAAAATCTCAACTTGGCTTACTTTATTGAAACATACATCAATTTTTAAGTAAAGATGATTTTGAGACAGAATGGGGTAGGTATAAATAGAAAATATAGGCTGTAATAGTTTGGCATGTTAGCATCCTTATGTTCCCTAAATTAGCAATAAACATAAAGTACAGATGCAGCTCCAACAAACACAGGGCTTTCAAGCCGACCTGTGTTTTGTTTTGCACGGTTGTGGCGGTGACGGTTGTACGTGACGGTTGTCACGTGTTTTCCGTACTGACGTTACATTGTTTCCGTACCTGTTTTACTTAGTTTATGTACTTATTTTAAGCCCAACATGACGTTTTCCCTTAACCTAACTAAGTGGTTTTCTTGCCAACAAATTTAGGACTTTCAAGCTGGAGACCAATTTTCGAAACAAGTATTTTATTTTGCAAGTTACGTTAGTGACGTTTGTCAAGTGTTTTCCGTACCGAATTTACTTTGTTTCCCTACATGTTTTACTTACTTTATGTACTTATTTGAAGCCCAACATGATGTTTTCCCTTAACCTCACTAAGTGGTTTTCTTGCTTAAACCTAAGTCAGTGGCTTTGTTGCCCCTGCTGGTACTGCATGTTCATATAGGCGTGTAATATTCACGTCCCTACGTGGCAAAACTTGACACTGACACGCTATCCTATATTTAAGCGTCTTCGAGTCCCTGAGAAGCGCTATATAAGTCAAATTTATTATTATTATCCTCTGGTGGACAGGCGGGTCTATTACACGCTTTGGCGTGATATTGTGTCCTCCGGTGCTCCTAACGGCATCTGCAAGTGTTACGTGCCTCATTCCGATGCATGCATGTTGTGTTTTTGTGCCCTCTACTCTGTCTCCTCAGGTGCCAACCTCTTCCTCCCATGTGCAGCTGTAGTCCATGGAAGGACACGGCTGCAGCTGATCAGCAATCAGGGCAGATTTTAAGAGAGCTGGAGAACAGAGCAGAAGTGGCCAGAGGGCCTAACGGCAGTATTCAATACTGTGTGTGGTGGTTGACGTCGTGGTTGGTGTCGTGGTTGGCGGGGGAGTGTCAAGAGTCGGCAGTGGTTTATTGTTAAGTGTGTTTATTGCTATATTGTTAGAAAGTAGCGTTAACTTGTTTAGCACCTGATTGTTCGCTGTCTCTGTGGAGCAGTAGATTTAAGTTGGGTACCTTTGGGTTGTTTTGCACTGCACTTTTTAAGCAGTAGCTTTAATTTGAGTGTTTTATTTTTCGTTACTGCCATATTTATTTAGTTGTGCACTTACCTTCCGCTTTCTGTTAGAGAGTAGTTTTCATAGGTTTTGTACATTTTTGTCATATTTTTTGTTAATAAATTGTAGGATTATTTTTCACACAATCTTGTTGCCAGTGCTCTCATTCCCGGGTTTACAAATTTATTTTGTTACCTTCTCCATCCCCTGGACCTTAAATTGAGGGGAACATAACAGCAAGATTTCACAGACCAACAACCAATCAGAGCTGACCTGGGATCTGCTGTCCATCTGCTGTCTATGAGAGCCGGCTGTCAATCACTCAGGAACTCCGACCAAATGGTCAAACTAGGCAGCGCTGATCAAATATGAATCAATATGATGTTACGTTAATGCCTATTTCTCACCTCAAATGTTTTCAGAACCATCTTGTAGTGCACGGTTTATCTGTAAAATGAGAAAGTTTGTGACCTAGCCGCCATGTTGAAATCTCTTGAAGGAACGCCAAGCACCAATCACATGACTGGAGCACAGCCAGTAGGAACGCTCTCTCTATGAAATGACCTGTGATTGGTCAAAGTCTTCCGTTACGGGCTAGATTTTCTAAAGCCTGAAAACGGAGCCATAAGGAGGTGCAGAAGTCTAGTTATCTCTCAGAACACTTGAATTACAATATGCTGAAAGGTTATTATGGAATTTTTGCCCAATGATGCCAAAAGTATACTGCTTACTGAAGCTTTAAAGTTCGCAAATGTTTACCAAACCGTGACCAAGAAATAATACCACTGAACAGCTAAAAAGACTGGATTTCATTTTTGGATAATAGTTGCATACTCAATTCTAAACTGGATCGACAGCAGATATTGTAAATCCTAAAGCAAGAAAGATAAAACAAACTCACCAAAATAACTTTTCAGTGCTGCATGCTCTGGCTTCTGATTTGGTTCCTTTTGATTACTGAGAGTGATTAGCGTGAGCAATTTTCAGTCCAATCAGTCATCGATCAATTCACTGCAAATGTGGGAGGCCGTGGGTGGCCTTACTGGAAAACAGCAGCACTGGTATGTAACCAGCAAATATATCAATCCCACCTCTTTCCCCTGTAGTTATTATGACAAATTGCTGCATTTATGGGATTCAAACACATCAACACATTTCACTAAACATGTCCCTCGTGCATTGTTCCTCTGCTGCACTCCCTCATTCCCCACGTCAATCAAACCGCTCTGTTTCTTTACTCCACCCGCCATCATCATCATCATCATCACCATCAGCAATCTCTCCCCTGTTTCTTCCCTCCATCCCTCCGTCTGCACACAGCAGCCTTTTCTAAGCTACAATCAATATGATATGGAGTGTGGCCACTTGCCTCTCAGCTGCTGTCAATCGAAGTGATTGTCACGCACACAGAAATGAAAACAGCCTCTATTATGTTTGATTTAGCCTCACAACGCCTGCACGTGAATTCTCCTCTTTCTTTCAAACAGGCAGTGAATCTGCACATTTACTCTGAGTAAAAATAAGACATTTATAAGGGGTTTTAATGCCAAAAACATAAAATCAAGAAATCAAAATAATACACGTACATTGCAAAAACAAATAAGCTATTATACAGAATTTATCAGATGCTATAAACACCTTATATGGAGTCATATCATCATAACTGGAATGAGGTTCTGAATAAATTATAAGGTGTGAAAAAGCCTCTCTCTTTCGATCATACTTTGTTGTGTATCTGGTTTAATGGCACAATCTGTATCTGATGAATAGATTATTATCAAAAGAACTCGGGGAGCATGTTGTGGATGAGGATGGGGATGATTTGATATTCAGTGTTGGTTGCTGTGTACTGATGATGTTAATGCCATTTTCCTACTTATACCTCTGCATAAAACATCCCGATCACGAGGTCTGTGGGCAAGCAGCAACATGTTTACGATCACCCCACTATAAACTGTGTAATAACTATAAATAGAGCTCAACATTTTATTTATATGTTTGTTTTTTGTTATTGTTCAGAAATAAAAAAACAACAACTTGTTTTTTAACAATCAAAACAGTTACAAAGTAACGAGTTGTCCTAAAAGCTGCAGTTTTTGGCCACTTGGGGGCAGTAGAACATCCTGAAATCACAACATCTGACATATTATCACCTCACGAAGTTGTTTTGGCTAACCTGTCGGCAAACGGTTGCTTATTTACTCATTCAGCAGATACGGAGCAGCATTAGCATTCATTTTGTGTCCACCTGATCAACCCAATCTCATGGAAGGCATATAAAGAGCACTACATTTTGAGGACATTCCGCGTGTCACGATAACGTATTTTAAGCTCTTTGTGTGTCATTCATACGCCACAAGCTTGACGTTATGAAACCATGACACCACGTTGTTACTGTGAAACGGTCGCGGAAAAACAACATGGTTGGGCTAAGAATAAGTAGGTAAACGAAGTTAAATATGTACGTAAACAACATAACATCAGTACCGAAAACACGTCACAACTTCAAAATAACTCAACAACACTTTGGGACATGAACACCAGTCTTAAAAAAACTATTTCCCTGTTGAAAGTCCTGTGTTTGGTGGACCCATGCACCGCCCCTCCCACCACCGTAAGCAGTCTCTCTTACTTTTTATTCTACGTCACTAGCTGTGAGCGTAGCTTATTCACCCGGATGCGTTTGCATTGCCTTCAGTACAGACTACATGGCGTACACGTGACATGCCAAAAGCAACAATGGCGTTGTTATTACACGCAAAATGACTCACAAATGACTGTGTCATTCATACTCTTTTTGGTGAGACTGGGCTGATCTGATTAATAAGTCCAATAACACTCTACTTTTAGTTCTGATTTTATCTCCATCAACTCTTGAGAAAAATATCTGGTTAAGCAAGATTTTTTGACGTTGCCAGAAATTCAAAACAATGAGCTAAAGGAGGCTAAATGCTCTGCTCGAAGCTCAGTGGAAATACAAAGATGGGTGATAAATCTCTGTTGGCTCACCACTACAAGTAACCCATTACAAATAGTAATTTGATCCATTGTTAACATAGAAATAGTGAATAGTGCAGCTTTCAGAAAAACAACCGCCAATGGCCGAGCTTCAAGTGTTTTGTACCTTTGAGAAGACTTGTGCGTCCAGTTTGGTGAGAACATTTTCAAAGAACCTTTTACTCTGGTGTATAATGAACTACAAACAGCATGATATTAACAACCTGCTCTGTGTCTTCTGTTTCCTTTGATTTGGTTTTGACAAAAGCCAAGGCTCATTTCTGAGACTCACATGTAATTGTAGATGTTAAAGTGTCACATAATGGCCGTAATTTCGATGCTCCACGTTTGCTGCTGTGGAAACATCTTTTCATGTTCTCTTTCTGAGAGCAGTGATAGTTGCCATTATAAGCCGGCCTGCTATCTGTGCCTCTGCACTCAAACTGAAGAGCTCAAACACACATTTATTACAAACTCTCGGATGTATAATCAAGTATTCATGCTATCGCTGCCATCATGACAAGCTAACAAAAACACAGAGATGTTTGACCTTACAGACGAGCTGAAAGGGTCTTCACTAATGCTCGTCTTTCTACATCATTATGATGTCCATGCTCAAAGTGAACGTTTGCATGCGATGCTGCTGTTTACTTATACATTGTACTGTTTTCATTGTTTGAGTTATAATTGTTATATTATTATAAAAAACCTTTTTTTCACTGTTAATGCTCTTACCTTCCCACAAGAGGAAAAAAAACATTCCAGTGGTCTACGATGATCAATGGTCAAACAAACACAGGACTCTCACTCAGGAGACTGCTGTTCGTGGCGAAACCAACAATGTATCATTTGTCTTTGTGTTCACAATGTTAAGTTTCACTTTCACTTTACAAACAGGATTTTTTAGCCAAATTTATAAAACTTTTGACAAACAAATGGTTATTTTCAGTGCATCTTTGGCAACAGCATGCCTCCGCATGTAAATCACAAAAGTCATAATGAATCACTACATATTTATCTGCTGATGAGCTCTTCTCTTTCCCTCTGTGTGTCTTCTGTTTCTCAGTCGGCTTCCCACATCACATTGACCAGCTTTTCTGTGTGTGTGTGTGTGTGTGTGTGTGTGTGTGTGTGTGTGTGTGTGTGTGTGTGTGTGTGTGTTATGAGTGGATCATAAAAAGTGGTGAGTGTTTTCATTGCCATCCCAGCCTCTTTATTCCCTTTATTTTACAGGCTGCAGGGTCTGAATCAGCAATGGTGCTGCTTCTTGCCAAAACCAGCGAAGGTGAAATTTCTCTCTGAGTGGAATGTAGAGTTTCCGAATAAAATCCAAACAACACATGAGGCTGTTTATGGGGTAGAGGGGCGGCAAAATGAAGGCATCAGGCCCACACAGAGTTCACACCCAGCAGGTTCTGGGCAGCTTATTTGATCTTTGAAGTTTTTTGGCTCTTACTTCAGTTTGGCTGGCCAGGTTGTGATAACAGCTTAGAGAGAACAAGGTATACGCTCAGAGCTCATTTAACTTTTATCAGTGACATTTTGACCCGACTCACATCTTTCAAAGGCAAATAACCGCGTACATGTTACCTTTATCTTGCACTCTTGCTGATATATGTATCTGGCACCTATCAATTCAAATGGCTTTATTGGCATGATGTAACACTGTACATATTGCCAATCTGGGGACATGGTTATATTGCTAGATCATCTGTTGTAACATACTGGAATCCCAGCCAGCTCTCATTCCCAGGGCTTAAAATACAGACGCTTTGTCACATCCATCGGCATGTGATACCAACGCACTTTAGCAGCTGTATGAGACGAAGTAACTACAATGTAAATCCGCAGCAATATTAAATGCTCAGAGAAAGTCCTCTAAGAGTGTGGTGACGTAGTTTAAAGAGCGAAAAAGAGACACACATAGGACGGGTGGGAAGGGAGGTGGATGGGTCCAACGAACACAAGGCTTTCATCCTTGAGACTGCTTTTTCAAGATTCAAGATTCAAGAGTTTTATTTGCCATTTGCACCTAAGTACATTGGAATTCTGAGCAGTTTACACCGAGTCAGCTTTAACAAAAGAAAAGGTAGAAAAGGCACAAGGTAATTACAGTACAAAATAAGTATCACATTCAACTCAACACAATAAATAAATAAATTATTAAAACATAAAGCGCCCTCAGTGTAGTCAATAAATAAACTAAACTACCCTCTGCATAGGAACGATACCCCATAATACAAATATACAGTGTATATGCTCCATGACCATGTTAAAAGAACTTGTAGCTCTCATAAAAATATATATATATTTTTTAATAATTAATGTATTTCAGAGAATTACACAGTGGAAGGCAGCATATTGCACAGCATTTCAGTCCATTCAGTTCAGGTGTACTGCGTGTCAATAATGGTACCGAGGTAAGGTGAGGGGTATTTGTGTCCCCCTTTAATGTCCTTTGCCACCAGTCTTATTGTAGCTGGGAAGAAGCTGTTGTGAAACCGTGCTCTGTGAGTTTGTGTCCCGTGTCTTAAGTTTCACTTTCACGTTACAATCACCTGTTAGTTTGTGTTCTGTGTTCACAACGTTCAGTTTCATTTTCATTTTACAAACAGTAATTTTAAGCCCGACCATGATGTTAATTCCTAAACTTAACTAAGTGGACCGTAAAGTGATGCCGAGGGGTCTGACAAAGCATCATAATGTGACGAGTTGGGATGAGAACATGTTGGGAATCCTCAAAATACTGTATGTCTGAAATTTTGCTTGAAATTAAAGTGTTTTTAGACATGGAGATTACCTATAACCATGATATCAACCAACAAATTCACACTCCCAACTCGTCAAATACCGCCGTTTGGTCAGTGTCCCTTGGCATTGGATACCAACGCATGGGGTACCCCTCTTGCATTACTTTTGGACAAACCAGGGATGGCGTGTCAATATATGCTCGTTACATACATAGTGTCCTTTCAAAGTAAACTTCTGTTTCACAGGAAGTTAGGTTTGGGCTTGGTAGGGTTAAGAAAACGGTCGTGGTTGATGTTGACTTCACGTGACTAGTGACTCATGTGGCTTACGACTCACTCGACTAGCGACTCACGTGACTCACTTGACTGACGATACCACGACTTACGTGACAAAATAAGTCAACGTTACTTTTAGTTTCACACGGGACGCGAACAGCAGTCTCCTGGTTGAAAGTCTTGTGTTTGTTTGACCCATCCAATATCTAACCTAGACGTCTACAAAACTTTAACTTTTAAACCAAATGTTATCTAGTTTTAACCCAGACATCGGAATGTCTTTTGACCTGCAAATCATAAAATCAGTGCTTAATGGGCTTCAAATGACGTCCAAACATCCACAGATCTCAGTAGTTGGATAGTTTGTACAATATTCTCATAAGATCGTTGTTGAAAACTAAGCAGAACAAAATGAAGTCTAGAGACCTTTACCTGTTGCCAGAAACAGTAAGCTCACAAGGTCATCAAAACTTCCATCCAATAAACAAACAACCTGTTAGTCCATGTGGCTGCTGTTTACGAGTCCTGGCTGGCTTGTAATTGAAGTGTGTGAAATTAAATGGAGCAAGGAATTGAAAAATTCAATAAAATTCAATAAACTGTTCCAGTTTGGACCAAAGAAAAGCCAACTTTCTTCTTTTTCTCAACTGTCCTTTTGTTAGTTTTCCTTCCATCCAGATTCTCTTGCATCCAACTGCTCTGCAACTAATCTTTGTCGCTCTTCCATGTCTCCATCCTTCTGTCCTCACAAACGCCCTCTACCCCCTCCACCCGGGGAGCTGTAGCTGTAATGACGGTTGATGGAATTACAATAAAAAAATATTGATCTGCGGCTGGCTGAAACACTGAGCAGATCCCCAGCTTGGCTGCCAGCTTTCCTCGGGTTCCAAGGTCTGTTTTTGTTCCTGGAGAGCTTTTGAAGAGGCGACGCACCACCAAGAATGAAATCACAACAACATGATTACAAAACTTGGAAATTGGGATGATTTTCTGTTTTTTAGCAGAATATCTCCAAAATGATTGCAATTAGTGGAAAGCCAGACCGTAAGCCAAGGAACAAGTGATATGTTTCTGATTTGGATAGCCCTACTTGTCATGTATATTTTTTTTTAAAACCTTGCCATTTAGACTTGGCCATGTGTTCATTTATTTGATTGTATTGGTGGCATTGTATGTCAACATGAAGCATCTGACAGTAGAGAGCTGACAGGAAGTGAGGGGTGAAAGAGATAGGGAATGACATGCAACAAAGGCCAATTGGGCACCCCACTTGTGGCCATTTATAAAGCACAACATTTTTGTCTCAAAACTCCCGAACTTTGAAAGTCGATCTAGTTATTTGGTTTATTGTCTTGGTGGCGGACATTTTCCCATCATGTTGCACTACAGTATGCGTCATCTTCTTCCTCTGGTCTGTCCTTTGTTAACGCCCAAATTCCAGTACAGATTTGGTTAATGCTCACATCTTATAGCCAAGAGGGTCCGCCCATGTTTGTGAGCCCAATATTCATGATTCATTAACACAGATGTGCTAACTGCTACTAACACGCATACTCTGGCCCTGTTCAGACCTGGCATTAAAATGCGTCTCCACATGGGTATGGAGTGACCACTTGTGATGGTCGGATCTCACTTCTTTGCAAAGACCAAATGCGTTGTTGTTTTTTTAACCAGTTTGGGTTTTAAATGATTTCGTTTACTTGTTTGTGCTGATCAAATGAAGCATTTAGCTAGCTACAGACTGAGAACAAATTATTTAATTTACTGTGGCTACCAGCAGCTACTGGGAACTTTTAAGGTGGAACATTTTCTTGCATGTTACTCAATGCACGAGTTGACGTTGTGAATCAATCAACACATGTCAATATGACAACTTTGACCATTCCATTTGTTTTTATTGGCTCTCTTAAGTGACATACGCTTTAGTGATGAATGTATCTTCAAGCGCTTAAAAATGTGTATATGAATTTCAAAAGAAATGTTAATGTTAGAAGAATGTGGGCATATGCGGACCAGACCACCTGCGAATGTGGTCTGAGCGATCGGATCTCAATGCGTCTTGAATGCATTCACATTTGTACTTAAACCCAGGATGCATGTTAATACCAGGTCTGAACAGTTCCTCTGACACCCAATGTAGTATCAACAGAACCGTGTCAGTTTTGGAGTATGTCAGAGCTTTAAAGGTGGTACTCTACATTTCTCTTATTGTCAACAAAACCAACAATGTGTTCTCTCAATACTTTCCAACTCCCCAAGCTTGTTTGTTGCACTCACCCCCAAGCTCATTAATTCCTACTAAAGACATGAATCTTTAAAAATGGATCACATATATATAGTTTCTTTTTTCTTTCTCTTTTTTAAAGCTAAATAATTTCCTAAAACAGATGGGCACTGTCATTTCTAACAATCATTACTCAACACGAGTAAGTCGTGCAATTGTTGGGGATTGTATTTGACCCAACGTGATCTCATATAAATACATGAAATGACCATGACCCCTTAAGATTGCCTAATTTTAACAAGTGCCACCACCATGGTTTTAACATTAGGTTTAGGCAACAAAACTACGTTGTTAGGTTTAGCAAAGAAAAGATCAGGTTAAAATAACTACGCTTTTTACGTTACTTCTTACATAGCCAACGTAATTTAAAATAACTCAACATTGACTTTTGGTTTCACACGGGACCCGAACATTAGTCTCCTTGATGAAAGTCCTGTGTTTGACCGACCAACCCCACCCCGACCCCCTCCCTACGCAAACTTTAATTAAACATATTTCTGTTGAATCTGTGAATTTGTGTGTCCACCACAACAAAGGATCCTAATTGATTTTCCATTGGCATTGTTTCTGTGGTGCCTGCACATCGTTTTAACACATTACGTACCACCATCACGTAATGCGCTGGAGGTGATGAGGTGATGGTCATTTCACATTTCTGTGAGATCAGGCTGTTTTGGCCACAGATTTGGTGAGCTAGCAAGTACTTACAGCAGCGGGACGTTTCATAATGTGATTGGTAATGAAGGAACATGTCACCCAGTGCAACACACTTGATGTGTTTTTAATAGTTTTCGAACAACAATGGAGTAGATTAAATCCTTGTTGGTTTTGGTCTTTTCGTGGAATTTGCTGACAAGATTTCTGAGACTTATACTTTAAGTATTTCTCAGGTTAACTATTTGTGACCAACAGAGAAAATCAATAAAAGTCTTCAAGTGCAGTTAATGGTATCAAAACATGTTTCAGGTCTCCAGAATACACTCACAGGTCAATTTAGTGCTGATGGTGCAGGATGTCAAGTCAACAAAACTGTCCCACGGATGAGTTACCTGTCAGTCCGTGAAAAGTAATGTTTACAAGCCACTGGCTGTTAGTAATAAGTCAAACAATCTGTTGTCCCAAAATGGACTAAAACTAAAAGCCAACAATTGATTTTTAATCTCGGACCAACAGAGCAGAAATACAGTGGAGAACACATCCATAGTTCCTGTCGGTCCCTGTTGTGCCGTTACAATGATAAGTGAATACCAGGGAGTCGAGGTGTGTGTGTGTGTGTGTGTGTGTGTGTGTGTGTGTGTGTGTGTGTGTGTGTGTGTGTGTGTGTGTGTGTGTGCATGGGTGCGTGCGTGCGTGTGCGGTGATTCATTGAAACCGGCTGGCCCAAGAAGAGAGGAGGATGATTGAGTCATGGCTGCAGAGTGTTTACGGCTTTTCGGCACAGCCCTCCTTATTGTACCTATAAAACCCTTTTTATCATTTTATAGCGTCTAGAAAAAGAACACACACACACACACACACACACACACACACTCACAAACACTATTTTCACTACAGTTTCTTAATGTAATTATTCTCTGCATCTCAAGCCAAGATTGCACAAAAACAACCTTTATAGCCTAATGATGATTATCTCCTGAAAACCGCTCCAAGTGTTTGTTTACACCAGAGCCCTGCGTCTTTGCGTTGAGCCTTTGGCTTCGGCCCAAACCGAGAACTTCTTCAGAGTTGTATGCAGTCAACTGGATGCCCACTTTCCCCTTCTGTCAAACTGGACTGATGGAATTAATTGAGGGATACAGAAGGAGCTTGTTCAGTTTACTGGAGTTATCTAATCTTCCAGCCATCTCTGAGATGATGAGTCTGGGGGACAACAAAGCCACTTTCCCCGTCCGACTGAACAAATCTATTTGAGCTCTTATCCTGCCACTTCCCGTCTCTTTAACTCTGTTTACAGTCCGTCTTTCAGAGATGGATACTCTAGTTTCCAAGTTGCAGGAAAGTTGCACTTGAAAAAATATATTTCGTTTTTTTGGGGGGGTTTTTTTTACAGCCTGAGTCAATTTTCGTAGTTTTGATCAATTATGATTGCATCCGTTCCCCTTTTCTCCCACACGTATATACAGTAGATTGGCCAGTTCTTTATGTGTACTGCAGTTGTTGTTGTTGCTGCTGTTAAATGTTTATATGTATTTTTAATTTGCTTTGCCACATATGTTTTGGAGGAAACCTAATTGCTGTGTGGAATACAGTCACTGGCGAGGTGTTTTTTCCAATCCAGGAAGTGTGACGTTTCTCAAACAGCACAGAAGTCCTAGTGAAGAGGGCAGGACTGGATGGCTGGTAGAACAAACCGCATGACTCTGACACCAGAAGCAAACCTAGTCTCACTCCCAATTCATCAAATACCGCCGTTTGGTAAGGGCTCCTCGGCATCTGAAACCGACGCACGGAGGAACCCAACAGCATGAGACAAACCGGGCTTTCAACTAACTCCAATATAAACCCACCCACAACCTGTCGGAGCAAGTGACGTAGTATAAATAGCCTGAGAGTCCGCTAAGGCTGGGCATTAGAGGTGTTGGATGGGTATAACACAAGACTTTCAACCAGGAGACCGCTGTTCATGTCCCGTGTGAAGCTAAAAGTTGACTTATTTTGTCAAGTCCGTCGTTAGTCACGTGACTCGTTGGTGTCGTCAGTCCCGTGAGTCACATGAGTCGCTAAGTCAGGGAAGTTAACGACATCCACGACCGTTTGCTAAAGTAAAAGTTAAAGTTTATATACTAAGTTAGTTGTTCGTCATTCGTCAGCCCTGTGAGTCGCTAGTCAGTCAAGTTAACGTCAACCACAATCTTTTCCTAACTCTACCTAAGTAGTTGTGTTGCCTAAACCTAACTTCTTGTGAAAACGGAAGTTTATTTTGAAAGGACACCATGCGTTTCATGCATGTAACGAGCGTATATTGACACGCTGTCCCCGGTCAGTCCAAAATGAACGCAAGAGGGGTACCCCGTGTGTCATCTCTGATGCCGATGGGCGGTATTTGATGAGTTGCGAGTGAGTGTGTTGCAACCCTGAGACATACTTCTTGCGTCTTACTGGTTTTGACTACTAAAACACTTTTGTTTTTATATTTAGAAGTCAAATTGTCTTGTCTAACGCTTAAAGTCAGCGTTGAGTTCTTCCCAATTTAACCAAGACCTCGATCTTTCCGTAACATTTATCAAACGTCAATCATATTTTTAAATTCCGAGATCAGTTATTGTAGGGAAATCAAATCAAATACTTTTACAGTGTAGGTTTCCAGATGTGTTGATGCGAACATTTGACGTTATGTTGCTTTAAAAAAAAACATATCAATTAAACTTAAACATACGACTGCAGTTTTTCAGGTGAAATAGTAAGCTGTCACTAGTCACTTTCTTTCACACTATAGTCACACTGTCTCCCCATCAGATCAAACCCCATTCCATCCAGGCATCCATGACAACCAGAAGACGTCACCAATGTAGTGACAAAGACACAATCCCTCACCAGCTTCCCACCACCGCACAGCCAAGCTGGAATCAACACTGAATACCACCTGAACACTGTCTGCTGAGGAGATGAGTGAAGTTTTTTCTGTCTGCAAACGACTCGTTTCACCGTCGTCCATCTAGAAGGACAGATAAAGGCAAAAACTTTTAAGAAATTATTGAAAACTGGAGCGAGACATTAAATGACATAATCATATGATAACATTTCCAGAAAGCTCATTGTGCACCTGTCCACGCTGCTACACAAACCATGGATTTTCAAAAGTGTCTTCCTTGTAGTGGGGTTTCAAAAACACTTGTTTATTGGTGAAAACACCGGAGCCCAGGACCACTGTACACACTGTGTCTAAACCGGTTGACAAGACCAAACTGTTGACAAGACCAAACTGTGGACAAGACCAAACTGTTGAAAATAACAGAGAGAAAGATGAAGATGTGATCATAAAAAATGAGATCACAGCCATATGAAACAGATTCATTCCTTCTGTGAGAGCGTGTCATGTACATGTTTTGGTTGTTGATGTGTCATTGATCTGTTCCAGAAGTTCCTTTCATCACATTATCAGTAGTCTGTTGCGATCAGAGTAATGACAGCTGTCTCTCATTGGCCCTCGCCTCACCTCTCAGCTCCCCAGATGGCGATGATATGAAGGGTTCCCACCAACCCATCTGATCAGAACCACCCAGCACGCCCCGGAGAGCAACCTGATCTTCTTCTGCGGGACCAAGGAAGAAATGCAAGAGCTGTGGAGACGAAAGTCTGCATAGAGACATCACACAGAGAAAGCTTTATTGAATCTATAAACACAGTGGGAGTTATTACACCTCGTAATAACAGTGAGAAATCAGAGTAACGTTCCCCGAGGCACAAACAAGGCAGTAACCAATGAGGTCATTCTACTGATGAACTATGTCCACAAAAACAGAGGCCTGTTAGACTCGTGTTAACGCATGTATGTCATAAATTCCTTTCCACAACTACACTAATTTGGCCCAAGGCTGTGTTGTTAACTTTTTTGCTTCCATATCACACTTCCTGGTCAAAATGAGCTGCTTGCACTGGAGTTGCTGGCATGCATGCAGGAACGTATCTTAGCTGGAGGGCTGGGGCTGCCCTGGATTAAGTAAAAACCAGTTTAAACTTTGCATGAATGTGCCTGGGATGTACAGATAACATGCAGCCTCACTGTCACTACTGTACGCTGTGTTCCTTTTTCCAAGAAGCCTATTTTTAGTTGGTTTCGGACTATTTACAGTGAAGAAATATGATATTTTAGCTTATTTTCTGCGTCCTCAGTTGGCCAACACGTTCTCATCCCAACTCGTCACATACCGCCGCTTTGTCGTCACTTTATTTTCGGCATCAAAACCACTATAGTTACCCATGGCGTCACTTTACCATTAGGCAACAAAACCACTATAGTTAAGTTAAGGAAAGAAATGCATAGTTGGGCTTGAGACTACTACGTTTGTACAGCGAAAATGACACTGGACGTGGGGACACAGGACACGAACGAACAGCTGATTGTAACGTGATGCGCTGGACACGAGCAGCAGCTTCCTGGATGAAAGCCCTGTGTTTGTTGGACCCATCCACCTGCCCACCCGGTGTGTCTCTTTTGCTCTTTAAAGTACATCACCAGACTCCCGGCGCACTTTCTCGGAGCGTTCATTGTTGCCGCAGATGGGTTTACATTATAGTTAAAGGGACTATTTGTCACTTTAAGAAATGCTTGTTAACAGTGACACCTGTGGCCGTTAAGTGAACGAAAGTCAGAGTCGGGCTCGCGCTGGTGCTCGCTCTAAATAGACAGGAACGAGCATCGTTCAAAACAGTGAGGCGACACACGTCAGCTAAAACCACAATATCACTCTATATTTCACCTGCTTGGCAGTAATATTAGCTGACCAGACGAAGGTCTCTCCATGAATCAATGCTGATACCAGTGTGGGCTCCGCAGCGAGAAACGTTATCGTCTCCGACTGCGCCCGCAGGGAGACACCGGCACCCGGTCGGAGGCGATAACGTTTCTTGCTGTGGAGCCCCGTCACTTCACAAGATATGGGAAACCTCTGTTGGTCTGGAGGAGCTGCAGCATTTATTTCTGCACAAACGTCCACTGTACATTTACTAGATATTCTCAGAGCTACTAACTCTTCTGCAGTGTGTAGTGAGCACGCATGCACGTCTAATAGAGGTGGAACGAGACAGTGAGAACGCGCGCGGTGTGTGTGAGTGAAGGCAAGCAGGCAGAGGAGGAGAGACTACGGCCACACGCGAGCACGCATATGCGAACACGCATGGGATCCCGACCCGGTAGATTTATACGTGTAAAAAGTTACAAACAGTCCCTTTAATGGAACGTCCAATGCATTTCATATCGGCGCTAAAGGGTGCTGACGCCTGTGACAAAGCCTCGTTATTTAACGCCCTGGGAATGAGAACGGGCTGAGTCTGCTATGGTCAATTATGTTTAGCAGTGCTTCTAAACGTTTAGCTTAGGGTGAAGGAACACAGTCATGTCAGGATACCTCTGTAGGACATCTTATATATGGCTGTCCTTCAAATTAGTACTTCAACAGAAATTGATTTTAAATTCTTGTGTTTCACTCTGGCCAGCAGGGGGAGCTGCACCCCCCCTTCCCACGCTAATGGTTACTGGAGGTCATTAAAACACCTCACTGTACTGTAAAGACAGAAAGATCTTGGCAGGATTTCATACGGGGAGCCTCGTCTCGCTACTATTTGACCATGACTCATCGGATTGTGGAAAGCCAGCTTTAAATCACAGCTGACAGGGAAGTAATCATCTTTACTGGAGCCTGTTGTTCTTCAAAGGCTCCTCGTCCATTTTTAGCTCCATGTCGTTTTCAGAGTTCATGATGTCATTCCTGCTTTGGCTTTCAGGCTGATCTTTTGAATCCCTAGTTCCGTTTTTAAAACCTGCCATTAGCCAACCAGGGAGCAAAGTAAACCAGTGAAAAAAGAAACACAGGGCGGGTGGGTGGGGGAGGCAGATGCATCCAACAACGCAGGGCTTTCATCCAGGAGACAGCTGTGTCCAGCCCGTTCTCTTTCCCAGGGCGTCACATATCGAGGCTTTGTCAAGGCCATCGGTGTTCGATACCGCCGCACAAGGTACCCTTGACTGCCGGTCTGAGATGCAACGGGCGCGTTCTGTGGTGGTGGCAGAAATCTCAGACACAGATAACTCAAAACCAAACTATCTGCATGGACAGGTACCACTAGAGGTTAAGTGAGAACATGTGGCTTTTTTTGTAATTTTGGTGAGCTGAACCTTCCATGTACCTGTGTTTATACACCTATAACTCTCTCCCTTCACTGACTCAGAGGCTGCTGCCGGATTTCCATCTGCGTCTGCTCACATCTCTAAAAAACGCTGCACGTTGATTGGTTAATGGTGACCGATGGTTGCTGTGCGGGAGTCTCGTGAAGATTTGGGGTCAGAGTAGCTGTGGAGATCCAGCGTAAAGTGTAATCCATCACTTTACTCTGGTCAGGCTTCAGATGTTCAAATCACGTGTTTGCCAAGCTCCGGCCACAAGTTATAGAAAGACAATAAATCTCATTGTGTTCTTGAACATTCTTTCCTCGGGGCTGAAAGCAGAAGTGGAAACTTCTCTGGTGTGGTCTGAGCACACGATCAGGTGAAAGAAAAAGAAGAACACTTGTTTTGTTTTGGGGACTTTTTCCACATTAAATTTCTCCTCCATCACTTAGCAGCAGGGAAATACTGTAACTGAACATCTGTTTAAAGTTTGACACCAGTTGGAACAGAAGTTAGATACTGGAGGGTTTCAGAGACACAAAGAGATGAAACAGGTGATCCAATTTACTTTCTGTGGTCTGAAGAAATGGTTTCAGGCTGTCTAGCATAGAGGTTATTTTGGCACATACGGATTAATTAAAAACATGCCAGCCAAAGCTGCTCATGTCTGACTTCAACTCTGTCTCATTACATTTATACTACTAATTTGCAACAGCCAAATGCCACTTCTTCCAAGGCTGAGAATGAACCTTTCAAACTCAAATTAAAGGGACTCTGTAAGAATCACAAATTGCTTGTTAACAGTGACACCTGTGGCCGTTAAGTCAACGACAGTCAGCGTCCTGTTGCTCACACTGGACGTGATTGACAGGCATCATCGCTCGTTTTCTCACAGGCTCGCCGCCGCTCTCACTCTCTTGCTTCACCACTCACTTCCCACGTGCACACATCAAGCCCTCAGGAAAAGCGCCGGTCGTTGGTGCCAATTTTCTTTGTGGCCAAACAGCGGTACTACAACTTCTGCGTCCGTCACGTGATGCCATTGAGCCCAAAAAGATTTTTTCCCATAGACTTACATTGGGAAAGAGACGTCTGTAACTCATCGGATAAATTTTGAGGTGAATCAACTTCCCAGTACGAACACTTGAATAGCCCTTATTTAAATCATAAGGTCCTAAAAGTTGGAAATGCACTAATAGCTGAATCCAGAGTTATTTCCCTTCCTGTGTTCATGTGATTGAGACCCAGACCGAGACTGGAGCGAGGGCTGGGATGCGGAGTTAGCAAGTCGTGACGACAGCGTGACGGCTTTGACCCAGTAACCGAGCCATGTGACCGAGCGGACGCTACTGCGCCTGCTCCATGGGCCCAATGGATGCGGAAGATCGGCGAAGATCCGGGTACTTTTCCAGCCGGAAGTCGAACCATTTTGTCATCATGCGCCACTGAGCAACTCTCTTAGGAATGAACGGGGCCCCGCCTCCAATGCTGTGTCCAGTTCTCTTAATACATCCATGGCTAACACACAGTCTTCGCACTCCCTCTGCTATACTCCCACAACACCAGTTTTCGCCCGACGTCGGTCACTTTGCAGGACGGGCTTCACTAGATATAACTTTGTTTGTTTTTGTGCTCCCATGGAGTTTGTGTTGAGTCTGTGGTGGGGGGTGGTCGTTTGTTGCCGTTAGCGACTCTATTTCTAAGCGAACGTTAGCTAGGGCTAAGGCACTCACAGGCGTGCATGATGTGGATTTTCCCAGAAACCCAGGCCAGAGTTCTTCACATTAAAAGCAGTCCACAGGCTGATAGAGGAAAACCAGAAAGTTGCGTAAGGTCTAATTTTTTAGGTTAGGTTACAACATGCTCACACATTGACAATAAAAAACTATTTATACGTGTAAAAAGTTACATAATGCCGCTTTCAAATCAAATGTGATATCAGATGCATATGTATCGGCTGTGTCATCATTTTATTTCATTCTGATTATGTAATCAAAACTTCCTCTTATCATCTCAATTACTGCAGGGGGAGACTTTTTTAAATGATTTATTTATTATTATTTCTTGCTTTAAGAAGAGGCAAAAAAAGAAGCTGGCTTGTGCTTTTCTTTCCTCTCGTCTTGAACTCTTTCATGCAGTTTTCACCGCTCTACTAAAAGCAGACAATAGACAAGAGCACAGCTTGTGCTGAATGCCCCTACCAGAGTGCTGACTACAGGACAAAAGACAATGAACACATCGCACCTGTCTTGGCCACCTCACACCGGCTTCCTTTCTCTTTCAGCGTTGATGTTAACATGGTGGAACTTGTTTTTTAAAGGGCCTTGCATACCAAACAACATATCAGATTGCCTAAAGGACCACAGACCTGTTCACAGTTTGAGATAAACAAACAAGAGTCCTCTTTATTTTCCATTAATTTTCCAGTTAAAATTAGTAGAGAAGCTTCCTGATCCGACCAACACAGCTGATTCACACGTTGCATGTTTAGATATACACTTTGATTGCATAGCTTTTGATTCACCAATGCTATTTCTTTGCATTTAAATTGTCTGTTTATTTCTATTTCCTTCTATTTTCTCAAAGCTCTTACAATTCCCGCCTCTTTGTTCTCACTGTTTATAGCTTCCTGGTATGTGACTGATTTATTGTGAAGCATGTTCAGCTGCAGGAAATGAAGACCGGAAGATGCTATAAATTTAATTGATTGAAGACACAAACTGGGAGCACATGAAGGGCTAAACACAGAGTACCAACTGGAAGTCATTCATCAGTTTCCAAAATCTTGGATTGGAATTGAACCTGGTCAGCCTCTGCAGATACAGTACTAAGATCATTTTGTGTAAAAAAAAACGGAACTTTCAAGTATTAACTTGAGGAAAAGCCAGATGAATAAATCATCTTGGCCCTGACACTTGTTGGCTTCAACTGAAAGATTCTATGAGCCTAATGTTGCACCATCACAGCTTGTATCCCAAAATCCTGTATTTATCTCTTGTTTCTTTATTTTTCTTTTGTATAATCTCATTTGGGACAGTCTCACCGAGACACTTAAACCTAAATGTCTCCAAGACCATTGTTTTCCTGTGGTCCTGCACAGATATACTCCCCTCTTGCAACATGTTTTAAAGAGGATATTTCATGCTCATTTCCATACTTTTATTTGGGGTTTCTACTAGAACATATTTACATGCTTTAATGTTCAAAAACACATTATTTTTGTCATACTGTCTGTCTGAATATACCTGTATTCACCCTCTGTCTGAAACACTCCATTTTAGCGCCCGTCTCTTTAAGCCCCCCTCCTGAAAAAGTCCAGTCTGCTCTGATTGGCTCGTTGAATCACATGTTTTCTGATCTATGCAGCCCACAAAAAACTGACTGGGTTGTCTTATTTCACAGTCTGTGGGTTGGTAGGAACTCCAGATACCCAAATATATGTGCATAAGCACTGAAAAAAGGATATGTCCCCTTCAAAGTTTCCTGGGTTGTCTGTAGTTAACACTTTTAACTCTTTTGGCATAAGGTGCACTCATCAATGTCCCAGCACAGCCCCCAGGCATTTGAGCATTTGGCCTTTTTTGAAGACTATATCTAGCAGAAATAAGGAGACATTATGTTTGCCACAACAATTTTATTGAAGCTTGGTCACACGAGCATTTGAAATGGCAAAATCAATTTATTTCAATGGAATTTCCACAATTAGTGGGTTCGCTCGCAGACATGAGGTCGTCTAAATCTGCACTAATCTTTCACGTCGAGTTCAACTTTGGTGACGTTTGGCTCACAAATTTGTGGCTTTCACCAACTGTGTTGACAGTGCTGACCCAAAGGAACGAAGTGCTGGAGAGTCCGCAGTGGAGAAAGCTGTCGTAGCTTATTAGATGTGTTGCACCATCCACTATTATTCAGCCATGCTCCTCCAGAGTATAAACCGCTCCACTAAGGGGGCATGGTTTGCAGACAATTATGAGTCGATGATAGTTGAATAAACAGAACTTATTGTCCTGTTTGCGACCAAACAAACAAGCTTGTTGAATGATATAATGTGCAATCTGGAGAACTAAATGCCCGGGGGGGGTAACAAAGTGGAAGATGGAAAATGGAGAGCTATTGTGATTGGCTATTCCTGGCTTTCTAGCCTGTTATTGTTACAGTAGTTCACCAACTACTTTTGCCTCATTTCCACTGTATGGTTTGGCTCGACTCATTTTTCGTTTTTCCGCTGCAGATAGTACCCTGCCAATATAGGTGGGATTCTTAGCTGATTGCCATAGACATCATCTTCAACGCGACACATGGCGCATTGCTCCATCCAGCTCTCGCTGCATCCTTTCATCGGCAGCTGAACAGAAGAATGTCTGCACTTCGTCAATTGACCATGCCTTGGTTTTGCGCAGCACATTCTCACTCCCAACTCGTCAACTACCGCGGCTTGGTCAGTGCAAACAAACACTGGACTTTTTAACCAGGAGAGCGTTGTTCGATATCGTTGTTGACCGGTGTTTTGTTTTGCAATTTACGTTAGTGACGATTGTCACATGTTTTTTGTTGACGTTTGTGACGTGTTTCTCATAGCTGTTTCCGGACGTGTTTTACCTAGTTTACTTACTTATTTTAAGCCCAACCATGACGTTTTAAGCATTTTCTTAACTGAACCATAAGTTAGTGGTTTTCTGAGCAGTTTCCAGAACAGAAGTGCTCGCCATCCAATCACCGAAAAATGCAATTCTTGCAGAAATCTCCAACTGTCAAAAGTGTTTGATCCCAAATCACAGCATGGCTTTTTCTATGGTGTTCCTCAAGGTCTTGGTGTCTTAATGTGGTGTTATGGAGGGATCATTGATAATTTTTATCAATTCTGGAGTGGTAAAAAATGGTTAAATTTACTGTAGCACCAAATCTGTGTAACAAATGGTATCAACCCAAAAAATGCTGCAGCAACTAATGAGACATAAGTGAGAATGGGAATGACCATCATATACTTCTATCATAATGTTCTTGGCACTTTAACTTTCAAAATGTATTTTAATTAATAAATTAAATGTTTATTTCTGATTTATGACTAGAACAACTTTGCACACGGTGCTGAGCTTTCAGATGATGAACACCACTTCTATGTGACGCATACTGTTGACATACTATCTCCCCCTAAAAATCCCCTGTCCCCCCCCCCTAAAAAGGACGAAAAAACAGGTATGTGGGAGTCTCTTAGGGTTAAGATATTTTTCACAACATAGCTCAACATTCACTGCTTCACAGCAAAAACAAATGTTTAATTTGTGTGCACAAACTGACATGAAGAGTGGAAACGGGCCACTGAAACTAACAGAAAAAGCGAAGCAGCAGTATTCTTAAGACTGAAGCATGAAAGACGCCTCTGGGAAATAAGCACCTGAGCAGGCGGAGTAAGATGATGATGAGGGGAAGCGGGCGGGTCAAACCTCAGTGGAAACCTGCTACCTTTGGGATCACTGGATTGGACTCTGCTGCTCACCCTGTCAATCAAGACACTTAGCCTCAGGCTAAACAGTAAGCGACACACATACAGCACACACTACACATACTCACCCTGTTGAAACAGCTTAAAAGAAACAGCCAGCGGTGTCAAGACACTGTTAGTTATGGCTCACGTAAAAACACCAAAAGACTCATTTCCAATGCAAGAGGCTGAAATCCAGCTGGACATCAAAGATGCCGACAGCCCAACCAGAGTGCAGAGGTGACTGTATGGAAATGAATTCGCTCATATAAAATTCATAAAGCACTCAATTTAAGCAGTGGAAAAACATGGCCGTGGTGTCTGTGACGATGACCCAGTGGTTCCATGGAGGGTGAGTAAATAAAAGTGAATTTTATTGACTTTAGTGATAACACAGAATCCAGCTCTACAAGATAATCCTGCTTAACAGTGTCCTGCAGTTCGCTCCATTTGTCAAGATAGAGAAGCTACATTAGCTAATACTAATGCTTATTTTTGAGCCAGAAATCACATTAGAAAAACTCAACAGCAATCTCTCAGTTTCACTTCTAACCAAAGTACATCTGGCAACAGCCAAGGCAACAAAACTGCTTAGTTAGGTTCAGGAAAAGATTGCGGTTTGGGTTAAAATAACACCGGAAGTGCCGTAACTTAAGTACAGAAGTTTACTGACAAAAAATACATAGTTAGTTTTACAAAATGGTCATGGTTTGGGTTTAAATAACTCTGAAAGTGCCGTATCTTAACTAGTACAGAAGTTACGTGGCAAACAAATCAACTTTGACTTGTGCTTTCACACGGGACACAAACATTGGTCACCTGGATGAAATTCCAGTGTTTTTTGACCCACCCATCGACCCCGACTTCCTCCCTACATGGCGTTTGCCACTCTTTATACCTTCCGGTTCACAATTACGTGGATTACATACAAATTGATTTCATGCTGACCATCACGAAAAAAAAAAAAATTTGTGTCTATGTACACGAATCAATACATTTCGCGACTATTTCACGAACTGCTGTGCAACTGGGCTGGATGTCAAGGGCATATGTTTAGTTTCAGAAATGGGGGGGGGCTTCAATGAAGTGAGAGATTCTTCACTGAAGAAATCAAGCATATGAATTTAATTTTCTTCATTCATATAAATTTAATGACGACATTGGTTATCATGCTTTCCATAATAATGATATATCATAAAAAAGGTAATTTGCTGCATATTAATGCACTAACCCAATAATCATCGATATTTCCTTGAAATTAAATCTACTATCTCCCATACAACTAAACTGCATTCTCAAATACATTTCGAGGGAAAGTTATTTTCTCTCGGATTACGGTCACAGTTTTAGTCCAACAAACACAAGTCTTTCCGGGAGACCGCTATTCGTGTATCGTGCATTAAAGCTGCAGTGGGTAGAAACGGAGAAAATATGATTAAAAAAACTTATTTTTATAAAACGGTCGCTATATCCTGACAGTAATACATGAGACGGGTAAACTGCATCTGTGTCCTCCGGTGTTCCTAATGGCATCTGCAAGATTTCACAGACCGGAGGAAAAAAAACAGTCAGAGCTGATCTGGAGCATCTTGCAGTGTACTGTTAAGCTGTAAAATGAGAAAGTTGGTGACCCGGCAGCCATGTTGGGATCAGTTGAGGAAATACCAAGCAACGCTCACCAGCCGGAGCACAGCCAATAGGAACACTCAATAGGAATGCTGTCTCTCTGAAATGACCTGTATTTGGCCAACGGTTTCCATCACGGGCTAGATTTTTCTAAAGCCTGTAAACAGAGTTAGAGGAGGTGCAGAAGTGTAGTTTTCTCTCAGAACACTTGAATTACAATATGCTGAAAGGTTATTTGGGATTTTTTGCCCGATAATGCCAAAAAAACAAAAACATTCTAGACGAGGCACACCAGGTTCCAATCACCTCATCAACCTCCCCATAAAAGCCTGGTCATCTCTCCACTACGTTGCCAGATAATTCTGTCTTGTTCGGTAGTGCATCACGTTCCTTCCTCTGAGTGTTTTTCCAAGATTGCAATTTTTCTAGTGTTCGCTCGTGACTTTTTGACTTACCTGTGGTTTTTGTCCTCTCGTCAGATCTCCCGGTTTACCTTGCTGCTGCTGCTTCCGCATCTCCAGTGACTGAGATTTCCCATGCGCTCAGTCTTCGTGTTCCATTCTCTACTAGCCACGAGCCGGCCAGCTCCATGCCCTCTTGCTTGTGTTTTTTCCTCGTTGTTGGAAAATAAACACTGTTTAATTTTTTACTTACCTGTGCCAGTCTCTGCTTTGGGGTCCAACCTGAAAACTAAACCTAGCAGGTTTAAGTTTCACTTTCATGTTACAATCAGCTGTTCGTTCATGTCCCGTGTTCACAACGTTCAGTGTCATTTTACCATGTTGTTTTTTCCTAAACCTCATTAAGTGGTTTTGTTGCCTAATCCTAAGCAAGTGTTTTTGTTTAAATCACAACATTAAGCACGTGTTTACTGAGAACGAAAAGTGGGATGGGTCTGACAAACGCATTGAACTATCATTACAAACACATTTGTGATACGTCAAAATCAGATATGATGACAAAACACGTTTCCTTCGAAATGTAATTCACAATGCACCTTCGTTGTATGGGAGCGTAATTTTTAGGAGACTAGGCTGCTTGGAACCCACTAAATAATGTCTTATTTGTATCTTTACTACATAAAGCATTGTCTTCAGTTGCATTATCTTTGAATTATGGTGAGTTCTAGAATACTTTTAGGAGAATTTGCTGTAAAAAAGACTGAAGCAAAATAATTTTTCAACCAGAAAATACAGAGGAGTCGGGACTTTTTTCTGCACTGAATAGTGTAGCCTTCCTCACATGCTAAATACTGTTTATGGCCCCAACAACCTGGGGCTAAAAACTCAGCATTGTTAACCTGAAACAAGAAAAGTTAGGGGGACAAAAATAAAGATTTTAAAAAGTAAAATTACACTCATGCTTGATATACCTTATAATCAAGGTACAATGTTTACACCTGACAAGGGGGGAAATTGTCTTTATAGTAGGCTACTAGTTATGAAGTCATGTTTCATGATCATACTTCTGTATATAGCGCTCATGAATGAACCTTGGCTCCATGTAATACAGCCTATTAAGGCCAGCCACTCTGTGAATGGCTCTATACAACCCACCACAGCTGGCTGCTGGGCGGTACGAGGGCGATCAGAAGCAGAAGGGTGAGAAGTGACAGGCAGAAAAAGGTGACAAGGGTGACGAGGGTGTGTAACCACAGGAGGAAACCCAGTCTGTTTACCCAAGTGATATTTTAATTTGCGCTGCAGGCCTCAACTTCGTTTTTTCTCCGGATCCTTTCAGCGTAGACTGGCTTTTTTCACCTCCTGAAATTGGGCCCGGGACGTTAACACAACATTGACTTTGGCACGGGGGCAGCGACTGGGGAAGTGACGGGACTCTTAAAGAAGTTTCCTCCCGCCTGCTCTCGGTGCCTGGCTGCACTCTGATCAACGTCACATCACACTCGACATTCACAACAACCAGACACGCCGGCTCGTGTCCCCTGACGTCTCTCCGTGCCGCACTGATGAGGTCACGGTCTACACCTCACATACCTGAAAGACTTCTGTTAGCATTGTATCACTTTATGTAATGATCATTTTTTTATGTAATGAATTTTCCAGCTGTGAAAATTATAATTTTTTTTAAAAGTTTTTACAGGTCTAACTGTAGGATATATGTCATGCCTGAACCTGCACTTTGTTGGCTCTCCTCAATAAAGAAATACCAAAATCCATTCAGTCGGGTCAGTTTTGCACAACCTCCGGGGTCTGAAAAGTGAAGCCAATGCTGAAGTGCCTTAAAACTTGCATTCTCCAGAAGGGGGCGACTCCTCTGGTTGCAAAAAGAAGTCTGATTGTATAGAAGTCTATATGAGAATGAGCCTACGTCTCACTTGATTTATTACCTTGGTAAACATTGTAAACATTAAAGAAGCGATTGAGACCATGAACTCAAGTCTTCTTCAATACAGCATGATGTTCATTTAGTAAATTATGGTCCCATTTAGAGTCAAATAGACCATAGAGCAGGGTATGATTTAGGGCGTGGCTACCTTGTGATTGACAGGTCGCAACCACGGCGTTGTGCAGTCTGGGTGATGTCAGTGTCTTACAACTTTAACCCTTTCACAGTGTGTTTTCAGTCCATGCAAGTTAATTGTAACATTTTGTACTTAGCTCCACCTTCTCGTGTCGCTTCTGGTTCCAAAAAACCAAGATGGCGACGACCAAAAACCAAGATGGCAACAGCCAAAATACCAAACTTGAGGCTTCAAAACTGTAGTCCACAACCCAATGGGTGACGTCACGGTGACTACGTCCATTTCTTATAGTCTAGGGCAGGGGTGCCCAATACGTCGATCGCGATCTACCGGTCGATCGCAAAGGTAGTGTGGGTAGATCGCATGGCATTAAAAAAAAAATAAAAAATAATTAAAAAATAGACGTCAGCCTATCAGAGCAGATTGAGAACTGTCTGTCAGAGTTTGACAGACGCTTTCAAGACTTTGTTTTACTGGAGCCAGTCGCTACATTCATGTGCTACCCTTTTCGGGAAGATGCTGAGGCTGATTCACTTGCATCAAAAATTGCAACACTGTTTCACCTGAACTCATCTGGAGTGGAGGATGAGATTTTGACACTACAAGCTGACATTCAGCTTAAGTCCAGGGCTCATGGACAGTTCTGGAACTTACTCACAGAGGAAAAGTACCTCAACATGAGGAAATATGCTACCTCCTTGACTGCATTATTCAGCTCCACTTATTTATGCGAGTCAGCCTTTTCCCACATGAAGATTATTAAGTCCAAATACCGTTCCACCTTGACTGATGATCATTTGGAAGTGTGCTTGAGGCTGGCTATCAGCAGCTACTGTCCGGACTATGCATCCCTGGCTGATTCCATTCAGTGCAAGTCATCAGAGTAAGGTAATGACAAAAAATTTACAGAGTTATATTGTACAATATGGGTTCATGCAGTTATGCAAGGTACACCAACATATATTGTACATATAAAGAATACTCAATATATTTATAAATAAATATATGTTTTGCATTTTTATAGTAGGTAGATCATTTTGACTTGGTCATTTTATAAGTAGCTCGCATGCTGAAAAAGTGTGTGCACCCCTGGTCTAGGGACACCTGAACCAGTTCCATTTGCTGAAGAAGACCACAAAGTCAAAGAAAACCCTGTAAAGAGAACTTTTGACCTTAGATTATTTTATTACTCAACTCATTTAATTAAGCAAAAGTGACACAGTGTCATGTGACTTAATCAAACAGTATTTTGTATTTATACTTCAGTAAAAGCACATGTTGTTGCAACCAGAGGCCAATTGTCCGATATTTTGGGGGCGGAAAGAATTCTTATATTCAACGTTTGAGAGGAGACAGGAAGTTTTAGTGGGAAGAGGCTGGCACATCCCCTTAACAGAACAAAGGAGATCCAAGTATTCTCCAAGAGAATCCGAGAGTATTCTCAGTTGTCAGGCAGATGAGGGAAACTGACAAAGAAAAAATTGATTTCCATTATCTCAGGATGTCTGACAATCTGCTCCATCCCAGTACAGTACGTGAACGCTTCGGATCGATTTGCCATCGTTTTTATTTGGTTAGAGGATATCTTGTTGACATTTAGTCCTGAGAGTGCCACGAGAGGAAAACTCAGGGAGTGTCCACAATATATAGGATTCATCCTCTGAGGACCATGAATTTGCTCAGGAAATTTGATTGCAATCTTCCATTATCTGCTGATATTTCATCTGAATAAGTGGCAACTTTATACTGAGGGTGGCAGTAGAAAAACAAATGAGGGGGGGTCACCAAAATGGCTTGGATTCATCCAGTGGATACCAAGAATATTCTCGTTTGATGGCAGTAGTTGTTGAGACATCTTACTGTGGATGGATAGACTGTCCGGCAGTTTTAAGAAGACGTTTTAATTCATTTCAAAGCTGCATTAATTGATTTTTTGGGGCCACATTGGGGTAAAAATATTATTTGGGGAAAACATATCTGAGGTGCTGTCACTTTGTAGGGATTTTATGGTGAATGTGTTGGCAAAGAATTGCCTTTTTACACATCCAGCAGGCACGGAGACATTAACATTCATTTGGAGTTGTGTTTGTGTCCATGTTGAGCAGTTAATATTAACCATTTTTACTACTCCAGAAAAACAAATAATCCCTCCAAAATACCACATTAAGTCACCAAGACCTTGTGGAACACCATAGAAAAAGCCATGCTGTGATTTGGTATCAAAAACTTTTGTGGATTTCTGCAAGAATTGCATTTTTCTGCAATTGGTTGGTGAGCACTTCTGTTCTGGAAACTGCTCAGAAACCCCCTTATTGTGAACATACCTAGGAAAGCCATTCATCCTCTGAATCCTTTAGGTCTGTAGTTTGTGACTGTAAAGTTTTATGAGCCTGTGATTATCTTAGAGAAGTGGTTTCCAAACTTTTTTTAAGTCAAGGACCCCTAAGCTGACACAAATTAGACCGCGGACTCCCATTTGATAAGATTTTGTCTCAGGTTCCCCATTTGATATTATTTTTGCTTTTAGATGTTTTATTACAGAATGTGTATGAAACCCATGAACAAAATGGTCATACATTCTGTCATCGTGTTACTTATGGATGGAATTAAAGTGAAAATAGTTTCTTCCCCTTTTTGCTGGGGACCCCCTGGAATCCCTTCAAGGACTCGTAGGGGTCCCCGGACACCAGTTTGAAAACCACTGTTCTAGAGGTCACAACAGGTAATTTTGGGGACTAACATCATCACACATGAACACAATTGGGCTCATTGAATCCAGTAGTAGTAGTAGTCCAAGGTATCAGTTTTACAGTTATACCCAAATTATGCAATTCCAAGACTGTGCATATTTGTTGCCCCTAACTACATGTGATTATCATAAAGCCGGCATGTACTGTATATAAAGGGGAGACTCGTGGGTACCCATAGAACCCATTTTCATTCACATATCTTGAGGTCAGAGGTCAAGGCACCCCTGTGGTGACGGCCATGCCAGTTTTTACCTTGCCAAAATTTAGCCCAACTTTGGAGCGTTATTTAGCCTCCTTCTGAGCTAGCATGACATGGTTGGTACCAATGATGATTCCTTGCGTTGTTTAGTTTCATATGATACCAATATCTTCACTCTAGCTTTAAGACTGAGCCTGCTACAACCTCTTACAGACAGTATTGTCAGTCTATTCACTTTTACCTCTGGTTTGGTCTCCACCAACTCCCGAGGAAAAAATATCTGGCTTTTTAGCTGCTAGAGGCTTCCAATATGATCACCAGCCAGTTGCTAACTTCGTCTACTGTTGCAAGCCGCAAAGCCGGAACAATAACCTAAGAGAGGTTATAAAAGCTCTGTACTCTTGCAGAGTTGGGCGATAACTGTGGGTTTGTCATGAGTGGCGCCTATAAAAAAAAATACAGATAAATGCAGCTTTGCATCTCTAAATTATATAAATTTAACTGGGTGGATTTAATTGATTTTGCTATAGAACATAATGAAGAAAATTGTCATCCTCAGGTTTTATTTGAAAATAAAGTGATGAGAAGTTAACAACGTGGGGAAATGAAACATTCCCTTAGTATTACCGGAGCAGTTGTAACAGGTGTTGGTTGTTTGTTTGTAGTTTATTTTTTGTACCTTTGGAAGAGAAAGGCAGACCTGTGGTCAGTGTGACGCTGTCATCCAGGCCAAACTACAGAGGACAGTCTGATGAGTATCCGTCTGGCTCTTCCCCCCGCTGAGAGCAGAGATTGAAGCTAAACTGTGTCCCGAACACAGACTAATCGTCCTCTCTCTGTTTACAGCACCCAAGGGTGAGCTTTAATGAGGCTAACGGTGATATGACTAAACATCCTGCAGCCTTCATCCGTCAGGAGGAGAGCAGCAGGGCCCCGGGCTTTTGATGCCTGCCTGAGCAGCAGAAGAAGCCGAATCCCTCCTCCTGTCCTTTCAGATGACTTTACCGCGTCCTTGTCGAAGTGGAAATATGAAATGTCACGGAGAGTTGTGTGCATGTTTGAAAATGTCAGAGATACAGCAGCTTGTCGCACGCGGATCTCCGAGAAGCCGGTGGGAGATTAAAGGAGATTCAAAAACAATTTTGGTAACAAAAAAAAATAACCAAAACAATTGTGCAGAGGGTTTTTTAGGTGGTGCTGACATTTCTGGATTTCAAAAGGCCCTTTCAGGCACGAAATCCATATTGGAATAAAAACTCTCCAACTGGCGCAACAGATTTTGTTCTCATGCCAGAAATGCAAATGCCAAAGCAGTTTTGTTATTATACTGTCCAGCATGCTAATGTTTTAGTCTTTGTTCTGTTTCTGTTGGATCTCTGCTCTGATTAGCCAGTCAAGTCCTCTCTGTTGTGAAATTTAACATTTTTCTCATTAACGGGCCACCATGAAGTGTTCTTGTCAATGTAGCTGTACTTGTCCGCTGTAAAAGTTGCAAAAGTTATTATTTAAAGTGTCAACATTATACATTAGACTCATTAGTGGTGAAAACAATATTCAAATCTTTTATTTAAGTGAACATCAATACAACAATTAAATAATAATAATATTAAAAGTAAAGCAGCAATCTAAACTTTATTTCAATTAAAATAACATAATTCAGCAGTAGAATGCACTTAATCAAAGTCAATGCCAAGATGGGACTACAATTGTATTAAAGCTAAGTGGCCCACAGAGAGAGTGGCAAGGGGACAAAGACAAATTAGATGAAGGTGATATCTTAATGCTATTAACTGAAGGGAATATATTAATGTAAATTGCAGAAGAAAATAACAAATTATAAGGGATTAATAACATGTTTCCCCCGGACAGAAACATCCTGGCGTTGTAAACTGTTCTGTACTATTTATTTCCTGTGTGAACTGTGATGCAGGTTAGGCTACCAGGCTGATATTGGTCTTTTATTAACCGATGGATGTTATTGCCTGACCTACAGTAAAATGCCTGCAGTAAAATGTAATTCTGTTCTGTAAATTGAAGGTTTCCCTGACATGGAGGAGGGGTCCACATGCTGCTAACCCTAAAATAATTTCACCAGTCTGGTAGTTGGTCAGAGTTTTACCGTCCCATGAATATCTAAATTTCCTTTTCTTGTGAGATTATTGACCTAAAATTGGTCATAATTAAAGAAATAATCAAACAGAAAGTAATGCAGTTAGTATCAGCTTTCAAGTTCCCATAGTGAAACCTTAAAATACATACACAAACTACATGTATATTTCCTTTGGAAGTCAGTTTGGTGTCCTTGCCGTCTCCTGCTGTTCCACAGTCCCTGTCTCGATGCTAATGAATGCACTGTTTGGGGGAGGCGGAGCATCGAGGTGTGGTGGCCCCCCTCCAAGGTGAGTCCACCTGAGTGAGGAGGACGAAGAGCAAAGAGAGTGGACACATCAGAACAGTGATGAATATGGATGCTCTGCAGAAGCTGCTGTCCTGCTGCTATAAAACATCCTGTTACTGAAACTGATGGACATGATGCAGTTTGTATTGGAAGCTTGTGTTAGCATACTCAGGTGCCTTAAGCTATATCAGGTTCATTGTTGGTTTAAATAGGAGCACCATAAAAGAAAATACATTTAGCACTGAACCAAACAGGCGAAAGTGAAACTGAATGAAACAAAGAGACACCATACAGCTGTTCCCATGAGGTTTATTTGATAGACATCACCAGGTAACACCAGTTTTATATATGTACACATCGACTGTTTTCATGTGCAGGCATGGGAGAAAAAAACAAACAGCTGAGGTAAAAATGTCTTAAAAGCTGTTAGCTTTGATGTACCAGCCTGTCATTAAGTATATTGTTCACTGAGTCTATCTAAATTAGCCTCATAAACCTCTCGGCCACAGATGCTCCATCTTTACAAACTCAGTATTCAGTTGAGGTTGGGCTTAGCTCTCAGCTGCAATGTTTTCAATTGTTGCTTTCACACTCCCAGTCCAAAGAAATCTACGCAAGTTCAGGCAAAGCCTAATGATTTCCAAGTGACTCTCCTGAAATGTGCTTAGATAGGGGAGAGCGGGGGCGGTTGGGACACTTTTGCATCAACACCAAATAATCTTCCATTACTCGCAGACTACTTGAACAGTAATGAAATATTTGATCCCTGAACAGATACAGGTGTTTGCCAACAGTTTATCAAGTTTTTTAGAGCCCAACTCAAATGTGAAAGGCATAACTTTGTTAAAGTATATTTTTGGCATCTTTGGGAAAAAATTCCATAATAACCTTTCAGCATATTGTAATTCAATTGTTCTGAGAGATAACTAGACTTCTGCACCTCCTGATGGCTCTGTTTTCAGGCTTTTAAAAAATCTAGCCAGTGAAGGAAGACTAACCAATCACAGGTCATTTCAGAGAGAGAGTGTTCCTATTGGCTGTGCTCCGGCTGGTGGGCGGTGCTTGGTATTTCCTCAGCAGATCTCAACATGGCTGCCGGGTCACAAACTTTCTCATTTTACAGCTAAACAGTACACTACAAGATGTTTCTGAAAAAATCTGGGATGATATAATCACAGTAACAGAATATTGATTCATATTTGATCAGCGCTGCCTAGTTTGACTGTTTGGTCGGAGTTCGCGAGTGATTGACAGCTGCTCAGAGATGGCAGCTGGACGGCAGACTGATTGGTTGTTTTCCTTCGGTATGTGAAATCTTGCAGAGGCCATTAGGAGCACCGGAGGACGCAGAGGCAGATTACCTGTCTCATGAACTACTGTCAGGATATATATATTTATTAAAAATAACTTTTTTTAATCATATTTGCTCCATTTCTACCCACGGCTGCTTTAAATGTACAAGGAATGCATTTTCCCAAAGTTCTTCCTTTCTGGGATGCTGGGTTTGGACTTGCTCTGTTCAAAAAAATATAATTTAAATAAAAAAAAAAAATTGCAGTATAAATTTGAAAACATTATATTTACAATGGTACTTGGTCACATATTTCTTTGAGAAAAAGAAAAGATTTGTAAAATCAATATATTTTCTGAAATTACTGAGATATGGAATTTGGCAAAAAAAAAGGGTTTCTGACTGTCTGCCACTTTAGTAAAGATTCACTCAGTGACTTCACAGTGGGTCTTAATCAATAAGGAAAAGCCTTTGTCTTGTTTTTGTCTGCTTTTTGTTGATTTGTTAACAAGGACAGCTAGGACTAGCATCAACTGAGAGGCCAGAAAATAAGCTTCCCAACAATATGTTTTTTATATGTGGCATAAACTAAAAACACTATGGTAGAAGAAAAATAACAAAAGTAGAGATTACTATTATTTCTCATTGCATTGTTTTTTGTTAAATTAAATAATTCAAAATAAATGAATTAGTAAGTGATCATGAGAAAACCTTTTTATTTTGTGATTTTGACCTATTTATTCCATGATTGTGTGACAATGTGATTGACGTCTTGTCATCATTTACTGATTACTCTAGGAAGAAAAAGTGTTTACACATAATCAGAAGATAGTCTCACTAAGGAATAGTTGTTATAAAGTGCATTTCTTGGAGTAATGGGAAAACACCATTAAATAATTTTTAATAAAAATCATCTCTGTTTCCCTCCGTTATTGTCAGACCTAATTTATAAATATGTATGTGAGCTTCCGTAAACCCATTGAACCCTGGTTATCCTCAGCCCACAGCTTTATTATCTGTGTCAGGTGTATCACCGGGTTCAGGTGGTTGACATTGAGGTGCGTATCTATATTACTGTTATTGGATAATGGGGGTTGTGGTATATTGCAGGATTTCTTTCCCCCGTCCACTCAGTCGGAGCAGGTCATAATGGCTTCATGGCTAAGCCACAGAGGCCCGGCGAAGGTAGAGGAAGTCTGTCTGAGCTGAAGTCTTCATCAAATTGAAGTTTCCATTTTCCTTCCCTCTGAAATCCCTAAAGCAGTGCCGAGGTGGATCCATTTCACACCTGGAAATAGTTTCCTCCGCGTGTGGGTTCACGACGGGCTTACAGGCAGGCGGAGGCGGCACGGGACGTTTAAGCCTCCATCAAATAATGGCTTTTGTAATTTCACAGCAAACGGCTGCGTCGAGCCAATCTCCGCCGCTGCCTCCCTCTAATTTTATCTCCCTCTCTCTCCTTGTCTTCCTGTCTGTTTCCCCCCCCCCCCCCACAGACGTCGCCCCCTATCTCGCTCTGTTTCTCCAGCCGTCTCTATCTCTGACAGATACAGACTCTATTAGCCGTGATTGGTTACAGTTCACAGCCATGAAATGATCCTTCCGAGGAAAAAACACACACACACACACAGAAAAATGGGAAGAACTCACATTAGCTGCAATGTGAAACCTGCTGTATCTGTACTGTGACAGGTATCGGATGGTGTAACTTCAAAGGCTTAAATAAACATCTGTGCTATCTCAAACCTGGCTGTCCAACTTTGTGCTGCTCTTTGTTCAGTTGGGCTTCGGGAGAAAAAGGAGGGAAATCCCACTTTCATTGTGGGATTTTCTCGAAGGTGTTGTTTACGAAAAAGTACACTCGTCTTGTGTGGTTTTGTTTTAACTGTTGTCAGGTTGTTCAGGATTCGATGCTTTCTCAAAAGACATTTGACATTGGAGATTTATTCTTTCAGGTGGAATCAGGCCGGTTCTAGATTGCTTTGAATGGGCAAGCAGTAAGAGATGTTGGTTGGTCACCAACGACTGTGGTAATATGAGTGTTCTTTAGGACTGTAAGCTATAACATGCACTGTTTTGTTTTTATCTAAAGCTATCTCCCAACCATACTTGCCAACCCTCACGATTTTCCCAAGAGCGTACCGTTTTTCATCGCCCTCTCCCGGTTTCCTCCTGGGGTCACAATTCTTACGTATTTCGCCCGATTTATGACAAATGTTGAGCTGTGCTCGCCACTGGGTTCAGCGCACATTGTCAGTGTGCGCTGCACCTAAAGTTGGGCTTTGCTCGATGCAGCAAAGCCATTGGAAATAACGGGTTTTCAGAGAGCAGCAGTGTTGTTGTCACATCTGGAAGGTGAGTGAGAGAGGGAGAGAAAAAAAAATGGAGAGTACTAAGAGAAAGAAACAGGCCTACTAAATCAGAGGCAGAAAGTGAATAAATGCGTGAATGAATGAAAACTGATGATGCCAGAGATCCACACAAGTTCAGACCAGAGGGGCCAATTACTCTGTATTTGTTTCTGAGAATTAAAAGTATTTAACACAAAACTGCTGTTGCAGTGTACTTTTATAATTACCTCCGCCAAGGCCAAAGGCCTTGGAAGGAGGTTTTGTTTTCACCGGCGTTGGTTTGTTGGTTTGTTTCTGTCTGTCTGTCTGTCTGTCTGTCCTTCTGTTAGCAGGATTACTCCAAGTTTGTGATGGATTGGGACGACATTTTTTTGGAGGGGTGGAGTGTAGCACAATGAACAATCCATTCGATTTTGGTGTCTCTGACAGCTACAGACTCTATTAGCCGTGATTGGTTACAGTTCATAGCCAATTCTTTTAAGAATTCCGATCAGCATGAGCATTAAGACCACAGGGTATAATTCATGCGCAGTGCACAGTGGGACTCTGCTTTGGTTTCTCCCTATTTTTGAGGTCACAAGGTTGGCGAGTATGCTCCCAACGAGTACAGACAGGCTGTGTACCTTAAGAAGGGCTTTCCACAAAGATATGGAGTAGCCAGCCATTGGGGAAAAGTAGCCAGCTAGGACGGTCCGGGGCATGCACCCCCCCTGGAGAAACGTTTTGGCCGTAAAAGCCCAAATTTAGTTCCTCTGGCACATTCTGATGCCGCTATTCCATCATAAACACTGATATTAATTATTGCATATTTTAATGAGTTTGCGTAAACATGTAGTGAATTATTGTATAGGAGAATTAGACTTCTTGTGCGATATTTAAATCCACACCTATTCCTGACTGATCAGAACTTTTGTTATTAAGAATCATTGGACATTTATTTATTTATTGACACCTTCGCTCCCTCATCTTCTCTATTGATATACTTCACACCTATGGGCAGTAAGAAGGTATGATTTAAGAATGAACATTCACTTTGTTGAATGACAGAATAACCAAAAATGTAAACCATGGATAAAATGTGGAAAACCATTTACTTAATCATACATATTACTACAGGAAGTTCCATTACATCATATTTTATTTTTTAAAAACATGTTTTGGGCCATCTAACATTAGTTCGCATAATTGGTCAATGGCAAAAAAAAATACAGTGTGAGGCTGAGGCTCACATTTTCCTCATATGACATAGGCCTGTTACTTTGACAACATTGCCTGTTTTACTGTAGAGTGTGTTTTGCAAAAGACATGGCTCTGCTGTAAAAAGCAAAATGTAAATAAAGATAATTCATTCTTCGTTCATTCATTAAACCCTTAAACATCTGTGTGGTGTATATATGTGTATATATGGAAAATGCAGCATATTATTTTGATGTGACATTTGTATAATTGGTTGAATCAACACGGAACACATAAAATACTTTTTATTTTTGAAATATTGGAGTAAAGGGAGGATACTTGGCATTTGGTGGGGCATATTGGCTGTTTGTGGCAAACAAAAACAGACTGCAAAAACATTCTGGAAGGCTAAAGCAAATTTTCGCTTCACTTTTAGAGGCCTGTTCTACGAAGTGAGTTCAACATACCCAGGGTATCTTCTCGTTATCTGGCTTAACTAACCCTAACAACCAAGATCCCGCTAAGTGGTCCTACGACGGTGGTTATAAACTCAGTAAATCAACCCAGGGTTTCTCTGTCTGGTTATGAGCGCGTTCAGGTGAACGGGGGCGGTGTTTGCAGCACATGACCAATCACAGACATGGACAAGTCTACTGTCAGCAGAGCGGCACATTTTACAAGCTATAATATTAGACAAATACCAAGAAGTTAAACACATAATCCAGAATAAAAGTAACACAGTTGAAGCTGCCAAATGCAGGAAGGACAACTGGCAAAAGAAAAAAACTCCCTATGTGTGAATGCGTAAATTAACAGACTTATTAATGTAACGGAATACTCAAAAGTCAGATATAGTCGTCTAGATGGGGCAGTGATATTATAAATAGCTTTCAGAAGTGTAATGGGTGAGTTAATTACACTGCTATGTCCTTTGACAAAGTTGTGGCTTGTGTGACTATTTCAGCCTTCTTTCAGCTGCGTCCCCGTCTCCGGCGGTGTGAAACGGACTCGAGAGCAAGTAAAAAAAATTAAATAAAAACAAAATTCAAAGCGGTAAACACCCCCAGCATAAAGCCAGCTGTCCTTCCTGCATTAGTCAGTTTAAAATGTGTTGCTTTTCAGATGGATTATTATTTAAACTTCTTTGTATTTGTGTAATATTATCATACAGTATGATCCGGGCATCTAGCTGTAATTGGTCAGTAGGCGGTGCTTTTTACGAGTTGATCTCTTATCTGGAACATAACCTGCTCAGGAGCTGGTTAGGTGTTCAGCATAAGTTACCATGGCGATCTACCACGGTAAGAAGTGAACCACCGTCGTAGGACGGAAAACCCTGAAGTTACCTCGCTAACCCCAAATCCTGCTTCGTAATACCGGCCTCCGGTCTAGAATGCCCACTTCACCCATCAAATAGCCGTCACTAATGCAGTGACAAGGGCATGATCCCTCACCAGCTTCCCACCAGAGCGGCCACACTGGGTGTATAGCTTTTGGGAATTGCATTCTGGGTCTCTCTGCTGTAAAACCTGATATTTATCTTTGTGTTACATCACACGGCATTAAAAAACGGACAAAGATGCATCACCATAGCAGCTTTTCAACAGTGTTTTAGAGCGGATTTTCCCTTTGAGCCCTCATTCTGCTACGACAGAAACTGTGAGAGATTTGAAAACATTATTACTATAATTAAACACTTCATAGGGATTAAGTGTTGGAGCAGAGAGGTATTCTAGTTTTTTTTTACAGGCCCATGTGTGTTTGTGTGTGTGTAACTGTGAGAGAGCATGTAATTCATGGAGTATGAGGGCGGGGCACGTGGGAGATTTAGTGATGATTTAGTGCGAGCAGTCATAGCTGTGGAGAGGTGGAAATGTTTTCCTAAGGCTCATAGCACTTAACGGCCGTGGGTTACAAACACACACTCTCTCGCTCACACACACACATAACTCACATTAACACACCTGATTTCCCCACCCGCTGGAGTGCAGCAATAATGAAGTGCAGATTGAAAAGCATTTGATGTAAGAACCCAGCAATTATATGCATTCACACAAAGACAAACCTACTGTACGTTTTACTGTTGCACGTACTGTACTGTATGGAGCATTTTTTGTAGCTGTGGGATATCATAAACTGATCACAGCATGCCTGGACTAAACATGACAGCACTAACAGCGATGACACATATACTGGAGAGAAAGAGATGCTTAACTTTTCCACTGTCGACATCTTTTTCGTGCCTTCTTCTCTTCGTCCACCTCCCTCTGGAACTCCTGAGCTCCTGGGCGCTTCCACCTGTAATCATCTTTCATCGTTCCAACACACTGCTGAAGGCCTCAACAGCCTCGTGAAGGGAAAATCCACCGTAAAACACTGATGGCAGGAGCTACGTTTGAGTTTGAAAAAACAAATGTTCAGTGTTTTGAATGTTTGGGTTAAATGTCGGGTTTAAATTCAACAGTGGTTTAATTTTTTAGCCAAACATCAGAAAAGTCGATAACAAGAATTGTGAAAGAAGAGGTCAACAAGTAAGTGTAGGCTGTGTAGTTGCTGTACACGGAGGACCTTCCCCCAATTTTTTTTTAAACAACCTAACAATATAAATTGGTAAAATCAGGGATGTCTTTGAACACATCACTCTCGCCTTTCTCTACTTTTAGTGGTGAGTAGCAAGATTTTGATTGATTTTGTCGTGTTTGCTTCGTTGATGTTTGTGAGGTGTTTTCTGTAGTTGTTTCCATAAGTGTTTCACTTAGTTTACTTACTTATTTTAAGCCCAACCATGACGTTTTCCCTTACCCTAACTAAGTGGTTTTCCTGGCTGAACCTAACTGCGGATGTTTGCGTGGCATACAAATGACGCGGGTTAACGCTAAAATGCGTACTCATGTCACACAGAATGTCTGCCTACTGTCGTGGCATTTATACGCCTTCCCATGAGACTGGGTTGGGTAAGGACATTCACTTTTTTCTGTTGGCTGATTATTACTTTATTACTAGTATTATTTACATTTCACCAGCGTTGGTTTGTTGGTTTGTTTGTTTGTTTGTCCGTCAGCAGGATTACTCCAAAAGTCCGCAATGGATTTGAATGACATTTTTTGTTGGGGACAAATGGTGTTTTCTCACCCACTTTGTCACAATGTACAATTCCCCCAATACTGCAGTTACGTTTTCTTTTCTAATTCTGAAAATAAAAAACAGACAGACTGAAAAACAGAAGTTCCTATTTATTTAAGCATATAGCACAGGTCTTCATCACATGGTCATTTGGGTAGCTCTCTCTTTTTTCACCATGTGTTTGCATCCCTGTAAAATATAAATACATGTCAATACAAACTAAATAAAGGAAAATAAGAGACAATTAACTAAATGATGTCATTTGTTTACCTCTGAATTCTCAGAGATGCTAACAGTGCACTTTTAAACTCTTAAAGACCAGTGTCTAACAACTAGGGGGATCTATTGGCAGAAATTGAATGAAATAGTAATAAGTATGTTTTCTTTAGTGTATAATCACCTGATAATAAGAACTGTTGTATTAACTTAGAATGATCTGTTTATACATAGGGAGTGGAGTCCACCATGTTGCACTGCCATGTTTCTACAGTAGCCCAGAACGAACAAACCAAACTCTGTTAACTTTTCCTGCTTGGGCCGGAGTCGATAACGTTACTCGCTCCCATCGCCGCTGCTCTCTCTCTCTTGCTTCACCCCTCACTTCCCAATCTATGCACAGGCTCTGATCCAGATGGCTCTAGAGAGAGCCATTTGCGTTTTAGCGTTGGCCACCGTAGCTCTCCAACATGCTTGGCCCACAAGGGAGGCTTCAGTTAGTTATAATCTCCTCACCTCACCGCTAGATACCGCCAGATCCTACACACTGGATCTTTAACAGCGACGCATGTACAAGTACACTCACCGGCCACTTTATTAGGTACACCTTGCTAGTACCGTGTGGTCTTCTGTTGCTGCAGTCCATCTGCTTCAAGGTTCGACATGTTGTGCGCTCAGAGATGGTATTCTGCATACCTTGGTTGTAACCAGTGGTTATTTGAGTTACTGTTGCCTTTCTATCATCTCGAACCACTCTGCCCGTTCTCCTCTGACCTCTGACATCAAGAAGGCATTTCCGTCCACACAACTGCCGCTCACTGGATATGTTCTCTTTTTCGGACCATTCTCTGTAAACCCTAGAGATGGTTGTGCGTGAAAATCCCAGTAGATCAGTAGTTTTTTAAATACTCAGACCAGCCCGTCTGGCACCAACAACCATGCCACGTTCAAAGTCACTTAAATCCCTTTTCTTCCCCATTCTGATGCTCGGTTTGAACTTCAGCAAGTCGTCTTCACCACGTCTAGATGTCTAAATGCATTGAGTTGCTGCCATGTGATTGGCTGATTAGCTATTTGTGTTAACAAGCATTGAACAGGTGTGCCTAATAAAGTGGCCGGTGAGTGTATTTCCTGTAGAAACGTGAATAAACAGGTCTTCATTGGTTACACACAAGACAGTTGTGGAAATAAAAACGTGGCTGCGTTTTATTGAAAGCCCAAAATCATCGGTACAAACTGGAACTTGTCGACTGTTGGCTAACAAGCTGAGCGGTTAGTGAAGGAGCTACTGAGCCAACTAGCTAGCTAGAGGTTTATAGCCGCTCAATCACTTTCAAGTCTTTGAGTGGTCCATGACATCTGCAAACTGAAGCAGGCTAATCTATTTAATTAGCTAATTATTGTGGCTGATTAGTTACATTTCAATAAAATCCAATATTGCATTGAATTTAGTCTATTCATCTATTAAAGGAGTTTGTTTATGTCTGGTTTCACTTGTAAAAAACAAAAAGTAAGACGAAAAAAGCAGCATTTAGGCTATTTCTCTGGTGTGACTGGTGTGTCGGTAATTATGGTAAGCCGTCTTGTAATGACGCATGACCACAAGTCGTAATAACAGGATGCTTAATTCCTGTTCTTCCCATTCTACCAACATTGTGTGAATGCAGCATAGTCAACAGTCAACTTTTTGTGTCGATGGCGGCCGTGTCCTCAGTGCACTCTGAGACAGGCTCGGAGGACTGAAAATAACAAGATGACATCATGTCTTCATGAATGGTAGCCATTGCTACATCCCAATGTAAGAGTGTCCTCTTGTGACGTCCGCATTTCAAGATAGAAAATGATTTGACAAGGCCTGTTCCTTTTCAAAGGATCTCTCAATGTGGTTTAGAAATGCAGCTTTCTTTCCATTGAATTTACTGCTGGGAGTATCCCACAATCCATTCTGGGTCAGTCCTGTGCTTAGTGATCCATTTAAGTGACCACTGTCTAATTGCAAAGCCAGGAAACATCGCGCAACCGCATCATATTTACCAGGTATTTGCCTTCAAGCAGTCATCAGTCATTTGTAAATACCTTACATGTGGTGGACCAATGAAAAGCCACTATGGATGTAAATAATGTCCGTTTGTTCAGCCTGAACATGTTGTTAGTGTAGCACCTGAGAGATATATCATTTTTTATATCTATTCCTAGTTACATTTATCTAATATGTCATTCAGTAATATGCTGTGGTATTCAGTCTTTTGTTTAAATATGTATAATTACACCCGCCAGCAGGGGGCAGGGTGAAACTCTCTGTCGTAAATGACTACCAGCGAAGAAGAAGAAGTTTCTGTTGTTAGACGGAGCCCTTGTTCTGTGAAGTGCGTGTGCCCGGTGCTGCTCGACAGCTAGTTTTGTTTTGCCAGTTCTGCCGGTGAATTAATAAAAGTTGAACTCTCTCTTCTACACCAAACCGTGTGTGTGAGTGGTGTAACATTAGTCATATTCACTTGCAGATGAATGGAAGTTACAGTGGATGGATGTACTGTATTTACCATCACCTGTGTTGAACGATTCGTTCAAAAGAACAAATCTTTTGGGTGAACGAACTAAACTGGATAACTTCCTGAAAAGGATTCACTTGCTAGCGAACGTGCAGCCAGGGACTCACCGAGTGAGTGATTCAAGTCATTTGGTTGCAGGAGTGTGTTGTGTTCAAGAGAGCAAATACACCGCTGATTCGGGTAGGGTTGCTAACACACTAAGAAATGATGAACATATGACTGTTTTGATAAAAATGTAAATGTTTTCTGTGTAATAGAGACTTTATGAATAGAGATTTTATTTGTTTTGTTTTTCACGTGTGGCCTTGGGCTACAAATGTGAAAATAATATTTGCACATTGAAACGAATATAGACAGATGTGATGTGAAAAAATTGAAATTGAAATTTTCTTCTGCAACTATTATTTCTTGTTTTCATTTCAGTATAATAACTGTGAATTCAGAGTACATCATCAAACATTCCCCAGTTTACCACTGTTGTTTACCCTTAAGTGGTGGACACACTGCCCGCATGAGGCTCGCGTGAGTCTCGCGTGGCGTGTTGTTTTTTATTTCGGCGTCCATGTTAACAGGTTAGAGTGGACACACTGCCTGCATGAGACGCACGTCTATTTTATAGAATAGAAGGCTTGCCTATTTTACACGCGAGCCCCTCGGGTCTCAGCTGCGTGTCCCAGCAGCAACAGACAGTGAAGGTGATCTATTGACAGTATATGGACAACATATCAGCTACATAATACAGTTTACATGTCTAGACATCTGTAGAATATGTCACAGACAGTGAAAGTGATCTAGTGACTGTATATTAACTTCATACCAGCAAGAATTTATTACAGTTTCGAGGTTTATCTGTAGAATATGTTACGGAGATGAAAAAAAAGTAAAGTTAAGTAAACTTGTTTTGAATCAACACTTCCTGCTTTCATTTCAAAATAAAAGCCCTCAGGCATTTTTTCTATAGACAGAATCCCTTTATTTGTTAACACAAAGCTTTTATTCTGAAATATGAGCCGGACAGTGATGTGGAACAAGCAGTGACTTGGAAAGCATCATAAATGACTACAGTACGGAGTTTTAATTGTGGATTATTACTATTATTTACTAATTACCACACGTTTCTGAACCTTTCTGTCTAAAATAAATATAAATTATATTTATCATGAAGTTAAATGGCCATTAAAAGGCAAACTCTATGTAGAAAGAAAGGGCTGTCAGCAGCAGCAGAAACACAGCTGACAGGTAGCAGACACGCTCCCGACAGGCAGCTAACTCGCGTCTAGTGTGAACACCCTAGGTGTGCATCACGCAGCCACGACGCGACACTGCCGTCACGCGAGCCTCATGCGGGCAGTGTGCCCACAGCGTTATGTCAGCCATGCAAGGGCAACTTCCTAAAACCCCTTATATTTTATATCATTTGACAAATAGCACCCAAACACATTGTTAGTTTGGTCTCTGTGAGGCTGACCCATCTTATTTGGAAAGAAGGCACATATTCAGACATCAGCAGGTCTTCCTCCATGTATATATTGAATGTACCGCTGAGCATATGTTTACAACCCTTACTTGGCATTGTCAAAAGACTAGCAATCACTAACTGGAGTAGAAGTAGCAGAGGAAAGGCAGGTTGACCAAAAATGTTAATTTCCACACTTAATCTGAAAAAAAAACAACTCTTAGAATGCATTGAACATCACAGTCTGATCAAATTCAACCGTATAATAATGATCTGAGGGTGAAATTGGTTTCCTCAATGTGGATACCTATTTCCAAAACCCTCATAGCTTCATACACCACCGGTTTGCCCGCTGTTGTGTAAAATTAACCTGAAAATGTTTTCCCGTCATGAAATTAGTTTCAATGTGTTATTTCTCAATCAAAATGCGCAATGAGCGCAGCACCTCAGCGGCCAGAGGCAATTCCTGAATAATTTAGACTTAAAACAGCCTGATGGAGCTCTATAACCTCATCACAGATTCAGTCACGGAAGCAGGTCACCAACCCTCATCTATAATCCACAAAGAGGGTTCCCCCATCCATTAACACCCTCGCTGCTGAACGCATGCAGGACTAGAGAACCAACACAAATTACATGAGGAGGGGGAGTATGTATGTTTGTGTGGGAGGAGGTTGTTGTTGGGGGATGTGATTATGTTGGGATACGTTCAAATGGGATTTCTTTCCTATTTTGAAGCAGAACTTCAGCCACGTTTCATATGGACCCAACTTTAAAACCTTTCCCGTCACCCTGATCATTTTTGGACACATTTCCATCAACTGCTTCACTATAAATCTACTTCAATCTTCCTCGACTGGGTGCGTTTCAACACAACAAACCACTTCATACTCAGAAGTCAACCACCAAAACATGAGGCCCAGCCCACAAGCACATGGCACCCACCAAAGAAAAACATTTTTATTATGACTTGTGAATAATTACTTCCATATCCTGTAATTATGACCTCTGGTATGTGGCATCTGGCAATTGTGAGAAAGTGATTTTTATTTTTCCCCTTTGGTGAATGCAATGCACTTCTGGACAGGTGGAACTGGGAAAACGACTTCAAAGCTACTGCAATGTCCAAACTCTGTGTTGATACACCTTGCTAGTAGCACTAGGACATCTGCTATCAGCTGAGTGATTAATTAGCCAAAAGACTGAACGAATGACCAATGACGTATGGCAAAATTATAATGTAATATTCAGTCCTGTGAGGAGCTACTGGCAGCTACGGGTGTGGCTTAGGTGAGTGTGATGAAACAGAGAGGCGATTGTTCGTTCTAAACAACAATGGCGGAATATATATATACAAGTTGTTGTAAGTCGAAATAACAATTCTGAAATCAACATATTTCTCTGATAAATATGAAAAAGAGTAAGTTAACTGCTCCTAGCAACTGCTACAGTAGCTTTCATGTTAACAAAAACTGGCATCGGTGGGATGTATTTGTCACTCACTACTGGTTAGTTAGAGGAAAAACAGAACAAACCACTCCCCCTCCTAACAAGAAATTGGCTAACCCGAACACAATGTCAGACTGAATGAATCAACTGAAAAGAAATGGCGATCCGTTCTGATTACCAGGCTCAATGCACACCCTCCATAACAATCCATTTATCTATTATCTTAAATGGTGCATGCCTGCGGGTTCAGTTCCTCTAATGGTGCCTACAGTAGATCCAAGCGGTATTGAAGTGAATGGGAAACACCCCACAACACGTCTGTAGAAAACATCTGTATTTTCCCCAAGAAATAGGATCTTTAGTAAGGTAATTTCTCTTACATTAATGTGTGTCATGTTGACAATTGTGAACATTATTGTCCCATTAAAAGGAAATTATAAATTCTCAAATAATATCAGGATGTGTGGCCTGTTCAGATAGTTAAATACAAGTCAAATAAGGACAAATAAAACAACAACAACACGGACACAGCATCACTGATGTGAAACATCACTCTAACATAGAAGCCCTTGTGTTGTATGTGCGGTGTGTATGTAGGATTGGGTGGAATATTCAGTTGGTTGAAGTGAATATTTCTAGATGAAGTAATGAAAGGCTGTCCCTGTTCAAACATGGAAGCTGTTTTTAGCAGCAGTGTTGTACCGGACGCGGTTGCTGCTACGTTGCGTGGCTATATTAAGAATAAAGAAATGTGTTGAATATTTCTGTTTACATAATCACTGCCTTTCTCCTACTTGTGATATCAGGTGCCAACACTTTGATCTCGCTTTCATACACACACTCACAGGCTTCTCAGAGAAAGGAAAGATGTTGTTGCCTTACAGCGTCTAACGGCGTGTCCAGGCCGCCCGCGTGAGCAGCGCCTGACGGCTGCCACGCTGAACTGCTGCGTGATTCACGCGTCGGGTGTTCACACCAGCTGCGTTTCTGCTGCTACTACCAGCCCTTTCTTTCCACGTAGAGTTTGCCTTTCATATTGGCCATTTCATTTTATTATGAATGTCATTTATATCTATTTTAGACAGAAAGGGGTTAAGAAGCGTGTGCTCATTTGTAAATAATAGTAATAATCCACAATTAAACCCCGTGCTTTATTAATTCGTGGAGCTCTCCAAGTCACTGCATGTTCTACAACACTGTCCTGCACATATTTCAGAATAAAAGCCTTGTGTTAACAATGAAGGAATTTTGTCCACAGAAAAAAAACGCTTGAGGGCTTTTATCTTGAAATGAAGGCAGGAAGTGTTGATTTAAAAATAAATCTTTACTTTTTTCATGTCCGTGACATATTCTACAGATGTCAAGACATTGAAACTGTTGCTGGTATGATGTCAATACACTATCAAATGATCACTTTCACTGTCTGTTGTTGCTGTGAACCGTGTCTCATGCGCGTCTCATGTGCTGCTCACGCGGGCGTGTCGACACGCCGTAACTGTAGGATTTGTACATTCTGGTGACTCCTGGTGATACGATCAAAACAACACTAGTCCTGCTGTAGTTTTATAGCTTTATATGAAAAGTCAGGGGATCACCAAAATCCTTAGAACACATCCTCTGGGGACTGTGAACATCTGTATAACATTTTGTAGCAATCTATCCAATAGTTGCCAAGATATTTCGCTTTGCACCACAGTGATCGACAGAATGACTGAGCCACTCCTCTAACGTGGCTAAAATACACTGCAGCAGACTTTGAACTAAAAATTAACATCGAATTCATCAAGATCTGACAGTAATTGGTTTAAGGTGGTCAATTCAGCATCATAGATAACACATTAGTACAATGTAGTCATGCCATTCCTATCACTCGGTTGCTCTTAAAGTGCCAGAAGGCAGTATATTTTGGCATCATTGGGCATATATCCTATAATAACCTTTCAGCATATTGTAATTCAAGTGTTCTGAAGGAGACAACTAGACTTCTGCACCTCCTCAGGCTCTGTTTTCAGGCTTTAAAAAATCTAGCCTGCGATGGGAGACTTTGGCCAATCACAGGTCATATTACTCCTTTCAACCAGATCCACACCTTCTGTTCTTACCTTTCACAATAAAAGCCTGAGACATATACACTGCGTATCTGTTTACCAGAGGCAAATTCACTCCAATCATGTTTAGGCTACACAACAATTTTCCTCAGACGGACTGCCAGCCGCTGCTCTGGGTCAACAGGATCCCGTTTTTGTCCTCTGTTTTTCAAACCTTTTACTGAAAAAGTGTTGCAACTGTCGCAAATTCGCATCGCTGCTGGTATGAATAGTTTGGATGCGAAATATTCACAAGCGAGTATTTCACATTTTTACGGCGTTTATTCATCACACACCCGTTGTGTAGGCCTAAAGGCCTTAACTCAGTACATTCTACTGATTATCCTCTTTAATTAGTTTGCAATATTAAAATGCCTTAAACTTGACCATGAGCAGCAGCTTTGCAGTAATATCCTTCCGCAGAAGTGATCATGCACACTGAGCCACAGAAAAACGTTTTCAATGACACAGCAGGAGAAGAGGTTTGCATTTTCAGCATATGATCGTGAACCAGGATGTATAAAGAGGGACAAACGCTGTGTAGGGAGGAGGTCGGGGTGGATGGGTGGGTCAAAAAGCACAAGAATTTCACCCAGGAGACCGGTGTTGTACCCCGTGAGAAACCACAAGTCAACATCGATTTGTCATGTAACTTACATACACCATTCGTAGCTACACCTACGAAAAGTAATGCACTGTAATTCATATGTATCCCAAAAAGAAATTTCCATACTTAAGTAACGCGACTTCCAAAGTTATTTTAACCCAAACCACAATCTTTTCCTAAAACTTACCAAGTTGTTTCCTGTGAACACAGAAGTTTATTTTGAAAAGACTGCATGCATGTAACGAGCGGAAATGGACATGTGTTGCTGGACGTTCATAGGAAAACGCATGAAAAATGAGGAATAACTTTTCACAAGATGTTGGAGAAACAGTCGACCAATCAGAGGTTTGTAGGCGGGTCATCTTCCTACATATATTATATAGAAAGATAGTGACAGAAAAGTGAAAGAAAGTGTTAATTCAGTGTAGTTATCAGGGTAGAAATACGAAGACAATTAGATGAAAATAGTTTGGTTGGAGTATAATGGTGCAGATACAGAATGCAGGCTTGAAAATGGTCAGATATCAGGTCGAACATCAGTTTCAAATTCTAAACATAATAAAACCTCCATTATAGCATTTGTAACATTCATTATTTTATGAAGAAGCACAAAGCAGCCTGCAGAGTTGCTCACCGAGAGACATTGCCATTGTCGTTATAATAACCAATGTCATATGAAATCACATCCAGCAGGCTGACATCCAGTAAAATGTTCTGTCAAAGATAATAGCTGTGAATGAGATCAAAGTCAATTTGATGTAATTTATTAACCTTTAAAGTGCATAAAAAGTGCATAATTGAACAGATCAAGGGATGATTTTTTCTTGTTTCTTTGATGTGCCTCGCAGTTCATCTCACAATGTGGATTTATGAGTCCTGAATACGGGGAGGGAGAGCTTAATATCTCTTTCTGCCTGTTCCACTTTCACAACAGATCGCTCCGTTGAGGCAGGTTCAGACTCGGGCCTTGTGCAGCTTCTAGCAGAGCTGTCCCCCGTGTGTAGGACAATCACCGACTATTAAGGGACTGCTGGCAAGAGACCGTGTATGATGATTTGTGTGTGTGTGTGTGTGTGTGTGTGTGTGTGTGTGTGTGTGTGTGTGTGTGTGTGTGTGTGTGTGTGTGTGTGTGTGTATGTATGTGTGTGTGTGTGTGTGGGTGGGTGTGTGCCGTGGTAAAAGTTGCAACGTGAAATCTATCAGCAGTGGGAGAAAACCAGCCTGCAGGGCTTTTGAGGCTTTTGTGAGTTTTCCACCTTCAGAAAAAAAAATTGGCAGCAGCAAACTTAATCTTACTCCTACAGGGCAAGAGGAGGCCCGACCAACAAGAAAGAGAGACCGAAAGAGAGAGAGAAGAACAGAGCGAGGGAGGAAAGTGAGAATTTCTAATGTCAGGGCTTCTGTTTTCAGGAATACAGAGCTTAACAAATCACTCATGATCAAAGTGCAAAGCCGTTTTTCTTTTTTTTTGCTTTGTGTTTGGAATGAAAAAAGCAAACAAAGCAAAAGAAAACATTTTGTAGATGGAAAAGGATAAAAGTCACTGACTGCCTGGCGTTGTCTGCTATAAATTTTTACCCATGCTAAAAGCTGAAAGGATGGCAATGTCAGTCGGTCTGCCGGTCTGTCTGGCCAACCCTGTTTCATGGGAAGGTGTGTCAATAGGACAATAAGGACATTCCACGTCACGATAACGCATTTTAGGCTTTTTGCGTGTCATTTCTACGCCACGTCGTTACCGTGAAATGGTCACAGAAAAACATCATGATTGGGCTTGAAATAACTACGAAAACTACTCAAATACTTACATAAATCACGTAACATAAGTATGGAAAACATGTCACAAACGTCATAAATGTAACTTCAAAATAACCAACGTATACTCAAAAGGTTTGTATGATAGCTTACAAAAAGGTTATTCCTCCTTTTTCGTTAGTTTTCCTACGAATGTCCTGCAACACGTGTCGATTTCCGCTTGTTACATGTATACAGTCTTTTCAAAATAAACTTATGTCTTCACAGGAAACAACTTCATTAGGGTTAGGCAACAAAACTACTTTGTTTAGGTTTACGAAAAGATCGTGGTTTGGCTTAAAAATAAATCAGGAAGTGGCGTTACTAAAGTACGTAACTTACGCGACAAATAAATAAGTTTTGACTTTTGGTTTCACACAAGACACGAATGCTCTCCTGGGCGAAAGTGCGGTATTTTTGACCCACCCATCCACCCCGACCTCCTCCCTACACGACGTTCACCACTTTTTATATTTCCTGGTTCACGATTACCTTAATTACACATGCAATGATTTTGTGGGACATACACAAATTACAGTGCATTACTTTTCGTAGGTACTGTATAGCTTCCAACAGTATATGAGACCAGCCTGAAACAACTCAACAACACTTTGGAACATGAACACCGGTCTCTGGAAAATGTTGATATTCATGGTCCCCAGAGGATGGCTCCTAATGATTTTGGCGATCCCCTGACTTTCCCTCTACTGCCACCATGAGGTTGACATTTTGACTTGAAGTCTATTCAACTACTGGATGGCTTGCCTTGGAATTTGGTACACACATTCACCTTCAGGAAGAATTGTGAAACTTTGTTGATCCCTTAACTTTATTCTAGAGCCATCATCAGGTCAAATATTTATTTTGTACAATAACTTAATAACATAATAATACGTTTTATGACCAAATACCTGCAAACCCAACTTTGTGTTTTGTGCTAATTAGCAAATATTAGCATGCTAACATGCTAAAATACTATGGTGAGCATGGTCAGCATTAACATGTTAGCACAGTCATTGTGAGCATATTAGAATGCTGATGTTAGCATTTAGCTCAAAGCATCACTGTGCCTAAATACGACCTCGTAGAGCTGCTAGCATGGCTGTAGACGCTAAGTCTTTGTAATTCTACATTTCAGGTGAGGCTTCCCTGCAGGCATGCTCTCAGTTTCAGATTTCCTGTATGACAGTGATATGACAGGGATACGTATGAAATGCACATGAAATTCACCGGTTTTGCCAAAAGAGATGAGTGTTTGAACACATGTTTATGGTGATAGTGATCTGTAATATTTTTATCTTTGGGCTAATTTTGAAAAGCTGTATGTGTCCAACAGCCATCTCAGATGATACAGTAGTGTGTTAGGTGAGAACTGACATGTCGTCAGATGTTTTCGGATGTCATCCACTCTTCTTCACTTTCTTCATGCATGTCAACTGCATGACAAAATGAATAATTAACTTTCGTTTATTTATTCAGGAAGTATTTTTTTCATAATCTTTTTATTTCGGTAGAGTGTACAATAATCATCAATCATCAATGGGTGAACATACAAACATATCTGAGTCTGAGCCTCGTATCCCTCGTCCATTCCGTCCATCCCCATACTCCCAAGTAAACAAAAAATAAATAAAACAGAACAAAACAAACCAACAAAAAAAGTATTCTTTAATATATTTTCTGAAGACTGATAATGATAAACCTCTGCATACCCTGAGTAATTATTTACATCAACATCAAAAGGTGAATACAACACATGAGCAGTATAATAGTATTTAAAACAAAAAGCATGAACGTGTCCAAATCTCAGTTCTGGATCACTGAGATCTAATCAACAGACATGAGAGGTGGGAGAGAAGTTTGAGGGCAGCCAAAGTTCTTCAAGTCCTTTTCCTTTCTTACTGTTGAAAATGTGAGGTGACTGACCGTTCAAGCATTTCCAACATCCGGAAATACGTCAAACTCTCCTGTTTAAATCATCAGTTCAAAATAATGACCAGTTGTGTTTAAAAAAAATTCCATGTGCATCAGAGAAAATATCAAAGTTGCAAAATGGTATAAAGGTATAAAGAGAAATATCCAATCAAAAGTTTAGAAATTATGTTTTGCCAATACAGAATTTTGCAATGTTGAGCTAATTCCACAGTGTTTTAATCCTTTAATCCATGTTTAATGTTTATTAAACATCTATTTTACCAGAGCAGTGTCCTGGCATCACGATATCTCTTTTTCAAGCAAGTCGTAGCCAAACTGGCAGCACAATTTACAGAAAAACAAAAAAATAAAAAATACAATATAAGACACAATGCCATATAAATAGACAGTGTTGATTAACACTATGAGGCTAAAAGCATGTGGACACTTGAACTTAACTTGAACAACAGCAAAATCAACTGAGGTTCATAGATGTTTTAGCATTTATTGTCATTTGACAAAGAAACTACTTTTGTGTTGGAAACAAAGTGAAAACTTTTTCAATTAATTGTCATGGGTCGTGGGAAGCTTGTTTGAGCTGATTTCTTTGTAGAGCCAGAAGGTGAGTTCATATTGACAGAAACCATAATGGCACAGTTACTGTAAATCCAGTTTATAATTCTATGTCAATGGAGAAGCGCCAGAAAGTGTCTTCCGACGATGCTGAGGATCAGAGGATTGACTGACTGCTTGTTTTTATTCTTAATTTTTTTATGTGGGAACAGATCAATGCGATAGATCAATACATAACCAGTAGTCCAGCTGATTAGATTGTTTTCTAGTCAATAGTGGCCTGTTACACCCATTTGTAGGTTTTATCATCTATGTACATGGTAGATCACCGAAAGAAGGTATAAAAGAACACGACAGTGACTTCTAGTGACCGTTGTAATTATTACAGGAGCAGAAGCGGAAGTCAGGCGCTGTAGTATAGACTGTGTGAAACTCCATGAGGGGTGGGGTGGGGGTGGAGGACGATGGATGGGACACAAAATACAGGAGACAAGAGTTTGCATCCCATGTGAAACCAACAACGTGTAGTTGTCATTGTGTTCATTTTTTTAACCCAAAACAAAATGTTTTTCCCTAAACTTAACTAAGTGGGGGTTTTTTTGTTGCCTAAACCTAAAGAAGTTGTAGTTTTGTTGCCTAAACCTAAATAAGTTGTAGTTTGTTGCCTAAACCTAAAGAAGTTGTAGTTTGTTGCTTAAACTTAAAGAAGCCTTTTTGTTTGTGTTCAAAACGTGACGTTTCATTCAGTTTTACATGTTAGAATGTGTTGCTTTTAAGTTTCACTTTCACTTTTACAACGTAGTAGGTGTAGTAGGCCCCTAATGACCCACATCTATAGATGGTGTTTATAGTGACTGATAACACCTACTTAATGGCCTGATAACATTCAAATCGGGTGCGTAGTCTAGCATTCACAATGCTACCATTATATGGTTTACGAAGTCATAGCTGTCAAACAGAAAAGCAATTAATGTATATATCAGTTTGACACTATTAACTGTGATGTGTTCAAGGCAGCTGGCCACCCACCTAGAGTCTGGTTCAGTTAGAGGTTTCTTACTTACTTAAGTGGAGTTTTTTCCTTAATGCCATTGCAAAGTGCTTGCTCATGAGGGGATGTTGGGTCTCTGTAAATTAAATAGTATGGTGTAGCAACCCGGTATCCCCCCTATCGACCATAGGATGGCGTGTCAGTGTCACGTTTTCTTCGCCGAGGCGTGAATATTACACGCGTGTATGAGGGTGCTGTACCAGCAGGGAGCAACAAAACCACTCACTTAGGTTTAAGAAAAACATCATGGTTGGGCTTAAAATAAGTACGGAAACTAAGTAAAATACATATGGAAACAGCGTAACAGAAGTATGGAAAACACGTCACAAACGTCACTGACATAACTTACAAAACAAAACGCCAGCGTCGGTCTCCTGGTTGAAAGTCCTCTGTTTGTTTGACCCATCCACCTCCCACCCACCATAAGCAGTCTCTCTCACTTTTTATTCTACGTCACTAGCTCTGAGCGTAGTATATTCACGCAGATGCATTTACATTGCAGTCAGTACAGACAACACGCCAAAAGCAAGAACGGCGTTCTTATTGCACGTTTTTGCCTTGCAAATTATGTTGTCATTCATGCGCCTTTTCGTGCAACTTGGCTGTCATGACATGTGCTTAAAATATTGTTAAACTGAACGGGAGACTCCTGTGTTTCTATGATGACAGGAATTGGGGTTATTGTAAATCAAATATTGTAAAAATGATGCAAATTAAGTTTATCTCACTTTCCCAGTCTTCTGTTCTTTAAATGGAGGGTTCTTTGTCCAACAAGAAGGAAAAACAAGATGCTGCTGTGAAAAGAGCACTCATGTAGGGACAATAAATAATGCAACTGTTTCCAGAACTCAGATTAAATCACATTATGATCAGAATGCGTTTATCATTTACAAAACGGTACAAACACTTCATAGTGCATTAAAACACTTCTGCTTCGAACCTCACTAAACCTAATTCACATAAGAAGGCCCAGTCTGAAGCACACACACAGGCTGAGGGCTGCTTAAGACATAAACTAGTCCACATTGCAGCCTTTCACGTGGTACTCCATGATTATTAACCACTAATAGGCAGTCTTACATGGTCCAATATAAACATAAAGCCCAAAGACAGCTATACGTCCAAACAGGCTGCTTTCTGATGCTAATTCAATACAGGAGACAGAGACAGAGGAGCTGGGCGAGAGACCACAAGCTAGCTGGTCTGAAAGCAGAGCCGACGTGGTCTTGGAGTCGCCCTCGCCTCGCCACTGAGGCCAATTTGCAGACGTTCATTTCCTCCAATCTGTCAGGGCGGGCGGTGGGAGCAGTGGGGAGCAGGAGTGGACGGGACGGGGGGAGTAGCGAGGAGAAATAAGGCTAAGTGAGACTCCAGGGGATTGGAGACCACAGAGCAGCTAGCTGTGTTCCTCTCTCCTCCAATGCTGGGATCTATGAAGTTCTACTCTTCCTCTGGCTCCCGTCTCCAGAACAAAATAACCTCTTCACACTCTCAGCATGCTCACAGAGCGGGGATTAGCATTCAAGCACTGCTAGGTGTGCCCTTAAGATCTGCAGGGTAAACTATACCACTAAGCAAAACTGAGCTTGTGCTCTTCCTCCTCGCCTCAGAGGCCACACAGTCACCCAAGAGATGCTGTTAGGAGTATTTACCAATTGGTACAAACACAGAGGGAGTTACTGTGCAAGCCGTTGGCTTTGTTTCAAATTACCGTTTGCCCTACGGCAGGAAAGAGTGAACTGCTGAAATGTCTTTTGAAGCTGAAATCCACAAAATGTTGTAATGTTAGTTGGAGTCCTCCTCTTTACTCTGCTACTGAGAATGTTGATTTGTTTTGTTGACAACGCTAATGCTGTCTAACTTCATCACCTCAGTAAATTAATTTGCATTCTCACAACCTGGTAGGTTGATGACCTATGACCTTTCAGTGCAAACCAGCAACCTCACCTCGAGCAAAGCAACATTAGACGCCTGTGTGTTCCAATCCACGTACTTCCGTACTTACACTTACTATTTTGAGTGCACAAGTGCGTTCACACTGAGAAGTATGGCAAAATGCAGTGCAACCGGAAGTACCCGGATGTTGTACTCAAAACGGTCAAATGGTTGAGTGTGGTACGCTGGACACTTTTCACACTCAATTGTCGCCATCCTGGCTACGTAGCGGAAGGGGCGGGACCACGACCACATATTCTAACATGTGAAAATGGTGGCAGATGATGCAGGAGCTTTTGCGGTGCTGAACAACGTACCTTATAGATGTAAGTTATAAGGTTTCATGTCTACTCATTTGATTTAATTTTCTGTGTATTCTGGATCAACAAAGCAGGCAGATATTTTTGCGGGTAGTATACGGGTAAATCCTGAGGGAGGCAGCAGTGCAACACAAAGGATGCCAGCTGCCGTAAAACCCTGAAGAAGAAGATATTTTGGCGGGTAACGAGCCGCAGTCAAATGTTGCGATCGTCATTTCCAGTTAGTGTGCCGCAGAGTATTCGATTTGAGAAGACCCTACCCTGTTGAAATTCACGCAATACTCAAGTAAGTACAGAGTGCACACAGTGCACTACATTGAAGTGTACTTCAGGAAGTACGTAGATTGGAACACACTGGCTGTGTTTTTGGCTGCAATTTTAAGAATCGATTCATTGTTTTAAAGGTGCAGTGTGTAGGATTTGATGGCATCCAGCAGTGAGGTTGCAGATTGCAACCAACTGAAACTTCTCCCGTGTGCCAAGCATGTTAGAGAACTACATTGGCCGACGCCAAAACGTGAATGGCCCTCTCTAGAGCCAGTGTTTGGTTTGTCCATTCTGGGCTACTGTAGGAACGTGGCGGCCAGCTCCGTGAAGAGTTACTATGTAGATATAAAGGTAACAGTAACACAAACATTTTTGTTATCAGGTGATTATACACTAAAGAAAACATAGTTATTAATATTATATTCCATTTTAGCCAATAGATCCCCCTAAATGCTACATACTGGTCCTTTAAGTAAATCATCACATAACAATGCCAAACAATTGGTTCCAGCCTCTTAAATGTGAAGATTTCCAATGTTACTTCTCATTTGTCTCAAATTTAATTTCTGAAATCCTTATTTTGTGACATTTCTACAGACAAACATCATCAATTAAACATGTTGATGTCTTAGTGAGGGTCAGCCATCGATTGTACAGCCTTGAAATGACGTCTGTCCCAAGCAAATGGATGTTGAGCCTCAAGACTGCAACAAGCAAAGCAAAATTAGACAACAAATCCTCTTAAAAAAACAACTTGTCTGAGCGAGTTGCCACGGAGGTCTGGTTAAATGAATAGTTTGACATTTTGGGAAATAGCTTATTCACTTTCTTGCCAAGAGTAAGATGAGAAAATCAATACTACTCTCATATCTCTCTGATAGATTTGTTGTGCTTACATTTTGTTTTTTGTATGGATTAAACAAAGAAGATATATGTGTTAAACAGTGAGCTTTTAACCGGGTTCAGACTACATGGATTTTAAAATCCTACCCCATTTTGAAATTGTGTTGCATCACATAAGGAGAAACTTCACAGATGTTCCTATCTCTAATGTCAAACGTAACACACTACAAGATTTGAAAATAAAGGTGAGACGACGTGATGTAACAACGTGCTGTAGGCTAGTAATGCTTTGCAGTGAGAAAAAAACAAAAGCAGAAGGTTAAAAATGTCTGGATGAGAAAATGGTTGTGGAGACGCAGTCAACAAGGGTCGTCTACAGGGTGCTACAGGAATGAGTACTAAAACCCAGAAATTAGTTCCCAGAGTTGAGTGAAGTCAATGAGTTTTTAGTTAGATGCCAAGAAAGAGATTTTAATGTTTTGTTCTACGATATAAAATACGTCAGTAAACATCCCAAGTTAATTCTGAAGCTTTTACACGTCTTAAAAAAGGCGGTTGCTAACAAGTGGCTAAATGAGACTACAAAACATCATCACACCGACAAGTCCACCTTCACAGCGTGTGTACTCGTGCTCATGCGACCGCGGTGTAGTTTGTTTATAGCTACGTTAGCTTTTTACTTCTGGTGTTCATTTAAGAAGATTATCTTTCTTAACAAAACGTGTAAGTATCATAACCGTGTGTTTGCCACAGAGCTTATTTTCTGCAGTAATCCAAAAGCCAATGGAAAAATCCCATTGGCTTTTTGTCGAGGGAACCAGGGCGATACTGACTTCCTGGTTGGCCTACAAAATACGTCATCCCTTGAGCATTCTATTCTTCAGCGAGAACTGGAGGTGAAATTTTAACTGTCCATTTTAATATCTCTCAACAGTAGTATGCTAGCTAACGTTAGCATCAAGGGCTAGAATGTTTACCATTCTTGGCAAGCCCCCAGGAAGAGTGCCAGTCGTTGATGCCAATTTCCGTATTGGCCAAACGGTGGTACTACAACTTCTGTGTCCGTCACGTGATGCCATTGGGCCCAAAAAAAAAAAATTTCCCATTGACTTACATTGGGAAAGAGATATCTGTAACTCTGCGGATCCTTTTTTTTTTTTAGGTGAATCAACTTCCCAGTTTGAACACTTGAATAGCCCTTATTTAAAACATTAGCTGCTAAAAGTTATAAAACGCACTAATAGCTGAATCCAGAGTTATGTCCCTTCCTCCATTCATGTGAATGAGACCCAGACCGAGGCTGGGATGGAGCGAGGGCTGGGAGGCGGGGTTAGCAAGTGGTGATGACAACATGACGGCTGTGACCCCGTGACCGAGCCATGTGACCGAGCGGACGCTACTGCGTTTGCTCCATGGGCCCAATGGATGCGGAAGATCTCCGGAAGATCCGGGTACTTTTCCACTCGGAAGTCGAGCCATTTTGGCATCATGCGCCACTGAGCAACTTTCATAGGAATGAACGGGGCGCCACCTCCAATGATGTATCCAGTTCTCTTATGGTTCTTGGCAACACCGACAGCTGCTCCGGCTTGTCTCTGTTATTGGCTATAGTGGTCCATCTTGTTTAAAATAATCAGGGTGGCCCTGATGAGTCAGAGAACAGTTGGGGAGGTTTAAGACTGAATCTGTAAACCCCTCACATTAGCAGATAATCTGGGCCGAACATCGGTACTGACCAAGGTCCCAGAAGGGTGAATCGGGGATAAACCGGCCCAAAACCCCTGTAGTCTGAGCCCGGTATGGTATGCAGATTTTGTTACCTTTGGACAGTGCCATAGCAGATTTTGCTATATTCATATAAATGCCTAGAAATTGAAGCTGTTGCCAAAGAAATAATATTCATAGCAGACATATCAAGTAATCATTCCAAAATCTCATCCTAATATCTCATATTGTAGATTGACAGACTGCAATCTACAGGCATGATAAGTGCCGTGGTTTATTTGTGGTGTGTTTCATAAAGCTTCTGTTGACATATTTTTCATGTTTTAATACAGTGGCAGCCCTGATATGTAGTTCAGAGGTTGTGTAGTGCGGACCTCGTGGTTACAGTAATGACATGTTTAGTAGGACGATGGCGCCAGACAGCTCAGTAGACCCCTACCACACTTATAATTCGAGAACAGAATTGTTTCAGTCAGAAGTGTTCAACGCGCTGAATAATACCATATGAAAGCAAACAGTCCAAACAAATGCTGTGGGCCGAAGTGCATGTTTATGAATTTTTCAGGAATTTAGAGCACCCAGTCGCAATATTAGACAGTGCAGACAGTGTGTAATTACTTTAAATATTCCTCTGAGGGATTTCACAGAGAAGCAGCAGTAGCAACGCTGAAGCCGGCAGACTTCATGTCTCATTAAGCTGATGCTCTTCACCCCTGCAACCCAGACAGTGAGCACTTTGGGTTTCGTGTCTTGCTTAAGGACACATTGACAGGGAGCTTTTCATGGATCAAACCTGGGTGACCTGAGATGACCTCTCCAACATTCCCTGCCTCCGTACTCCCTCAAAAAAAAAAAAAGACATTCTGCAAAAAGGCTGAGAGTCCGGCTGCCAAACAAATGTTTGTGGTTCTGTGTCTGTTCACCCGCTTCAAATGTTATCCGCCGACTGAATGGGAGTATTAGTGGTTATCAGTCTCATAGCTATGGATTAGAAGGGGCCTGCTACACCCATAGTAGGTTCAGAGGGCCGTTATCTATTCACATGGTTGATCGCCGATAGGAATACAAGAAGACGACGCCAACCTCTAGTAGCCATAATAATTATGACGGAAGCAAAGGAGGAAGTCAGGTGACGTAACATAAAGAGCGACACAAACAGATGGCTTTTCAACCGGGAGACCGCTGTTCGTTTTCCTGTGTGAAACCAATAGTAAACATATCATACTTTTGTTCGTAACTTACGTACTTATTTTAACCCAAACATGAAGTTGTTTTGTTTAAATTCACAACGTAAAGTTTCAGTTTTCACAATGTGGGAGGTGCAGGTTGGCCCGTCTAAAGAATTAGAATGGGAGTGATAACCACTGATAACGGCCATTCAATCAGCTGATAACATTCAAAATGTGGTCTGTTTGTATTGGTTTAACCTGCTGTAACATCCCATAAAACTGAATATGAGATCATCTGAAATGAATTATGTGAATATTATGCTCTTAATTCATGCATTGAATGATATGATAATAGGATTAAGTGGACATTTTTAACCTGTTTGGTTAGCAAACAGTTTTGGGAGGAAAGCAGTTAAACCTTCAATAACAGTTTCTTTGGCCACTTGGGGGCAGAGAAAACAAGTTGTGAACACAACATTGGCATACCATCACCTTTATGGTGAATTTGTTGGCAAACAGTTCAAAGTATTCTCGTACAACGGTCCGTATGAAATCTTGCGAAAAGTTATTCCTCATTTTCCATGCATTCTCCAATGACTGTCCAGCAACACGTGTCAATTTCCACATGTTAAATGCAATCCGGTCTTTTCAAAATAAACTTCTGTCTTCACAGGAAACAACTTGGTTAGGTTTAGGAAAAGATCGTGGTTTGGGTTAAAATATCTCTTGAAGTGGTGTTACTTAAGTACGGAAATTTCGTGACAAATAAATCCAGTGTTTTTTTTCACCCATCCATCCACCCTGTCCTCCTCTCTACACAGTGTTTGTCGCTCCTTATACTTACAGATTCACAACTTGGATACGTATTGATTTTGTGGGATATATATGAATTACAGTGCATTACTTTTCGTAAGTGTAGCTACGAATGGTGTATGAGAACAGCCTGAAAAGTTGCTTATTTATACCTCCAACAGTTGATGAGCGACATCATCATTCATTTTGAATCATGTTGCTGTCCATCTGATGAATGTAAGTCCAATATTCTCTCTCTTTTAGCTCTGCTTTTGGTCTCTACCAACTCCTGGGGGAAATATGTGTCTTTAGCTGCTAAATGCTCCACCAGCTATTCACTAACTGTATCTGTCCATTGGTTTTAAAACTTTCAATGCCAAACTTTCAGGAATTTATTAAACAAAGAATAAGTTACTCAAAAACATTGTCCTGTACTTGCCAATGAAGGGCGATTTCCTAACTCATATGCCAAAACACTCTATTTGCTCCTGGTGCCTATAACATTTGGGCATTCTTCAACACCAAATCCATAACTGTTGGGGTGTTAACAATTTCTCATGTGGAATTTTCATTGACATGTGCAGTTTTTTTTTTTAAATTTGAAACCAATGGAAGTTATTTACCTTTTTCATCTTTTCTTTTACTCTATATTTTTAACTTTACTCAGCTGAACTCGACTTAGTTCAATGTTGATATAATATCTTGATAGTGTTCTTATTGATGGATGCTATAAGGAAGTTTAATTCTTAGTTTTACAAGTAAAACTTGGTAATGGATGTGCATGAAGTAAAGTCTTTCTGGGCCTAAGAGCTTCACATTGCCAGCCAAACTCGCTGCTCAGCACACTGCTGTTCATCAGGGATTGGTTTCTTGTTGGTTCACCTCCAGCAAGTGTTTCCTGGAGGAAAAAAAAGACATCAGACTAGTTGAAAAGAGTCAGTTCATCCAAAAAAACAAAATATATACAATCCAAATGATCTTCTTTGCCAGACAACTGTAGGGATTAGTTTGGATCCCCATTAGCTGCTGCATCAAAGCAGCTATAAGTGCAAGCATAGGGTGTGTTTATGTGTGTGTATCCATGGGATCCACAGTTTCATTAATCCTTATCATCCATGCAGTGTGTATCTTGTAAAAGTTTGTGGGAACGGTTATAGCTTAGGTGGTGAGTTAATATGAACCATAGGGTTGGTGGTTCAATTCCCCTGTCATGTCCAAGCATCCTTGTGCACGACTCTGAACCCCCTCAATAGCTCCCAGTGTGTGTGTTTGTTTGTTGCTCTGGGTAAATGAATGTAATGAGAAGAACACTCTCATTACATTGCGCTGTTGATTAAAGGTCTCTGATGTGATGTGGATGTGTCAGCATGTTCGTCCGTCAGCCCCCTCCTTGTAAAAGAATATGTTTTGTTCACGGCGGATTCAGCGGCACAATTATCACTGCGGCCTTTTCAGTCTCGGCTCTTTAGGCCAAGAGATGGAGCATGAAATGAATTCTGTGGCCAGCGGCCGGGGCCAGCTGGATTTGGACTGTGCCAACACAATGGCTTGGGCCAGTGCCAGGGCACTTATTTGCTTTTGCTATGAAGTTGTTTCTCTTGATATTTAATGAGTACTGTCAGCGTAAACTTCAGGTTACTGTGTCCTCAGGCCTTAACCCTCATTATGTCTGCATTTCAATATTCTATATTCTTGGTATGCTCAGTTATAGTTATAGCCGAGCTAGCACAAATAATAGTAGCGTTTCTACTTGCTTTTTTTCAGAAAAAAAACAAGACAAAGTACAGTATGGGAGGAATCTAGTTCAAAGGGCATTCAAATGTTCAATCACATGCTTGATGGCGTTGAAAATTAAAAAAGGTGCATTTTAATGACGTCTAGGTGGAAGAGCTCATATTTGTAACTAAAGACAATCAGTAAAATAACCTTCCTGTCACTTGTAAATTCAAGCATGGACAAAACATGTTTATTACATCTTTAAAAGCTGCTTCACTTATTCTATGCGGTAATTTAGTTAAAAAAAAAAAGAAGGTGGACAGAAATCTGTTTAAAAATAGAGTTGGTTAAAGTGTAGAAATGTTATGAAATTAATTAGAATTTGGGTGTTGGCTATTTCCAATCCATCTGACCTGCATGTGTCTGGACTGTGGGAAGAAAGACATACAGATATTCTACATCCATCCATTAACTATACCTGCTCATCCTTTAGAGGGTTATCGGGGGGGAGAGGCAGGTACTCCCTGAACAGGTCACCAGTCAATCACAGGGCTGACACATAGAGACAGACAACCAATATCACACTCACGTTCACACATTCACACATTTGAAGGAAACCCACACCACTGTGAGAACATTAAAACTCCTTCATACAATTTAAAGGGTCAGTTCACCCAAATCACAAAATATGTATCCATGCATAGAGTTTTAGTTTTATTTGACCAGTTTTTCAGATATTCTCTTACCCAATACAATGGAAGTGAATATTTCATCGCTTACAGCATTGTAAAATTCCATTTAAAAAACAACACCAACATCTCTTTCCAGAAACAGTGTTGCAGTTATTCTGCATAACGCATAGAGCAAACTATCGACAGTTTTCATGGGGACTATTTCTACAGTTTAAAGTAGTTCTAGTAAAGAAAACCGTCCCTCAACGTTAATATTGATGATATATCTTTTGTTTTTTTCAGTGAAAAGTGTCAGAATGAGTGAGGAAATGATCCCATGTAGCAAATCACAGCTCACATGTGACAAATTTGTTGAAACCGACCTTAGGGACACCAGAAGGCCTCATAGCTATTTTTTTTTTTTTAATAAATTATGAGAATCAAAATCTTCTTAATGCCTGGAAAAATACCAACCAAAGCTATCTGCAGGCTTAAGTGTGAAAATATAGATTGCTTTGTAATTCACGTGAGCAAACCTTTAAAGGGCCAGTGTGGAGCATTCAGGGGGATCTATTGGCGGAAATGGAATATAATATTAATAAGTATATTTTCATTTGTATAAAATAAGAATCATTGAGTTTTCGTTAGCTTAGAATGAGCCCTTCATATCTACATAGGGAGCGGGTCCACCATGTTTCACCGCCATGTTTCTACAGTAGCCCAGAACGGACAAACCAAACACTGGCTCTAGATAGGACCGTTCGCCTTTTCATATTTTCGTGTCGGCCGCCGTAGTTCTCCTACACACTTGGCACACGGGAGATGTTTCACTTGGTTGCAATCTGCAACCTCACAGCTAGATGCTACATGCATCCTACACACTGCACCTTTAAGTGAAAAATGTGAACTTAACAGTGCAGATGTTTTTAAATATAATGTGGAGCATCATGCAGGAGTTAAAAAGCTGTGGATACAGCGTTCCAAAATAAATCTTTGTTCATCATACAATGAAACAAACATGATCAAAGGGAAGCTACCAGTTAAATTTTACTAAATGTGCCAAAGACGAGACTTGTCCAAGTTCACAGGGTCCATGTACGCAACAGGTGCTGTTCATCATTCAACAGGTACAGGCACACACCTTCACACCAAGCTGTACACGCCCCCATGCCCTCCTCCCCACCCCTCCCCCAAACACAGGTGTAAGAGTCTTTACAAAGAGCAAAGTGTAAACAGGCCCGTCTTTTAGCCAGGAGGCCAACATAAAAGGCAGTTTGCAGGGTTTTGAGGCTGCTTTAGGATCGCTCGGTAGCCTATTGACACAGCTGCAGGCCCCACCTTCTGCCCATATCGCCTAAAGAAAAGAGGCTCGCATGGAAGCCTGCATACACCGCAATCTGTTATTTTGAAGGTTAAAAGAAAATCCAAGCGGGTAGAAGACATTCTGAAGAAGCCAGACAAAAACCCGACAAGCCTTTATAATCACCAGAGGATCCAGAAGCTTTTGTAAGCAGAAAATTAGGATTCTCTGTGTACACATGCATGCCTAGACACATATATGCATACATACTGGTGTATACTGTATATGTGTGCTTTTTATTATGTGTGTGGGATCTTTGTGTGTGCGGTAACTCTCCAGCTGTTGCAGGGAAAGTGCCGTTGCCTCGAAAAAGAAGCAGCACACAATTACAAGTTCCATTCTGAGGAGCACAAAGGGCCGATAGAAAAGACGCGTATTTATAGAGGACTCCTGGGCCTGTACAGCGCACGGCCAGCTTTGTGTTTGTGATGGAACATGTGGATGAAGGAAATTGTCACGTAATTACACCCTGTTAGGCATCTGACCTGTCATTTCGTTGAAATGCGAAAGGGGCGATTCTGCGAGAGCTTGTTATCAACGATGGCAGAGAATTTCAAACAGAAGGAAAAAAAGGGTTTGAATCAAGTGCACATCAATCAATGTGTGATTTGAAGGACACAAACACACACATACACTGGAGTACATCTCTGCACATACGGCATTGATTTTTCAATGCAAAGAAAATCGGTTCAGTGACCTTGACTCCACTTTTACCAGCAGTGACAAACAGGCCATGTCCACACTTATGTCGATACACTTGAAAACATGTCTTTTTTTCTCTGTCTTGGGCTTTCAGTGGGTGTTTTTCCACGACAGAAAATAGAGATTTTGGAGACAGTTCTACTACGTCAGTACATTTTACATTAACATTTAAAATTTTACATTAACAACAATGTAAACTCAATCGCGGCAACAGTAAATGCTCCTTGAAAGTGCGCCGGGAATGTAGTGACGTAGTTTTAAAGGGAAAAGACACACACCAGGCGGCGGGAGGGGAGGTGGATGGCTCCAACAAACACAAGGCTTTCATCCAGGACACCGCTGTTTGTGTCCCGTGCATTTCCGTGTGTTAAGTTTCACTTTTACGTTACAATCAGCTGTTCGTTCGTGTCCTGTTGAAGCCCAACCATGTCGTTCTTTCCTAAACCTAACTATAGTGGTTTTGTTGCCTAATCGTAAAGTGATGCAGGGGCAGGGTGCCAAGAAGGGGCGTGACGCCAAGGGGTATGACACAAAGGGGCGTGACAAAGGGGCGTGACGGAGGGGCGTGACAAAGCAGCAGTTTATGATGAGTTGGGATGAGAACGTGTTGGTTTCAACAGTAAAGTTACATTCAGACTAAAAATGTCACTGTGTTAAAGTGTCATTGATGTACTGTAGGTGTGTAGCTACAGGTTCAAGTGAGAAATTAAATAAGACGCAGGATGTCCAGTTGAGTAATAGATCAATGAGTTTAAAGGTTGTATGTACAACATTCATAGCGTTAATATAGCAACAATCAACTATTTGCTATGTAAAGATATGGAGGAGTAATGTCTACCTGAGCAGAGAATGAAGTCTCTCTCCCTCTTTGTGTGTTGTAATCAGAGCTTCTCTGTGCTTTGTTGACATAGCCGGGCTGGCCGTGCATGTGAGCGTGCCCCACTGGCTAGCTCATGGCCGCTGCTCTGCACTGCCCTCATACGGCGATTACAGCCGATAACGCCGTCCCGATCGATGGCGTCATCATGGAAGCGTAGCGCCCACCGTCCGGTTCCCTCCCAGGTTAACACTGTTAGCTCTGTCAGCACTGTTGCCGTTGTTATCACCTTTAGCCGCAAGCCGCAGCTAGGCTCACCTGTCGCCATGTTGAGAGCCGTGTGGATGCAATAGCTCTGAATTTCGTATTGGGCACCTTTAAAGGTTTATCAGATGCTAAAGAAGTTCATAACACTGCAAGAGAGGATTTTACTACTCTAAAGTTATCACGGCAACAATCGTTTTATCCTCCAACATAAAGTTTTCCACATGCAACAGCAAAAATGCATTATTCGTGTTACAAAGTAATCTACCAACAATGTCTATGACTATGAAGTCCACATTGAAATGAATGAGAAAGCTGCATTTTTGATGCAGTGCTAACGAAAAAAGCCAACCTGTTCATTGATGGACTGGGTCTCAATGTCGTAATGATTAGTTAACCCTCCATCAAATATTTGATATGTACAGTCTTCAGATATGTCAGTATCATAACCGGTATTGTGTCCTCAGCAACACAGAAACACAAAATCCTGTAAGTAATCACCGAGTCAGAGGAGACAGAACGCAGGTTTACACAGCAGAGATCAAACAGAGAGTAACAGCCCCACTCCTTACCAGATGATGACAGCGATGCCACCCAAAAGAGAAGAGCATAAAGATTTAAAGGGGCCCTGAAGATTGTTCTTGTAAACAAACAAAGTTCTGTTTACGTCGAGTGTTACTCATCAAAACACACTGTGTGTATCCTTGAGGTCTAAAAAACATGCTGAGTAAATTTCCTTCCTCATGAAACATTTGCAAAGCAGATTTTTTTTAACATTCATATGGTCACGGTCCAGTGCATGTAATGCGGAACCAAAGTTCACAAGCACGAGTCCCGCCTGGAAGCTTTTAGCATAAGAGATGCTTTTTAGTTTTATAGCCTATTGTGACCTGTTGGGCAAAATGCTGCCTCAGTCAGCAAGGATCACCAGGATTTAGTCTGTCTTTGGCGCTACTGTCTGTTCAAAATAATGAAAAGAAATGTATGCATTTGGGTTTTTTCCGCTGCACCAAACCGAACCTCCTAAACCGGGGTATGAACCGAAGCGGTGTACCATTACACCCCTACTATTGGCTCTGTTTAGTCAACATCCTTGTTGTGAAGTGGATCATTGACAGGTTTGATGTAAAGCTGCAGTGATTAGGCAACCTAATATCATGGGAGGCCGTATAAATAGCATGCCATTTCAAGGACGTTCCGCACGTCATGATAATGCATTTTAAGCTTTTTGCGTGTCATTTAACGCCACGTTGTTACTGTGAAATGGTCACAGTTATGTATAGGCAACAAAACTACTTATGGGTAACACTTCATTTTACAGGTCCGCAAATTTCATGGTAATTAGATAATATTATATGCTAAAATAGCATATAATGGTTAAAACAGGGCCCTTAGGCTTGAGGAGCGGCTATGCGCTGCTCTTCATTGGCGGTGGAAAACCAAAACTAATACAAGACAATTCTGATCGGGCACAAATCTCACCATTGTGTGACTCATTGTTTTAGAGTTTTTTAAGAAATTTCAAATAAGTTATTTGCTAATTATTATCTCTTTATCAGCAGACATGGAAATAAATCATATCAATTAACTTTGTATTCTTTTCCTGGAAACGTATTAAATAAATTACCAGCTATTGGGAAATAGCGGAATATAATTATTAAATAACGTTTATAATAAAGTAATTTTCGATCAATTTTGAGGTAAATATTGGGGTAATTTGGCAGTAATTCGGAAGAAATTTCAAATAGGTTACTTGCTAATTATCACCTAATTACCATGAAATTTGCAGACCTGTAAAATGAAGTGTTACCCTACTTAGTTAGGTTTAGGAAAAACATCATGGTTGAGCTTAAAATAAGTACGTAATCTAAGTAAAATACATACGTAAACAACGTAACATCACTCACTCACTCCTCTTCATCCCCTATAGGACATAAGGCTTCAATGAGCTTTCTCCATTGCATTCGGTCCTTGGCAGCATGTTGGGCCTCTCCCCATGACAGGTTCATCTTGTCCAGCTCCTGTATCACAGTTCTGCTCCAGGTGGATTTGGGCCTCCCGGGTTTTATTTTTTCTGGTGGTGTCCATCTTCAGGCAACCCTCGGGATCTGGTCCTGGTCCATTCTCAGCACATGTCCTAGCCATCTCAGACGTCTGTGTGTAATTTCCTTGGTGATGCTCCGGCTACCCGTTTTTGTTGTACAGTTGGTGGTTGGAGATTTTGTTTGGCCAAAAGATCTGGCATATTCGTCTGAGGCATCCATTGTGAAAAACTTCCACTTTCCTCATATCAGTTTTGATCACTCGCCAACTCTCTGAGCCATATAGCGGAACGGACTTGACATTGCTGTTGTACAAGAGCCTCGTAACAACAATGTAACATAAGTAGGGAAAACGTCACTAACATATCTTCAAAATAACTCATCAACACTTTAGTACACAAACACCTGTCTCCTGATTGAAAGTCCTGTATTTGTTTGACCCATCCACCATAAGCAGTCTCTCTCACTTTTTATTCTACATCACTAGCTCTGAGCGTAGCATATCCCCGCGGATACATTTACATTGCAGTCAGTACAGACTGCCATGTATGACATGAAATGCCAAGCCAAAAGCAAGATCGGCACGCGAAATGACTTACAAATTGTAGATGGGTCTTGATGTGGGGATGAAGTGAGGCTGAAAATGTAGCTGAGCCTGCCGGGTAGGCAGGGCGAGCGTCTCCCCTGGGTGGAGTCCAGTGGATGCAGGAACACTAAATCACCAGCGGTCCCACAGTAAACATGTGAGCTTTATAGCAGCTCTGGCTTTCAGAGCTGGATGTCAATATTTGGTCCCATTCCTTGTGGTCGGGGCTGTGACGCATTCAGCCGGAGTTGGATTTGTGCTGCGGCCCTCCACAGGCCGTCCAGCCAGCGGCGAACAAACAAGCTGCTCTACATTAGCCAAATACCCATTCCAATAGCAAATACAATGCCTTATTATCTTATTGACCCAAACCACAAGCCGTTATGAAAAACACTGTGGTAGCAGAAACGACTCTTTGTGATCTGAACAGAGCCGATGCAAAATAAAAGTTGTTTCGATACAACAGTTAAAGGGAAATTCCGTCTTCAAATTCTCTTCCATTGTTAAATCTATCTGGCTGTAAAGTTTCATGAGGCTGTGATTATCCTAGAGGTCACCACAGGTCATTTTATACAGTGAGGTCAAGTTTAACAAAATGCTTTCACTACAATGAAATGTCTCCTATGGGGACAAACATCATTACCCATGAATACAGTATGCAGAAATATTCAAACAAACCATTTTAGAATAGGCGGAAATAACATGTATGTTTTATTCTTCCATTCTATTCTACTCTCTCAGTTCTTTGAACATGCTGAAACATTTATCTATGTCCCACTTTCACTTTTCAACAAGTTTAGTCCAGTTTTAACTTCGACATCTTTTGATGCTTGCTGTGTACTTATTGAGATCACAGATAATACAAATTATAAACCCCCCTTTGGTACATTTGAACTTAATTTCTGATCGGTATCCAGTTTGCCCACAGGACCCCTGAGGATTCATCATTTCAGATACAGCGCCGTGTGTGTGTGCATGAGATCCATGTATGCGTGCAGTATGACACGTTGTGAAAGCACATGATGATTAGCAGCAATTTATCCTTCTTCAAAATCTTAATCTCGCCCTCAGAGATAATTCTGCCCACAAAGCCGTATCAAAGCTCTTGGCCTCTGTTTCCATTTCAGCGGCTTTATCAGAAAGCCCGGCCCTGCCCCATCCAGAGCCTCCAGAGCTGCCCCAGCTTCACCTCTCCTCAACCCAGGCCTCGGTGCGCTCCCTCTGGGTACGGAGCCCTCAGAGCTGGGGCCTCTTTGGTAGCAGCGGCGCCCTCCGGCGCTGTGAGTCATGGAAGATCTGATGGCTTTCTAATGAGGTTTTAAGACCCGATGCCAACAGGCCAGGTGCATGAGGCTGTATAGGTGGGTTTTGCTGCGTGTGTACTTTGTGCAGGGGAGGAATGTGCGTGTGTGTTTACCTGTGTGAACGCGCACATTCATTCAAATTATGTACACCTGCAGGAACAAGTGTGTGTTCGCTTGTGTGTAGGTGCTGATTATGTACATTCAGGTCTAAATCTTTCTTGCGCCTGCCGCAGATGTTAACGGTGGATCACTCATGTTGAAAGATGTCAAAATCGGATTCCTGTAAAATGCATTTGGGGTTTGTATAAAACTCAATTAAAAGCCAACAAAGCTCAAGTGTGAGTGTTTTAACAGGTGAACGTGATGCTTTGTCTAAGTTATTGTCAGTGATCCAGGTTTAACTTGCTTGTATATGCTTGTTTCTGCTCACAGTAAGAGTTGGCGATAACAGACATCGGCCGTTTATTGTCCTTCTTTCACAGTAAACAAGCAAGTCCTCACATCTAAACAACAAAGTAATGTGTCAGTGTTTTCCAAAATGACATATACAACTGTTTCAAAAATGACTGATACGAGTGTTCCCTGAGCTTTATGTTAGATTAAGTGTGGAAAACTAAGGGCGTATTCACACCGGCCTTGTTTAGTTTGGTTGAATGGAACCCTGGAGCATTTACCCTCTCGGTGCGGTTCGTTTGGGCAGGTCTGAATGCAGCAATCGCACTCCGGTGCGCACCAAGATAAGCGAACCGAGACCTCCTTGAAGGGGTGGTCTCGGTTTGCTTCCAAACGAACCGCGGTATAGTTCGGTACGCTTCGTTTGTGGTGAGAACATGATCCGACCTCAATCCAGCCCAACTGGAGAAAGCATTGCGCCTTTCGGGATTAAACCAGCTCCGGTAGCAAGCAGCGCTGTGCATCTCAACACCAGACACCAGACAACATTACTACAACAGAGCCTACGCTTGCCCTCGCTATTCACATCAGAACTAAACAGGTGTAACGTCAGGCTGTGTTGAAGACCACGGGCATACCTGACGGATCTTCGGAAATATTTTCGGCCGATGACCACGTTTCCTCCTGAACTGTCTTGATATGCGCCTTCGGCAACTCCAGTGCATCAATACATTGTTTTCCAGTCGCCTCATTTTCGAACTGTGTCGTTTGCCTTGAGTGAAAAATTGCTACAAGGTAAAAAAAAGCGTAGTTGTCCTTCCATTGTTACGTTCTGGAATTCTGCTCTTCTTTGTTTACTTCTGAGAGATTTCCCGAATGGAAATTCTGACCAATTAGAAAGTAGTTTCTTTGCGCATTAAAATTTTGGTCGCTTGTAAATGGTGCTGTGTGAAAACAAACCAAACTCAAGGCAATATGCAACAATTTGGTCCCTGATTCAGACCAGAGCAAACAAGCTACAGGTGTGAAAACGCCTTAAACCTACTTGGGTAAGATTTGTGAAAGATCTGCTGAATGGTTAAAGGAAATCAATGTTTACTGTTAGCAGGGAAGAAGATGTAATTTGGGGTCTACCATGTCACCCAAATCACCCAACCATCCACCAGACCTCCTCCCTAAGCAGCCCTGTCTCCTAAAAAGTATACTCCCTTACAAAACTGCGTTCACTAATGCACTAAACTGCATTCTCAATTACATTTGGAAGAAAACGTAATTTGTTGCAGATTATGTTTGTCTCCACTATGGGCAGGTGGGAGGTGTGGTGGGTGGATCTGATCATGTCCCGTGTGAAGCTAAAAGTCAACATTCACTTCTTTTACATAACATAACAAACATAGTCATTTTTAGTCAAACCATGATGTTTTTTCACTTCACCTAACCAAGTAGTTATGTTGCGTTTTTTGTAGGGCTGTCAAAGTTAACGCAATAATGATAATGCAAATTTGTTTTAACACCACTAATTTCTTTAATGCATTAATGAAATCGATCTTTCGGAGGATGTAGAGGGCTCAGTTTTAAAGTTAGAGTGAAGATACTGGTATGATATGAAACTAAAACACCTAAACCTCACTATGTCACTTTTTGCACTATATTCACATTTTTAATAGTCCCGTATCTCAGTTGTTACCCTGCACTATATTCATTTTTAACAGTTTCTTCATTTCCTGTTATTTTTATATCTGTTATATTTTTTTGATATACTTTGTATTACTTACTTATGCCTTTCTACTAATATGTTTGCACTATGGAACTGTGATGCTGGAAACCGGAATTTCCCTTGGGATCAATAAAGTTTCTATCTATCTATCTATCTATCTAAAGAATCCATCGGTACCAACCATGTCATACTAGCTTGTCGTGAAGGAGGCTAAATGACGCTCCACACTTGTGCTAAATTTTGGCGAGGAAAAGCTGTCAAGCCATTTTCAAAGGGGTCCCTTGACCTCTGACCTCAAGATATGTGAATGTAAATGGGTTCTATGGGTACCCACGAGTCTCCCCTTTACAGACATGCCCAATTTATGATAATCACATGCAGTTTGGGGGCAAGTCATAGTCAAGTCAGCACACTGACACACTGACAGCTGTTGTTACCTGTTGTTACCATGTTATGATTTGAACATATTTGTTCTGTTAAATGCAGTACCTGTGAGGGTTTCTGGACAATATTTGTCATTGTTTTGTGTTCCCATAATAAATATATACATACATTTGCATTAAGCAATCATATTTGCCCACTGTTGATAAGATTATTAAATACTTGACAAGTCTCCCTTTAAGGTACATTTTGAACTGATAAAAAATGTGCGATTAATTTGCAATTAATCATGATTAACTATTTTAATCGATTGACAGCCCTAGTTTTTTGTTTTGTTTTGTTTCAATCCAATGTTAAATATGTGTTTAAAACTGCGACTGTAAATCGAAAACATGTTTCACTCAAAACGTAATTGAGAATGCAGGTTAGTTGTATGGGAACTTAATTTGGTAGGTGACAGGGTTGCCCTAAGGGCTTGGTCACACCAGCATTTATAGACCTTTTCAAACTTGACAATATAAACATTCTTTGTATTTCCTGTGTCAATGTTAGTTATTGGAGTAGCTGACAGGAAGTAAACTTGGACCAAAGCTGTTGCCCTAGCAACAGAATGGCAATGAAAAGGTCTGTAATTGCGGAATTTCAGACTGAAATCCGCTCAATGCAATGTAACCACCACAATCAGTGGTTTCACATGTGGAGGAGAAGTCAATTTGCACGTAGCGACTTTGGTGAACTTGGACATGCACGTGTTCCACTGACATCTGGTCATTTAGGAAACAGAGAGAACCATAGAGTTGGAAAAAAATCCTGGAAGCATTGCATCCATAAGTTCTTCTTTAGGGCATCTTTGTTAACCAGGACAGCTGCGCAGTCCAAAATACCGAAGGTTTGACATGGAAAGAAATAACTAAACATCACAAGATCTGATCGCACGGGAAACCTAAAACAGAAGTCAGTGGACTGTAAGCTCTGAACAACACCAGTATTCTCCTTTAAGACACACAAAGGACGAGTTATGATTGGATCTAAAATAACACCAGCTTGTAAGAATAAAGGCCCTTCTCATTGCGACCGAGGACAAGCCGTGTGGTCAGAACCCGAGTCTCCGTGCTTCGAAAGGCCAACAACGAAGCGAGGCGAAAGGCCTGCGTCCATGTCAGCGTGTGTGTTTGATTTTGGCCACATGTAAACGAGCCCATTGTGCGAGGAGAACATGGAGAGAGCGGAGCATCCACGAAAATAAACCTCACACAGAAAAGCCCTGTAGTTAGACGGGCCACAGAACAGGCTGCTGGGCTCTGACCCACACCACAGCAGGACACACTCTGTGTGTTTGTGTGTGTGTGTGTGTGTGTGTGTGTGTGTGTGTGTGGGGGGGGGTGGCGGGGGGGGGGGGGGGGGGGGGGGTGTATGATTGTGGCACTGCAGCCAGTCCATGTGTACTGTGGTGTGGTCGGGTTCCCCTGCTAAATTTAATAAGGGTGTCTCTGGTTACATCATGGCCAGGAGAAACAGAGAGAGAGAGACAGGAAGTAGAAAATCTGCCGTCAGCGTTATAATGTCCATTCTGATGGATTAGCGGGTTTAATTCATCTAATTAGTTTACCATAAATTAAAGCTGCATTCATATTTTCTGGCACGTTGGGGGCAGGAGAACTCCACCACAAGCTGACAGACACTGAGTCCTAAAACCCTTAAATGAGTTAGCATTTTAGCACTTTCGGTTCCCTCGTCTCGAAGTCAATGGGTTATAAAAATGTTTTTTTAGGTTGATGTCCGAAATAAGGTCTGTGGTTTAAGAGATTAAAGTTTTGTTCTACCACATAAAATACATCAATAAATACCCCACACGTGGATTTTGAAGCGTCTTTAAAAAAGGCGGTTGCTAACAAGTGGCTAAATGCTGTCGCCGCCCGACGACCTATCCTAACCTTGACTATTCGATGACTATGCCTAACCATCTTGCAAGAGGTTCGCAGATTGTGAGGCAACATCTATAGACACGACCTATAAATTTGTCTAACATATTAGCAATATGCTATTTACACATCCAGCCACACAGAGCAACATTAGCATTCATTTAGAGTCGTGTTTCTGTTCAACTGATGAACACAAGTCCAATATTCACTCTCCTTTTAGCACCATTTTGGTCTCCAACTCCTGGAAGAAATATCTGGTTGCGTACTGTGGGTATATCAGAGCTTGCCTGCTGAAACTAGAGAGTGCTGAGACTGAACCATACAGTAAAGGTGCCGTCAAAGCAAACACAATGAGCTAAAGAGGGCAAAAACCTCCTCAGAGCTGCAGAGCTGGTGATAATTCCCTGTGAGTTAATCACTGAGTGACTCCTTTCACATCATACATGATCATTTGTCATATGTTAATTAAAATAGAAAAGATAATTAATTAATGATCCTCAATTAAATTATCAATTACTAATTGAAGGTTTAGTTATTAATGTAATGAAAATATGAATCAGTATCTCTGTTCTTGACTGTAATTGCTGTCTGGCACATTGTCTTTGTGATGCTTCCACTGAGGAGCACCAAAGTTAGACATTTTCAAATTCTACATGTACCTGTAGGGGCATGTATGGAAGCCCTGAGAGGCAAGGGACAAAAAACAATTGTCTGATCTAAATAGTTTTCTCTCCTGTGTTTGTGAAAAAAAGGTTTTGCCGGGATAATCTTTCTAAGTTCCTTATTTATTTATTTATTTATTCATCTATTCATTTATTTATTTTGATATTTGAATCAAGTGGGGGGAAAAGTTTTGGCAGGTATTTTTTTTTTTTCCTTTTGGTCAGTATAAGTGTTTGTTGTTGCAATACTCATTTCGACCACAAGAGGCTGAAGTTCACCACTACCCCATGTTCTAAATAGGACTAAAAGCATTCATGTTTTCTTCCAGGTGAGTTTTAATTTATCCATACACTCTGTTTCACAGATGCACATCCACATATCCATGATATCCTGGCAAAACCTTTTTTCACCTGTTCTTAAGTCATAAACACAGAAGAGAAAACAATTTAGATCAGAGTTTTTTCTCACTTGCCTTTCAGGGCTTCCGTAAGTTTTATAATTGTTTAGTAAATAGATTTTGAAATTACTTTGTAAGGATTCAGATTTGAATTTGAAAAACTGATTTAATCGTGGATTTAGATTTGATAAAATACTATTAACCCCAATAACTGCATATAACAAGACACGAGTCTAGTCTTTTTTTATTTTTTATTTATTGTATATCCCACATTAGTGTCAAGAATCAGCTGCTGAATTGCATAAAGCCTACTTTTAAATGCAACAGCCAAATTGACATTACCTTTTTCTCTGATTTTTGCTCATGTTTTATTTTCTAGGTTCAGTCTCAGTCCTGACAACAGGCAGCAGTTTGAGAATGCGTCTTCCCAAGTGACTTGAATGTCTGAGTGTCCTTGAAAGCACCAACAATGAGAGTTCTTAAGAGTACTTTTTATCAATTGGGTTATTATTACACAATGCTAAAAGTACAAACTGTTCCCAGTGATAGATTTGTTTATCTCAAACAAGCTCCAAGTCTCTGCCAGTTGATTTTCATAATGCACTGAAATAAATGGAAACAAATGGCTGTCTGGTATGTAGGAAGTCGGTCTGAGAACTTGGCCTGCAACATGGGGTACACCCTGGACCGGTCGCCAGGCAATCACAGCGCTGACACGAGAGACAGACGACCGTTCTCGCTCCCATTCACACATACGGCAACTGTCTTTGGACTTCGGGAGAAAGCCGGAGAACCTGGAGAAAACCTACTAACACAGGGAGAACATATAAAACTCCACCTAGAAGGGCCCAAGCCAGCCAGTGGGTTCGAACCATAGACTGTATATAAAGATTGACGTTGCGTCGACACTTCCTCCCACTGCACAGATGTGAAGCCAAAATATCCCGGATACGGGATCATTAGGAGCCAGAGCCTGCGCAGTATTGATCGGGCGGTTGAGCCGCGGCATCGAGGTCACCCGCCCGAGCCAATCATGAGTCGAGCGCGGTTGCAGCTTATCAGAAAGAGAGACTCACAGTTGCCAATCCCGTCTGAACCCCTTTTCTATAGCATCAAATAACTAATTAAAACCAAACCGATCAGAAAATGAACACTTGAACAAACATCAGCGTGATAAGAACTACCTAAAATGACAGAAACCATCTTTGGGAAAAAATTCATTACACGTGTACTTAGACTTTTTAGTGTCCCATCCACTAACATGGAGGGGGCGGGCTTTATGAGCTATACTGCAGCCAGCCACCAGGGGGCGATCCAGATGTTTTGGCTTCACTTTTTGGGGCGCTGTCATGTCATCCATCTTTATTTACAAAATATTAGTTGATGAGCTAAATCATACAAACCCACCATGTAAGGTCCTACAAAACTGGCGGGGTCACTGTGGCATAACTTTCATGCAAATATATGACTCTTGTTTCACATTAGTACAGCACTATAAATATCCATTCCCTTGTATGTATGTGTGAGAGTGTGAGAAAGAAAGATGCTCAGGAAATGAATCACGTCCTGTGTTAATCTCAGAGAAGAATGTTCATAATAAGCAAGCGGTGGAGAGGGAAGGTCATATCTGGGTTTTACAAACACACACATACAGTACACAAACACATAAAAAATATAAATAAACTTTCAACACCTGCCTGATCTTCTGTGGCGGCCTCCTCATCTCCCAGCACGCTTCTTTATTTATCAGCGGAAGCTAAAGTGATAAGCCCACAGCTGTTCTCCCAGCACCTACGAACACACACACACACACACACACACACACACACAGTTTTTCTGACAGCCATATGTTGCACTGGCCAAAAGGTGTCAGCCACCAGTGGCGTCTTAGAAAGAGGCCGAGGATACAAAAGTCAGAGTAGCAGCAGTGTAACTTTTTGTCACTTTAAGTGATGAGGTTCTTCAATAAGATTGCTGAAACAATATGTAGTAGAGTATGCAAAGTCATTCTCAGAGTGTGTATGAGTGTGTGTGTGTCAGACAAAGTCTGGGACCTGAACGAAAGCCCTCGGTGCTGCGCAGACAGGCTCCTGGCCCGCTGTGGACACATTAATCACAGGTTATAATTAAATGTCTCCATCTCTTCACCCAGAGACAAGATGGGAGCTGAAAGGGGCCACAGCTGCCATCCGCTCACACTGCAGCCAGGCCGGCCGCCCAGAGTTCAGCCCGTCCAGGTTCTGATGCTGGATCAGCTCACCGCTCAGTCACCACAAAACTGGCGGCGTATCGCACAGAGGGGAAATGTGTCAAACTCATCCTGTCTTTATTTTCGTTCTCCTAAAGCCTCAGATTTGGACTCTGTTGGCTTTAATGAGTATATATTTCAGTATATTACATTTATTATTGTCATAGGAGGGTACTTAGTAGTGCATCTTAATGGCCTCTATAGCTGTTATGGTACCAGTGTGATATTCCTAAAGAGAGTTATGTTATGTCTGCGGAGCGGTGCACCTTTCGAACAGTCTCTCCTCACATGCATTCACGGTGTTGTATTCAGTTATACACGCAACAAGTGAAGGAAGCAGGTGCGTAAAGAATGAAATGGAGAGTTCGAGAGAATTCAAACCCTACCTTTCTGCACACCTGGCCAATCACTGCATTATAAGGGCAAGATTGTGGGATTATCTGTTTCCAAAAGTCACAAAAAGTTTTGGAAGCGGTCGCCCACCATGTGAAAGGTGCTATTAGATGATCAAAAATTGCCTTTTCTTTGCATACTCAGGCCTAACGGATTAAAGGAACAATCCCTACGATTTTCATTATTTAACTCTTTTACACTATTTATGAAAAAAAATATCAGTAATGTTCATTTAATGAAATTTACCATACACTGTATATAAGAAGTCACAGTGACGTCACCCATTGGTTTGTGGACTACGGTTCTGAAGCCTCGAGTTCGTCATTTTGGCTGTCGCCATCTTAGTTCTTTGCAACCAGAAGTGACACGAGAGGGTGGAGCTAAGTACAGCCTGACGCTAAATAAGACATTTTTAGGCGACCAAAATGTTACAATTAACTTTCATGAACTGAAAACATACTGTGAAAGGGTTAAAGTTGTAAGACGAAAACACGTGCAACTCCCAAACCGGACAACGCCGTGGTAGCGACCTGTCAATCACAAGGTAGCCACGCCCTAAAGCATCCCCTGCTTTATGGTCTATTTGACTCTAAATGGGACCATAATGTACTAAATGAACATCATGCTGTATTGAAGAAGACTTGAAACTAGCGATTGAGTCCATAAACTCATGTTTACAATGTTTACTGAGGTAATAAATCAGGTGCGAAGTAGGCTCATTTTCTCATAGACTTCTATACAATCAGACTTCTTTTTGCAACCAGAGGAGTCGCCCCCTGCTGGCTATTAGAAATAATGCAAATTTAAGGTACTTCAGCATTGGCTTCACTTCTCAGACTTGGAGGTATTTTGCACACTATAATTGCGTGTTGGACAACATTATTGACTGTCTTCTCTATTAATACAATGTGAATGAATGCTCTGAGCTCAGGGTTTGTTTGGCAGTGCCCCCCAGTGATTGTCACAGGTGTGATTTAGAATTTAAATCTGGGACCTGTATTGTTAAACTGCATTTGCTGTTACCATCAGTAAATGCTGTTGCCAGATCAACCAAGACTTAAATGTTAAATACTGTAACTTTAAGATACTTTTCCTTGTATTTCCTATAAAGTATTCTAAAAGGGACTTAAGGGCTTAGATGGTGTCTAAGGCACTTAATCATGCCCTTGTCGATATTATCCATACAGTTTTCCTACAGGAATGTTCTAATGTTTTATTGTACTGTACTTAATTTATTATTTGTGCCTCTTATTCCTCTTATGGGATCGTACATGCAGCAGGAATCTAACGGTATAATGAATGAAAACATAGATAATAAAAGCTGAAAATTGTTCAGCGTCTCTATGATCTTTCGCAAGACTACCACAGTTCTTTGTCCAAACCGTTGTTTATTAAAATGCTCTGTATCAAATCATGAACAAGTGACAGCCCAGACCACTTTTATTGGGATGAAATGTAATGCTCTGATGGATGCTCCACAGAAGAGTGCAGGGGAGGCGTGCGCTGAATGATGATGTCCTGTTTAGAGACGATGGAGCTCACATCCGAACCGAAGCAGCCTCATAATTAGGAAGTGGGGTCTAAAGCCTTCATTCCAGGGAAAGAGGAGAGACATAAATATGTAGACTGTGGAGCAGCGCACGTGCTACTGATTCAGTCATCTTATAAGGACAGAAACCTAGTTATATCATAATTCAAATTTAACAGTATTGTATACCAGAAAGGCCATTACAAACTCATTATTACAACTAATAGTTGCCAATTAGCAGCACAGCCAACAGCAAATAATTACAGATAATCATTATACAATGGTAACATTCATTTCTCACTGCAGGCAGTAATGCTCAACTGTGATTTGTGAAATCACAGCCGTCACAGCTATTGTCCTTTTCTTGCTACAGTACCTCCGCCAACACTCTCTACACTCAAGTGCAGAAACATAATGAATGTCAGGTTGAACTGACACAAAAGTCACCCAAATTTCACTGGAACCGCAGAGTCAGCTTTGCTGACAAATGGGTAATGCATCAAATCTGGAGCCACTTAAATAACGATGGCTCGAATTAGACTTGAAAATGTCAGATTCAGTGTGATTTTTTTTATGTACTGTTTTTTGGTGTTTTTCTTTTTGACAAAACAATAATATGCAAAATAATTCAGGTAAATAGCAGCAGCACATACAGAGCAGATATAAGTGGTACAATAAAAATACACATGAGGAGCATAAAATAAGATTAAAGGACAATTATATTAAATAAATAAATACAGGAGTACATACAGATAAAAACAAATTCAATCGGAGGTTTCAAGGAAAAAGGTTTCATCATTTTTCAATAGCATAATTGTGTTTGTTGTTTAGTAAACTGACTGAGTTGATTAGTTCAATTCTAAGAAAAAAAGGTAACAATTTAGGAAGTGATTTAGAAAAGTTCTGTTTGTGAATGAAACATTTGGTATATAGAATATTTCTGCATGTACTATACTGTATAGCCTATTATGCTGCTGGTATGAGGTAACAGTATTTAGTTCACATTCATTGTTTATTATTTATAGCTTTATTATTGCCTATTGGCTGAAACTGATCAAAACTGATCTGTTTTGATGAGCCCTGGAAGGCCTTGAAGTGTGACTTTATGGGACCTAATGTACTTCTGTGTCTCTCATACCCTCAGCATTATCATGGGATGTTTTGGTGTATTGTACTACTTAATTTCTTGCTTTATACTTAAAATATATTGCATCTGTTGTAGTGCTGTAATACTACAGGAACTTGTCTAACAGTGAGATTATTGTAATTTTCTATGATATAATTCTCATTTTTAAGCTCCTAGTGTCCACATAATGTCCCTATGGGAGCTTGCAGTGCATCTCCAGTCTTAATTAGCGAATGTAAAGTGACTTCATTGTACTTAATAGAGTTGTTTTTGGTCTGATGGAGTCATTCCTAAAGGATTTTGCAATGCGTGTGTCATAATGAATAATGACTTTATAGTGACTGTTTGGACTAAACTGCATGCATAAACTTGTGGTTGTAACTATATCATCCCTATTGGAACATCTTGTAGCAGCTAATCCTAGGGTAAAATAACCATGAGTCCACAGTGACCTTTTTGGACTTAATTACATTTTAATATAAACCATAATATCCCTCCTGTAACTTTTTTGTAAATCTGTGGTACTGAATAATGGCAGTGTAATGACCTCATCTCATGGCCATTACAACCCACTGTAGGAACCACTGCTCTGTCATTTGCCTCCATTGACTTAAGTGACAACAGAGATGTTTTCCCCTCTTCTTCATCTTCTTCATCTTCTTCTTCTTCTTAAACCCACATTGTGTAGGAAAGAAAAGCAGAATGAGAGGGGCCAAATAATTTTTTTCCTTGCTGTGGGGATGAAGCACAAACAATTTACTCATGCCTCCAGATGCTCTCTGGATTTATCCTTTGATTTGCTGACCACCAGCCTCTCTTTTCAAAAGACATTGTAATTTAAGAAATGACACAACGAGAGCAGGAGATTTTTTGGACGAGCCAATTTCTTGCGGGATGGGGAAGTAGGGAGAGCGATGATGAAAACACAACGTCAAAAAACTACAAAATGGGGAGATTCAGTGTTTGTTTTGTATTTTATGATTATTTTATGAAAATTATTTGTCACTGTCGCTCATTTACCCTCAAGTTATCTTAAATACACCGCGTTAAACACAGCGAGCTCCCCCCTCACCTTGCTGTTGGTACAGCCCACAGCTCCTTTTGATAGCTACAGCGTCAGGAACTAGAGCACAACATGTTGGAGACCGGAGCCGAGCTGCTGTTCCTCAGAGTTCACTTTTTAATCCCGGGTTTGTCGCGTTATCACACAGAAGAAGAGGAGGAGGAGGTCGGAGAGAGAGAGAAGGGGCTAAAAAAGTCAGTCATGGTTTTGAGGTTAGCGTGAAAGCCGGAGCCCGTTGATATTTAACTGTGAGGAGAAGAAGAAGAAGAAGTAGAAGAAGAAGAAGAAGAAGGGGAGAAGAGGGAAAAGGGAAGCCCGGAGAAGCGAGTCTAAAGCGGGGTACAAGATGCAGCTGGCCGCGGTGCTGCTATGGGGCTCCATGGTAACTTTGCTGCTCAGCCAGAGTCCAGGTAAGAAAATGTCGTTTTAAGAGTTGAAACGGCGTGTTTGGAAGAGGTGAACGGAGCTATTTCTTTTTGTTGCACTGACTGTTTTTGTTAACAGTGTTTAGTTTTCTGTGAACTGGTTTGACTCGTAGAAACCCTGCAGCCAAGTTTCCCCCCATATTAGAGAGCGCAGTTTAGGTGGTTTAAAATAGAAACTGTAGTGGAAAATGTGTCCGAGCTGTTTTAAATCGTGTTTGACATGCTGGTGTGTCGATGCCGATCAGATCTGCAGCAGTTCGTCTCTTTATTTCACTTGAGAAAATGTTGCTTTTTCATTTTATAAATTCTTTTTTTGTTTTATGTTTTATTGTCTTAAATCTTATTTTTTGCACACTGTATCCTGCACGCCAGGTAGCCCCTATATATACATGCTGTTGGTAGTATATGGATATGAGATGTTGTGGTTCTGTGAACTGTGACTTGGATTTTATGGGTTTTTGGAAGGTTTTGTAACTGTTTTTGTTGGTGTTGCATGCAGGTTAGGTTGTGTACTACTACTACTACAGTATGAGGGGTGTATTATGCATATGTCTGATGTCCTGTCAGATCTCTACCTTCAGGCAGATTGCCTTCAACTCTGATGAGGGAATAAAATCCCAAATCAGTTAGAATGCTGGTTAAAGTTGTGGCTCGTTGCAGATACCTAGAAGACATGCAATGTACGAAAGACAACATGTGATGGATTTTGTGCTCTTAGCTGGTAGAAAGTTCTGTACAGTCACTTAAAAATGCACTTTTCACTTGTCTCTGTTATGCAAAAACTGTGTCCTTGGGATATGACAGCAATGTTGGTGGATGCAGCCTTTATTTTTCCATTCAGATTTATATATATAAAAAAAAAAAGAACCAAGCACACTGCTAGTGTAGAGTCGACTGTGATTGCAGGTGAACTGCGTTGTTTATCTATGATAACCTACATCCTGCCCCCTCCCCAAACCCCACACCCCCAAGCAGCACTTGTAATAGGTCTGAGTGATTTCCACCACCCCCTTCCTATGTTTTCTCTAACACCTTGTATTTACAACATGTTAGGACAGCCGCTGGAATGCAAAGACCCTACGTAAGCTATTTCTAAACACACACACACAGCGGCAGTATGCACACACAGTCACACAAACACACACACACACACACACACACACACACACACACACACACACGGGTGCTGTACTCTCTGACATGATATGAAAAGATTTACCCTACAGGATAGCAAACATTATATCTGTAATTGGCTGGTTGGACCCCAAAAAGGAAGGTTGCTGTAATTGCGGCGACTCCTAAATGTCACCAGGAGACTGTCTCCGAAATGTCAGCCAGATAAGATTCAATATCCAATTGAAAACAAAAGCTCACCCTGTATGATCCACATCCTATTTATAGTTGGGTCTTTCATCCTTTCAGATATAGTTATCAACATTCTCCCCCCGCCTCCCCTCTTTATCTGGGGCGGGAAGGGGAGGCCGTGCTCCTTTGATAATGGACTTGTTCTGTCATAAAGCAATTAAGTCCGCCGGGCCTGTATCATGTCTTAAACACATCGCCGTCTGTCGTGCGTGAGTGTGAGCTGCAGCTGGTGGCATTTTTCCATTGTGGCACAACATACAGCTCAACTGATAGTGTTTTCTTTTTGTAAGGCCAGTGCGTGATAAAGGGTGTTTAATTCCAATTTTCAATTCAAGATATTTAAATGCGATGCCAGGAATTCCAAATATAACATTTTCCTCTCAGAGTTTTATTTTTGTCCGGGTGGAAAATCCTCAGAAATAGCATTTAAACCCTTCATGACAGTGACAGTCAGACTCGCAATAATGACATTATTTTAGTGGCGCTTAAAGACAGGGATCTCATACCACAGCTATCCAGCGGTTGGGAAACTCCAGGACACATGAAAAAACAACACAGATACATATATCTTTGAACATTGAATCAACTAAATAAAATGTTCAAAGCAAAAATGAAATTCCAGTGGGGGAATTATTATAATAATAATAATTATAATTAGCCACAAATATTGGCAAAGTGATGTATCGTTTTTAATCAGCTGTTTATTCTCTTGACTCTGTATTACAACATATGGGCTCATGGAAAGATGAATTAAGTGGTAAAGGCTATCATTTCTAAGCTGTGTACTGTGAATGGCATTATAAAGACCAGCCGCCGGTCCCAGCTGACAGTAGATGACCCGGGGCTACGATTTATTACTCTGCCTGCCTGTGTGTGTGTGTGAGAGAGAGAGCGTCTCCAACATGTGTGCGAGGTCAAGATGCCTCCTCAGCTCAGTCTAGTGGCCTCGCAGTAATAGGCTGAGTTGGTTTTAATGGCGTGTTGGGGAGTGTCTCTTACGGTTTAATGATGCCGTCTGGGACAGGACAACCCCTCACCCGCTCCCTGCGAGCCCCACTGAACCCTCCTCATTTACTCATCAACTATCGATTGGATTCACAGGTTGAGTCAGAACTTTTGGTGTCGTTCCACTGAAGGCATCGCTACACATTTAGATCACATTTTGTACTTACATTAAAGCATCATTGACGGATGAATCCATAATCCAATGTTGGGATTGGGATGAAATATTCAACTCGCATCGCGATCCTTCTCCTGCTGCAGAACTGAGCAGGACTACAACACTGAAACAGTGCTGCTGTATGAATCTGACAGCTGGGCATCTGTCCAAAAAACTCCTTCCTTGAGTGCACGGGGTTGGTTGGTTTTAGCTTCTGACTGCAGCCAAACAAAGAAGCAGAAGAAAAGAAAAGGGGTGACAGGGAAATACAAGGAGAAGTGGTGGGCTGCAGTTAGTTACATCATTAAAAAAAATGTCCATTGCAGTTTCCCAGAATTCAAGGCTACATTTTCAAATAGCTTTTGTACCAGCTAAGAAGTCCGAAAAACCCAATGGTATTTAATTTAAAATGCTATAAAGCCAGACAAAAGCAGCACCACCTCACCTTTGAGATGCTGAAAGCGGTGAATGTTTTGGCATTTTTACTTGATAAAAGGCTTCAGTGAGTTGTAGCGGAGGTGGGTCACCTCACCAGAAATAAAGAGAGCCTTTGCTAACTTGAAATAATTAGCAAACTTTTGATATTAAACATTAACCTTCAGGGAAAAAATAGCAGAGCAAATGCCACACTTCAATAAGTATAGCTGTTGTCTAGGTTGCAATCTATTAATAACAGTAAATTGATCACAAGTCAGACAAGTAAGGAGTATTGAAAACTTCTTTTGTTGAACGAAAGAAAGGATTTTGTAGAAGATGTTTGTATTAATTAAGGTAAGGTGTTGAATAGGTATCGTTGTGGTACAGAGAGGCAAAGTCCCGCCCCTTCCGGTGGACCACCATGGGACCTTATTTTGGAAAAAAATATGTTCGGTAGTCAACGGAGAGAGACAAATGTTTTTTGATCCCGTTTGAATTCCGTCATGAATCACACATATGATGTTTGTAGAAAGTCTCAGTTTATCATAGTATCATTTAGTTTTGTGTGAAACCGCTCAGTGAACTAAATCTCTCGTTTCGCACAACATGCGTCACCAACTCTAGCTAGATAGCTAACTTAGCCATGTCCACGCACAAATGAAACATTATTTTACCTCATGTATTTTATCCAGCGACTCCTGGTCTTTTATCAGCCTGGAAGAGAAAGAACGATAAGACACCGTTGCTGGTGTGAGTACATCCCAGTATTAATCACACAGGCTTCGTAGCTTCAGAGAGAGAGACGTCACTACGTGACTTTTGGGTGTGTAGTCTTTCTTATTAGTATTTTCACAGTCTGATACTTCAACAGTTTTACAACAAACTACAACCTTCATGACTTGCAAACTTATCTTTTAAATTGACAAACATCATTTGTGTGATTCATGGCTCAATTCAAACGGGATCAAAACAAATATTTGTCTCTCGTTGTTTGCTGCCGTTCGTATTTTTTCCAAAATAAGGTCCCATGGTGGTCCACCGGAAGGGGCGGGACTGAGCCTCTCTATTGGTTTTCGGCACCAAAACTCAAGAATCGTATCCTCACTAGTACATAATAAAGTACTTCTTTAGTATAGTTTAACCCATACAAAGCCCCAGAGATGAGGTGCGTCAGGATCTGTCACATCTCCGCTTTGCTATCACTGCAGAATTATTTCATGGTTATTGAAGATGTTGTTGATAAACTTTGTTTTGATCGACTAATCATTTCATCACTGGTGGTAATTGAAAGGAGAACAGAAGAAGTCAAAAGAAGAAAATCGCAGACGTAAGACTAGCATACAGTAGGAGTAAGGCTGCATTCACACTAGATCAGGCGTTGTGGCGATTCGCCGTAAGGCTGTGCGGAGGTGTAGGAGAGCCACACTAATGGCCCATTAACTGCGACGATTAACGTCTTTCTTTTTTCCTCATGGCTGGGCTGTAAAGTTTGGTTACGTGATTGGCCACTGCAGTGTGACATCTGGTTGCGTTTCTCTGAAAGTTGATTATTTTTCTACTTTTCCGCCGCAGACCGCTGCGTTTTATTTCGGCACCCCATGCGGCAGCCACAGCCCAAATGCACTACCCCGATTCAAAATGAATGGGATAACCTGCGTTGAGGTAGGGAGTTTGACCTTGTGCTTGCTCTGCTCTGCGGGGCAAGTTGCTGCCGGTCGTTGTGCCCTTGCCTGCCGCCTGTATCCCTTCATCAGATTGATTAGTCCCCTGACACTGTCCTCCTCTTCCTGAACTAACACACACTCACACACACTTTCTTTCACTTGTGGCCTTTTCACAGAGTCCTCAGGCGTGTTTTTTGCGTACCCATCAAGCATTACAATGTCAATTTATGACTTTGTCTTGCGAAATCGCTCCAACACCACAATTGATGAAGTGTCCACAGAGTAATTGTGTTGGTATTAATGGTGTTGCAATGTTGATATTGCAGAATAACTCAGATCCTACAGACAGATTTATTGCTCGCCACGAGTTGTTTTTGGTACAGATTCCACTCTGCAGGCGACGATACTTTGCTCCGACAGAGAGAGGTTGTTTTTGAGGATGTGGCCGCGGCTCAAGGTCTATGAAACGGGACTCCTTTGTCTGTTCTCCCGGCAGGGTTTGATTGTTTTGGCATATATGCACGTTCACCTTCCACTCTGGTGACTTTCTTCAGGGGCTTCAGGGGGAAGGACGAGGGGTGAAAGTTTCAATAATGGACGTGAGACTGGAGCTGCCGCGTTGGATGAGTGTATGTGATTTTTGTATCCTGAGTGAATGTGTGTGTGTGTGTGTGTGTGTGTGTGTGTGTGTGTGTGTGTGTGTGTGTGTGTGTGTGTGTGTGTGTGTGTGTGTGTGTGTGTGTGTGTGTGTGTGTGTGTGTGTGTGTGTGTGTGTGTGTGTGTGTGTGTGTGTGTGTGTGTGTGTGTGTGTGTGTGTGTGTGTGTGTGTGTGTGTGTGTGTGTGTGTGTGTGTGTGTGTGTGTGTGTGCCCTCCTCTGGTCTAGCTGGTTAGGTTGGTGTCAGCCAGGCTTTTGCTTTCTCCAGGGGAAGGCAGACTGGGCCACCTGATACCCCCACTGTGCTTTGTGTGTCTCTGCTGAGGGGATGGAATTGCACCTCCAAGGTAGCAGTGGAGGTAACCTATGATTACTTGATTCGAAGCCCCCCCCCCCTTCAACATTCCCATGTGGATAAATGTCAGACCCCCCCACTCCGCTCCTCATGTTCCTCCACCTTCCTATAAATCACCTGGCTCCCTCCCTGCGATGCCGGCCTCCTCTGCGAGAGACCCCCGGGCGGGCTCTCGTCTTTGGGGTCGTTTCTGATTTCAGAACATGATGCCACGGCCCCGGGGCCCATTTCAATTATGTTCACAGCGCTAATATATGTCACAGATGTCCGCTTTGAGAGAGCGCAAGCAAGCAAACAAACAAAGTCAACCGCTGGCAGCCCTCCGTGGAGAGCAGTAACAACAGCAATGGTCTACTGGTGACAATATGTGTTGTAAATCCGTTATACTATTTTTGCTGCTACTTTCACAGACTACAAGGGTATGAGAGATTGCCACCAAATAACCTGATGTTTGAGAGAATTCTTAGGGCAGTTCAGCTCCTTGGTCTTTGACCAAAGGAAATCTAAAAGGCTTAAAGGCCCTGACACACTAAGCCGACGGTCGGCCGTTGGACAGTTTGCGAGCATTGGTGAGCGTCTGTCGGCCTAATTTTTGCATTGCGTCTGGCATCGTCGGCTCTAGTTTTTTCGGCTGATTCAGCATGTTGAATCGGCAGCGGCGCCCGTCAGTGAGAGAAATCACCCTGATTTGGCTGTTCAGCTTAAACAAATCAGTGCACGAGAAGAGAAACAAAAGTGAGGAAAGCAGGCACACAAGTAAAGTCAAGAGGATAAACACAGAGGGCTTTCATCTTCATCTCATCTGATCATTCCAATACACGGATATTTTCACAACAACATGGTCTTCTGGAATGAAGCTAAGTGGCGAGTGAGAGTGGTGTGAAAGTGGTCGCCGCTTTGTTTCATGTACGTATCATAACAACGGTGTGTATATCCGCCGTCCTTGGTCTTCTGGTTTCACTTTTTGAATGACGAATACAGACAACCGCTGCCTGCCGGTGTGGAGAGTTATTTCATCTCACGTGGTAGTTGGCCGTCGGCTGTAGTCTTTGCGGTGTGTCGGCCTTCGTAGCCGCTAGTTCTTTGATGTCGGGTTGGTGTATCTGGACCTCAAGATTTTAATATTTAGCACAGGGACAACAGATGAAAATTAATCTTCCAAACTACCAATTTACAGTTTTTCTGTTGAGCATTCAGTAAAAAGCATCGGGTCTGTCGGCAGCTGTGGGTCGCAATTAATCGTAGGCTTGGTGTTTGCCATGTGGACAGGAAGAGGTAGGGATCAAAGTGTCCTTGAGCGAGACACTAAACCCCAAATTGCTCCCAATGGCGTAGCAATTGGCCATCGGTGTGTGAGTGTGAATGAGAGACAATGTGCTACATAAATGCAGTCCGTTATCGTCTGGAGCTGGTATTATTCTTAAAACGCATATTACAAAACATAAAAAATGTAGGTTTCAGTTTAATGAACATTTCATGTTTGAATTCCTAGAGCAAAAAAACCTCCCAGAGACAGATTCCCATCACCTTTTGATGACAGATTTTCTCTCTGAATCCTCAGGTAACACGAGAAATATGCCCACAGGGTACAAGTTAGTTCAACAAGACGTCTGTGATACTGTTACTATCTACTGTCTTTCAAACATGTTGTTACATGAAATCGAGGCCACGTCACCGTAGAGGTTTGGTATCAGAAGGGACTTTCGTCGTTTTTTAGGCCATGTATGAATCCGAGTTCCTCGGGGGTTGCAGATTATTGGAGAGACTGTAATAAACTCTGGTTCTCTGTCTCAGCGGGGGTCTGCTGTGGAGGACAGAAAGATAAGCAGGGCTGGAGACTCGCTGTCTGAGCACAACCAGGGGAGGGGGGGGGGACACAAAGACATTTTGAAGGACACACACTTGTGCAGATCCATAGTAACTTAATTCTTAAGGGAAAAAGCATCTGCAGGGATGCTGATGATATTCTGGCAAATTTGGTCAGTGTGAAATGATGGCATAGTTTTTTTTTTTTGTGTGTGACGAAAGGCCTCTTTTCGTCCCCAAATGTGGTTTCAGCCATTCATTAAATATAAGCCACTTATTCCCGTGTATTGTCTCGTAACCAAGACCTCATGGGATCCTTTTTGCAGACAAAAAGGAGACATTTATCTGATGCCAGTGTCTGTATGGGTTCAGTCTACTGAGTGGCGACTGGGGATTTGTGCAGCCATATTTTCAGCGTGTCTAATGGCTTAAACCGCCTAGAGGGCCACACACAAACATATGGTTTGGGGATGACTTTTGTCTCCGGCCAGTAGAAACATCTGAACAATTTTTCAGCGCAGGACAGTTGTCCCCTTGTCATTTTTTTGGGGCGGGGGTGTCCAATAAATCTTGGAAATGAATGGCCAGTTGAAAGTTTTATCTCTGAATAGACATCAATGAATCATGAACATCCCTCCTGTTGGATGATCATCTCTTAACAAGTGATGAAACTCCTTAGATGGCCGATTTGTTGTTGTTGCAGCAGAAGAATTCAATTATCCAAAATTGTCCAGGATGTTTTTTGATTTGTCAAGATTGAGAGTAAACGCACAGGGGAAAGCTTTTAGAAAAATTGGAAATATGGTGATATCCTACTAGGAGTGAAAGAAAATATTGATACACTCGAGTATTGCAGTGTTTTGCGATACTGTATATCGATTCTCAAAAAACGTCTTAATGAATAGTTTACATGCAAAGATTTGTGGCAAACAGTGGCTCAGATTGCACAACAAGTAGTGCTATGATGTTGGATGTTACAGGGACTGTGATAAATGTAACTGCAGATCCCACTGTTCTGATTACATAGAAAAGTAACCTCAGATTTTATGCATATTGCAGTGTTCTTTATACTATGACAATGTTCCTAAAATTAGACAAAAAAAAGACACAATATATCCCCTTGTTTACAGTATTGCAATATATTGAATCCTAACCCCTGTATCGTATCACCAGATTTTTGCCAATACACAGCCCTGTATCCTACTGTGTCTTTTTCTTATTGTCAACAAATCCCATGATCCTTTGCCTTTGTAGCCAAAGATTATAAACGTATTCCTTCGTGCCATAGATCCATCGTTGTCAGAAAACCTTACTAAAAATACATCGAGTCACATCGTTGCACTGGATGATATGTTCCTGAATTATTATTATTACTACTAACATGGCCACTCAATCCTGTACACACCATCGTCGTCACTAGATATAATAAACTTTATTGATATAGATACCCACTAGAGCACCAAATGTTTCTGCTGCTGAAAATAGTCCACAACAAGTGCTCACTGTTTCCCTGTTTGAGTATTGTTTGTTAAAAAACTGAAGCCCCCAGCTGCCTATTGGATATAAATAACTCCAGAGACGGAGACAGACAGGCTTCTTTTACTAACTGGACGTGGCCTCATTCACTGCCGCCGAGGTCACGGACGTGTGTGTGCGTGCATACATACTTTCTACTACAGCAGCCTCATAGAACGGGACGCTTTTTCTGTTAATTGATGTCAGAGCTGTGACTCCGGTTTTTGTTTCTCTGCACAATATTCATCACACACACACTAAAACACACACACTTGCTTCCTCTCCATTAGTATTTGGCACATCTTTCTCAATGGAAATCTATGTTTTGAGTATTAAACACACTGCCTTAAGGCTTCAAAATATTTGTAGCTTTCTCCTTCCTCCTTCAGCTTCGATTCACAACAGTCTCAATCAGACCACTCCTGCAGTGTAATTCATTAACTCATCCTCTGTTGATCCAAAAGTTCCAAATAATCGGCATTTCACCAGAAAATAGCATTGCACGCTAATAGCATATTTTGCGACATTGTAAACTGCTGTGATTCCAAGCTGCCGGAGTAAGCTGCAAACTTTTCGGTGCCACCTTTTCAAGGTTTTTCTTTTACTTTTTTGCAACACAGCTGCCTTTGTTCTCAGATGGGGATTTGTTTTCCTTCTTTTTTTTCTGTTTTCCTGATCATATCTCTGCTCCTCTCGTGCTCAGCACTTTAAACTCTTCCGGGGTTGCTTCTGGTCACCATCTTTAACCGTCCTGCCCACCCTCTCTCTGTTCACCAGTGGTGGTCCTGCAGATGGGGGGGCCTGCAGCTGTCTCATAGCTCACCTCCAAAAGGTGCCTGAATGAAGGCCCCCCCGTCTCTCTCAACACGCCTGTATGCACAAACAAGCCCGTTCAGCCAAATGCTCAGGAACACACACAAACACACCCACAGCTTCCATCTCAAGCTACAGATAAGATTAGAGTGCGATATGATTTGACCCCCCACACGCACTTCACTCGGCATGCTTTCTCTCCAAACACACACACTTGTGAGTGTCAAGTCCTGTAACACGTCAACAAATCCTGTACATTTACACTGTTGGTAACCTAATGAGAGAGAGAGCTTAAAGGCCTGATGTATCTGAACAATAGGTGAATTCTGTAGGTGTAATTCTGTCTTTTCCAAATCTCATGTTTAGCTGCTGTCCATGTATCATCTGATGTCGGCGTGTGGCTCAGCTCTGTAGAGAAACAGCTGAGCAGACTTGGGTAACTTTCCGATCACACCACGTACAGTATGAGCACATGGTGGATCAGTGTTGCCTTTCCTTTCCCCGAGACTCTACAACTGCGGGGAAGCACCTGCTACGTATCTGATGTCCCTCTAGCTGTTGAAACCAGGATGAGGCACGCTGCAGCACCTATGGAATTAAAAGCACGTCCAAAGAAATGTCAGACACACTCTCAAAAACCTGATTTAATGTGACACCGATTTCCAAAGGCTACAGTGTCTGTTGAATGTTTGGCTCAAAGATAAAAGTGTAAGAGTGGATAGCTGACAGATTTGTTTTATGTCTCATAAAATAATGTATATATATATATATAACATAGTTGCAGAAATCTACACAATTCAAAAGTCTGGCGCTGTGACACTTATTTTCTTCATTGATTTAATGTATTGATTTCTCTATTGATTATTGCAATTAGTTGTTTTTATTCTATGTAAGGGATAATGTACAGCGTGCCTCTCATTATTAGGAAATGAACCATGGCAGGATGAGTAGGTCTTGAATCACCATGAAGGGTTTCATTTCACAATAATGACCGGCTCGCTGTACATTATCCCACTTATTACACGACTACTTACTAAAGAGATGAATAATTTGAAAAATGTAAAAATTATTTTATTGCTTCCACTAAGAAAAAATAGTCCTCTCGCTGCGTACAGAGATCAGAACTGCGTTCATAGGAACGGCCTGTTTTTCATGGCAATGGTCTGTCATAATTAAATACCGCATGCTGCAATTTACCAATCAGAATTCAGTATTCAACAAAGCCTTGTGATACATTTTTTTTATAAAATAGTGAAAAATGCTCATCACAGTTTCCCAGTGCTCAAGGTGACGTCATCTAATGTCTTGTTATGTCCGATCAACAGTCCAAACACATAGATACTCTATTTATGATATAAAACAGAGAAAACAGCAAATACATTTCAACTGGAACCAGGTAATATTTGGCTTTTTTGATTTAATAAATACTTAAAATATTCATGGATTTAGCCTATCAAAATATCTGTCAATAGACCCATTTCATTTCAGCACTACAAAAATACATGTACCCCCAACCAACGTGGATTCAATATGTGTGTCCACAAAGACAAAAATATATAGCACATGCTATATATTTTTCTTTGTGGACACATCATGCTGTATTTATGCTATATATTCTTGTCTTTGTGGATTCAAATATATAGCAAGATGTGCTGATAGATGATCATATTATTGTGCTTTTGCAATCCACTATAAAATGCAAATATGCGTTTAACATTTAAAACTAAAATATGACATAAAACTGAATAAACCCTGCTCCCTCCAGAGTATTTTCCGTACGTCGTTATCTTTAGATCTTCGACAAAGGACTCCCTAAAAAACACCAGCTGTGTCTGGTTACTACTCTTACGTACTGCTGTGAAGTCACATTTTTGGGCCAGCATGAAACACAATTAAGATCCTGTGCATAACATAACCGATTCCCATAGCAGTCCCAAGTTCATGATAACAACCAAGACTGCTGTGCCTGTGGTACAATATAGACTTTAATGGAAATTAGGACATATACCATACCATAATGATCTGCTAGCTAGCAGAAGCAGAGGTGTACAATCACCCCACTTTTATTCTCTCACTATAATTATCTCTGAATGTAGTGTGCATATACACGCACACATATACACACACACACACACACACACTCACAGAGGCAGCTGAGACTTCCTCGGGGCGCGTATGATCTCAGAGTGCCTTTGCCCTTCTAGAGTGACATCTCTCACTTTTGTCCCCTCGATACTGACGCACAGTGATGTCACCTGAAAGTGTGAGAGCTGAAACCTGACTCTCGACAAACACATACACACACACACACACACACAATACTAGCCGTTGATGAAAGTGATGCACGGTACCTGTGTAATTCATACTTCATAGAGGGGAAAATGTTTGTCCCGCATCTTCCTTCTACGCTGTATGTCTTCATGCTTCTTCTTTACATTCTTCCCTCGCACTCTTTCTTCTTCACCATTTCCTTTCAGTGCGCCCTTACCCTACAGGCCTGAACTCAGCCAGGCCTGTGATGAAGGAAATGGAGGTGGTAGTTGTGAAGGTGGTGAGGGTCTTTATTATACAAACAGTGAAGGGCTTTGGAGGCCCCCTTTGAGGCCTGGAGCCGGAATGGGGACGCGACTGAAAGAGCGCTGCACTCCCTAATGAACTCGAGTGGCCCATAGAAGCGGGGCCTTTTCACAGAAGCCAAGGAGGACAAAGTGTCAAAACAAGCCCAGCCCCTCTTCGTTCACAGGGGCTAAACGCCGCCTTTTGACTCTGTGGAGTGTGGGCATCTGAAGGGGAGGCCATGAGGAGAAAGGAGGGGGAGGCAGAATGTACTTGTTAAAACAATGGCCTCTTAAATCAAGCACCCCTCCTTGCCTCTCTTCTTCTCCTTAGCTCCTCCGCTCCCGCCTCCCTAACCCCCTCCTTGTATCGCCTCGACTTCCAATTAGACCTACTCTCGCACAAGCAGTTGAAAGCCCCATATATCGCAGGGGCCTCAAAGGAGAGGCTTTGGAGTTGCGTCTCTGTAGCAGTGTTGCCTCTATGAAAGGCCTTAGTATTCAGAGGAGAGCCCTGTTTGGGCTCTTAAAAGCACTCAATCTGCCACTGGGGACTTGTGTACCATCATGTCCCCTCCGTCCGCCGCCTCTACACTCCCTTCTCCCCTCTTTTTTCGGAGCCGCTCCACCCCCTCCATTCCTCGTCTCTCCTTCTCCGTCCCACCCTCAGCCAAAACTCTTTTCTTCTGTTTGTGACCCCTCTCGTTGCTCCTCCATGCTCGGCTGCTCGCGGGGGCCGGGGCGGGAGCCGTGCACGGCCGAGGGCCCGAGCGCTCGCTGCCTTCCCTCCCTCCCCTTGGTTGTTTAGCCATGGATGAAAAGCGGAGACAAATATGTCTGTGGTTCAAAGTCCATCCCGGCAATTACAGTGACTGATTAAAGAGTTGGCCTACACAGGCAGCTATGTATAATACTACAACTCCCACTCAGTGTTTCATAACAGCACCTTCAGAATAGAACTGAGCGCAGCAGCGCCTGATAAGGGCCCACGGCTGGCTGAGTCCACTGTTTACGGTGCAGTGATCGAGAGTTGGTGCCATAAAAGGGGGGCCACGATTGTTTTATGGCCAGAGTTTATAATAAGTAGAGCAGACGGTGTTAAATTATTCCTGTGCATTGAATAGAACTAAAACCTGCAAGGGTGAAAGAACAGTTGGTAGTATAGGGATCGATGGCTAGACTAGTGCTGCAGCGATCAATCGCTCACTAGCAACTGATAAGACAACATTTTCTTTCTTTTCAAAAATCTTTTTAATTGAAAATTTCAGCAAAAATTCCCCAAGGTTGGGCAAATATATTCCACATTGTTAAAGAACATACACCAATGTAGTATCATATAAATTAACAACAACAATGACAATAATACGAATAATAAGTTAATCACGATAAATCGCAAATTAATCACACATTTTGAATCTGTTTAAAATGTATCTTAAGTGAGATTTGTCAAGTATTTAATACTCTTATCAACCTGGGAGTGGGCAAATATGCTGCTTTATGCAAATGTATGTATATATTTATTATTGGAAATCAATTAACAACACAAAACAAAGATAAATATTGTCCAGAATCCCTCACAGGTACTGCATTTAACATAGAAGATATGCTCAAATCATAACATGGCAAACTGCAGCCCAACAGGCAACAACAGCTGTCAGTGTGCTGACTTGACTATGACTTGCCCCAAAACTGCATGTGATTATCATAAAGTGGGCATGTCTGTAAAGGGGAGACTCGTGGGTACCCATAGAACCCATTTACATTCACATATCTTAAGGTCAGAGGTCAAGGGACCCCTTTGAAAACGGCCATGCCAGTTTTTCCTCGCCAAAGTTCAGCTCAAGTGTGGAGCGTCATTTAGCGTCCTTTGCGACAAGCTATGACATCGTTGGTACAAATGGATTCCTTAGGTTTTATAGTTTCATATGATACCAGTATCTTCACTCTAGCTTTAAAATTGAGCCCGCTACAACCTAAAAATCCCAATTTGCGTTAATGCGTTAAAGAGATTAGTGGTTTGCCCTAAGTTGACAGCCCTTTGTAAAGGCTTGACATATAGCTAAATAACAGAACATGGGATGGGAATTTGGCATCATCTGTGACATTTTATCTGCTAAATGAATAATCGATTAATTGGCATTTGTTGCCCCAGACTGAACTGGCCAGGATGTTGTAGGCATCTCTGTCTCATCTTGCTTGTGTTTGCTGTGAAATGTACATATGTCCCACATCAGTCTCGCAGCACTGGAGCTCTGCGTGACAAACAAAAGCCTTATTGTTAGATGTTGTTTATCTGCGATGTTGTACTCAGATGTTTGATTTACTTTGGACCTCTCTGTCATCAACACAAATGACCCTAAATGCAGCACTGTGATTACAACAAGGGGCAATTACAAACGTCCATGTAAACGTAAGCAGCACTCGCTGCAAGATTGAGACTCTTTTGAACTTGTGATCTGAATTTACGGTGTAGCTGCAACTTCAAAAAGTATGTTTGGCTGATGTGTCCTGGAAAGATAACCCCTTGCTTGCAGAATTGATTCACTAGAAATTTGTTTTGATCCCCGTCATGGATTTTTGCCATTGTGATTATCTTTTTGAGCCATGACGCTGTGTTCAGGGCTTAAGGAAATGTCCGGTATACAGGGATTTCACGTCAGCTGCTAAACAACATTGCATTCCTACGTTGTTGGAAAGTAAAAAACCCAGAAAGCAATCAATAAGCAAACAATGGAGGCTAACATTTAGCAAAACCAAAATAATTAATAATGTTCCGGTGCTTTCTACTTTTGAATGTATTTTGAAAGGTCCAATAGTTGGATGTCAGCACATAAGTGGGCATTTTTTAAAGTCTTTAATAAATGATCAAGAAGCAGTAGATTTGCTGGAAGGAAGAAAAGAGAAAGGAGAGGAAAATAGGATGAATAATGAGTGGTACAGTGACTTTGCCTGAGGATTGTGGTAGCCACTCCCAGGGGCCAGAGTTAGTCTTTATGCCTTGAGGCAAAACTAAAGGAAAGATAATAACAACAACAACTCTCCACCAGAACCAGGGGAACCATCTGCCTGGACTGAAGTGAACTCAAGCGGGCCCGCAACAATACTCTGCTGAGAATCGGCACTAATTGGGTCAGCATGATTTTCCACTTTTGTTGCTAGGTGGTTGATCTATGGGGCTTCTATTCTGAGAAGCGCCTACTTAAAGTTATTGTATCGGCCATCAAGAGACAAATCCATCTATGTTGGGCAAAGTCCGTCGTCTCACGTCGTCCTCATTTTCACTTAGCCCACATTTATTTTAGAGAGCTCGCTCCAAATCGCAGTCGTGGCCCAAAATGGGTTCTCTCAAAGGCTTGATCCACTTCTTTTGTGATTTTTGTGTATACGTGGCATTTAACTCTGAGATCTTGGCCCTGGGTGTCCGCTTGAGATGGCAGGGACACCACGAGCTCATATGGGGAGAACTCGAGACTAAAGACATGCATGTTTGGGACGCAATAAACTCACTATCAAAGCATTGCACCCTATTTTTTTCCTGATGATGCTACATTAGCCGTGTTTCCATTCGCATATTTTCATGCGCATTTTGAAGTATCGCATTAGAAAAGCCGTATGGAAACGGCAAAATTCAATAAAACTTGCTCAATTGCGAAAAAAAAGTCCTTACACTTTTTCGAAAGAGTTAATGTGCTAAATGTGTTATGGAAACACTTTTGCAGAATAAATTCTGACGTAACAAACATTTAACTCACACGACCGATCAGCTGTTTCTGCTGTCGGCGTCTTCTCGGATATTCTCATAACGTGTGAATGCTTGTCTTTGTCTATGGACAACATGAAACATGGCCAATACTAGCTGACATTAAAGAGTAATTAAAACTTTCCAAATTGAAACAAATCCGACTTGTTTTGTTTCCGATGTTGAAGTACATGTAATTTATTGTTTTACTTTTGTTTCTTACAATGGTATCAAATTGGTATTGAGAATTGTGGAATTTCACTGGTGTTGGTATCGACTACTAAATTTCTGGTTTCGTGACATCCGTAGTCGGTAACAGACAGGGGACTCGGTGGTTTTCCTAAATCTAATTCATACAGTATGCCTGCATTTTTGTCTGTGATTAAAGGAGAGAAGACCTAGTTTAGTAGTAAAAGGTTTGACCTGAGTAGTAGTCATATGGAACATGTCAAACGCTTCACTTTGGCAGCAACAACAATTTGCCTGTCTTGTTCCTTTATGCTGCTTTTTCCCTCTTGCTCAGATTGGACAAAGGCATAAATCTTGCACCGTCAGGCAGCACAGAGGCTCTCGCATAGCTTTGCATTGGTGGCAGATGCCAAGTGTGTTTCCTTGCTCCTAAGTTATGAGGTGACTGGGGATAGAGCAGCAGCCAGGGATGTTTTTGTCCAGACCTGGAGGACTGGTGCTGCTTACAGATCCTGTCCAGGTGTTAGCCTGGGAGGGAGAGGAAATCTGGGGCACCGGTAAATCAGAGCCAGGCCTGGACCCAGCCCCGTAGGCTGGAGCAGCACGCTGGGGTTGGACTGGGCTATTGAAAAAGCTCTCTGGTCAGTGTCCAAACTGGCCTGTTCATTTTCACAGTTTCACTGTCCTTGGTAAGTTTGATGGCTTCAGTTCCATAAGAGCCAAAGTTGTTTGCTGCAGCTCACTCTCCAGTTGCAGGCTCATTTGTTATTGTTTTAAAATGTTGGTTAAAATCCATTGAACATCTGATAATCCCCAAAAAGTATGCAGAAACCAAATAAAGGAATACATAAAGGACGCTGAGAATATGAAACAGAGTGATGTGTGTTGTTTTGCTGAGAGAGTCAGATTTCAGGGTGCATATTGAAAAGGTATTTCAATGGCTGCTGCTAATACTACCAGCAACTTGAGATGAAGATTGAATTTGTAAACATGATAGGGGTGGGAAAAAATCTATACAGCATTGCGTGGCAATAATGTACCAATAGATAGACGTCAAGTATCGATCTTTTATTATATAAACTATAATAATAGCTGCTATTCTTTCTTTCAGAGGTTGTAGTGGGCTCAGTCTTAAAGCTAGAGTGAAGATCATATCATATGAAACCAGAAAACCTAAGGAATATATCAATCGATTCAAATATTTAATCGCAATTAATCGCGTGATTGTCTATAGTTAATCGCGATTAATCGCACATTTTATATCTGTTCAAAATGTACCTTGAAGGGAGATTTGTCAAGTATTTAATACTCTTATCAACATTGGAGTGGACAAATATGCTGCATTATGCAAATGTATGTATATATTTATGATTAGAAATCAATTAACAACACAAAACAATGACACATTTTGTCCAGAAACCCTCACAGGTACTGCATTTAGCATAAAACAATATGCTCAAATCATAACATGGCAAACTGCAGCCCAACAGGCAACAACAGCTGTCAGTGTGTCAGTTTGCTGACTTGACTATGACTTTCCCCAAAACTGCATGTGATTATCATAAATCGGGCATGTCTGTAAAGGGGAGATTCGTGGGTACCCATAGAACCCATCCTCATAGGTCACAAGGTCCCCTTTGAAAACAGCCAGTTTTTCCTCGCCAAAATTTAGTGTAACTTCGTAGCGTTATTTCTTCTCCGCGATAAGCTAGTATGACATGGTTGGTATCAATGGATTCCTTAGGTTTTCTATTTTCATATGATACCAGCATCTTCACTCTAACTTTAAAACTGAAATAATTTGCGTTAACACGTTATTATCGCGGTAACTTTGACAGCCCTAATCGTATTGCAATACTCAGCATATCGCAAAATGTTTCAAGTTGCAAAAAGATCGTATCGTGACTTATGTAACGTGATAATATTGCATCACGGGGCCTCTGGTGATTCACAACCCTAATACATGATATTGTCAGGTGTGAATTAGGTCGAAGCCTAATGAGATACTGTATATTGCAATCCGATCTCTCTTACCAGCCTGTTTACTGTCAGATATGTAACCGTCTGTCAGGATGGCCTGGGGTCTTTGGCCTTCTGTAAAGTTCATCCTACAGTTCTAAAGGACAGTATACATGTACACCAACAGCCCTATAGCCACCCTCCTGTGTGTACCATATAGACAGCAGTCAGGGCACACTTACAAATCCCTCCCGACAATGTCAGTCCTCTCCGACTAGCTCTCCTCCTGCAGGCTACTTTAGATGCTCGATTGATTGCCGTAACCTTGGCAGCCAGTAGGGAGGCAGGGACACACTTTAGAGCAGCGTTCATAAAACACAGTCGCTTCTGAAATTGCTCATTTAATAGGGACGCCGTGTGGGCTCTCGCTCGCTTAAGAGAGCCGTGCACGAGGCTCTAAAAGCATATTTCAAGGTTTTTCTTCCTCTTGCCTCCTCCCACTCTGCAGTGAAGCATTAATTTTATGTCCACGTTTGGGTCATGGTTAGGCTCAGAAGTGGCTGGCTTTTTTTTTTTTTTTCTTTCAGCTAGGTTGTCAGGAGCTGTACTGTGCTTCACCACTGCTGTCCAAGTAGAGAGATGAGAGCAGGGAAGGAAAGGTCACGACTTGTGGCTTCAGGATATCAGAGCTATCTCCTTCCTTTTACTTTCACACAGTCATTCATGGTAAATCCCCGACAGGTGGCGCGGCTTAATGCAAAGTCTCTTCCACGCTACATGCATTTGGCTCTGTTGTGTGTGTTTTCATGTGGTGGGTGCGTGTATGCATATATGCGAGACAGGTGCCAGGGTGCAGTCAAGTTGCCCAGCAGTTGCAGCAGCGGGCTGAAATAAAAAAGGTTCAGCTGGCGCCTGGCGCCCATAGTGCTCTGCTCAGATATGTGCCTCTGGCAGCGTGCCACACCGCCACACACACACCGACCAGGAACCACTCAACTAACCCTGTTGATTGTAACAAATACACACTCCCACACAATCCCACGCACACATCTTCCTCTTGATTTTCTTCCTCTCTGCTGCCACAGCTGAAGCTGGCACCCCCGGCTCTGCTGTCGCCCCCTGGGGGGGTTCAGGTAGACGCCGTCATCAGGCTGAGTGGTGCCAGCCCGCTTTATAATTGGATTTAGTGTTGGCACTCTTCCGTCCCCCCCCCCCCTTCAGCCGGATAGGATTGATTTATGAGGGAGGCCTGGGAGACTGTATGTGACCGAGTCCAACCAGCATCGCGCCGCACTGAAGGCTTTGTTCCTGCTGTTAGCTTCTCCTCTGTCACTGAGCCGAGCGGCGCTGAATATCTGGTTACACACTTACTACTAATTTAGATCGGTGTGCGTGATATCACTTTAGTACTTCTCCTTATCTGATAAGCTGATTAAAAGTCAGTTGCATTTGGTGTGCTGGTATTGTTTTGTTTTTTTGGCCGGAGAACTGGGATGGGAATTGCGGGATGACTCTTGTTTTCATAGCTTGGTCTCATTACTGATGAAACATAATGCCGTTTGATAGAATCTTAATCCTGTATCAAACCTGCTTATCAAATCAGAATCTTTTCGAATCCCATATGAGCTCTATTCAACAACTTTAAATGAACAGTGTGTAACGTTTCGGGGGATCTATTAGCAGAAATGGAATATAATATTGATAACTGTTTTCATTGGTGGATTATCACCTGAAACTAAGAATTGTGTTTTCGTTAGCTTAGAATGAGCCCTTCATATCTACATAAAGAGCGAGTCCTCTTCACGGAGTTTGCCATGTTGCACCGCCATGTTTCTACAGTAGCCCAGAACGGACAAACCAAACACCATCTCTAGAGAGAGCCTTTCACGTTTTTACGTTACCTGAAGGTCACTGTAGTTTTTGCTGCGGTAATGTGAGCCATCGAGTGCAAAACCGTGGTACCGCAAAACTGCCGTCTGTCTTCCGTTGCTCCCAAAGTAGTGTTATTATGGTAATGATGGCCTCTGAGCGAGGCGAACGGCGTTACCACGGTTTTGCACTCTGCGACTCACGTTACTGCAGTCTTGGAAAGGGAGGAGTGAGTAGAGGGGTACTCATTTGGTTGCAATCTGCAACCACACCGCTAGATGCCGCCAAATCCTACAAACTGTACCTTTTTTCAAAGTATCAAAAGTTTAAGAACAAAAAAACTAAAACTTGATTGACCTACAAATTCTCATTACGTTTTAATAAATTACATGTATGCTCTTTAGCTAAATTGCTACCTGAATGTTTTGTACATTACTCTCTTGGAACCAGATCCTAAATGAAACCAGCTATCAGAACTCAACCGTCGTCACCATCCCAGTGTCTCGTTGAAAACTGGATACCACAAAGGCTCTCACTTGCCCTCCAGTTACTGTAAACCCCAAACACCCCCCCACCCGGCCTCCGCTCAGTCTTTCTCAAGTGTAGGGTGTCAGCGCCCCGCTCCCTCCTCCCCCCTCACCTCGGGGGGGTTTTGGGTGACGGCTATTCTCGGCGGAGGAGCGTGCTCTTTCACTATACCGCACAGCCTCACCCCTTCCCCAAAACCCTTTCCCCTCCCCCCTGCATCAGATGACCTGTTGCCCTTCAGAGGAGGACGCAGAGGTTACGTGCCTCCAGGACTCTCAAACACTGACTGTCTGACCACTTAAGCAACATCGAAGCAGCCCTGGAATGCAAACAAACGCTCCCATTACCCTTGAACTGCCTCTGACCTCGGTTCGTGTTCGGGGAAGGGAGTGACGGTCAGGATAATGGGTGGGTAGCTGTACCTGTCATCCACCTTCTGGAGCAGTGTCTCTGTGGAACAACCGGAGTGTGAAATGCCCTTCATCTTAATATCACTTTGCTTCACTGCTGTTAGTCCAACACAAAAACAACATAAAGGTGTGGTCAGATGGGACCAGCTAGAATTAGAGCTTGAAGAGTGTTTATTTTTTGGTGACTCACACTTGATACACAGGTTAAATATTCTGGACTGGCCTTATGATATTTTGGTATATCATAACTATACTCCAACTGATACTCCACCCAAAATCTTATCTTTTGTTTATCAGAAATGCTCAAAGATTGAGAGTTGGCTGCCCCCTCTTAGTCGATTTATTGGTCTTAGCGGACTAATATTTCTGTAGTTGATTGTCATCTGTTTATGCTTTTTTTTCCCAGCTGAATGATTTATTTCTAAGAAACTTATGAACACATGTCTGGTAAACACAAGATTTAAAGTGCTTTTGTGTGATTCTTTGTAGAGAAACTCCGTTTTAAAGATCTGTCGAGTGTGAGTCGACTAAGAATTTCTTTGGGCGAGAACAGCCCTAATGAGTTCTTAGTTTTGTTCTTCACAGAGAACGAAGGCTGTGGACAATGGAGGAGGAACGGCTTGTCACTAAAGTGAGAATAGCTGGTCAGCCCAGGTTAAGCAAGCGAGCCAGACCCGTTGTTGTCAATAACTTCAGGGCTTCACTTTAATCTGCAGGTGACGAGCAAGACACCGTGACAGGAACTCGGCCTGGGAGTTGTATCATTTAATAACCGACAGCCTAAACTGTACAAACACTGCACTGCTACGTTCACAGCTATAACGTTAATGCTGACTTCATACTCACCGCCTCACACACACACACGCTCTCTCTCTCTATATCTCTCTCTTCCTCGACCGAGCACACCGACACTCGCTAACGTTAAACGAGTTTGCTACCTGTATAACACATTTTAGTTAAAAAAAAACATCTTAAAAATACACAATTCCCCAATGATTGGGCCCGGCGGGGAGTCAACTTAGGTAATACACTGGCGGAAGCCCTTGCTGACATGTACATAGACTGAATTTTTTCAATCACATAATTAGTTTTCATTGTCTGTGGTCCATAAGGATGCGAGTCCCTCAAAACCCCCCCAGAGATATTCCCAGTAGCAGGTCAAATGACGGTGTGCACATAAACTGTAGTTTTGCATAATTACTTTTTACAAGGGTGATCCCTCAAAGATGTCAGATCTGAAAGGAACACTGAGCCGCCGAGTCACATGTTGATGGGGAGGAAGATCCGAGATAACACAGAGACAATGTCCAGTGAACATCAAGTGCTGACCTCGTGTTCCTGATCAGTCAGACGGCTCAGGGCTCGCCGTTCTGCAACAGAGCCGCCATTCACTGCAGCGACAGACCGGCTAAACCAGTCACTCCCAGACACAACTGCCGCTGACACAGCTCTGAGACAAACACATGAGCACTAGTAGAAATAAAAAGGATCACTTAATTCTTTTGTCTTTCCAAGTTTTGAATTGTATACTTGTTTCAAGTCTGCAATTTTTATTTTTCATGCTGTAGTTAACCCTCTAAGACCCACAATAGACCTGTTTTTGTCTCTTTTATTGGGGTACAGGGTTTGTTTTAGGGGCAGATAACAGGTCAACAGTAGATGCCACATAGAAGTGGTGTACATCATCTGAAAGCTGGGAACCTGAAGATTAATTTGAAATGCAGCTCAGCACCGTGTGCCGGGTTGTTCTAGTCACAAATCAGAAATAAACACGAATGAATGAATGAATTTATTAATTAAAATACACTACAATGAAATTGCTACTATAGGGACTACCAACATCACACATGAATACAATTTGTGATCCACAAAAGTCTCAACTTTACAGTTATACTCAATTTATGCATTTCCAAGACTGTTTAGGAACCCCAGTATGCAGAAATATTGAAACACATCATTTTAGAATAGGTGAAAATATCACATTTACTGCATTCAAAAAACAGCATGGTTTCAGCCCAAAACTGCATGTGATTATCATAAAGTGGGCATGTCTGTGAAGGGGAGACTCGTGGGTACCCATAGAACCCATTTACATTCACATATCTTGAGGTCAGAGGTCAAAGGACCCCTTTGAAAATGGCCATCTCACTTTTTCCATGCCAAACTTTAGCCTAACTGTAGAGCGTTATTTAGCCTCCTGCCTGACAAGCTAACATGACATGGTTACTGTTTACATTGTTACCAATGTATCCTTAGGTTTTTCTAGTTTCATATGATATCTGTAGCTTCAGTCTAGCTCGAAAACTGAAACTGCTAGCCTCTGAAAGACAGTAAAGTTGGTCAGGTCTCAGGGGGTTCAATGAATGAACGAGAAAGTTGGAAAAACACAAAACATTACTATGGTAATGTAAAGAAGACGTAATCTGTAGTAAAGGGGTTAAAACTTAAAAAAAAGAAAGAGAAGCATTTCTTAATTTTTGTTTCCTGGTTGGTTCTTGGTTAGAGTTTTAGGAAAGATTTCTTCCCACCCTCTGACTCACTGCTGCCGCCGCCGCGATCACATACCCTTATGTTCAACTGCTTAATCTTTGACAACGTGTTGTAATTTATGGCTTTCTGTACCCATTTTCTTTTCTTCAGTCTGCCCCATCTACTACTTAAGTACATGGTTTTCTCAATTAGCTGGAAGCACTTTGTAAAACTTCCAGAGAAGGGGCCTGAACATGTTACATTCAGCAATGGCTTTCATGTCTTCTCGGAGAGAACAACAGTAGCAGTGATTGCAATGATGGCACAGTAAGGGCAAGACATTGACTTTTTTTTCCACTGATGAAAACAAACCCCTCATAATCCCATCCTTTATTCAAAAAGTCTTCTTGTGCCGCTGTCTGATCTATTTAAAGCTGGTGAACACTATTTGAAAGCAACAAAATAGAGTCAGAAGGTCACATTGACTCATTATTGTCAAAAGTGCTTAAATGTGTTAGAGTGGATTTTTTACTTGAAGGCCGAGGATAAAGCCAAATAGATGGAGCTTTTCAGCGCATCACACACATCAACACGTATTTACTTCTCTGAATGCTTTAGTGTTTCGAGTGCCCTAGTTTGACCTTTTAAGTCATTTATTCTTCAGAAAACGAGCTGAAAATAACACTGCAGAAAGGCGGCATTGATCATCAAGAACAACGAAGAGCAGTGACGAGTGTTAGAATTGTTTGCCGCTGCTAAGGTTGAGTGGGCTTATTTTCACATGAAGGCTACTACATCATTGAATATGCTTCGCATTCCGTATTGAAATTGCTTTCCTTTTTCTAAAGACAAATCTACCGCTGCTTTTAAAAGCAGCAGCTCAGGATCTCCGTGCCAGCGCTGAGTCATGGACGACTTAATGGTGTTGTGCCCTGTTTACTGTGTTTACAATGTCCTTGCAGATATTTCCATTCCTCTGGGATAGAGAGAAGCACTTCTTATCTGTTAAGCGATGGCACTAGAAAGGGAGAGAGAAAGAGAGATGCAGGCTGAGGGAGGGGGGAGAACATCAAAAGGAAGAGATGCTAAATATACTCATCCCATTTTTGGCTCTACATGTGCATCTATATCTCAGTGTGTGGGGGCTTCACAAGAGGAAACTGAATCTTCAACATTTAACCGATTCACTCTGCGGAGAGGTTCTCGACGGAGACGTTCCCATCGTAAGATGCCTTTGGCAAAGGAATCGATTCATAATCCAGTGTCGGATTCAACCCGCTGATAACACCGCTGTGACACAAGCAGTGTTAATTTTGGCTGCTATTTTAGATTAGTCTTAAAATAAAATTTAGTTTAGTCCAGTTTTAGTCAAAATGTTTTCTCCCAATGTTGTTAGCTATTTTTTTTATTTAGCCTTAGTCCTGTGTCAAATGTCTTTTTTAGTCATCAGATTATATTAAACATTTCAGTCAATCCTATCTAGCCAAACCAATAATTTTAGTCGAACTTATTTCACATAAGATTTTATCTTATCGTTATCTGATGATAAACACAGTTCGAATGATTTAAGAATGCAGCTTTTCTACTCTGAGACCTCCTGACTGTGGTCGTTACTGATGTGCGGTTCAGTCGCGCCCACCGCTCCGTTATGAGAGCCAATCTGCCCACCCAACATGCCAAATATGCGTTAATCAACCGTCCGAACCTGACCCGCAAACCACCAACTTTATGCATTATGGTAGCACAATTGTCAGGAATGAGGTCTGAGACAAGAAGGACAGAGATGGACTGAGATTTTGGTAAAGTTTTTTTTATTTTTAAAACTACAGTTTAGTCTCGTCTTTTTTTCGTCAACAATATTGCATGTTTGATATCGTCACCATTAGTGTTTAATGACACCGGTGCTGTCTCGTCATCTTTGTTATAGTCATGGAAAAAAAGGTTGTTGACGAACATATTTCGTCGTAGTTATCATTAACAAAATTAACACTGGACACAAGCTGGTTATGTTACATTATCAGGCCATGTTGTGCTTTAGAGATACACCCAAAAATTATCAAACTTGTATTCTGTCATTCACTTTGTTTTTTTGTACCAACTTAAGTCTGTCTGTATCATACTGTTAAGTACTGCAAGTACAGACTCTCTTTTTTAATTTAGTTCCTTTATGCTTTACCATTGGAGAAGTATGAATAAAGGAATAAATGGTTTTGTAGAAAAGCATGTTTATATTCCTTAAAGTATCGACACTTGTTGTATCAGTAGTAAAATCAAAAAATTCAAACAATACCCAGACCTAACAATATGCCTTTCATTACCAAAAAGGTCTTAGAAACCGAGACATCAGAAATGCAAGCAGTCAAACTGACCAATCACAGATCTCACAGTTTTCACGTGGTGTCTGCCGTAGCCCGGCATGAAGTTTTTGGTCAGGGGCATATGGGCGGCTCTTGTGTACCCCACGGTGTAGGTTCGTCATCCTCTAACTTGCAGGTCTAAATCCAGCTTTACAGCTGAACGTCAGTGATGACGAGACTGTTGAACAGTGGTTGTGAAATGACGATGGACAATATACAGACCCCAAAATAGATGAGTAAAATGAAAGGTGAAGGAAGGGAAAGAGTAATACTACCTCACCCATGAACCTCAACACTTACTCACTCGCTCTGTCTCTCTCTCCACTTTGCCTGTCTCCCATCCAGCCACTTCATTACTTCCTTATCCATCACACACACCCATCTCTGTATCACACTGTTGACTTTGCCAAATGCTTATCTGAACTATTGCCAAACACCAGTCCTTTGTGTATAACCCCTTGCAGGGACACTGGGGCAGCGCCATCGATAGAGTAGCATGAATGTTATCTGCCGCGCCGGACTTTGGATTGAACGCGGCTCCGATTTTAGGAGCAGTTTGCAGAAGACTGGAGGTTTGCCAGACTCTTTCTTCCTACAGTCGACTAGTCTAGCTGTCTGGTCCTTGATGCGGCCTTGACTGCACCGGAGATCGTTGCTCAAACTGACGTCAAGTTGCAGATCTGCTCCAAGCCGGGACCAGCGCGCCAAACTGCCATGCCCAGACAAGAGCCTCTGTCTCCAGTCTGGCCTTAGCTCACGGACTCCGAGGCTGGATGCCGAGCCGTGGAGCTGTGAAGACTGATAGCCGAGGCGCAGCGAGTGGAGGGCAGGGGGCGGGGAAACACTCTGCTAATGGTAGCTGAGGATCAAGACCTTGATATGCATCCAACATGTTTTTCGTATTTGATCAGATTTTGGACATTTGATACACCAGAATTATCATACACACTTCTCACAGCAGCGCCTTGTCCAATTTGGCTCTGGTTTTTACTTGTTGGAAAACTAAAAGAGTGCCCCTGGCAGTTTCTTCCTTTGTTGTTTGTGAGCGCGGCCAGCTGTTTATAGACTTTCTTTGCCTCTGCCTGTAGTCCTGTCAGAGGCCTGTTTTTTCCCCTCAGCTGTGAAGGCTCAGTGTGCCGCTTGCTGTGGGGCTCTCAGATCTTTAGAGGTTGACCTCTCCAAAACGCTGGGCTGGACTCGGACACAGTTGTGGTCATTGTGCTGGTAGTTAATGATTCTGCCCCTCCATTTTCACCCTCAGTCTCCTTCAGTTCCGCTGCCTCCTTTATAGAGTCAGGAAATGGCTGCCCCGAATGGACGTAACTTCCAGGTCAGTGGACTCGGGGTGAAGGGTCGCGGTTGGGTTGAGGCAAGCCATAAACTGGATGACTGGGCAACTTTCCGTGTTGCTCGATGAATTCGGAAACCTTTCATGGTCAGCTCGCACAAAAACAAGCGCAGATGTGCGCGGCACGTGCGTGAGAATATATGAATGTGTTTTTTTTTTGCATGCAGAGATGAGAGAACACGTGCACCCAGCTGATCTGCATGGTTTACTATCCTCTGCTCTCTTCTTACTGCTGTAGCTTTTTCTCCTGCTCCCTTCTTTCTTCACTCTTTCTCCTTCTATTCGCCTCATTGCTAAGCAACAATGACAGCCGTGACAGATCTGTGCTTTGGCTCACAGTGTCACATCTGACTTTAGCCAACCCCCTCCCACATAAACACACATACACACAACCAAGTGCCCTGCTGGTTTGCGGTTTATGCTACTGAACCCACCCCCCCAAAAATGACTCCCTGGTCAGCACCCCCTCACTGAGGTGACAGGAGGGGAAGCATCCAGCTGGATGGAACTGTTGTGTTCCTCTCCTGAGGGCTTTGATCCTTTGCCCTTCACCCCCCAAATCAGCCCTGCCCTGCCAGCCTGGCGAAGGGGGCCGGATCGCTCCTTGATTTAGCACCGTTTCCCCCTGCCTTTGGGGGAGGCCCGAGTGTTCGAGAGGTACACCGCATACTTGTGTGGGGCTGTGCGACAGCTGGGACAAGGTGGAGGCCCTTTTCTCCAGATCGGCCGCCCCCTTGCGCCCCACCCGCCTGCCTCAACTTCCCCCTAGCCTGCGCTCGCTCTTGGCTCCTCTTAGCTCCACGGCGCAGACTCATTGTCCCTAAGCCCCCCGCTCGTCTCTGGGGAGCCGAGGGGAGAAGGCTGAGGCTCCCTCGGTCTCCCCTCCCTCGGTAGCCCCCTGATCCCGGCCCCATTTTTTAAGGCTTTAAGACTGACCTGTCAGCCGCTCTCTCTTCCCCAGAGTCAATGCGACCCAGCCCCCTCAAAGACCCATCCGCATCGGCCTTCTGTTTGAACAGGCCCCACCAAAAGGCCCCTTGTGCTGCCCTTTGTGTGCTCATAAATAAGATCAGAGTTAAAGTCCCCGTGCTCTTGTGTCCAGAGACGGGCCCTGTGGGCCGGGAGGACTAATGCCGCTTGGCAGGCCTATCGATCACAAAGCTCCTCCCAGAACGTTGACCGGCTCTGCAAATGCCCCCGATGCCTAGCCGTGGACATGGAGCTTACACATGCACACAATTGTAGCAGGTTGCTCAAACACACGTTAACTAAAGTCGGGTGATATGAGTACATACTGAAACAATAGAAAACGGCGAATGTCTTTTTTTTCCTATACCATTTATACCAAAGTAGCTCGGGATGGCAATATTAGATTTTGACATTGATGTGATGATGTTTTTCTTTTTCTTTTGGTGTTTAATTAATTGGATTAGAAACATGACTCAGCATTCCCATCAAGATAGTTTATCTATGAACATGTTTTCATAAAAATTCTAGAAGATTTGCCATATCAAGGATTTATATGTTGAAATATAAAATTGCATATAACATATACCCAGATACAAGGTTTCGACCACATAACTGACCCTAACATTATAAAACAGGTTGCATGGACTGCAACAGTGATGCCCTTCTGTCTCTGACTCAATCGCTTCTTTCTTTTCTTATGTGACACCACTTTCCGCAAAACCACTGGCCTGACCATCAAGCCCATCAAATCTCAGTGTATCCCCGCAGCCTCGGCCCTCTCCAGGAAGCTGTCTTTGCAGTCTAAATCACCCCAGATTTATAGCAGGGCTTGGCTGGAGCAGAGCTCTGCTTAAACAATCGTCTGTCTTGTAACTTAAGAGGCAAATAAAAAAAAAGAGGTAGTCTCTCATCCCCGGCGTCTGGATGAGACGTCCCAGAGCTGGGGGGGCCACCACATGTACGATGAGAAAAAAACACGACCGGCGCTGTAAAAACTCTGCTCTCTTGACGACAGACTGAGGAACAAGGAAGGAATATGTGAGGAAGGGCCAGAGAAGAGAAACTTGAAGACCGAATAGAATAGCAAATAGACTGAGGGTTAAAGGTCCAGTGGATGCGGAGATCAGAGGAGAAGGCAGGACGAGCCGACTGAAAAGAGTGGAAAGGAAAGGCCAGGGTGCTGCAAAGAGAGGAAGGAAACAGGTTATCAAGGCAAGCCATTATGAGTAGATTAGGTGAGGGGGAAGCTGAGCTTTAGCCACAAACCGGATTACACAATATCACTGGCAGCTCAGTTAACTGTGCTTAAAGATGCCTGAGCCCTCAGAGGCTTATAGTTAGTTGAAGAACATGATGAGTCAGTGGATATTTCCCCTGGCGGTGGATGATAAAAGTCAAGAAAGAAGTAATGATACAGTGTATGTTTGTAGCTGTTTATTTCCTCAACTTTGGGGCTCCTCAGAGGTCAAAAAGTCAAACCATCCAAAGGTTTGCAGTGAGGAATCACACACACAGACCTTTCTGTACGTACACGCACATGTTGTACACAGAGAGAGACAATTGTCCAGCATGATGTCAGGAAATATCGTATGTCCTGGGGTTAGAGGATGTTTGCCCCGGGTCCAAATCCCTCTGTCATGACGATTACATGCGTGTCCGTGCGTCTGGAGCCATTGGCCCACCTGTTGTCATTCCTTCATCATCAAAAGCAGACAGGGAGCCTGGCCAGGGGTGGATGGGGAGGTCACCACTGTTTTTGGGGGGATTTACAGTATTGCAACCTTATGAACTTACACAGTAGCAAATTTGGGGTTCAACAGCCGTCCCAATGGATGTCAGAATGTTAGAACGTGTTACAAAGTTGGCCAAATTATGGCCAGATGTAATCAAATAACTATGATCATACATTTATTTATACAACACATTTATGTAACGCATAACACGGCAATAAGAAGGTTAGGTCTTTTGTAATATAGTTACAATATCAGATGCAATACAAGTAAATCAAGACATGAAATACAAGAAAAGAGGATTAAAGGTTAAGGCGGTAGTTGAAATGAGGAAAAAAGTACAAGACGCTATTGTAGAAAGGCTTTAAGGCGGGGAATTTCACAGCCAAGGATCCCTGGCTGCAAAAGTTTGGATACCCTTGGAGCTGAGCTGAGGGTGAAGGGCTTCTTTTAAGAAAAACAAAGGCATCACACTGACGTCATTCTATTCTATTCGGTAGTGATGCTTGGATCGACCCGGAACCCGCGGGTCGGGTGAGCTTACTAGAAAATATCGCGGGGTCGGGTAGGCGGGTGACAAATTGACAAATCAGCGTTCCAAGTAAGTTATTAATAACTTACAGAAACATTGCATGCAATAGTCCACCTTCTCCTTCCCTCTCTCTGCCTGTTGTGGTCATTTCATGTAGGCCTATGTCTGAGATGACGTTGTTCGCACGCACACACACACACACACACACACACACACAGACAGACACACAGACGCACTGCAAGCTGCGGTGCTCAAGTCCGCTTGTCTCTGTCCTTGTCTCAGACCTCAGACAATTGTGCTACTATAATATATATACTATAATTTATATATAATATATACTATAATGCATAAAGTTGGCAGTTTGCAGGGTTGGGTAGGGTGTGGGTGGTTGATTAATGCATATTTCTGTGGGTTGGGCGGCTTTGCTTGGCCCTCATAATGGGTCGGGTGGGTGCGGGTCATTAAAAATCCTGACCCGTGCTGCAGCGAGCCAAGGTTAGGAGAGATCTTTGAGACGGAAGATGGCTTTATGGTTAAGTCTAGAGGAGACAAAGTTTTCAAGCTAGCTAAGCTCAAAGACTGTGATGTCCAATCACATCTAAAGGCAAAAATTGTTTATACGTGTTCTTAATGGCCACACTTGAGTGTGGGGGGGTAAAGGCACATGAGACACAATGAATCGTGGATAATGTTGCATCCTTTTGGCCAGCCTCTCCTCATTCATTCATGGTATCGCACCCGTTTGTACACATGAAAAGTAACAGATGTAGTTGCATGAGAAATGAAAAGAAAAATCTCGAGAGAGAAGTTCAATTATTCAGCATACTTTCTCACTTCTGCACATCTGGCTAATTGCTGCGTAAAGTGTGCATGCTTGCTGGATTGTCGGTTTCAGAAAGTTTCTAAAATTGCTTCCCGCAGCTCCTGTGTCGGAGTGGAGTTTCACATGCTGCTTGACAATCTGACAGGCACTTCATTTGAAGCATACTGATGCTTCAAGGGACTCTAGGTTGCTCTTGATGGCACGTCAGGTCTGCGGGGCCAAGTAAACCGTCTGTTTTTTATCGGGACATCCTGGGACATGTGTCATTTTTGTTGTTGTTGTGCTATTGTAGAAGCATTTGATACCAAGTTCAGTAAACAAAGTCAACATCTATATTTAGAGTTTGCCTGCGAGTGGAAAGCCGGCTGCTTTCAGCCTCTGTCTGTTTTTTTTTTGCTGGGCTCAGAGAGACGTTTGGATCCGGGAGTCTTTATGGAGGAAAACTTGCTTTTTCACCCTGACAGAGTGCCTTTAAGAGCAGAGGAGTCAGTCGGTTTCTCTATGCGTGTGTGGGGAGGAAGCCTTTTGGAAAATGCTCTTTAACAAGTGTGAATAGAGTCATCTCTAGCTGCTTCTGTGTTTCATGTGAGACTCCGCCATTTCTTCCTCTTTGCCTCTAATCAATCACAGAGACCCTCTCCCTGCCTGCCCTCACTGTTTTTCTTCCTCCTCTCTTTTCTGTGGGATAAGAGTCTCTCTTTCCCCCCTCTGTCCCTCTTATGAAGTGAGAAGAGGAAGGTGGCGGTGGTGGTGGCGGTGGTGGTGGTGGTGATGATGGGGGGGTGAGTTGGAGAAAGAAAGAAAGAGAGAGAGAGAGTGAAATACAGAGAGAAAGGAGTGCATGAAGACGAGAAAGAGTTCCTCCAGTGTTTCTTTAACATGTTTAACTGTGGTCCAGGCTGCCCGGGGGCTTTTGTTAGGGACCCACAGATCCCCACTGGGCATTGTGGGAGCTGCTCAGGACAGCAGGGGATTGTGGGAAAATCCATTGAACCAGTTACATGGATCAACAAATGAAATGGAATATGGAACTGAGCTCTATCATCATCATCATCATCATCATCATCATCATCACCACCATCATCCATTGTTCTTAGTAAAAACCTCGTAACTCACAATATTGGAGTTTTTACGAGTTCATGCTCTTTGTGTGCAGAAAGCCAACCTTTGCTCTGAAGCCCGTTCCAGAGGGAAAAAAGTCACCGCCACCACATTAACTAGTGACAGTTGACATATTACGTGGGAGGTGAATGTGGTGCTCGCAGCGACATAAGCTCTGCTTGTCCTACTGCGTGTTGCATTTACAAAACTACACTGCACCACTGGATTAGAAAACCATTGAACGCATCATGTATCTAAATGATGTTTGTTGAAAAGACACAGTGGAGCATTGGAGATGAGCGGTTTTCTTCTGTGTAAGACATTGTGTAGTGTTTCCACAGGGTTTTGTTTTGTATCCGTAAGTTCGTACGATTTATCTGTATGAAGTTCAACGGCATATTTAGCTAACATTGGTAGAATGCTAGCTGTTTATAAATAGAGCTGTATTGAATTCATCTATCAGTTTATGAATTTGCTAATTTATTAATATCCATGTATGCTGACTTCCTGTGACATGTGCATGTGGTTTGTGTGTTATCTGCCGCAAAAGTAATTTTTTTTCAACGAAGATTAGGGGCCGACAAAAAACAGAAGGAGGAGTTTCGCAAACACATCGGAGATGTCGGAGGTTCCCACAGGAATGAATGAACTTCTGGTTGATTCGCATACGTACACAGAGCTATGTGGAAACGAGGCACCGGGCTAATCTCTATAAATAGATTCTGCATAGGAATGTTGAATCTGTAGGCAAGGGGACAAGATTTTGGTTTTGGAAGCGCACTCGTTTTTGTTTGTAGTTCGGGTGATATTGGCCAATCGCGTTCAAGCAGGCTTTGGTTGAATGCAGGTCCTGTGGAGAGCAAAAGAAGTGGAATGCAGTTGGTCGAAATACAATCTCGGAACTCACCGGCTATTGTCTGACGATGATTTAACTTTTTATTGTTTTAAAATTAGCTCAACAATCCGGTCGTACCCAACACCTCTCAACTCCAACTCCAGTCTTGCATCTGTAGTTGCTGATTGGACTGTAAACAATGAGCAAAAGCACGTCTTGGCTCGGAACCCCAGAAATATAACCCCTTGCCCCTTAGAGGGGGGACGATGGCCGATGGGTTCCGCAATTGGGCTCTGGTTATTAGTGGATAAACTCCCTGTACTGCCCATTCCTTCGTAACTATTGATGGTGCACGAATTTTGCTTTCAGAAGTCTGTCATTTTCAACACTTTTGGCCAACACAGGCCAGTAAGGGGATGATGCTGCGTTGCGTTGCAGCAAAGGTTCAACCGTTTTATGGACATCCTTGCTGGAGCTTCTGTTTCGCGCCCTCCCCACTGTGTTAAGAAGCTACATGTCTTGGACACAAATGTCAATCCAAATGCACCGACTTCTTATCACTCTTAACACAGGTGTATGCAGGTGATGTGTTGATGGGATGCTGTTGGTTTAGTTCCAGTTCACTGCTCCGTGTTGGCCTCCTGTGAGGTTGGAATGCCTTGACAGGAGGAGGAGGAGGAAGGGAGTATTTTGGGGGGATGGGAGTTTGGCTAGTGATCTCTTTCTTCCTCCCTTTCTGTCTATATCTCACACACACACACACACACACATGCACACACATACACTCACACACCCCGAGAGTGGCCGTGCGGTTAACTCTAGCTCAAGTTCATTGTGGCTGAGTTCCGGGAGGCGGTGGTGTTGGAGGTGGGGGGGGCGAGGAGGAGCAGTAATTAAAGAGCTTTGAGAGAGGGGCCCCATGCTCTCTGTTAGATGCATTTCACCCCCCCGCCCCCCTTCCCCTCACCATAATCCCCACAGGAATAAACAAATTGGGCTTTTCAGCCTGCAAGCTGGGCCTGGGGGCTCCTGTAATGGGATAGACATGAGGTGTGTGTGTGTGTGTCGGACGGAGAGAGGTGTGTGCGTGTGTGAATACGAGATATGAGAGAGAGAACATGTGTTTCTTGGTCAGTTGTGTGTGTGTGTGTGTGTGTGTGTGTGTGTGTGTGTGTGTGTGTGTGTCGGTGTCGGTGTGTGTGTGTGTGTGTGTGTGTGTGTGTGTGTGTGTGTGTGTCGGTGTGTGTGTGTCCCACCACAAGTGCAGTAAGTAGCTAATTGCTCCCAGCTCAGTGGTGAAGTGTGCAGACGGACAAAGAGGCCTCGGCTTCATTTACTTAATCCACGGGTTTGATATCTGAACCAGATTATACTGGGATACCTCTTAAACACCTGAGCACCCTGTGTGTGTGTGTTAGAAATCCCTGGCCGGATTCTGCACGTTTACAGGTCTTATTTTTGCGTTTTGTGTGTCATTTGTACGCGGGAGAGGAGGTGGATGGTTTCCAACAAACACACAACTTTTATCCGGGAGACCGGTGTTCGAGACCGGTGTTTCATCTTGTAAGTTAGTGACGTTTATCACATGTTTCCGTACGTATTTTACTTAGTTTACGTACTTATTTTAAGCCCAACCATGACGTTTTTTTCCTAAACCTAAGTGAGTGTTTTTGTTGCCTACATCTACCTGTGTATGTTACCGTAGTTTTGTGTTCGACAAATGACACGCTAAAAGCCTAAATGCATCCTCATGACACGCAAAATGTCCGTGTAATGACGTGCTATTTATATGGCTTCCCGTGAGACCGGGTCGGGCCATCAGTCCCTATCCGTTATTATGAGGTTTTACTCACCACTTTAATTGCTTAGATGTGTGGAGTACTACAGGGTAGATATTTTCCTTCATTTCCCAAAAGGTTTGGTAGAACGTCTGGTCTGTTTACAACCATGTGAACCTGATGTTTCGACCACTCACGAGTCCTGTTCCTGCCATGATGTCATTGTAGAGACGTCATTGCATCCCCGGATCTCAACAATCAAACAGTGCTGAATCCTGTTTTTTTTTATAGGCACACACATGCTACCTCCACAAAACTATAAACTACTACCCATTTTTTTCACGCCCACAGTTTGATGTATATTTCCCCAGCTGAACACCTCAGCTGGTACTAATCCTAAATCTAATTTTGGCAACGCCGCGCACCTCCAAACGTCCTAATCGGATCAGAAGCGCAGGAGCATGATGTCAGGCAGGCAAATGAAACGGAGGAGGGAGAGTGTATCTAAATCCTCATCTTAAAGCTGAAATGTGCCGCACATCACACGGCCGGCTGTCTTCCTCTTTAACGAGAACAACTGACGCGACCGTTTTGTCAAGCTAATGAGAGCCGTGTGTGTGTTTTGACGTCGGGTCCAAGATGGCCACAGCTGATCAGTTCTGAAGTGTGTGTTTTTTGGTGGGGGTTAAATGAATTCAGGCCCTCTCTTCTTAATGAGCCTCAAGCACATCTCATTTCACTGGCTGTTGCACTCAAAAAAGAAAAATAGTCCCCCCCCCACCTCCCTCCTTTCTCTTCTTCAGTTCCTCCACCTCCACTTCCAGTCTTTCAGGCGACTTCAGAGGCTTCTGCCATGCAAAGCAGCCAATGATTTACTAAAAGGTCCTTTAATCATTGCAGGTTTTTATTCCCCGGCCTGTCTGGAGGTCAGTAATCGTCTTTTTTTCCCACACAAAAGGAGCTCTGTTTGTCATCGGGGGCTGTTGACAGCAGAGAGGAGAAGGAGGAGAAGGAGGAGGAGGAGGAGGAGGAGGAGACGTTTCAGCTCGTCGTCCTGCAGGTCTGATGAGGATCAGCAGGTTGTTCATTAAACATCACTCCCGAGTCTGAGCTGCTTTGTTGTTGTCCTGCAGAATGTGGAGACACAGATGTTGCTCTGTCACCGAGGAAAGGAAAGAGATGCCAAAAAAGAAAACTCCGTTACAAAAACAGCGTTGAAGCCGGCATCCTGCTGAAGCCCCGTTCCCTCTCCGCCTCAAAGCCGCCTTGACTAGAATATCCCGTCAGAGAGAGGAAGCGGCGTCGGCTTTGAAAGAAAGCAAGTTTGTTTATGTCCCCGTCCTCCTCTCCTCCCCTTCATCACCATCCTCCTCCTCCTCTGTTCGGCTCCCCCACATGCTGTTACAGTGAATGCACGACGCCTGCTCACGCCACACACATCTCAACTCCCGGCTCGTCGTGGAGTCATGAAACGCTTCCTTTTGCATCTCATACAGGCCTGCTTCCCCCCCCCCCCCCCACAATGCTCCGCTTCATTCACCTCTTCTTACTTTATAAAAAAAAGTAGAAAAAGAACTAGGCTGTGGGATGGGGGAGGCCGGGTGGCTGCTGGAACAGAAGCCAGAACAAGAAGAGGAAGACGTTAGTTGTGCTCTGATTCGTCTTTAATCAAAGTCTAGAATATTCCATCAGTGGCGCTGTGTTTCTCTGTTGCTGCCAACGTTCCTCCTCCACACTCCTCTCTCTTCCAAAGCACCGCGGTTTGTAACTCTTTCTGCACTTATCCTCTGGTTTCTTTCTTTTATCTCTAAAGTGGGTTGCATCTGTTCTGTGTGAAGGTAAAGATCTTCAGATGCTGCAGAATGAGGGAGAAACACCACAGAAGGACATGACAGCCAGTCAGGAGGATGGGGGAGGGCGTGGGGATTGAAGGAGAGTAGTTTGAAATAGAGAAAAGTGAGAATAGTAAATTATCTCTCTCTGCGCCAACTCTGATATCTCTGCATGGTGTTCCTCCTTCATGCCTTCCTGATCTTCTCTGGCCTGTGCGATTTAATGATAGATTTCTTACTTCAGAGATGCTGCAATGATTGTTATATAACAGTTTCGCTGTGAGGACAAATTAATACTTCCCTTTTTTTTTCTTTTTTGGTGTAAATCTGTAAAAACCAAACCAAACCTGATTTCCCATCAGACGCTGTTAAAGATAAAACAAACTGGAAAAATGAAAAAAACGGATTTAATTGTTGGCTGTCTCACCACAAAGTCCATTCAGTTGCTGTGTTAAAGGATTCAATCACATCACATAAACTTCATCAGCAGAGGGAGCTTGCACAAATGTTGATATTTCAGTTTTTGGGAGTATTGTGAGGGCAGTGATGATCTGATGAACAGATAATGATCATGTGATGTGATGAAAAGCTTCAGAACTGCTACCAAAAATGAAAGTTGCAGTTTGTATTCTGAACTGCTGCTTTCATGATCGAGAATGAACTTTGACCCCTCAGTTAAATGTTGGCTGTCATCCACTTGTTTTTACTTGCGCTGGACGCATGAACTGACTGTGGGGTATTAAGACTGATGAGTTAAAGGTCATCCTTAAGTCATTCATTGGAAAAATAAGAAGACAAGATATCTCTTGTCACATCCTTGGAAATACTTCAGATTTATTACTTTTTTTTCTTGTCCATTCCTTGTCCATAGTTAATCGCGATTAATTGGACATTTTTAATCTGTTCAAAATGTACCTTAAAGGGAGATTTGTCAAGTATTTAATACTGTTATCAACATGGGAGTGGACAAATATGTTGCTTTATGCAAATATATGTATATAATTATTATTGGAAATCAATTACCAACACAAAACAATGACAATTGTTGTCCAGAAACCCTCACAGGTACTGCATTTAGCATGAAAAATATGCTCAAATCATAACATGGCAAACTGAAGCTCAACAGGCAACAACAGCTGCAGGGCTCTCTTTGACAGCCCTAATTCCTTCTTCCGACTTCTTTTCACACGATTGTTCTAACGCTAAATGAAAGCAGTGCAAATATGTGAAGGTGCACAAGTTCATCAAGTCTGATTCCAGAAACTGACACGATCATAATTTATCACCCCGATCACGGTACTTAGCAACATAATCTGTGCAATTATCATTTTTCCTGTAAACTTTCTGCCCTACAAACTGCGTCATGCGATAATAACAGACGATTATTACAGTTTCATTTATCAAATCAATCCTATGCCATGTTCACCTGACTGTTAGCAACAAGGAAGCAGTGTGTGTGCGTGAGTGTGTGTGTGTGTTCTCGGTTGTAGGCCAGCAGCCTGCGGGAACTGAGCCGACAGGCAGGCCCAAGCAGGCCCAACGCTAAGATCAGACCTCAGGCAGCACCTCTTCTGTCTTCTCCCAGTCTGGGCCACAGCACTCTGCCCGTATGGTGTGTTGTGTGTGTGTGTGTGTGTGTGTGTGTGTGTGTGTGTGTGTGTGTCGAAGTGGCCCAGACAGGTCCATTCTTTGAATCAAGGCTGGCTTAAAAACAGACTGGAGCTGTCAGTCAGCTTCAGGAAAGGACAAGAGAGCAAGAAGAAGAAGAGGGAGGGAGGAAGGAAAAAAGAGGAAGGAAAGGAAGGATCTGATGTAATAAAGAAAGATTTAAGACAGCAAGATGGAGGTGAGGAGAGGACAGAGCGGGGCAGATAATTGAGGCGTGTGTGTGTCAGGAGAGCGATTTACTTCCTTCCCTAACAGTAAAATATGACTCCGTCGATCCATCCGTCCGAAGGCAGACGGTCTCCGAGGCACCGTTTGTTATATAGCTGAACCCCCGAAAGAGATTTATCTGAATGAAAGATGTGATGACTGCAAGACGGTCACGTCGTGCTCACTATGTTGATGCATTGTCAACAATAGTATTCTGATGAATGAGCTTCATCTTCCCTCCTGGATGAAAATGGGACAGAATAGGATTTTTGCACCTGGAACCACATGGGACACTTGGGATTTATTTGTATAAACATATTTTGTTTTGTTTGAAAATGGCAGATCTTATCTTTTGCAGTTAGTATTGTGAAGAAAAACAGTTTAATCTGATTATCCAAATTATTTTGGAGGTACAACTGAAAGTGAATGTACCTGAAATGTCAGTAATAAGCCTTCATTTTACACAGGCGTCAATCTCCGGTTCTGAAAAGTGGAGCCAATGCTTAAGTGCCTTAAACTTGCATTCTTTCTAACAGCCAGCAGGGGGCGACTCCTCTCGTTGCAAAAAAAGAAGTCTGATTGTATAGAAGTCTATGAGAAAATGAGCCTACTTCTCTCTTGATTTATTACCTCAGTAAACACTTTAAACATGAGTTTATGGTCTCAATCACTAGTTTCAAGACTTCTTCAATACAGCATGATGTTCATTTAGTAAATTATGGTCCCATTTAGAGTCAGATAGACCATAAAGCAGGGGATGCGTCTACCAATCACTGCCTCGCGGTCCGCTTGGAAAGAACCAATCAGATGCCTCTCTGCCTCCCTGCTCGTATACTCTACCCTTGGCATGCTCCAGCCTGAACTCAAAGCGCGTCGCCGCAGAAAGTTTACTGGAGAATGGAAGAGAAAAGTCAGCCCTGCAGCAGCACTGCCGCAGTTACTTGTCATGAGGAAGCGTTGTTGAAGTCCTCTCTCCGCTCTGTGTCTGTGAAGTAGTTACGATGCGGCGGTGCTCGTTCATGTGTGTGTGTGGGGCGTTGCCTTGGAAGGAGCCCCGAGAGGAGGGTGGGGGTTTAGACGGAGCTCCTGAGGCGGTACTACTTTCAAGTTATGCTAGCTTTCCAACATCGTCGACCCTATATTTAATTGTAAGATTTTGGTCACCTAAAAATGTCTTTCAGCGTTCGGTTGTACTTAGCTCCACCCTCTCGTGTCACTCCTGGTTGCAAACAGTGTGTGACGTCACAGTGACTACGTCCACTTCTTATATACAGTCTATGGTTTCACAGGAGAGTTGAAAGGGTGCACAGCTTCGGTAGCTCAAAGTTGGAAGTCGGTCTGGAAACTGGCAATAATGTATTACAGTTCGTCTTCATTTTCTCTTCCGAATTAATTTGTCTAACTTGCCTGGGGCTTTGTTTAAAATCTTGATTGCCCGACTGCTCATGTTTCTTACCCCACTGGACCTATTTTTGGCAATATTGCTGTGTTGCTGAATCTCATTACCTTGGTGAGAACAATGTTATTATTACCGTTAGAGAATGATGGCCAAATCGATCAAAACGAGGCTGAAGTTGTAATAAACTGGAATTACCCTTGAAATGTCTTCTTCTCTATCATCCTCTCTGCTGCTTTCTCTGCTCTCTCCTCCCTCTCCTTCATTACACCAGAGCTGTTTTGGGTGATTACTTGATCTGCTGAAGCTGCTGTCACAAGCTGACGGGGGGGCAGCATGAAGATTGATGTCTTCATATCCCCAAAATGCCTTGGGCCAAATTAACGGTTATTGAGTTACATCCTGATTTTCCTTTTATGAGGGTCTAAAACTGGAAAGCACTCGCGTCATCCTGGGCAAGATATTAAAAAATACACAATGTCTTGGGACCGAAAGACACACAAACACACACACACACACACACACACACACACACTTGATTGTTTTGGCCTTTATTGTTGATCAAGGTGGGGGATCTTAACTCGAAGAATGGGATTATGTTGTGATTTTGGGTGATTGCAGCGTCTACAAATTAAACTTTGATGAGAGTTGTGCCTCCGCCTCCTTATGGGCTCTTGATGATCCATTAACAGTTGTCCTAACACCGGAGCGTAATCATTCTCCAGCCGGAGGGGATACATAACTGCATCTCCGAGTCCAACGCGATCCGAAGGCTGCGGCGCATTAAGCACCTCAGACTGGCAGAGCAAATATTTGCGCCGTCTATTTAAACAGGGGGGTTTATTAGGGCAGCGGAGTGGGCTGCTGTCATTTCTACTTGCAGATAGTGTGAAAAGCTTTCTGTCATGTTTAACTTCTCCCCCGGAGTCAACTGGAGCTGCTCAAGTGACTGCCTTGTTTCAGAGCTACATTACCCCAAAAACCCACTTACATTTTTAGTCTGTTTTCTATTTGCATTAACAGCTTGTGCTTTTTTGCAGAATTTCTAGCACACAGAGCAAATGTACTCTCAGCCGGTTTTATATTTTGACATTCGTGGTACGCAGATAATGGAATATGTGCACCATAGCAACAAAACCAGTTAGACACGGCCTATAATTAGCCCAAGTGAATCTGTACCTCTCCATCCTACACACACACAGCGGAAAATTGAAAAAGTATGTTCAGTGGGAGTTTTGCTTTTCCTCTTAAAAATGAGTTAGAGAGCTGCGGATTTTCTCTAATTCAAACAGGAGGGAGAAAAAAGCCTGTAATTGAAAAAGGTACTGCCTTGCACCTTTGGTGACCTCATTGTCAAACACCACTTATAAAGAAGGCCTTTACAAACCAAGTCCGTATTATTCAAATGTTTTTTTTTTTTAATCCGCCATCCAATAAAAAAACGTTCAACGTACAGCAACCTCGCACACCGAGTCTGATATTATCCTATTCGTTGTGGAAATTCACAATACAAGATAAAACTGAATTAATTACATGGGTGCGATGGATAGCGCTAGTCCCAAACACGGCGTGGCATTAGCAAGAAGCTATCTTTTACCTGCCAATAGAGCACAATCACTACATTCTGATCTTTCCTACAAATTTGTTTTGTGACAGTCCCCGATTCCAATCTGTTGGGCAATCACTTGCCACTCTGGGAGACCATGGATGTATATAAACGGTGGTAGATGAATGAACGCAGTGAATTAGCTTATCTGACGCCTTTTTGGATGACGACGTACGGTGGTTTAAGTGGTCAAACAACTCTGACAGATGCGGAAAAAACGCAGAAAATCAAACTGAGTCGGTATGCAAACGGGATTTACTCAACTTGTATTTTAAACATGCCACAATTTTGGACAAAAAATACGGACTTGGTGTGCAAAGTACCTAACAAAACTGTACCTTCTTTTCTCCGAGTTTAAGTACTAAGATGTAGTGTGTGTCTATATGGCTCTATAAAGCTGTACTTTAATATTAATTAGATTTTATACAGCAGTATAACTGCGAGCTGACTGTATCGTTACACCCCTAGTCTGCAGAGCTACGTTCCTCTGAATTCAGAAAGAAGACTTGAGTAAATGATGACCCGAGGAGTCGCTCTCACTCTCTCCATCAGACCTCCATGAAGCTATGCGAGACCCTGACATCTTTCTAGTTTACTCAAATGCTCAATCAGCCGGACAAGGTCCCGACTCCGCGGACGCCTCTTAATTTCCTACAACACAACGGATCTCCGGCGCTGCCCCTTCTTTCCTTTTTCTGTTGTCTCCTTCTTCAAACAGACAATTGGTTTGTATTGATTTCCTGCACATCATTCCCAGATGACTCATCCTCTCTCTCTCTCTCTCTCTCTCTGGGAGTCTGGCTCTGCGAGGAAACGCTTTCTTCAGGTTTCCTGCTCTACTTTTAGGTGGTGCTCGTCGAGGTGGAAGGTCCCGTCTGGGCCTTGAGGCTCGGAATAGTCGCCCGTGGTAGTAGTAGGTGGGAAAGTGTGTATATAAAAGTGTATTCTTTCTTTAAGAGGAATAACAACGTCTTTAGTGGGGCCGAGGCTGGCAAGAGGTGTGCTGTGGGCGCCCCTGAGGAGCATTTGGCCTTCCTCGACTGTTTTGTAAGCGTTTGACAGGTGAAATAGTGTGGGAACTGCGGGGAGTGTTGCTTTAAAATGCTTTTTGTTGCGCTTGTCGGGGATGTGGAGGTGCCTGGTGAATGCTCAATAGCTCTGTAGGAGCCACTGGTGAATGGCTGAGTGCTGGGGGGGAAAATGGCTTCCCGCAAGAGCTGTGCAGATTGTTGCTGAGGCTCCTTCTGTGGGGGAAACTGTCCACATTTCTTTCCCCCAACTGCTGACTCCCACAGAGGAGCCCAGAAACATTTCTTTTTTTGTTATTGATTGATCCGACTGCCATGTACTTTGCCTGTTTCTCAGCCTGAACCAGTTGGAGTGCCGCCATGCGAACTGATGAACCACATGTTCCGCCGAAGCCCGGCTCGCTCTCTTAACATCCTCCGCCTGGGGAAAGAGACATGCTATGGAGTTTATTGTAATGGCACAAAGCTGTCTCGCTGTCCACGCTCATTTTCATTGTTTTCACTGTTGCGTTCCATGTGTTGCGGGGGAAATCGCACATGAGGCTACGGTAAATCAAAGTCAGTTGTAGTGTCGTCCCTGACAAATATGCTGTTAATCAGACCAATAATCGCTTTGTTCACCCTTTCTCTGAGATTAGTCCAAGCCCCCTTCAGGCAGTAAAGATCCAGCAGTGCTTTTTCAATGATGGAAAGATGGTTGTGGTGAGACATGGTGATGAAGGATGAGTCGCCCGTGTTTTGATTATTGGGGCAATGGGAGGGTCAAACGGGGTCCTGAGAACCCAAGGAAAATGTGGGGGCGCTTCGTGCTCCCCTTCGCCTTGATTCAGAGCGTTTGCCTTCGTGTTACCAGAAAGAGAGACCAGAAGAGTTGAGGCAAAGATAAATGGATGCGGAAACCGAGAGAAGATTTTGGGGTAAAGGAGAAGCAAGGAGGAACGCATGAGAGAAAACAGTTTACGTTGAAGGAAATGGCTTCTGACGGACGATATTGGATGGATGGAGGAATGTGGGTTTTGCGGGAATAGCTTGCGGTTGCTTTTAGAGCCGGAGGAGAAAGTAAGGCAGAGAGCGAAGCAGAGAGAGAGGGATTGTTCGGAGCCAGCGCCTGGCGAGGGCCATTGTTCATCCTTCCCTTTTGAGCTGAAGGAGACAGGAGAGTTTCACACGCCACTCGCAGGCATCCTGCTGGGCAGCCCCGGAAGGGGGCTATTGCAGCCGGTAAAGAAGGCCTGGCCATAGGGATAAATTACTCTGAATGGAGGGTTCTGTGTTTGCCGTTTTCTCCTTCTTTTTCTAAAAGGAGCCGGAGAGGGAAAGAATTCAACCCCAACCACAGGTTGTCCGCTTCGCTTCTGGAAAGGCTCTGCCTTCCAAGTCACCAATTTAACGTCCCTCCACCCCCACCGTCCTCCAACCTCTTCACTCCCACCTCCTCTGGAATGCTCCGGGGTTTTGTTGTCCTGCGGGGACCAGGGTGTGTGTGTGTGAGTGTGTGTGTGTGTGTCCTATGAGGTTTCATAACTTCAAGATGTGCATGTAATCTTATCAGGGTACGGGATATGAAATTAAGCCAACATTTAATTACTTTCAGAGAAATTAATTCACAAACTTTCTTGCTAAATATCAACAAATGTATGACCTAGGGTACCTCTTTAAAAACCCAATTAAATCGTTCTTTACGTCTAGTTTACATTCCCCTACTTATTGTTTCATGTGTAAATAGACATTTCTAAGATGAACTTCACAGTGTCAAAGTCGGCCTTAAAATAACTGATGTTCCAGCTAATAAAGACGCCCCAGATAAGATTTTGACAGTGACGTTTGTCAGGTAACTTGTTTGAAGGGATTATTTCCTGGTGAAGACTTTGTTTCCTCTTGTTGGTGTCAGGTTGGTGATTGACAGGGATGTCATTCAGCACTGATATAGAACGGCACTGGAGCTGTTTTCACACTTCAAATAGGAAAATAGTTTTTTTCTTAATGAGAATAAGAAGCCCGGATAACTATAAGTATGCTGTGAAAAAGAAAATGAAGTTCCAGTAGCCTCACCCGTGACTGGATATTGGTACTCAATACCTTTTTAAAGTATTGACCGAAAAACCCAGTACCAAGTAGTATCAAAACTTCTCCAAGTCAAACGACACCTGCAATCGATCCTTTTTATGCCCAGATCTATTAAAAAAAAAGACTATTTGTATGGTTTTGCTTGCAGCCAGTCCCCGCAGCAGCTACTATACATACAGCCAGGATTGCCTGAACGAACTACCAAACTGTAGTACTCTGTGGTATCGGTATTACTTTAAGGGTACTGGTATTGGTACTGGCATTGTGATTAAACGATACCCAGCCCTACACACCATCCGTCAAGATACCCTACATGGTTGGCAAAGGATTGAGATGTGACTGAATGAAAATATGAACGTGGATGACAAGTATGGTCTAGTTTCCAGTTAGAGCTTGACCAATATACCTCCCTGAGATGATATTGGTCAATACTGACCACAGCAATATGAGTGTATATGATATTAGCAAAACAAAACTGCACTCAGATGTTTTATAGATTATATTTGTATGCATACATTTTACTTGATTTGTTGTGTTTGTGTTTTCATTCATAAAAAAAAATGTTTGTGAGGCTTGCTGATAAAAATGTACTCTCAAAGTTCAAAATAATTTGGAATTAAACAATATACACAGTTGCTTGTGTCTTTGACAAAGTTTTACTGACGTCTATGAATTTTCTCTGAAAACCTCTTGCGGTTTCTTGAGGTGATAAGTTCATATTCTGCGTCAAACAAACATTTAAAACAAAAATTCAAATATCAGCATCGGTCTGGATCTATTCCGATGTTTCTTGACCAGTTTGGCTGATAAATAGAAAGACTTAAAGCCTTTGACAGTGTGCACAGTTGTACAGACGTGTGTGTGTTTGCGCGCTCTTGTGCGAGCCCTCCTCGTAGTTAGCAGCTCATTTTAACGGCTGGCTGTTGGACTGATGTAGAAAACAGAGAGGTCAATATACCGAAACTGGCAAACTCTCACTCGGAGATCTGGAATTTACAAGCCCAGTTTTTGCCCCAAATCCCAAATGTTAACATCATAGAGCGTCTGGTGCCAACATGGAGGAGGTTAGAGCTGCGGAGCGGAGCCCTTCATGCTGCGTCAGTTTATAACTGGATATTACCGAGCTGGACCTCAGCGCCTGCTCTCCTCATCCAGTCAGAGCCCATAAAGTGAGTTACAGATCGCCCGCATGGAATAATCTCCTCTTATTACACTTATCCCTTCGCTGCGAGTTCACATTCACAGACATGCTGCTAATACTGATCTGGCATCCGGTGCTGCCATGAGGCCTGTTCAGGAACACTCTACTTGCTCTCGTTCTGGTTTCGGTACCTTACAAAGCTCAGGTTATTCTTCTTTTTTTGCAGTGGTTGAAGTTGTGATTGATTCAGGTGTTCTGATGGCACAATTAAATGCAGATAAGGGTACGATGTGATTTGTATGTGCAATTTGGTGATAAAGAAGTTGATAAATAGATCCATTTTTGGACAAGGTTAAAAAAAAAAAAATGGTTTCATCATGACTAGAGGATGACATTTACACCACAATTTGGTCACACATCTACAACCTACTCTGCTGACGACTTTGGTCATTTAGTTTAGATTCATAGATATGGATGCACCGATATGTTGGGTCAGTATCCGTGCCGATATCGATCTTATTAAGTGGATCAGGTATCGACAAGTTGTGACCTATAATTCAGTCAAGGTGGATGGCTTTTGGTAAGCTTTTGAGCAGGAATTGAACATTTTGTATTAGCTGATTAGACAGTTGAATGGTGCCGCATTTTGTTACAAGTGAACAAAGTTCACTCTAACGCAAACAGCTACAGATTTTGACACTGCTGAGCCAGTGTACTCACTTCATCCTGTTGTAAAGATTTGTTTGTTCAATTGTACTGTAACTAATACTTGCAATTTTTAGTGTTGTAAAACCAGCTCCTCCAAAAATGAAAGGTTTAAAGCTGGGGTAGGCAACTTTGGAGCAACCAACAAGAGTAAGGTATATATTGAGTGTATCGAGCCGAAAAAATCCCAGCCCCTGTCTTAAGGCCTTCCTCCAAAGCAACTCCCCCGAAACACATGACGGACAGCACTTCCTGACTACTGCTGAAGGACGAGTCCACGAGCACATCGTTGTCTTTGCTAACTGTATCCAGCTACCTCATTCACACGTGAGAGAACACCTGACATTATCATTATGAACATAAACAATTCAACTAGCTTGCTAGCTCTCGCAATATGTGCGCCTCGCCCATAGATGTATAATAAGACCTGGATCCGGCACCACCGTTCAGCCTTGTTTCCAAGTGGTCATTGCAGCGATATTGCAGCGAAACATCCCCCTGTGGCCCCAAGAAGCATTTTCCCCATAGACCACCATTATCAAAGAGACGTCTGTAAAACTGTTGACAGGACACCTCGAAACTGCAAACAAGGTTGATTATGATTCTTTCTATTGTGAACTGTTGATCCATGGAGGTTTTATATTTGTAAAACTTTCCTCGAGCCAAGAAATGCGATGTTTAAAATCAGTTATGTCGTCACAATGTAAAATCTGGGCCGATCGGGAACTCATCGGCGGGGGCTAGTGGGAGAAATACTACTGCGCATATTCAGTGGGCCGCATGCCCCGGAAGTAAACCAGGAAGCTAGAAAACTTTTTTGGCGTATGAGCCAGGTGAGCAATTCTCATTGGACTGAATAGGCGCCGACTTGGGGTCTGGTATCCAGTTCTTATAATACATCCATGGCCTAGCAGCTCAGTGCACAAGCAGAGTTCGTGTAGGTAGGTAGGTAGGCAGCCCATCCATCCAATCATTTCATGCGGGCCAAATGAAATGATTGGATGAGTTTATTACAGGTATGCAACAGCCACAGATGCCGTATCTTTCTCTTTTTTTTCCAGAGCATTTGATTTATTGATTGCTGTCAGGATGTAAAGAGAATTTCGACAAATACAACAAAAAAGTGCTTCTAAAATAAATCGCCTACCCCCCTAGCTTTTAGGGCTGTTTTTGTGAAAGTTATTCAGCCATCTATCCTGGTTTGCTGTACTTTCTCCTGAAGGCTGCCACGGTCTGACTTTGATTTGTACGTCAGATGGATTTCAGTCTGTCAGCGTGCAGCCCTAGAGCAGGTGATCGATAAATCCCAGGGAGAGGTACTGATCTCTGGAGGGGGTTTCTATTACAGGGAGGGTCCAGGCTGGAGTTTTGGCCCAGACATGTGGCTCGTGTATAACTTATAGACTGACTCCACTGGACTGGACCTGATCCAGAAACTAGTTACACACAAAAAAAAATCTAAAACTTCACCTGCAGTCCTCGCGTGCTGCAGAGACGTCCCGCTGGAAATAGTCAAATTGTCCCACACACAGAGATTTTAGAGTCCACTAGACAGCCAATTCACTTTCACCTTTTCTCTCTGTTTCAGCTATTCTGCAGTTTTATTCTACTTGGACTCTGGTTCAAGCACGGCGATGTTAACATTCCTGTTGGTTCAGCTACTTTAATTTGAGCTGAGTGAGGTCCGCTGCTTTTACAAACCAGAAACATGGTTTTGATTTGCCTCCACAGAACAATAGATGTTTGCAGTGGAAACGGTTCGCTTAGTTTGGGGTTTTTGGAGGACATTTTTTGAGGTTTGCGTCCCATGAACACTGCACTCATGTTGGCATTGATCTCCAGATTTGGTTTTGATTTTTAAATTCACCATGTCCTGATTTTATTTGGTTTCACGCTTGAAGATTAATTTCGGGTTATATCAGTGAAATAGACGACTGTTTGATGCATGTTAAATTGTGTTGACGTCTGGTTTAGGACCGGCGTCATTTATATACTTTCATTTTCTGTAGAAGCAAGTCAAACTACTGTTTTTCATTTTGTTAAATGACAGAAAATTGTGAAAAAAATACCCAAGTTGGAAGGCTCCAAATCTTGACTGCAAACCTCTACTTTATCTGATCATGTGTGGGCAGAGCAGGGGAGTTGGAAACTCAGCAGGACTTTGGTTAGCCAGGATCTGGATTGGGGAACCACTGACATAAACAATTAATTGATTATCAAAATACTTGTCAATTAGTTTTGAGCCATTAAACATTTAATCGACTAAAAGTCTCAGTACAGTGTCCTCTAGGGGGGAACCTCTACATAGAACGATTAGTGTTCATTGAAAAAAGGTACAGACAGAAAGATGGATCTTGGCATTTTAAGAATTGATAGAGCATAATCCAATTGGAAATTGGACTCCAAACTGGAAAATCAACTCTTCCCAGGAGGGAGCTCTGAGCTCTGAGCTCAGCTGAAGCTCTGACCCGTGTATCCCTGATAGAGGCCCCTGTTGGAGGATTTTGGGGGTTAAAGTGGGGATGGTGGGGAGTCCTGTATGTGTGTGTGTGTGTGTGTGTGTGTGTGTGTGTGTGTGTGCGTCTGTGTTTCAGTGTGTGTGTGTGTGTGTGTGTGTGTGTGTGTGTGTGTGTGTGTGTGTGTGTGTGTCAGGCCTGGCAGCAGTGTAAACACAGAGGAGCTCTGAGCTCTGCCTCTGGCTGTGAACACTAGACTCGCTGGGTAATGTGCTGAGTGAGCACTTGGTGTCCAAGCTCGCTCTAATCCACAGATTGTCTCTTTGGCCAGCTGACCCCCCTCATACACACATGCACACGCACGCACACGCACTCGCACGCACACGCACGCACTCACACGCACTCACACGCACACTCACACTCACACTCAAACAATCCTATTCATACCAACACCAATACATATTTGCACTGAAATGCTCAAAGTCTCACATTTACTGTAAATCTGCAGTGATGCTCTTTGAACTGTAGACGCTAGAGATATTCCGATACCATTTTTTCCTTCCCCTATACCGATTCCGATACCTGAACTTGCGGCCGATACCAAGTACGATCCGTCTGTGTCTCTCTCTCTCTCTCTCTCTCTCTCTCTCTCTCTCTCTCTCTCTTGACCGCACTGAGTTATTCCTTAAAGGAGTTGGCTACTTGTATAACACATTTTAGTTTTAAAAACATCTTAAAAATACATAATTGCTTTGGCTTGGCAGGGAGTAATCTCAGGCCCAGCAGGCCACCGGGCTTGCAATACACTGGCAGAAACCTTGGTATTGGATCGGGGCATAGACTGCCGTACTTGCCGATACCATATCCTGAACTTTGGGCAGTATTGGACTCACTTTCGATACTGGAATCTGTGTCGAAACAACTCTAGTAGATACAGCAAAAAAACAACACTAAACGTTTTATTAATACTTGTATACTTTTGTCTTTTAACAAAAGAAGCCAAAGTTCTCAAATGTTAAATGTTGTTGAAACACAAGAAGCCATACCGTAGGACCTTGCCTAAATGAATTACAGCATCAAATTGAAATTTGGAACTTCGTGTTGATCAATGAATAAGTGATGCTATAAACATTCAATATCAACTTTTGGTGCAACGGTTTTGAGGTTCGATACCACGCGGGCCCTAGTCAGAGCTGTCTTTCCCTCCCGACGGCATCCCTTTCATCTCAGTGGTGTGGCGTTCGCGCTGCTGCTTCAACAGCCGCTGAACAAATAGACCCAACTTTCACGCCCTTCGTCTCTCTCTGCCCTCCTCAACCCCTCCTCTCTGACTCACTTGCTTTCTCACCCGCACTTCATAAAAACACCACAAGAATCCTCCCACACTGGCGTATGACAGTCAGACCTGCGGGTCTTCATCTGCCCATATGCAGCTCGCACCCTGTACAACAGCTTCATCATCATCATCATCATCATCATCATCATCATCATCATCATCATCATCATCATGTGTGTCGTCTTTGTGGAAAAGCAGTCGTCCGGTTTCCCATTAGGTCATTAAACCCCTTAAAGCCTGTGTCCCACACAGAGTAAGTAGCGGTGATGGATCTTTTATGTGTTTTCTCTTTGATCATAGTAGAGTCCTTCCCTCATTCACATACTGTATACAGTACACACACACATGTTCACTCACACACACACACATATTGAGTCCCAAACCCACATAAGTACAGTGTGCGGAGGCCCGAGTCATGACAAAGGGCTGACAGTAGTGGAAAATGAAACGTAGTACGACGCGCTCGTCCCTCTCCCTCCTTAACCCCTTCATGGCCCTGTGACCAGACAGACTGCACCGCATAACACACACAACAAGAACACTGACGTCATCCGCTATAAAAGTTTACATTTGTGTTTTTTTCTTTAAACAATTAAAAAGTCTGCCAAGCGGGAACATTTTACTTCTGTATATATAGATGGGCAAAGCGTTTTCCCTTCTTCCCACAATACAAAAGTGAAGCCAAATATCCCAATACGTGAGCTGCCATCTTGAGATTTTGATGAACATATACCAGCGTGATAAGAACTAACTAAAATGACAGAAGCAATCTTAGAACAAATTTAACGTGTACTTTTATTTATTTTTTTGTTTGGCCCATCACCCATTCGCTAACATGGAGGTGGCAGGGTTTATGACCTATACTGCAGCCAGCCACCAGGGGGGTGATCCAGATGTTTTGGCTTCACTTTTAGGGAGCTGTCACATCGTCCATTTTTACATACAGTACATTCTATGGTGTAAGCCAGTCAGCGAAATATCTCCCAAAGCTACAGGTTTGGTTTAATTCTCCTGGATGCATCTGCTTCGGTCCAAAGATCAAGTGATTAGACTTCGGCTGTAGCAAAGAATCACGATTTTCATTATTAGATGATATTTATTGCTTTTTAGCTCTATTATTTATTTAAGGTAACTCTAGTGCAATTCAGCAAATAACAGCATTTGTTTAATATTGCACATGGTTCCGTACAAATAGATCTAACTTGGCACATAGTCCTGTAGTACTGTGCAGTAAATGCATCACCGAAATGGATAAAATAGATTTACATGCATGTTGCGTTCACATAGTGTCGGTAAATGATAAACAAATGTAAAGATTTGCGGAGGCTGCAGCTCGGGTTGTTCAGTGTTGGCGTAATCATGTTTTATTTTGAGATCTTGACACTTTGCCCAGAGAAAATAAGATTTGGGGGGGATTATGTTGGATTATCTCAACATTTTTGGCAGATTTTTTTCCACTTGGTTTCAGTAAAATAACAAATGAAAAGACACACTAAAACATTTGTTTTCTCTCCACTGTGTGGACATTTCTTCCCTCTTTCTATCTTGCATGTAGCCACCACTCCCACCCCTCCCTCCACCCCCCCAGTGCCAGCCCACATGCCCGTCCAGCAGCCATCCACTCATCCCCGGCCAAGTCAGTGTTATCTTTGAACTGACTTCAGAGAGACTGCTGGCCGGTCGCGGATGATGGCACTGTGTGTGTTGTATGTATGTGTGTGTGTGTGTGTGTGTGTGTGTGTGTACTGTATACAGCTCCGTAGCAGCACTATCCTTTCATTCCCCCCCCCCCCCCTCGTTTGATCTCGGAGGCCTTTATTTTTAACCCTCAGCAGCAGGACGATGATACATCACTAAGCGTGTAATTATGTTGTTTTCGCTCATTTCAAGGGAATAAAGGACAGTATCCTCCCACAAGCTTCTGGGTTGCACTTAGTTAATAGGCAATGACTTGGCGGAGTGTGTCTCTGTGTTTGTGTGTGTGTGTACATGTCTGGCGTTTGGTGAGCATGCAGAAATGAGGCTCTGTAATGAAGCATCCAGTCAGGTTGGGGAGCCAACAACACACACACACACACACACACCCCCTCCTGCTGAGTTACGTCACAAGAAAGTGATTGAGCGCTGCAGTGTGATAAGACTGGAGTTTTAATGAAAGTCTGAGATGAGCAGGCGTGAAAAGAACCCCGCTGCCGACCAACTGCTGCACATTTCAAACACTCCCGTGTGTGTGTGTTTCGTGTGCGAGCGAGCAAACCAGAGGGATGAGCTCGTGATGACGGGCCTGTCCGGGAAGATTTTTAGCAATGCTTTAGAAGAGCTGGCATCAATCTGAACTTGTTTGTCTGGTATACTCTGTTTACATAGACGAGTGCGCAAACCTGATATTTTAAGCGATTTTCTTTTAGAATTCCCCTCCGGTTGAAAAGTGGTACATGTGTACATCTGCTCATGCATGTTGTTGTTCCTTTGCGCTTTTTGTTCCCAGCAGAGCTCAACATGTGCTGCTGTGGTCACCAGCTCGCCGCATCAGGGCGGCCTGACCCACGGTGGGCAAATTAGTAGGTGGAGATGAGCCGACGGAGAGGGGGGGTGGGGGGGAACGGGCAGGGAGGATGAGCAGTTTGGCACCGTGAAGCCGAGTCAGCGTCACCCAGAGCCATCGCACAACCACAGGGAATTCAGCGAATGAGTGTCGGAGCAGCTGTAAAGCTCCCATATGTTGTAACGGAGAGAAGTATGGAGATAAAAAAGGAGCAGGAGCCTGGGAAAATGGTACTTACAATCATTAAAGCTCCGCCAATCAATATTTAATGCAACAACGAACGTGTATATATCAACCCGTTGACAATTATCACCATCTCTTTATGGAGCTGTTTAGCCTCTTTAAGCTCATTGTTTTAATTTATGGAACCTCCTGAGCAGCAGCAGGAGGCAGCTTTTTTTCAGTTACAGACTAGTCGGTGAAGAAACTGGAGCATCTAAAGCAGGGCTACCTAAAGTGTGGCCCGTGGGTCAAATTTGTCCCGCCATAAGATTCGATTTGGTCCGCCAGATGTTTCTAGCAATTTTTTCAAATTTAAATTTTTAATTATTTTTAATTTAAAAGACCAATCGGCCAGGATTGCCAACTTTACTCTCTTTCAGAGAGCTGGCTGTTGTATCATGAAAATAGAAAAACCTAAGGAATCCATTGGTACCAACCATGTCATGCTAGCTTGTAGGGAAGGAGGCTCAATAACGCTCCAAATTTAGGTTAACTTTAGGCGAGGAAAAACTGGCAAAATGGGTCGTCTCTAGACGGGAGCTAAAAAATTGCGAAATCTGATCTGCGATCTTACAAAAACTTGCAAAAACTCTCGCTTGACTCGCTGCTCGACTATTCAAGGTCAATCTTAACAATATTGCGAGAGTTTACCCAGTTTACTGGTTCCCGTCTAGCCACTACCATGAAAATGTGTTCTATGGGTACCCACGAGTCTCCCCTTTACAGACATGCCCACTTTATGATAATCACATGCAGTTTTGAGCAAAAGCATGCTTTTTTTTTAATGCAGTATAAATGTGTTACCTATTCTACAAAAATTATATTTCTGCGTACCGGGGTCCCTAAACAGTCTTGGAAGTATATAAATTGGTTATTACTGGAAATGAGCCCAATTGTATTCAACAGGTGGGTTTTAAGGGGTTAATGTAAGAATCTAAAAGAATATTCAATTAGGGGAACTTGGGATCCTAGTACCATTTTGCATCTTAACAATATAATACAACAGGTGTATGCTTTTGGCCTGTGGCCCATCATTAAGTTCTAGATCTAAAGGAAAGATTTCTGGATGTGGACAGAAACACAACTCCAAATGACTGTTGCTTCATGTTTGCCTAATTGTTTTCTGACACGTTAAGATGTGTTAGCACGTCAAGACAGCTAACCTGCCACCACCACCACCGTTGGCATGTCGGAGCAGGAAAAAACTGAATCAAATTGTTTATTACAGCTTTCCATACCTCACAACACACAAAGCTTGTCTTTCTCATAAAAAGTCTGGTAGATAAACAGTTTGCTTTCTGATATTGGCTTTCACCTCTGATGCAGATTCACAATTATTCAAATGAATGAAGCGTCGATGTCGACTCGATCTCAATGTGACAGACAAGACGAAAGATGGAAGTGACACAATCTGCTGTGTGAGTTGAGGTCACGTTAAAATTAGACAGGTTTGTTTTTTCCTGATAAGCTAAAAGATTGCTTGCTTTGATTGTATAAAACTATTTCTTCTTGATAATATACTATAAAAAAGTCTAAATTCTTTGATTCCAGCTTCTTAAATGTGAATATATTCCGATTTCTTTACTCCTCTATGACAGTAAACTGAATATCTTTGAGTTGTGGACAAAACAAGACATTTGAAGACAACATCGTGGGCTTTGGGAAACACAGTGATCAAATTTTTCAGCACTTTCTGACATTTTATAGACCAAACATCTAATCGATTAATCAAGAAAATAATCGACAGATTAATCGATAATGAAAATAATCGTTAGTTGCCGCCTTTATCCAGATATATCAGGATATCAAAACCTGTTTTTTTAAATGTCTTTATCTAAAAACAGGTGTTGCCAAAGTGTTTATCTTCTATTTGGAACAGTATTTTCATTATCTTAATACCAGGAAAGCCTGAACACAGAGTCAGCCGTCTCTGTTCAGTGTGAACTGCTGAATGACAGTTCTCACAGGTGAACAGCCGTCCTGTACACGGCGATCAGTCGGGCGTCTCGTTCTGTCAGCGGTCTCGCAAGGCGACACGTGACGAAGGATGAACACTGTTGCCTGACAGCGAGGTGGGGCGCCAGTTGTGTCCATTCTCATTGTGCAGAGCTGCGCGACGCCGTGCGGCGCAGCTGAATGCAGCTGGTTTGGGACGGTTCGGGCTGAACAGTTGCCGACACGCTGAGACGCAGCTGTCTCTCCGAGGCGACGCCTTTACAGCTCGACACCAGCGGCGGACGGGTGGCAGGGAGACAGAGGACGGGACAAAAGGCTTGACTCATTCCGTCCGTGCTCCTGTCTTACCCCTTCACATTGTCAGACGACTCATTTCCCCTCCGCCCCCCAATTTCCCGCTTATCACTTTTTATAGCGGCGCACTCGCACGCTGAAAGAAAGACGAAAGCTCCGACCCTCCAGGTAGTCTCCGGGGAGGTCCACGCCTAATTAACTGGCAGCCTTTTGACATCGTTCAAAGCGTGTGGCCACCCGCTCTCTGCAGGGCTGAGTTACCATTGTGTGTTTTGGCCCCACTGCTCTCCCCTCAACTCTTCACACTCGTCATTTCACTATTTAACAGCAGCAAATTGTGAATTGGTGAAATGGAGGTTGAATGCCACCTGGTTAGATCTGAGACTCCCGTACGACGTGGCGGCTTCCGGCTCGGTTGGGTTGGTGAACGCAGGCTGCTGTAGGTGGGGTCAGGTTGAGACGTGGTGTCCCGGTTGGTTTGCGGGATCATCTCTGTTTACCTTTTGGGGGACCACCTGTCTTGTTCCACACCAGGCCTGTTTAGACAGTTTCAGGCGGTAGTAACCAGCAGCAGAGGATCTTTGGTGGTCTCTGTTTTCTTTTTCTCTACTGGAGGTTCTTTCTGACTCACACACCGGCCTCTGGCAGCAGCAGGCGACGTGATAATTTAGTTGTCTGTCTGTCTGTCTCACTGTTGGCCTCAAGAGTGGGTTCATCGCGTCAGCCTGCATCACCTGTTATTGGATTGAAATAGAAGCTTTTCTCACTTGGTTGTTTGTGGGTTTGGTACGCTGACAATCAAGTTTCAACTTCTCAAATCTACAAACAAAATTGGAAGTGTTACCTTCTTATGAATATTTGTACGAGGCCGCTGACTGACTCATCCTTTTCTTATAATCCTTGCAACGTTACAGGCGCTAAAAGCAGAGGCGCAGGTAGAACAGGCAGTGTTCACCTTACTTGTATATATTAAAGAGGACCTGTTATGCTTATTTTCAAGTGAATATTTGTATTTTGGGTTTCTACCAGAACATATTTACATGCTTTAATGTTCAAAAAACTCTTTATTTTTCTCATACCGGCTGTGTTACAGCACCTCTTATCACCCTCTGTCTGAAATGCTCTGTTTGAGCTCCTGCCCCGTCCGAAAAAGACCAGTCTGCTCTGATTGGTCAGCTGGCCCATTCGGTCAACCGAATCAAACTCCTTGGACTCCGCTCCAGCTCTAGCTTTGTTTGAGGCCGTAACAAACTAGCTGTTAGACAGGTATTATGCAAAGGTTACTTGGTGACATCACCACGTTACGGAAGAAAAGGCGGGACTTCAATCAAGGCGTTTCAGGCAGTTCGGGAGCAGTGTTTCTGTGGGGGGAGAGTAACTCCCTTTGGAGTGGACTTTGGGCTTTGTAACTTTGCAAACCTTTCCCATGCATAAAAAAAACGATATAACACACTAAAGGAAAGAGGAAAAGCACAAACGCATAATAGTTCCCTTTTAAATATTCACCCAAGTTGCAGCACGCACCTGCAGCTCTTCGCTTAACATTTTCACTGTGTCAAACTAATCCGCTGATAGAAATGTGGCTTAAAAATGTCTACTTGTAGCTTTAGACCACTTGATTAATGCTTATCTATGCTAAAGTTCTGCCACTGACGGTTCCCGTGGCACCTTAACAACACATTCTCTTGGCTGGAAGGCTTTTGTTGTGAAAGGCAGCTATAGAAGAAGCACGACAACTTCAGAAAAGTTGTACTGTTCTACTTTGGCAGCACTTTGCCCCTCTGTTGCTGCTGCCTGTGTTCAGTTTCTTCTCAACTCAGCTTTTCAGGCAGTTAAAAGGAAATCTTGTTTAAGATCAATTAACTGCTCAGGTTGTAGCCGCTCCACTTAAACACCCTCTAATAGACTGAATGATGTGTTGTCGCCTAACTTGCACTACAGCTCAAAGTGATCCGCTGTCTCTACAACACAGCCCGGCATGTGATCTGCGATGCATCAGAGGCTTGTCATGCTGGCGCTCTTGAAAGCGCAGGCAGGGCTGCCATGCCTGGCTGCTACTGCATGGTGTGTGTGTTTGTATGGACTCTTACATAACAATGTAATGAGTGGTGATGATTCTGTTTTTACTTCTTCAGTAGCTGTCAGTATAAATCCTTGATCTGCCGGTTGTGACACATTCATACTTGATTTTTAAACTAATGTGCGTGTTGATCTTTCACTCGTCATCATCAGTCTCATCAGGATCTTTTTGTCCTCCTTGATCCAAGGAGTTAGGAGTTGTGATTATTTTTGGTGGCAGGGTTACAAGACTATGTTTGTATGAGACTAATTATATCCCCGCGACAACGTAGTCGGGGGTATATAGCGTTCCGCGTGTCCGTCCTTCCGTCCGTTCACGTGTCACACTTTTGTTTTTTCCGGAGCAGAACTCGAAAACTATTTAACTTAGGAGCTTCAAATTTGGTATGATGGTTGACAGTCTGGTCTAGTTGTCCATTTTGGGGGTTAGAAGTTCATGGTGCTCAAAATTTTTTAAATTTCTCCAAAAGGGCAAAACCTTTGGCCCTACTTTAGCAGGGGTCAAGCAGTGAGCGGGGGGAATGTTAGCCATGCTCACTTTTGCCTCGTGTTTGCATTACTTTCGGTGAATTGGTACAACTCGTAACTCTCCAAGAGCATCCTGAAAGACTTATGGATACAATCTTCTGTCACATCAATGTCATTTTCATATTGCATTAGTGACATATTTTGTAAAATTTTAGTAGATCTTTTTGGAAAAGTATTTTGAGAAAGCATTTAATAGACAAAATAACAGTCCTGCTTCTTCATTTGCAACACTTCCCACAATGGTCTGATGATACAACCAGAAATATTAAAGAAATGGATACAACCAGAAAACAGTATACCAAAAATGATAACAAATGCAAAATACTTCATCTTAGGGCTGGGTGATATGGAAGAAAATCAATTAACACAATATTTTTTTGTACCATATACCTTGATATGGATATTTATAGGGTTGACCGTTGGTGCTTTCACAAAATATTTATAAAATAATTATCAGTAATGTGGATATAATGAATAAGTGGGTAAAGCCAAATAATAGAACAGCTAGAACAGTCTGCTAAGTTTAGAAAATAACATCACTTTATTATTAAAACCTGGGAAAGACAACACTTACACCATTATGCGATATTCTGATATCTAAGACGTTATCTGGTCTCGTATCACAATATCGATATAATAGCGATATATCGTCCAGCCCTACTTCATCTTGCCATATAGTTATTGTCACATTGCCTATTCCTATTCTCAGTTATGGTACATTCACATGCACGTGCAGCAGCACAGTTCGTACGGCGGTTTCTTTGGCTCTTGTCGGAGCCAGCGGCCTCTGCTTTTTAAAGCATGTTTGACAAATGCACGGCCTGTGATGTGGCTTCGTGTTGACACAACTTCTGCTCCAGCTCACGGACTCTAATTTAGCTCGTCGAAAACCCGCACACACACACACACACGCACACACATGCACATCTGAATAAAACACACATATGCTTAAAGTTACAAATCCAGCATAACTCACAACACTGCAGTGTTAATCTATGTTGTAGTCTCAGGAATTAGTCGTGGGATTTTCAGGCCTTAGTCTGTACCTGTCTGTGTCTCGGGGGGTAAAAATTGGCGTTTCTCCCCCTCGGGGTCTGAACACCGTAGGAACTATAGACCGCTCAAGAATATTAGAAAGACAACTTTGCAGACGGGAAGACTTGGATGACGCCATCATCCCCGTTTCCCCTCCTGTTATAGCGGCGAGTTCTCGAAGCGAGGGTGACGAGGGGGGGAGAGAGAGAGAGGGGAAAAAAAGTGAGGAAAGAGGAGAAAAGAAGGGAGGCAGCTGAAGGGGAAGTGTGACGAGGGGATGGTGGGAAGACAAGAATGAGGAGACGGAGAGGGAAATGAAAAGAAAGAGGCCATTAATTTAGTGCTGTGGGAGGGATCTGAAGGTTACTGAGCTCTCTCTGCCAGGCCCTCCTGGGTTGACTGATGCCTTTGTGAGGAGGCCAGGAACCACACACACACACACACTGATACACACATGCGCGTTCCAAGAAACTCTGAGTTTGTTGCGGCAGGCCAGTTTGAGCAAAACAGACTCACATACACACACACACAGATGGTCATTAATGGGCTTCAAAGTGGGAGCAAAATGGGGAACCTTTATTTATTTCCTCTCCTGCTCGTGATTCGCTGTGATGCGCCTGAGAATGTGGTGACTCTGAGTTTTATCTCTGCTGTGGAGGGAAATCGGAGCAGAGTGTACAGAACGCATGGATCCTGTGTGTGCGTTTGTGTGTTTGACGATGTATTTTGGGATGTTTGTCTGTGTACATATGCATACTGTCAGCGAAATGGGCCACATTAAAGGGCCAGTAAGTAACGTGTTATGGGATATAGAACAGAATTAATATATATTTCTTGTTGATGTAATGCAATATATGGTTGAGTTGCAGTAGAGAGAGATTGAAAAATGTTTCATAGATTCATAATTTCCTCTTTGGCTAAAGCTCCTGCTGTTTAGAAGTCCCTGAGCGGGAGTCCAAGGTCAAGGCAGTAAAAAGCCCTCTCTCCATTTTGTGGATGGCTGTAAAAACGTTTTTGTTTTTTTCCCCCTAGACTTAGCTCTAATCTTTGCTCTTGTCTTACGATTTACTGGATTTATTTCTTAGGGCCTCTAAAGCCTCCACACAGCGGTGTAAAATCGCTCTGCTCTGGCTGTGCCATTGTTCTTCTATGCTCAAAATCGCCACAGAGCGCTGCGCTAAAAAGTTCTGATTATTTCAACTTTGAGCTCGGTTGCTGATGACCTTTTCAAAAGCGCAACCAATTAGATAAAAACCGCAACCGTTGTTGTTGCCTCGAAACAGCGAATGGCGTCCCTTGCGCTCTTTTTGGGGAGATCTTTTACCTGTTGTGTCTGCAAGTCTCTGCATACTATACCTCACAGTGAGTGAAGAGCTCATGTGAAGGCAGCTTAAGGAGAGAAGTAAAAATGAGTGAGTCTTTAGCTAACTGCTCACAACTCATGGACAGGTGCAACAAATAAGACATTGCTTTGTTTGAGCAGTCAGTGAGTGATTACACATCAGGGCAGTATTAAAGAATTTATGTTGACAATAAATGAAAGTAGACCATATCTCATCAGTTTACACAAAATTAAACTTGCTGCTTTCATATGGAATCAGGCAGAGGGCAAACCGGATATCATGTTTGTGGACGAGAGAAGGACGGTAACATTAGGTGATGTCGGCAGAGAAAACAACAGTAATTGCTAGGGGTGGGGGTAAAAATCGATACAGCATAGTATCGCAATATTTTGCATAGTTATAGTGTATCAATAGACGGACTTCAAGTATCAATCTTTTATTATAAAGTATTAACCTCTTAACAATCCGACGGCCGCTAGTCTGAAAGCTAGAGTGAAGTTCTTGGCATCATATGAAACTAGAAAACCTAAGGAATTGATTGTTAGTAGTACCAACCATGTTATTCTAGCTTGTTGGGATGAACGCTAAATAATGCCGAAAAAATACGCAACATTTTGGTGAAGAAAAACTGGCTTGACCAAGGGGTCCCTTGACCTCTGACCTCAAGATATGTGAATGAAAACTCTGAGATGAACAGAGTGCAAATTGGATCTCATTAGATAAAACGGATGCATTTTGCATATCACAATCTTTTTTTTAAATCGCAATAAGATCGTACCGTGACTTAAGTTTCGTGATAATATCGTATCATGGGGACTCTGTTGATTCCCACCCCCTAGTAAAGGGAGACGGCATTGCTGTCCAAAGTTAAAATATTTTCACTTTTTGCTGTCCTCTGACGGAATTTACAACCGGATGTTACGTAGCTCCGGAGAAAGTTGTTTAAGTTTGCAACAGAATATTAAGAGAAAGGTGCATTTTAACAGCTACACGCATAACTAGAATAATTACATCAAATAGTCGACACAAAATAATTTTATTTTAATATATATATATATATATATTTATACCCTCACTAATAGCACGCTGATAATGTTACACCTTGGAAATGAATAGAAATATTGTGCCATTGTGCTTGTATCTGTGTTTCGAGTGACACCTTTGTTTTCTGTCCGACAGGTAAATTGACTAAATTATAATTTTTTTTTTTTAATTAATCACTTCATTAATCATTATACCGATGGGTGTCAGTCCACCAACACTGTCATATCGGTTATTTTTTCGAGGACGAGAAAGAACCTTCATGCGAAAAATCCACTAAATAAATGTATAAATTGATGCTTTTAAAAGACGCTTGTCCTTCTTCTCACAAAGCGTCTCAGCTGGAAACACCACAGTACGCGTTCACACATGCAAATTTACACCGATTTATAAAACCTCCCGACCCTGAGAGGCTAAAACTCCCCGAAGCTACACGAGCACAGCTGTACTCACGGTCGTAATACCGTCTCTCTCTGTGACACATTCAACACACATGTTTATGTTCTGACAGAGAGAGATTCATTTAATAAAAGCCATTCACAATATGAAGATGGGTGCATGTTTACGGCCCCCAAAAGGGTTGTGAAGTCTCATTTCTACACGGTGACATAGTGTGTGGCTGTATGGAGCGTATTAGGCCGCAGTTTGCAGTACACAGCTCGTTGGAGCGCTGACAGAGAAGCTGCGCGGCAGACGGCAGCCCAGCAAATGCAGCTAAAAGAAAGAAAGCAGCACATGAATGTAGCTGTGTAAAGCAGCCCGTGTACCAAAGGCCCTGATAGCATCCTATTGTTGTTTCTCCATCCGGGGAACCTTTTCATGAACACCGCCTTCGAGACGACTGACAAACTTTCCGACGTGAGCAGCAGTGATTCAGAGAAGTGGAACCACGTTAATTTTAATCTGCACAGAGTCCCAGACAGGTGGATCTTTACTGCTATGGCATAAATCAAATAGACAATCACATTATAGTACTCTAAACAGATGTTCGCACACATGGCTGTGGTTTTCTGAAACGTTTGTCACACATACAGATGGGTAAGTAGGGAGTAGTTACAGGTCCATACTTGTATTTTGGGTTTCTACTAGAACATGTTTACATGCTTTAATGCTCAAAAAACACATTATTTTTCTCATCCGGTCTGTCTGAATATACCTGTATTCACCCTCTGTCTGAAACGCCTCGTTTTTAGCGCCTGTCTCTTTAAGAACACCCCCTCCTGAAAAAGCCCAGTCTGCTCTGATTGGCTTACGAGAAAAATATGGTGCACCTTTTGTAAAGGTAGTTCTCAAGCTGTGGACGGTATATTCTAATGAGCCCACATGTGACATAGGAAGGGGGAGCCAGATCTGAATGGCTTGTTGAATCACATGTTTTCTGATCTAAAGCAGCCCACAAAAAACTGACTGGGAGGTCTTAGTTCACAGTTTGTGGGTTGGTAGGAACTCCAGATAACTAGATGGATGTGCACAAGCACCGAAAAAGTCAGTTTTTCATGATATGTCCCTTTTAAGGAGGACGAATATATCATATCATAGTAAAAAAAAAAAAAAAAAAAAAAAAAGCAATAACTCACATGGGTAAAGTCAATTTTAATATTCCACTGGATTTCTGGTAGAGCTGACCGTCGCCATGGTAATCAACCTCAGAATCAGTATTCGAATGCTTCGTTTTAGTTTTTTTTAAATATATACATATATATATATATATGTATATATGTAATAATAATGTATAAATCCCCAAATAGCCCACGAAATAAGGAATAATCCAACAACATTATTCATTATTCATCATTAATTATTATCAGTTATTCTCAGACGGATATCACTGTTTGTTGTGTGCAGAGGTGTGTGTGTGTGTACAGTAGTGTGGCAGCGGCGCTGTACTGAAGCTTTGAATACCTTCGAATATTTACTCACCGAAGCTTCGAAGCCCAAAAAATGGTATTCGGGACAGCCCGAATTTTCTGGGTTTTGTCCCGGGAACACACAGAACTACCAGTGATGAGTAACTGATGAGAAAATGAGCCAGATATGTATAACTTGCAGAATCACTACTTGCTTATTATATGAATTCCAGTAACAAAACAAGGTCAGTAAGCATCATCTCTAACCTTCTCTTACCTCTCTGTGTTCAGGAGTCCAGGGCAGCGCTGAGTGCTCGTGTGGGAGGAACCACTTCACGTGTGCGGTCAGTGCGTTCGGGGAGTGTACCTGCATCCCGGCTCAGTGGCAGTGTGACGGAGACAACGACTGCGGGGACCACAGCGACGAGGACGGATGCAGTGAGTTGGCAATCCTCGTCTTACTATGTTGTCCTCCTCTCTCTCTCTCCTTCTCTCTTTGCTTCTATCTCACCCTGACTTACCTTACTTAAGATTTATTGACTCTGAAATTCAGAGTCTGAATTGGTCCAATTTGAAACTCGATCAAACAGAATCCCGTTTACCGGCTCTGACGTGATCCATGCGTCTGCTCTTAGTTTACTTTGTCTCCGTGATCAAGTAGAAATCGATGAATGCCCCGTTGGTGATGCCGATGAAGTTGGACAGAGAGTTCTGTTTTTCTAAAAGATTGTAATACAAACTTTTGTCTCTGATTTCAAAACATTTGTCGGAACTGATTAGAGAACCCGGCGTAGGATTTGTCGGCTTTTTATTGGAGGTTACTAAAAGGTACTTTTTTAAATTTTAACTTTCTTTGATTAATGTAAACATATTTTTTTTCATTTTTTCTTTTCATATAGAAGTAGACAAACCCCTACACAAGCATCTGTACAAGATGTTAGTCTAAAATAGTCTTAAAATCTTTAAAAAAAAGAGTCTGATCAAAAAATAAGTACATAAGATTACAAATCTGACCAGACGTTTGATATTAACTTTCAGTACATGACAGTTTTTTGGGACTCTACAGACACATTTTGGTCAGTACCAAACCAGTGTTAAGGTTGGATACTCAGACTGCTGTATTTAAAATTTTGATACAAATATTTATATATGTATATTTAATTTGTACTAATGCAATTTTGGTTTTAAAGATATTCTGTAATTTAAAAAAAATTCAAACTGGAAGTTGCAGGTTGAATTAGCTTGCAAATGTGGTTCTAAAGAATAGTAGGTCTGCAACTAATGATTATTTTCATTGTTGATTAATCTGTTAATTATTTTCTTGATTAAATGATTAGTTGTTTGGTCTATAACATGTCAGAAAATGGTGAAAAATGTCAATCAGTGTTTCTCAAATCCCAAGATGACATTCTCAAATGTCTTGTTTTGTCCACAACTCAAAGATATTCAGTTTACTGTCATAGAGGAGTAAAGAAACCAGAAAAAATTCACATTTAAGAAGCTGGAATTTTGACTTTTTCCCTTAAAAATTACTCCGACTGATTAATCAATTATCAAAATAGTTAGTGATTAATTTAATAGTTGACAACTAATCAATCAATCATTGCAGCTCTAAAGAAAATCTCCCCTTGAGCAATGCCTTAAAGTCCCAACACTCAGTCAAGACTGGTTGTGTTTGGCAGCTCTCTGCTGCAAATTTGAGTAAAAGCAGGACTTCTGAATTTCGCCAGAAAGGTACAAGTGTGCTCAGGCAGAGTTTTCCTGCAACTAGTCCAGAATAGTAAGAAAAAATATAAGTGGGTCCATATGGATCCCATCATCACCCAGTGAAACAGTGAATGGGTCACTGGTCCAGGCGGGGTAGTATTTCTGATGCAGCGGCAGAGCGAGGCGCTCTGCGTGGTGTGTGCCCCGTGCACAAATATGCTTGAGTGACTTCTGGCACCAGACGGCGTTTGGCTGGAGGGGAAGTCTTGGCAGCGGAGCCAGACAGGAGTATTTTTCCTGCAGAGCATGTCAGTTTGTCAAGTGGAGGAGATCTTCACCGCTCCTCTTTTACACTTGGATGTGAAATGTCAGTGTGAGGGTCTTTCTTTTCCCCCGCTCACTCGTAGAGCAGAAAAGCAGATGCCGTCCCCTTTGTTTGACACTTCCTAAGCCTCTCTGAGAGGTGTGCAGTTGTGTTTGTGTGTGTGTTGACGCTCTGTCTCCAACCCATCAGTCTTCCTCTGTCACATTAAGCTAGTTAGGGGTTGGGAGAGAGGATGCTAAGTGTTATTGATCTCTGGCCAGTTGAATGTTCAGCGAGGCCTGATCGCCGCATATCGATCTGCGCTGCGTTACTTATTTAAGGAGACACATGGAAGCAGCTGACAGATATCAGAGCATCGAGCTGGACCTTCCCTAATCCATTAGTACGGTCTGATCGATCCTCTGCTCCACCGCTACGCAGCCGGACGCTCGCCCTGTTGGACTCACTCCAGTTAATCTTGTTACCACGGAGCTCATTTCAGACATTCAGACATTACAGTACTTAATATTTACTGTTTTCTTGTGAAATGATGGATACTTTAGATCTTGAGGCCTCTGAAAATCTTTCTAATTGAACCAGCAATGAAGGAAAAATCACTCTTTAAGCTTTTGGACTTCTCCGAGCTCAAATCTAAACTACACGCTGTGATGAGGGATTGCAAATAGAAGTTGATTTGTTTTAAAGGGATAGGGATCAGGTCGTCATACAACCCCGCTTCAAAACACCCAAACTGTCCCTTTAAGGGGGCACAAACCAAAAAGGGTGGGAACTGGGTTGGGTTATAGACTGTATCAATAGAGTGCTACAGGAATGAGTCCTAAAACAGGGAAATGAGTTAGCATTTTAGCACTTCCGAACACCAGCTTAAGAGATTTTAACGTTTTGTTCTACGACATAAAATACATCAATAAATCCCCCACTCATGAATTTTGAAGCCTTTTAAGGTGGTTGATAACAATTGGCGAAATTAAACTACTAACCGTCATCACGCCAACTCGTCCGCCTTTATGGCCTCGCTGTGTATACTCGCGCTCATGCGACCGCGGTGTAGTTCGTTTATAGTCTAACGTTAGCTTTTTACTTCTGGTGATTGCATTCACACTTCAAAAATCATAAAAGCCGCGTTCATTTGTGAGGATTATCTTGCTGAACCAAATGTGTAAGTATCATAAACGTTTGCCACAGAGCTTATTTTCTGCAACAATCCAAAACTCAATGGAAAAATCCCATTGGCTTTTTGTCGAGGGAACCGGGGGCGATGCTAACTTCCTGGTTGGCCTACAAAAACACGTCATCCCTGGAGCACTCGATTAATCACCTATTGATTCGGTGTGTACACACCTTTGTAACTCCAAACATCAGGTGAGAGTAAATCCAGCAGAGAGCTGTCAGAGTTGAATAGTTCCCGACTGGAACTGGAAGATTGATTTCCTCAGGTAACGGACTTTGTTAGTGTCATGTGTGTTTGGAAATTGAATGCCATTCTGTGTGTGTTTGTGTGTCACTGAGGCCCACGTGACTCATTACACTGATTGAATTAGGCAATTCGGATCGTAAAACGGTGGAGTGAAATTTTATGGTTTTTAACGACGTCTTTCAAACACGACGATGAATTGAATTTACGGAGGCACAGATTCAGTGCATGGCGGAGAGAGAGTCAAACGTTTGTGACCGTGAGAAGGCCGAATCACAATGAACACACACACACAGATGAACACAGAGGAATATCTCTTTTTCTGCAGAATTGAAGCAGTGTGTAGCTTGTGGCATCCAGACTTTGTTTGAGCTTTAACGTATTTATCATTTGTACCAATTTAACAATTTCTAGAGAAAGCGACAATTGTCCTGAATCACAATGGAGGAATGTGTGTGTGTGTGTTTGTGAAACTCAGGAGTGGAGGCAAAGTGGCCCACTGTGGCTATGAAGCTATCCGTGTAAACTTCTGATCTAATTACGATGTGGGAATCATGTGGAAATCGTGTAGTGCAGATGTGGCTGTTCTGTGTGCGGTGTGTGTGTTCTCACGTGTGTGTGTGTGTGTGTGTGTCGTGAGCTTGCGTTCCCTCGTATAAAGTTTCATAGCTGCACAGAGACCAGAGAGGGAGTGGAGAAGAGTTGATGAGGGACTGAGAAGAACATGCAGGGAATTCTCTTTGTACAGCCGTGTGTGTGTGTTTGAGTGAAGGATAGAGCATGTGGTGTTGTGAATGTCAGTGTAGGAACTCTATCGAACTCAGAAGGAGTTGTTGGTGTGTGACGGTGAGGAGGGAATGGCCTTTACAGCCGGCCGCTCTCTTCCTCACCTCGCATGTAACATCTGTCTGTTTGTAGCGGACCACGCTGGGTAGAAGGTGATCATAAATGTACTCATTTAAAAATCACTCATTAACTTAAAGGCAGAAGGAATTCTTAAAAAAATGATACATAGACTCATACAAAAAGAATCCCTCTCAATCATCACTTCTGACCCACTAGAAGTGTGTGGCGGTGTGTTTCTATAAAAACGTAGCGACCAGGTGCTAGATCGTAAGCAAGCATCCAAGAGGAAGCTACAAAAATGGCGGACATAGTGCCAAAAAATGCAAATACAGCGAGTAGGGATGTCACGAGAACCGATACTTTGGTACCAAATCGACGCCAGAATTCTGAATACGTGACAAATTATTGTTTTTCTACAGTACCGCAGGTACCTCAGGTACCGTCAGAGCTCGAGACTAACGTCCCATGTGTTTGGGACGCGGTAAACTCACTATCGACGTGTCCAGGGGACGCACCCTATTTCTTTTCCTGATAATGCTTCATTGTGAACAACAAAGTTATGTTAAAATCGGCAGGACGAGATCTACTTAATGTTAGCCGTTTGCTCAGTTATTTAGCCGGACGGTGCTACTTACCGGCTGCTAAGAGCTAACGTTAACTAGCTCTCATTCTACCGAATTCAACACGGAGATGCCATTGATTTACAATACGATGCGTTCAGGCTCTATTCAGTAAAAATTTGTATTTGGCGAAGGTGTCATGATGTGCTCAAATGTAATCTTGTAAAATGTAGTTTTTGGTGAGAAACTTGAAAAGATCCAGTTGTTTGAAGATGTTTTCACAGCAATATAAAATAGATAATAGAGAGGGAATTATGACCCATTTAACTTACCTAACAAAAAACAGTATGCCAACGGAAATAAAGAAGTGTCTGTTGAAGTACATGGGATTTATTGTTTTACTTTTGTTTTTTTCCGTGGTATCGAATTGGTTATTGAGAATCATGGTATTTCACTGGTATTGGTATCAACTACTACATTTCTGGTATCGTGACATTGCTAATAGTGAGGCGAAACGCCAAGCAGACGAAGCTCGTTCCAGAACAACAATGAATCTTGGGTTGGCTTTCACCCGTTGGCGAGCATCCTAACCCTAACCGCTGTCGGGGGGCGTGAGCTTCTGGTGTCGTTGAGCCGGGGTGCCAACTGTGAATGTTGTGTTTACAAACCGCAACTGACAAATCCTACTCATTGTGCCTTTAACGGACCATGCCGGTGTGTTTTACAAGTTTTATCTCCCTTTATGCCCGTATCTACAATTCCTGCATTCATTATATTTTTTTAAATGACAGTACAGTTTTACATTTCTGGTGTTTTATTCCTACAGTTCCAGGCAGCCATCGGTTTCAATTCATTTCCATGGTATGAACTATGAAAATCAACATACCCTCTTGAACCTTGCTTTTGTTGTAAAGTCCTTCACTATCTGAATTATTTTTGTCAATGTTACGTTATTGTTTTGATGGAAATACAGTTCAAGAGCAGGTTGATTGAGAAGTGCATTGCTTTGGGGTGATTTTGAATAAATATAGCCAAATAAACATGGCTGTATAGCAGATGTCCTCTGAGTTAAATCTAAGACAGAAGATGTGGCGTCACTGGATGCACAGATGATCTTCGTTAGCCGCAGTGCACAAAAGAGGTAGAAAAACAGATTAGATTACTTTACATCTTTGTATTGCCCTACTGAAGACGATAGCGGTATCTTTGCCTCGCTAGTGGAAGAGCGGGAAGGAGCACGTTACAGGGTCACACATCTCAAGGACAGGACTCTAATTAGCCCTGATGCAATTTAATGAAGACATAACTCACGGACGTTTCATCAAATTAATAACACCCCTTTTTCCTCATTGATCCAGCTGTCTGAGCTCAGGAAGCGTACACAGCTCCGGGTGGCGCACGGACACAATAACACACTTTGGCTATGTTTGATTGTAAGGCCGAATGTATGAGCTGTGAGAGACTCATGACACGAAGCGCTGCTCCATTAGAGGGCTACATGTTTATGTTCTTGGCAGTCGGCTCCACGTTCATAAACCCTCATAAGGAGAAGGAAAGGTTACACTCTGCCTTTATGAATCTGGTTCCTATGGAAATGGCAGCAAAGTGTTCATTGTTTCCCTCCAGTCAATGGAGGGAAATTGGAGTGAAAAGTGACTGAAAAGGGAGAAGGACAGAGAAAGTGAGGAAAAGGAAGATTCTTCATGTTGTGGTCACTCGGTGCTTTCAGCTAAACCTCTTACTGCTCTCTTCACAATCCAGCCTCTACCTCACTGAAGCTCTTCTATCTAAGAATCAGGTTTTTATTGTAAAGAAACACAACAAGTGTAATGTTATTATTGTGGGGGGGGTGGGAACCACGGTATCACGGTCCCGCCCACGATCCGAGCACAGCCGCAGATTGCTAGCAGAAGCCACCAAGCTGCTCAACGTATTCTCAATCAACGGTTCGTATGATATCTTCCGAAAAAGTTTTGTTTTCTTATGAATGTCCAGCAACACGGGTCAATTTTCGCTTGTTACATGCATACAGTCTTTTCAAAATAAACTTCCGTCTTCACAGGAAACAACATTCTTAGGTTCAGGCAGTAAAACGACTTAGTTCTGTTTTGGAAAATATCAACTCGGTTAGGTTTAGGCAACACAACTACTTAGTCAGGTTTAAGAAAAGATTGTGGTTTGGCTTAAAATAACTCCGGAGGTGGCGTAACTTAAGAACGGAACTAACGTGGCAAATAATCAACGCTGACTTCTGGTTTCAAACGGGACACGAATGCTCCAATGTGGTGATCGCTGCTCTTTATATTTCCATGATCCACGATTACGTGAATTATTACGTGATATATCCGAATTACAGTGCTTTACTTTTCGTAGGTATAGCTACGAACGGTGTATGAGACCAGCCTGAGCTGCTACATTAGCACCACGGTAGCCATTTGGCTAGAAGGACACAACAACTTACCATAATACCTCTATAACTCATTCATGATCAAACTGACACATGTTCCGTTACACAGACTCGTGACGGTTAATGGAAAGTTAAAGTCACATCTCCTCTCTCGTACATTTCCCGAGCCTCCGGCCGCGCAACTACTTCACTCAGAGCAGCTGTCAATCACAGCTGCCAATCATGACGTCCCACCCCCTTTTTTATAGCATCAAATAACTAATTAAAACCAAACTTCATCAGAAAAATGAACACTTGAACAAACATCAGCGTGATTAAGAACTACCTAAAATGACAAAGTGACGTGTACTTTGAGTTTTTAGTTTGGCCCATGTCCCATCTGCTAACACGGAGGGGGCAGGATTTATGATCTATACTTGTGTATATACAGTATATGAGACGTTTTGGCTTCACTTTTGGGGAGCCGTCATGTCGTCCATCTTTTTATACGGTCTATGGTTATAACCTGTTGATCTCATTCATTCTCTGATTTATAGTTTCTCTTATAACTTGTGATTTATTACTCTTTGACATGCTTTTGTTTTGATATGTCTTGACTTCAGTTCCAAGTGTCATGTTTAAGAAGTCTCAAAGGACATGCTTTTTTTCTCCCCCGTTAAAAATCTGGATGTTATTTTTGTAGTTTTGGCCGTCAGTCCAACTACATTTACATTTTTTGTACGTGCAGTTGATCCACGATGCACCCAGAACAGATACACTTAAAGGCCAACAGTCTAATTGAGTCTGACTTATGTTTTCTTTTTCTTCTCTCATATCTTATCTGCTTCTCAGTTTTCCTGATCCCTCCTTCCGTTTCAAGGCAATAAGATTTATTAACACACTGATATAAGATGTTCATAACAACAGTAACCACAGCAGATAAGGCTCGATAACCTTGGAAGACTTATACATCTTCTGTTACTTCACCAGGCGTCTCCTCCCACTTCCTCCTCCTCCTCCTCCTCCTCCTCCTCCTCCCCCGTTTTTTTATATCATCCTTCAAGTTATTCCTCTCTCTGTGTTCCACTTACATTGAAGGAAGCAGGACGTGAGCACACACACACACACACACACACACCCACACACACACATACACACACATGCATGCATGGGCACACTGTTGGAGTCCTGCTGAGTTGAAAGCAGCTGAGGTTGTGAAAGAGTAAATGCTTTGGGCCAGAGTGAGGAGACAGAGCTGCAGAGGAGATACATGTAGGTGTGTGTGCGTGTGTGTGTGTGTGTGTGTGTGTGTGTGTTATTTAGGTGGATGTGAGATGAAATGGAAGAGGAAAATCTGTGTTGTGCGTGATTGAAAGCGCTGCATGAGGTTTGGCTTCCTCTGCTGTCGGCTCACACAAGCCTGTGAGGTTTGGGAAATGGGTGTATAAACTCAACACACACACACACACACACACACACACACACACACACACACACACACACATGCACACTTATAAGAACCCTCTATTGGATGTATTTCAGGATATCTGTGAGGTATAACGGGGCCTCCCGGTGGTGTCATATTTACCATATTTATGAGAAGAATCCATTTGAACGATGCTGATGTTTTAAAATTTTTTTCCGAAGCCTGTGATTGGAAGTTACTTTTCACCAAACTACATATATGTATTTTGTTGCTCCGTCTGTAACATGATGTTGAAATGCAAGAAACACAGAATCGTTCACCAGTTCTGAAAAGGGACCTATAGGCAAAGTCTGCTTTTGTTGTCAGTTGCCTAGCAACAGTGTTCTCACAATTTTAAAACGATTCAACGCCAAGCATAATGTGTACTTGACTTCCCATTTGGAAATCACAACCTCTCGAGTTCTTTTTAGAAGCGAGCCTCAGTGTTAAAATGAATGTTTTTTTGAATCCAAGTCCTTCAAAGGTATTAAAGGGCCAGTGTGAAACATTTAGGGGGATATATAGGCAGAATTTGAATATAATATTAATAATGTGTATGTTTTCTTTAGTGTATAATCCCCTGAAAATAAGAATTTGTTGTGTTTTTGTTACCTTAAAATGAGCCGTTTCTATCTACATAGGGAGCGGGTCATCTCTCCACGGAGTCCGCCATGTTACTACAGTAGCCTAGAACGGACAAACAAAACTGTTCACTTTACCTCTCTCTCTCTCTTGCTTCACCACTCACTTCCCACAAACACACACACTACACTCTAAGCAGTCTGCTCTTACAACAACTGGCTCTAGGGAGGGCCATTATTGTTTTCACGTTGGCCACCGTAGCAATCCATCACGTCAGGAACACAGAATCAGTTGTAATCTCAACCTCACTGCTAGATCCTACACACTGTTCCTTTAAGGCACGGTGACACATGCACAAAATTAACATTTGCCTCCCGTTCACTTCCATTCCATGCGAGAGAAGGGGCGAAAAAAACATTTGCTCCCTGTGGCGTAGCAAATCGGCATCTTTGCGAGTTAAACTGGTGAACCTTCCGGCAAATCGCGGGGTGACCAGGCGATGGTCACTCGCCTGCATTCGCGCATTTGTGACCGTGCCTTTACATTGTGTTGAATGCTGTTTTCTTCAGACTATGTTTAGAAGAATTCAGCATGGAGTTGATTGTACAATATGCTTCTTATTTGCTATTGAAACACAGTTGGACTTAACATAATAACGTTTCTGGTGTATTCAATCATAAACAGCTTTTAAAAACCTCAATTATGTCATAATGTCAGAATTTCATGATTGTTAACTAGGCTGCAAACGTGGTGGAATGTCCTGATTCTCATGATTATCCGACACGTTCGATTTTTTTCCGACAGGAATCTAAACTCTAAATTTAAGACGACTCTAATCTCCAAATGTCGCTCTTTTTTCAGACTGTGTCTGTTGCAAAGTCTTTTAAGGGTGAGTTAGGCTTTTGAAAGGCTTAAAATGTGTTTTTGGCTTAATAGACTTAAGTCTAATCTTGACCTTTAACCCTCGATCAAACTTGAAACTATAGCCCCCCTGAACAAAACAAGTGAGGAATGACCGCAGCAGCGTCCTTGCTCCAAAACTCTTAAACTCTAACTGCTTCTCACAAGGGCATTGATACAAACTCACACACACACACACATATAAACCACCAAAAAATAAGAAATACCCCCTCCGTCCTCTAATCTACCGCTCTCTGCAGTCTGAGCCAATCAGAGAGAAGCTGTGACCGCGGGAGCTCAGCTGATCCGAAAGCAGGAGCGGAGAAGATTAGGACCCCATTCCCTCCTTCTCTATGTGTCAGTTTCTCTCTCCGTCCCTTCATCTTTTTCCTCCCTCCTTACCTCCCTCTGTCTCTGCATCCTTCTCCTCTCTGCCCTCTGACCACAGGAAACCTGCTACCCCAGCTCCCTTCTCTTTTTACCCAAGGCCTTCTCATTTATTTCCTCCCTATGTGGTTGAGTTTGTTCCCCTCGCTTAGTTCGTCTGTCTTCCTGTCTCTTTCTTCTTGTCTTTCTGTCTCAGGATATGACCGTAGTTGTTTGGACACATTAGCATAATCCTCCTCCTCCTCCTCTTTCTTCATCCCCCTTCCTCCAAATGCTCGCTCTGTCCTCTGTCCTCCGCCTCCTGCCTAAATATTTACTCCCTGCTCAGTAAAGGAGGGTTTATGCTTGTTTGAGTAGGTTTTAAATGTGTTCTGTGTGTAATTAAACACAACCGAGGTGATGGGTTAAGGTTTAAAAGTGCTATGTGGAACATTATTATTATGTACTACATACTGTAGATGTAGGCCTGTCATGATTACGTTATCAACTTATCATGCGATATATGAACAAAAAATGTAATTGCAAGTGGGGAACATTGGTTGGCATGCTACATGTTGGAAGTGATTATTCTTATTCTTATCTGTTCTTCCTGGAATGTCTTTCATCTGGCAAAAACGTTGCATTTCCAAGACAACCCTGTGTTGTTTTGCTGGAGACTGATACGGCTCTGTGCGCTCGTATAATGTGCACGTGCCTGGTTTTTATGTGCACGGGTTTTGAGATTAATTAAATGCTATACACACAGTATGTAGCGGTGCACAGCACATGATGCGTGTGTACGTATATGTAGCGGCGTAGAACATTACATAACAATCCATTTAGCTGTTACGTTGTTCCAAAAATGAAGCGGCCTATAGCTGATTATTTTAAAAAGCAAAATGAGGAGAGAGCGGAATAGACTGTTGGGGAGGGAGAGACAACGAGAGGTTCCGACTTACTCCTCTTCATAACTGGCCGCGATGCGAGCATCGGATTGTTTCAGTTTTTCCCAATGGAGATTTCCTAACCTGCCCCGTGTCCTAACCTGCAACGTGTCACTTGTTTGAAAAACTGCTCACCCTGGCTCTATTTATGCAAAGTTTTGTGTGCCTCCAACCTATTTCCATTGGTTAAAATCAACCTTTATAGTAACTGACAGTTAATCAATATCACATCGCTAGTAGTATATCTGGACTAGGGATGTTAATAATCAATCGTTTAACCGACATTAAGAATTTTAACCGATTTAATGCTATCGGTTAAACGGTTCAAATATATTCTAAAGATTAATTAAAAAGCCGAGCAAAACTCAGAGGAGCAGCTTGTCACTTAAAGGAGAATAGCTGGTCCACCTTAACAGCCCACCTTAAGAGAATCTGAGACGGTGTTGTTGCTAACGCCGGGGCAAACCGCCTTCACTTTTATCAGCGGGCGGCTGGCAAGACACAGCAGCTTGGCTTGGGTCTTGAGGAGTTGTAGCATTTATTCACTGGTAAATACACTTACCGCTACTGCTACGTTCACAGCTATAACGCCACCGACAACCCGGCACTCACCGCCGCCACACACACACACACACATGGTCTGTTGGACACTCGCTCCCCGGGTTGACAAGAGTACACCGTCGTCACACACTCGCTAAAGTTACGCCGTGCTCGTTGAGTACGTCAGGCAGACAAACAGCTGACAACCTCGCAACGTTAAATGGTGCGGTGGAGACTTACTGGGACAATACACACAGCGTCATGGCTGCTACAGTAACTCTCCTGACGGGTGACCTGGGGACTCAGTTGTGCTCATACCCCGCAGCTGGCGATAAACGATGGATTTAACCTGTTTGTGCATCGGCTTATCGTTGCAGCTAGGCGGTTTGTTAGCACTAAAAATAGCACCTAATCTTGTCGATTAACAGTTAATAATCGGTTAACGAGCGTTGGCTAAAAAAAAAATAATTCTAAATTAGCATACCTAATCTGGACAATTTGTTGTGCTCCATTTGCCACAGTTCGTGGTCTCTGTATGTTATGAAGAGGTGTGATGCCACTGATGATCAAAGTGCAGGCAGAGAGAGACCCACTGAGCCATGCTGTACCAAAACCTGAGAAAGTTTGAAAAGTTAGTCTGGAGCCTTGGAAATCAATAAGGATCTTAAACATTGAACAGGACTGAGGTGGATATAGTGAATTAAGCAACTGCATCATTTTCGTTACCATCATGCGACCTCTCCTCCACAGATCAGAAAGGTAAAATATATAACCTACAGCTGCTGCAGTTTGGCTGCATTTTTGGGAGGGAGAGTGCAACTAAAGTGGATAAAGCTGTGATTTACATGAAGAAAGTGGCAGCTAGAGAGGATGTATTTTACCTGTAAGAATTAATCAGCCACTAACTGCTGAGTGTGTCAAGCTCTTTTGCTTTTAGCGTTGCTTTCCTTCATCTCTTCATCACTGTAATTTATAATGATGTAACCTACAATACTTCATTTGGATTTCTCGACAGCCAGACAAAATAAACAGTTTGCAGACATCACCTCGGGCTCTGAGGACTTGTGGTAGGCACTCGTCATTGTGCTCGACATTTAATAGGCTAAATAACTAATGGGCTAATTGAAAATAATGATTGATGGATGTATTAGTTGCAGCCCTGACCAGAACTTTGGTGACTTGTTGATCATCATCACTCACAATGAGAACAACAGGTTAACTGTTGATGTCTGAAGTAGACAAATGCATTCATCTAATGTCACATAACCAGACAGACAACCGCAGCTGTGTTTGCTTTGGGTGAATCAGTTTTGTGTGCCAGTGTGTTTATTACCTGCCTGAACTCTTCTCAAACTGCCTTATTATCTAAAATCAAAGCTGCACTGACACACAGAGTCAACGTCTTTGATCCAGAGTGAGATATCTCGACAACTTGCTGGGCAGATTATCGGAAGATTTGATATGAATATCCGTAATCACCCAAGAGAATGCTGATTTTGGTGATACTGATATTTAATCAAACCACAATTTCCACTTGTACACAAAATATATAGAAATGTCAAGGAATGGAATTCATTTATTTTATTTTATACATCAGACCGGCAGTACGTCATCCAGAGTAGGCTCGCGTGACCACACCTCCTTTTAGTGGGAAAACAATCCCGTGTCCAGAGATGGCAACAGAGCAAACAGAAGAAAGTTGAAACATGTCTCCAAACTTTTACTTCAAACAAACCGGTAATAGTAATAACGCTATGCCGAAGAGTTGCAGTGTAGTTAGTTGCACCAACAATAACTCCCAAAAACACTGATCTCCGATTTGTTCCCCTGTCGTGTCCTAAAAAAGATCTAATAGAGGGGCTTTATGGCTCCAAGCTATAGACCAGACCAGCATGGCGTCATCGCCGAGGCTGCGCTCCTGTTTGGGGGGAAAGAAACTCGCCGTCACAGGAGAGAAAATGATGAAAAGCTGTTGTGTAGCGGGTTAACCGAGGCTTTCACACTGAGATCTGAGGCCCATACGATACGTGAATATTCACTGTCAGTGTGGTAAATTGCTAAATGATGCTAGTGACAGTGACTAGCATGGCTAGCTAAAGTTAGCTTGAGTGGGAGGCTGCTGCAGTGATACAGGCATACATTAACGTTATAGCAGAATCAGACTGTCGTCTCCGACTAAATCTCAGCCTATAGATCAAACAGTTGGCTGTTAACACGTTGGTTATTTACAGACAACACTTAGCCTAATGTGATGCAATCAGATATGTAGAGATGTCTGGATGAGCAATATCTAGCCACTGTGTTGGACGGGGTAAGACTGAAGGGACATGACGGCGATTAACCCTAATTTATGACAGTATCGTGAACGCTCAGGTTCAGGCAAGATCACAAAATAAAACATCAGACGTGTGTAAAACAAACGTTTGGCGAACAAGAGATGAATGCATACAAACATGTCAAAATTACAAACCAAAGATACGTCAAATGGCGTTGGAGTCTGGGGGATCTTTGGTTGTCTTTCCTCCGAAAGGGGGCGTGGCCTTGACTTTTTGCGAAGTACCCGTATGTGCCGGTCTGATGTATATTCATTTAGTGAGTTTTCCTACAGGATATCACATGCATTTCCTCCACTCTTTTTCACATTCTGACCTCTTTTGAGACAGTTTCCTTTTGCTGTCGATCTGTTTTCAAGCCCTCTATTTGACTATTAATCCTCTTGCTTTACACATGCACAACTAATTATCCTGGCCAGTAAGCGGTCAAGTAGGCCAAGCATAATCTACGTAAAGAGATGATTTAGCTGCTGCACGTGGGTGTCCAAAGGATAGGCAAGGTAACATTGGAGAAATTAGAACTTCATTCAGCCAGTGACAGATAATCATAATAGTCTTATAATGTCATCATTAGACCCCAGCAGAGTATCTCCCGTCATTCAGCCTCTTAAGAACTAAATGTGTGGGTTGAATGGATGACAGAGTGTTCCTCGCTGGTGTCAAGCACTCAGCGGAGATTTGTCATGGCAACAAGCAAATGTTTCTGCATTAATCTGCCTTGATGGACAGTAAAATGTCTTGTGACGATGTCTGCAGTTCATTCAGTACGAGTACTGTATGCTTAAGTACGGTTCTGATGTAGTTAAACCCCTCTACATTTCAGAGGGAAATATTATCCACTTACTACTTCACAAAACAGAGAGTGATAAAAAGTTAAAGATGGATAAACAGTGTGTGGTCCGAGGTGTTGGGTTTGATACACCAGACTATGATTAACGCTTATTAATGAGGTGATAAAGATTGACGCCAGACTCAGAAAGCTAGTAAAAGTGATTCTGCAGTGATTTTTCTGAATGCAGAGCGGCGTTGCGGCGGCTGTGCACGGCGAGGCAGGAGGTCTGTTTACTGTAGAGGTGGAGGAGGGTGGAGAGAGCCCATCACACAGGCCACACCGCCGGACGCATTGCCAAGAAAAACTCCGCTGGCAGCAGCGCCACTCCACTCTGACGGACTGAAATATGCGCTGGCTACCGACCAGAGCTGCCTCGAATCAGATAAGCCGCCTCTGTTGGGACCGACTATGAGAGGCAAATAAAGAGCGAGCAGAGCAGGAGGGACTGAGACGGATGAGAGGAACAGAGGGGATTAGTTTGAGTTGGAGAATGGTGTTTTAGGCAGGACAAGGGAGATGCTTTTAAAATCTGAAAAAGAACTATTGAATTGTCGTGCACAGACTGCACCTGTTTTGGTTTTAAAATTGGGAAAGAAATGAAAAAAACAGGAGGAGAATTGAGGAAATCCGAGAGAAGTGAAGAGAGAAAAGTGGAAACCAGAGAACGAAGGCAGACAAATGTTTGGAGCTTCAGAGGAGAATCTCTTTACATGCAAGAACACGAATAATTTGGGTGCAGAGTGTCAAAGGTATAACAGAGTTATCCCATACCGATAACAGTATCGGAATCACCTCCGATACAGTCTACAAAGCTGGATCAGGTATCCACGAGTATACGTGATTCATGCACCGATCCAATATCACATTACAGCTCAGTCTCACGGCCTGTTCACTGGAAGAAAGCGTCAGTGTCACGTTTTTGTGTCGCAGAGACATGAATATCACACACCTGCACAAAGGTGCAGTGTTTTGTAGTGACGGTTTGTCATGTGTTGTATAGTCATGGAAGTCTAACTTCAGAGCTAGTTACGTAGTATATAAAGTGAGAAAGACGTATACTTATGGTGGGCAGGTCCAACAAACACAGGACTTTCAAATGGGAGACCTGTGTTAGAGACCGGTGTTTTGTTTTGCAAGTTACATTAGTGACGTTTGTCACGTGCTGTATAGTGACAGAAGTCTAACTTAAGAGCTAGTTACCTAATATATAAAGTGAGAAAGACGTATACTTATGGTGGGCGGGTCCAACAAACACAGGACTTTCAAATGGGTTAGAGACCAGTGTTTTGTTTGCAAGTGAGTTTGTCACGTGTTGTATAGTGATGGAAGTCTAACTTAAGAGCTAGTTATGCAATATATAAAGTGAGAAAGAGTTATACTTATGGTGGGCGGAGACCGGTGTTTTGTTTTGCAAGTGACATTTGTCACATGTTTTGTAGTGACAGTTGTCATGTGACATTTGTCACATGTTTCCAATTCTGATATCACGTTGTTTCCGTAAAGCTTTTACTTAGTTGACGTACTTATTTTAAGCCCAGCCATGATGTTTTACCTTAACCTAACTAAGTGGTTTTCTTGCCTGATCCTAAGTCAGTGGCTTTGTTGCCCCCTGCTGGTACTGCACTTTAATACAGGCGTGTGATATTTACGTCTCTGCGAGGCAAAACGTGACACTGACACGCTATCTTCTGGTGGACAGGCGGGTCTGTTACATGCTTTGGTGTGATATCGGGTTGCACATGATCATATCATGATCATGTGCTAGCGGAGAGTGTAACGTTAGCCAGAGCTAGCAAAATGTCAGGAATTTGGCAATATTTTACACTGGAAAATCTGTCAGACTAGATGATAACAGAAAGTTCTATGGCATTCATTCTCTGCATGCACTGGTATCGGATTGGTACTCGGTATCAACCGATACGCAAGTTCAGGTATCGGGAAGGAAAAACTGGTATCGGAACATCGCTAGTATACAATGAGAGAAGGAATGAGAGACAGTTGTGGGATTATTCTGCCTTTGGCCCATTTTAACACAGAGACATTTTGTTCAAGTCAAAGTAAGATTTTATATTGTAACCACCTAGATTGTATAGTTGTAGGCAAGTCTCTGGACTTGTTGTATCTGTCTGAAGTCTGTATTGGTCAGTGATGTTTAGGGCATGTGTAGGGCATGACTTCTCATGTTGAATACCTGCTGCATCTGTTGCTGAAGGAACATGTCATCAGTTTTCAACCTTATCTCTGTGTATTCTTTGTGTTGTAAAATACCTGTGTACACCCTTACACTTCTGTCTGTATCTCTTAAAAAGTCTGTGTTTATACCACATCCTGCTGCTGGTGATGCAGTCATGAACCAAAAGGCAGCACGAAAAGCTCAAGGTGACCTTCAGCAACTTCTCACAGTTTTATCTAAGTTTGAAACAAAAAATAAAAAACGGTATTCTGATGTGACAGCGCACCAAGGGGCTTCCTCCAGGTTAGGGGTGTTTAGAAAGAAAACTTTAATATAAAAACAAACGTATTAGGAAAAAAGAGAAATGTAGCAACTCCCAAGAATGAGACGCACCAACTGCTGTTCAAAAATAAATTAGAAAAAAAAGTAAGAGGCCGTTTCAGTAAAAGTATTTTTAGTATTTTTACACATAAATTGTTCTTCTTGGAGTTGCTGCTTTTCCCTCTCATGGGATGATTTTTTTATGTATTATTTTTGAGACATGTTTTTACCATCTCTGGCAGCACCACCAAGGTGCTTTTTTGCCAACACAGTTTACCCTCAACTGCTGCAGCGGAGCTCAGTCATGCAGGTGTGTGTTGGTCTGTGCGTAATGGCTGGTTGATGTCAAACACGGAGTCAGAATAATGAAAACAGACGCAGACCACCAGTGTGAATAAATGTTTCCAGTGGAGACGACAGTAATCTGGAGGTGAACCGACCTCTTCTGGACTGAAAGAGAAAACCTTTATTAAAGCTCCTCGGGATGAAATATTCTCGTTAGACTTGCAGACTCTCTGGAGTCCACATCTGTTTTTCAGTGAGACACAGCGTCCTCTCTCTCTCACTCTCTCTCCCTCTATCGCATCTGTCCATCCTCCCATCCGTTGAGCCGGTGTGATAAGCACTGTTTAGGCAGATATATTGGTCCCATTAGAGCCACTTGATTCAGCTGCTCTACAGCAAAGGGGAGGCCATTAACTCCGCTGCTCAAGGCCACTTAAAGACGCACACATACATCTTCTTAAAGACCTGGGACACACACACACACACACACACACACACACACACACACACACACACACATGACACAGCAGCAATAAGCATGCAAAATCCATAGGGCTCATTATTTTCAGAAAATGATGATTAAAAAAGAAAACTTGGATATACCAATGTTTATTTTGAAACAGATAAAGAAAAAACACTTACACACAAAAATTCACTAGCTTTTTTTCTTAAACTTAGTTAAATGGCTTCTGGCAACTAATCAACAGCTCAAGTTTTTCAGGGTTGTTTATTGAGGACTACGATGATCAGCGGTTTCTTACAGCAGAAAACACATCAACTCTTGAGTATGGGAGAACAAAAAATGTTGAAAAATCCTTTTAAACCAATCTGTTCCTGTCAAAAACAAATCCAGGTGTTCATATATGACGGACTTTAAAGGGCTTATTCACCTAAAAATACACGTTTTCTCACGTACCTCTAGGGATATCCAGCCACGCAGATCGCTTTGCGCCCCATTACAATGAAGGTGAATGGACTGAAGTTTGCGGCGCTCGCACAGCAAGAAAGCTACATTAAAGGGACAGTCCCGATTTTTTGAAGTGGGGTTGTATGAGGTACTTATCCATAGTCAGTGTATTACCTACAGTAGATGACGGTCAGCACGCCACCAGTTTGGAGAAACAGACAGGAGTACCAGCACGGGAGCAGAGGAATGTACTGCTGTGAACGGGGGCAGCACAAAACATTCGTTCATTAAGTGTACGATATATGTTTAGAGTATTTTCACTACTTTACCTTGCCTTTGCATTTTAACTTGGTGACCTCAAACTAACCAAAGTCACACAATAACGCAAACAATCTAACCGATCGAGGCAGCGGTAGACCAGCAACTCCCGTGTTCTACGAGGTAAAATTGCTGTTTTTGTCAATGGAGTCTGGTGGCTTTGAAGAGAACATGGATAAGTTTCACTTTCAGTTCAGTTTCCCGTCGGAAAGGGCTGTCTGACCGCAAGGTAAAGGGATGAAAATATTGTAAATATAGCATACTCTTAAACTGATATTGATTTTTTTGGAGTTTTCTAAAATACGTTTTGCTGCTGCCCCCCGTCCACAGCAGGACATCGCTTTGCTCCCATGCTGGTACTCCTGTCTGTTTCTCCAAACTGGGGACGTGCCGACCGTCATCTACTGTAGATAATACACTGACTATAGATAAGTACCTCATACAACCCTACCTGAAGTTCAAACTATCCAAACAATCACTTAAAAAAAAACTCAACAGCAACATCTCTTTCCAGAAACAGCATCCGTGTAACCGTGTAATAATTCAGACTCACTACACATATTCCATCAGGTCCATTATATTGGGGTCGAGGCAGAAATCTCACAGCAGGACAGAGGAGTCTGCACGCCTAACAAGTATACTTCATCCAAGGAGCTTTAATAAAGGTTTTCTCTTTCAGTCCAAAGCAGGTCGGTTCACCCAAAGGTTACCCTTGTGTACTGGAAACATTTATGGTGATCTGGGCATCTGTGTGCATGTTTGACATTAGTAGACTGCTACACACAAACACACCAACTTTTGTATGACAGTCTTAAAGCAACTTAAACAAACACTATCCGTATGACTGTATACCACAAGAGGTGAAATAAAACAAATGAATAAAAGAGGATAAAATGTTTGTTTTTTCTCATAATTTGGGCGAATCAACTCTTTAACCCTTTAAAAACGGACGCCGCGGGAGATCATTGTTTGCATGATCCGCTTTAAATCGATCTAAAAAAAACAAAACGTAACAGCTAAAGCATTCATTAACTATGCAGGGGAAAATTAAGGCTTCTGTCTTTCGCGTCGCACGTTGTATGCTCGTGATGGTGTCATTATGTTATGTTATGGGTGGTGTAATACGCAGTGACAACGCGCGGTAGCGCCAATGTATTGCCCCGTAATGGCCACGGGAGATCGCTGTTTGCGTATTCCTGTTTAAATCGATGTAAAATAAAAACTATAATAGCTAGAGCATTAATTTTTTTGCAGTAGAAAGCCAAGGCAAAGCCAAATATTGTCCAGAAACCCTCACAGGTACTGCATTTAGCATAAAAAATATACTCAAATCATAACATGGCAAACTGCAGCCCAACAGGCAACAACAGCTGTCAATGTGTCAGTGTGCTGACTTGACTATGACTTGCCCCAAACGGCATATGATTATCATAAAGTGGGCATGTCTGTAAAGGGGAGACTCGTGGGTACCCATAGAACCAATTATTGACTTTAACTTAGGTTGTACAGATTTTAGGAATATGCAGCATTTGAATATACTCTAAGAAATGACATCGCAATAAGCAAAGACACCAATGTAGGCACAGACGGACCATCTCCATTGCAGAGTTCAAAGGGTTAAAAATGAACTCACCGCTCACTGAAGACTGAGTGAGCAGCTCTATGGTCCATACAGACAGGCCTTCACTGTGTGTGTGTGTGTGTGTGTGTGTGTGTGTGTGTGTGTGTGTGTGTGTGTGTGTGTGTGTGTGTGTGTGTGTGTGTGTGTGTGTGTGTGTGTGTGTGTGTGTGTGTGTGTGTGTGTGTGGGAATGACCTGTCGAATGCAAGTGGGAGTTCTGTAGGTTGGATGAGAAAAGCCCGTTGGTGAAGGTCAGGGTTTGTGTGAATGAACTAGTCAAACAGGTAGTTATGCAAACTTTGAAGCAAATTTCCAAAAGTTGGATGCATGAGTATCATCTACTACGGTTGTGTGAATATGCTCAAGAGGATGTGACAGTATTACATAATTAATGGCGCACCACCGGGGCAGGAAACGGACCAGAATGCAACGTGTTGTGCATCTGTCGTCAGAAGCCTGTGAAATGTGGCACCGTCTTTGATGCGGTTCTGCTGTGGCACAATTCTGTCAGCGCTCTCACCGCCTTTTTCTTAACTGGGGAAAATATCTACATCGTCAATGTTGTCGTCAGCTTAAGTGAGCGCACTAGACCCCCCCTCTTTTCCTTTTGAGGTGGAAAAGCATTCTGAGAAATAGAGTGCTGCAGGAATGAGTCCTAAAACCCGGAAATTAATTAGCATTTTAGCACTTCTGGTTCCCTCGTCTGGAAGTCAATGGGTTTTTAAGTTAGATGCCTGAAATAAGGTCTGTGGTTAACACAAGCTGAAGAGATTTTATTGTTTTGTTCTACAATATAAAATACGTCAGTAAATATAGTGAATTTTGAAGCTTTTATGTGTCTTAAAAAAGGTGGTTGCTAACAAGTGGCTAAATGAGACTACTTCAACGTAATCGCGCCGACTCGTCCTCCTTTACAGCCTCGTTGTGTATACTTGTGGTCATATGACTGTGGTGCGGTTCGTTTATAGCCTATGGTTAGCTGTTTTTGGGCTGCAAAAATTATAAAAGTGGTGTTCATTTGTAGAGATTATCCTGCTGATGTATCATAAATGTGTGTTTGCCAAAGTATTGCCAAATAGCTGACATTTTCCTCGCTCTGACTACCGTTACGTTACCCTCTCCACTAGCACCGCATTGTTGTTGTTTGCTACCGTGATGTGACAAACTACCTGCGATCGGTTCTTCTTCGCTGCTCTAAAACAGTATTGGCAGCCATGATACATCCAGGGCGACGGCACAGTGAAGTTTGCTGTTTTGGAGCGGCGAAGAAGAATTAATATCTGTTTAAACAAGTAGATTTAATTTTCTGGGTTGATAAATGATGGTTTAACCGATCAAATTTGATACCCGATCCCGAATTTTGGGCAGTATCAGGACGTATTTCCAATTCTGGTATCCGTATCGGAACGAATCTATGATTTTCTGCAATAATCCAAAACTCAATGGAAAAATCCGGTTGGCTTTTTGTCGAGGGTGCCACGGCGGTGCTAACTTCCTGGTTGGCCAACAAAACTACATCATCCCTGGAGAACTCTGTGTAGGAATGAGGCAGGTGGACGGAAAGTAGAAAACATCATATAATGATTCCTAGGGGTGTGAGAAAATATAAAAAATATTGAGTATCGCAATATTATGTTTTGTGATACTGTATCGATTCTCAAAAACAATATAGATTTTTAATTATACATGCAAAGATTAACTCAGTCAATACCTTTCTTTCAAAGATATGCATCCTCTCAAAGTAGTGCTCTGATGTTGGATGTTACAGGGACTGTGATTTGACTTTGACTTTTTTACCAACTTTATGCATATGATGGTGTGTTCTTTATAGGCAAATCTAATTTTAGTTTTCCTAAAATTAGATAAAAAATTTTTTTTTTAATATATCGTCATGCAATATATCGCAACATATTGAATCGTAACCCCTGTATAATGATACGTATTGTATCGGCAGATTCTTGCCAATACGCAGCCCTAATGATTCCTGGAATGCAACAAACAACACAAAGTGGACAAAGCTAATGTTAGGAAGGCTCTTGCGAGCGTGTTAATTAATGTGTGTGTGTGTGTGTGTGTGTGTGTGTGTGTGTGCGTGCGTGCGTCAGCCTCAGAGGAATGCAGCGGTAGCAACAAGAGCAGTGCTGAGCTGAGCACAATCTGTGTGATAAGAGAGATCAAAGCGCCCAGAGACCTCATCAACCTTCCCAGCATGCTCCCCTGCTGATCCACCTGATACTCTAGTATACAGGCCCCATCTATACGACGCGTCCTTGCGTGTGTGCATATGAGTAAGAGAGCGAGTGGAGTATTTATTTGCATACAATTTGCCTCCCTCCCAATTTGTGTGCCTAAACAATTCTGCACCGAGTGTGTTTATTTAGCCCGAGCAGCGACGGTTTGCTTATGTCTGCATGTGTGTGTGTGTGTGTGTGTGTCAACGCCGCGCTCTCTTCCTCTTCTGATAAGCTGAATTATTTATTGAAATGTTGAGAAGCAGCATTTTTCCACTCTTGACGGTTGAGGCCATGAATCTGCTGACGTCCAGTCGGAAAAGCATCCAAAAATGCTTCAAAAACTGCTTCAGTTTGACAAAGAGCGGTTTGTAGACGGTGTGCAGGCGTCAGGACTCCACTGACAGACTCTCTGGATGTTTCACTAATGGACCACCACGAAATTTACTTCCAGCTTATTGCAGCAGTTCTGGCAAATATTGGACTCAGACGTTATTTCGTTTAGGCTGAGCTTTGTACCTTTTGAAAGTGAATCATGTCAACTGAGAGGGATTTTTATCTGTTAAACTTATAGGAACACACGAGTAGCTTTCGGATGTTTTATGGGAATCTTTAATCATTTTGCAATTAGATTTTTGACTCTTGGAGCCAACTTTCAATCAAAGTTGTATTTTTTAAAGTCTTGGGCTGCAACTAGTGATTATTTTCATAGTTTATTAGTCTGTTGATTGTTTTTCTAGCCAATTGAACTTTCCCATGGCCCGAGTCGACACATCACCTTTTTTGTTTGACCCGTAGTTTAACACCCAAATATATTCAGTTTTACTATCAAAGACTAAAGAAAACACAGATATTTAGGTTTTAGAAGCTAAACTATATGAACATCTTTACATGTGCATACTGTACATAGTCATCCAGTCCATGTATATCCATCCAGTATTTATTTCTTTGCACTATTTGTATTGTTTACAACTTCCAGAACACTTGACTTGTATATAGCCATTTTATTTGTATTATTGTATTCTTATTTTATTGTGGTCATTATTGTTCCTACCTGTTATTTCTATTATGTGTAAGTACATTTCACCCCTTATTACACCACTTATTACACGACTATGTAGTAAAGAAAATTTATTTTATTGCTTCCGCTAATAAAAAATAGTCCATTCGACATGGTTGGAGAGCGACTTCATTCTCTGCTCAGGTAGACATTACTCCTCTATATCTTTACATAGACAATAGTTGTTTGTTGCTATGTTAATGCTCTGGATATCATATAGAGCAGTGGTTCTCAACTAGGGTCCGGAGACCCTCGGAGAACAGTGATTATTTTGGTCAGAGGTTTCACTTCCTTTATAGCTGCCAACTATATAGAATTATGGTCTTAATCATATCTAATCTAACAACCAAAATCTTTTCAGATGGCGGTCCTCGAAGCAAAATCTTATCAAAAGGGGGGTCCGCGACCTAATGTGTCTCAATGTAGGGGTCCATGACACGACAAGGGTTGAGAACCCCTGGTGTGGAGCACCTTTAAACAGTGGCAAAAATGTAAAGGTGGTCATTTTCTTTCTGTAATGGAGAATCACCCGTCTCTAGCACATCTCTAAGTTGATTTTGACATAATGTTGAACTGAAACCAGTGGCTGCCTGTGAGGAAGGAAATAAAGAAACTGAAGGTATGATGTAAATAATTGTTTGCATAAATGTATTATATATGCAAATTTAGCTCAACTGCCAGTATGGTGGTTTAATTTAGACAGAAAGAGAGGTCATCAGAAGGTGAAGAGAATAAGGGGTTCTGTTTGCTTATGTCTATCTATCTCTCTCTCTCTGAATAATGTAATATCCATTCAGGGGTATGTGGGTCAGTGGGGCTTTACTTCCCCTGGAGACCAGAGCCACACCCTGACACACACACACTCACACACGCACACACACACTCACACACGCTTACTTAATTCACTCACTGAGCCCCGACTTGTCCGCCTGTCTGCCTCGCTGGTTAACTCGCCGCGTGACGTCATACATTTTTCATAAAGTCTGCTTTGCTCGGTCAATATTTCATATCTGGTATCGACAGGCGGGTGAGAGTCGACCCTGAGTAGTCTCTCCCTCCCTTCCCTCCTCTCCTCCTCTCCTCCTCCCTCCATCCCTCTCTGGCCCGTAATTAAATTAGCTCTGTCTGCGGATGACAAAGGGCCAGTCATTCGGGCTCTGCTTAGATAGCGAGTAGCTGCACTTAGAGCGGATATGAAGTTAAGGAGGAATGCGCTGAGCTGAGCTGAGCTGAGCTCGGTGCTGCTCTCCAGGTCTCAGGGTGAGAAGGTGGGAGAGAGAAGAGGAGGACGTCCACTAAGGCTCAGGCTCTGGATGAGCTGAGACCAGACAGCATTTAAACTGTGTCTGTAAAACTCTGACCTTTCCTGACCTTTACTGCAGCCTGCTGCCATACAGGAGTGATGACTGTGAGCTGTGGGTCAAAGCTTCATCACCGTGTTGGATTGACATCGCATCTGATCCGGTGTACTTACTTTTAGTTCAGTTCTTGATAAGGGTTTTCATCATCATATAAAGCGTTGAAATAATCCCAACTTTTTCAATCGATGCAGTATGGCTGTGTAGGTGTTTTATTTTGACTCATCTCATGCAGAATTAAAGAGTAACTTCCAGAGACTAGACTTCGGGAAACTCTTGGAATCCGGCCGTGATCAGGGCAAAATGTTATCTCACATCGCGATGTCTGTCACACATCATATATTAACTATGTTAATCATTAACATATATTAATGATTAAATGTCACTCAGGGCAACATTACGGTATCATACATGATAGGAACATCATGTATCATAACATACAAATATGAAACCAGCAGGGAAATACAGAATAAAGCAAAAGGAAAAGTGACATTAAAAGTCGAAAATACTAACAGAAAAGCACCAAAAGTCATATTTGGTGTATTTCTTGAAAACAACCGCTAGCTCTCCTCTCCTCTCCTTTCAGCCTCACAGTTTGTCTGTTTGTTTGTTTGCTCCTGCTGACAGACTTGTTGTCTGGCCTTGTTTGTTCGCAGTGCTTCCCACCTGCTCGCCGCTGGACTTCCACTGTGACAACGGCAAATGTATCCGTCGCTCCTGGGTGTGTGACGGAGACAACGACTGCGAGGACGACTCCGACGAACTGGACTGTCGTAAGTAGTACACCTCCCCTCTCTCTCTCTCTCTCATCAACACAAACATACAAACAAACATTGGCAGTCACGCTGATATGTGTCGTCACAAACACACTCTGGACGTACTCTTACAGGCCCAGGGGGGGGCGATGAGTTATTAAAGTGGACAGATGTTGGAGGCAGCCATGTGCAATGAGGTGTTTGTTTGGAGTCTGAAGGAGGCTGTCACACACACACACACACACACACACACACACACACACAAGGTCAGCACTCCCACGGTCACCACACAGGACACTCTGACCTTTGCCCTCAGTTTATCCTGTTCTTTTTTGGATCTGTGGACTTATCTGTGTGTGTGTGTGTGTGTGTGTGTGTTTGCATGAGTGTGTGTTCGACTCAAAATACCCCTCAGCTGCTTGCCAGGCAGAATGTGGCCTGCAGCGGGTGAAGTAAGGAGAGTGTCTATTTCTGCAGTCGTATTTATGCATGTATGCATCGCTGCCTGGTGGGTTGGTGTGTGTGTGTGCGTGTGCGTGTGCGTGTGTGTGTTTGTGCTACTGTATTTCTATCTTTGTGAGGACCATGTTAAGTTTGATAGTGACCACAGTTTTGGAACGGGAGACCCTTTTGTCTGTTCCTGTTTTCTTCAAAGGGCTGTTTAACGAGTTAAAGCCGGGGTTGCTCGCCGTAGTGTCTCTGGCACCAGGGTTTGCGAACCAAAAATGACATGTATTGTGCGTGAAGCACAAATGCTCTGCAAGCTGTCGCAGCGCTTGGTCGTGCACCTCTGATTTTTTGTAACCAGGCGCCCGCGCACAGGGCTTTTCAGACATGACTACCACAATAAAATAAAAGCAAAAATATAATGAATTAGAAAGACGGATGATTCATTTTTAAATGCTTTTAGAGCAGGAGATCTTAATCTAAACTACATTTGAGTAAATATTTTGCCAACCGAATGAAATTGTTTTCAGGATACTAAACCTTTCAACCTTTCTTTCATTATAATTCATTATAATACTTGACTCCTTTCTTTACAGGGATTGTATAAAGGTGATAAAGTCCATGGATATGAGATACGAGTCTGCAGTTAATTACAATTCCTCCTCCGGCATTGAGGAGCTTGGTTTGTGGCGTTGTGCTGGTAAAACTCCTTGACTTATTGCTTCTTCAAAGAACATTTTGTTCGTACGCCTCTCTGGCGTTTCGGAGAACACTGCAACGAACAACGCGTTGTGCGTAAACGCCTTTGTGCGTGCTCGTAGCTTGTGCGTTATCTGTAGAAGGTCTGTTAATGCTGCATTCACGCAATGTCAGCAGAAAGGAAAGGGAACAGGAAAATCTTCTGCCGGACGCCCGACAGAAGTCGTTCGTATAAATGAGATGCTTTTGCTGCGTTACACATTTAGAGCGATTTGAACACTTTGTATTAGTGTCGATGCTGGAGTAATGAGGGCTTTGCAGCCATTTTGCCAGCATTCCTTTGTGTTGCTTCTGTAGTTTTCCGTCGCAGAAATTTACAATGCCCGTCCGGAGCGTGTGCCCATTTGGAACCAGCCGATTGCTCGGCTCCCGGTATTGCTCCTTGCGGCATTGTGGAAGGACGTGCACATTCGGAGCGAGCGGTCGTTTGGAAGACGTGCCCGTTCGGATCGGGCCGATTGCGTCTGGCTTGCGGCGTTATCGAGGAGCGCTCATCGCTCGTTGACTCCAGGGAAGTGAAGAGTTTGGTTGTAACGTCCATCCAGCAGCAAAAGTGAATTGCATTCAATGAGCAGCGGTCTGTAAAGACTCGCCGCGGACGACGTGCTCAACTCGGTCCGCAGAGCCCCGAAGCCCCCCACCCTGCTGCTGCACAAAGCGCCGTTCGCTCCTTTAGTCAAAGTTTATTAATATTGAACGTGTCACATGAACAAATTGCTTCATCTTCGACACTGCACGTCCTCGGGTATCCAGCAATACACTCGCCAAATATGAAGTAGATCGGATCGATAGTTCTTGAGCTATTTGAAGGACACACAGACGTACATAGAGACGGACAGAGATTCCTTGATTTCTAGTTAGAGCTCAGACTTTGAATTACAACCAGGATGCTGACTTGAAAGCTGACTACCTGTCGGTGTTGAGTTTGAAAAACACGGGCATTTACCAGCCAGGGAGGGTCTAAAGAAAATATACTGTTGCATTATAGGAAATGTAGGATCCAAAACTAGTATCAACTAGTATCAACAACTGAGAAGTACTGAAGGTCTGGTCAAATTTGTTATTCATTCTTTCAGTACCCCAACTTTATAGAAGGTCAGTGCTATCGCCATAGTAACCCTTTTAGGCTAGAATTAGGTTAAGTTTAGGTTGGAGTTGTGAGGTTAGGGGAACGTGTGTGTTGTTTCATTAGTCTCGGTGGAGTCGGTGGTCAGATATTCTGTGAACACATCGTCCTCTTTTAGTCTCTGTGTTTACCCATAATGCCTCCATGTGTGCCATCTGATCCATGTGAATGTACACCGCACGCCAGAGTCGTTCCATCACACTGCCGGTGTCAGTTTGGTGACTCAGTTTAATCACACTTAACACTCTGAGCGGGGACAGGAATAGTTCCAGGGCGTGACGTGATCCTGATGGAGACAACACATGGCAGACGGAGTCAGACAGTGTCCTTTTAGTGACTAACTTTAGTCTCCAGATCAATACAGGCTCTTTTTTCCCCCCTCTACATCTCCCTGGAACTGAAAAGGATTGATAACTCATTGCAACATTTTAACATCAATAATTATCTGTTTTGTTGATTTCATAACGGGTTTCCTTTTATCTAGCTCATGAAAGCTTGGTTTATTTGTTTCAAATTATTTCTGAGTTTGAGGCTGCTCACATGTGCAGAGGAGAAAGGTAGTGTGGGAACAACTGAGTTTTGGTCAGAAGAAACACTAAAAGGAATAGTTTTTTTGGAAACATGCTTATTTGTTGTCTTGCTGGGAGTGAGATGAGAAGATAGATACCTCTTTTATGTCTGTACGGTACTTATTAAGCTACAGACAGTGGATGTTTAGCTTAGCCAAAGAACGTACTGTATATCGCCAAGAAGTGAAAGTCAATTGTTAGTTCCATTGCAACGTCAGCGCCCAGCAGCAAAGCTAAGCCTTCATATTCTATCGATATCACCTGAGTTGAACAATGAAATATCATAAATGTAATACGTGTTTTTAGTCCAGAATGGCAGCAGCGGCTGTTGTAAAAAAAAACAAAAAAAAAACACTTTGGCTTAGCTTAAAATATGGTAACCGAAACGGGGGGAACTTCCTGGAGTCTTGACATCACTGTGAGGTTGCTAGGCAACCCACGTTGGGAAATCAAGTATATGCAGCACTTTAATGCTTCTAATTTCTGTATTTGTGTTTTTTGGTGTCACAAAGAAATAAGTGATTAGAAGCATTATTAGTATTATCGGACTGCAAATCGACCTGCATGTTATGAATAATGACTAACAGGTAGAGACAGTAATGAATCAGGGCTTATTGCTGTGGGATGGCTGTCACAATGTTTAATGGACTTAATAAACTGACAAAGTACACAGAGTCAGATACGTGCACAGTATTTATCCTGATTGTAATACTATATAAATAAGCTGTACTGTTAGGCTATTATTAGGTATATTGTTGCTTTTTAAATGACAAAGATGACAGTATTAAAACAAATTAAATACGTATTGTTAAATGCAGAACACAGAAGGGAAATGAGGCACAGGGTTTTTATTTATTTTTTTCAGCTGCGCTTTGGTTGCATCCGGTTGCTATGATACGGAATATCAAAATATCGGCACAAGATACAGTACATGCTCTGGATGAAGGGAAGGCTGAAACACGCAGGGAGAGAGGACGGACCCGCCGGTCTGTGTATTCATTTCTCCACCATTGTTGTTTTTGTCCAGCACATGTAGCAACATGTAGTGATGTGATGTTTGGTCGTCGTGGAGTTTTACCCAAAGTTGAAAATTTTTAATCTCTCAATGACCAGAAGAAAACACTATACGTGTGGGCCTCAGCGCAGAATGGACGCTCAGCACCTCATCACGCTGCTGCCGTTTGCAGCAAAGTGTAAAAATGCAGCGCTCCCATTGGAAAGAGTTCAAAAAAAGAAAAAAACGTGAACATAGCGTGGCGGTTGCTTGCCATCCCCCACAGTTGACTTGTCAGTATTGCGGTATCTGCTACCAGAAAAATAGTTTTCCATAGTAACTCTTGTATCATATACCTCATGCAGTTTGTGTGTACAGCAGGTACAGGTTAGCTCCTTCTCTTCTGAATGATTTTTCACATCAGTCTGTCATCTAGTGATTTCTCCTCCTCCTCTGTTGACCCACATGCTGTATCAGCAGCCAGACACTGAATCACTTCCTGATGGGGGGTCTGTCTGCTGCGAGCCAGCTATGAATTTTTCATCCTCATGCCCAGTAAATTTCCCTCCCTCCCCAAACTACTTATTATTTCATGCTTCTTTCTTTCTCTCCACTTTTTTTTTTCCACCCCCGGTCTGTCTTTCACCTCCCAATATATATTTTTGGTGTGTCTCCCCGCGATGCAGTGGTTTTATTTCATTATTTAGAGAGACGGGGAGACAATCCTCCACGCTCGGCTGGAACCGGAGTACTTGTCAAAGATTTTCAGACAAACACGCAGACTGAGGTGTGTCTCGGTGCGGACGTGTGCGTCTGAACATGAGATATTCTGAATTCTTTAAGTTTAAAAGACGTTTCGCAGAAGAAAAAACATGACACCATTTCACCGCACGCACATGCAGGGAGCCTGGTAATGACTCCCAGCGCCCTTTGCCCTTTGACGTTTTGGCTGCTGTGTGAATGATGAGCGTCTTCGGGGCTTGTTGACCTCCGACCCCTCTCTCTGTTTACCTCGCTGATGGGAGGGGAGAGAGAGGGGGAGAAAATCAATTATTGGCTTACAAGTTGAATAATAGATTAAATGAGTGTATATGTCGATAGTGCAGCGCACGTAAAATTAAAATTTCATTTGGACCTACCGGGGGGCGATGTGGGTGAGGTCAGCTGAGGTTTAGCTGTCAAAAGTAGAGCGATAAATCGTCCGGGCTGATAAATTGGCCGATATATAGCTCATCAACGCTAAAGATATATTTGCGCTAATTTATAAACAGTAATGTCATTATGTATTCTATTATCATTACTTACTTGTTCAGATAGTAGTGACCAGCTGCCCTGCTCAGTACGTAGCTCACAGCTCTTTAATAACCTTATTTAAAGGAGAAGTGATTTAGTGGCATCTAGTGGTGAGGTGGCAGATTGCAATCAACTGCAACCTCCCTTTCCAAGCGTATCGGAAAACTAAGGGGTGGCCTTCAGGCAACGTAAGAAAACTAAAACAACACAGTATTTGGTTTGTTTGTTCTAGGGCTGCCCCCCCTCTTAGTTGATTAGTCGACTAATCAGTGGTTTTGGTTTTACTCGACTACGATTTCTCTAGTCGATTAGTCATTCTTTTTGCTTTTTTTTCATGCTGAGTTACTTATTTCCAAGTTAGTCAATTAAGAACTTCTTCAGGCGAGGACAGCCCTAGTCCGTTCTCGGCAACCGTAGAAACATGGCGGAGCAACATTGGGGGACTCCGTGAAGAGGACCCACTCCCTGTGTAGATATGAAGGGCTCATTCTAAGCTCACGAAAACACAACAATTCTTAGTTTCAGGTGATTATACACTAATGAAAACATAGTTATGAATGTCATATTCCGTTTTGGCCATTAAATCCCCCCTATCCTACACACTGGCCCTTTAAGGCATCCTTATAAAAAAAAATGTTGTTTATGTTATGGGCTTGTGTGAAAAAACAAATATCGGCTGATATTTCATTATTCTTCTTAGTCTTCTGACAACTCTACAGCTGTTCCAACCAACCGGGGTGAAATGCAATAATTGTTTAAATATGGGATAACTTATTAATTAAACAATGGTATCAGATCGGTATTCTGTATCGGCAGACTCCCAAAGCCCAGGTATCGCTATCGGTATCGGTACTGAAAAAAGTCAGATCGGAGCATCCCTAATTAATTACTTTTCGTAGGTATAGCAAGAACAGTGTATGAGAACAGCTTACACACCCACACACACACACACACACACACACACACACACACACACACACGCACATAAACAGACGGGCTCTGGGGCCTCATGTCATGTCATGTCTCAGAAGTGGAGTGCGTCTCCGGCAGCCTTGACTCGTGCTGTGATGCAACACACCTGAGAAAAGATGAAAAATCTCACTGAAATAAAGAAAAGCTTCATCCTCTGTTTCTTCTTCTCCCTGCCCCGTCTATTCTGTGGGCATCCTTCTGTTTCTGTCTCTCCTTATCTCTCTCTGTTTGTCTCCGCTGTCTTAACACTCACACACACGGCACCGATGAATTATAGATTACCTCCTGCCAGGGGACATCCATCATTGGTTCTCCTTGACGAGCCTGTTTACTCGGCCCCAAGGCGAGCGTGGCTGTGTTTTTGCCATCGATTGCCGGCGGTAACAGTAGAAGGCGGCGTTTTGAAAATCCATTCGGTCTTTTTTCAATGGCCGTGTGATTAAAGAGGCAGCGCGGAGGAGTTGTTTGGATAAATGAAAGGGTTTGAAACTGAAACACCGTCAATGTCACAGTGCTGGAAGTTCACTGGAGGGAGTGACTTCTCGTGTCTAACTGCGTCGTCGCGGCTGTTGGCGTGAATGACAAATGTGTCTTTTATCTTCAGTCTCAAGGTTAACTGTCTAGTGAGACAACAACTAACGTACAGCAGCCAGTATATTTAATTAAGACGTACAACAAGCTGCCGGAGCTCAGCTTTGGTAGATTAAACCGGGCCTGTATTCAGCTGGTTTCAAATTTAAAAGGACGTTTTTTTAATGCAACTTATCGATTCCTGAAAATGACAGAAGAGTTCGGACCTGTCTATGTTGCACGTTATACACATTAATGCTCATTACTGTATATTGTTACAATATGGTGGACTGAAACATGGAAATAAGAATGGTGTTCCTCCTTTGCATGTTTCTTTAACCAGATGTAGGAGAATCAAATAATGGTCGGACATCCACCTCAACAAACGACATTTAACTTGTGCACGGCAAGATAGAGAATATACTTCCGATATGTTCTATACGGCCATATCTTTAACAAATTACAGTTTTTTGGTCTACATCTCTCAAACTTGTTCTCAAAGAGTTGTGACTGCACACTGTACCGAATGAAGATATTTTAAGATGTCGTTATGCTCAAAATGAAGTAGTTTTCATAGTTTTTTCAAGCAACCACACTCGAAGACGAGGTGAAAAATAGGGAAGCACCGATACCGGTACCGGATCGGATATCTGGCCGATACTGACTCAAATAGCTGGATCGGATATCGGTGACAATGGGGCCGATCTATTAAATTCAATTCTATGTTAACATACTATATACGTTATGTGTTGAAATTTTAATTCCTGTTTAAGTTTTGACCAATTTATTGCTGCATTAAAAAGTTTACACTTGAATTAAAGTAATTCTCATTCATTTTAAATATTTTTTTACCAAGTTGCTGGTGCACGATTTATTATTTTTAGTAATAAAGAAGAATTAAATAAATTGATATCTATGTATTTATTGGTTACATTTTGTTTTATAAAGTCAGGAAAGCAATGTTTAAGTCAAGCCTGATATTGCCTTACATGTAAAAGAATGATCCCAGTCACTTCCACACAGGGAGGCATACAGCTCATTAATTAAAGACTGGTATCGGATCGCTACCCGGTATCGGCTGATACCCAAAGCCCAGGTATCACTATCGCTATCGGGACTGAAAAAGTTGGATCAGTGCACCCTAGTTATATGTAGGGCTGCAACTAACGATCAATTTCATTATCGATTAATCTGCAGATCTTTTTCTAGATTAATGACTAATATTTTGGTTTATAAAATGTTCAAAACCCAAAGATATGCAACATTTGAGAAGCTAAAAACAGAATTTTCTGCAATTTTTTTGCATGAAAAATTGCTTTAACAATTAATCGATTATCAAATTAGTTGCCGATTATTTTTCTTTTGATCGACTAATTGATTAGTCGACTAATCGTTGCAGCTCTAGTGACAAGTCAACCGTCATAGAGAGGGGGGGTTGGACGCAACAATTGTTTAAATATGGAGATAAGTGTGTACATTTTTGAACAATCTTTCCAGGAAGGCTTTCATAGTGATGCACTCGGCTGTTCACACAGAAAGAGACAGAAGTACTTGTTAAAAAATGAATAAAAAGAGAGCTTGAGAGAGAAGTTCAAACCCTGCCCACTTTCTCATCTCCACACACCCGGCCAATCGCTGTGTGAATGTGTGTGAATGATTGACGGTTCCGGTGAGTTGCAGAAATTGTCGGATGCAAGTCCCCCAATTCCGGCATCTTAAAGGTGCGGGAGGAGGCTGTTCGACCATCCGACAAGCACTGTAGTTGAACATTCTGACTGCTTTACAGTTGAACTATAAACGTCTTCTGACCAATAGGAAAACAGCCTTTCTGTAAGGTCAACGGGGTCGAGGATTGAAATGGATGCGGAGTATTTAGACCTATTTTGGTTAAGCGACAACTGGTACAGATACAGAGGGACAATGGAGATGAGGATTATGCTTCAGTTGTGGTTTGAGATTTTTTTTGCCATGGAAGCTTGTCACTATTGGCATCCGTTTGTAACCAACATTGCTTCAAGCTGACCACAGCCTTTGTGCTCCCTGAGGGAGGATTTTTTATTTTACAGCCAGCCGTTAAGGCGGTTTGGTTTCATGTGTTTTTGTACAGCATTTGTTACACGTCTTGGAAAAGTGCTGTATAAATAAAGGTATTATTATAGCAAATGTTTTCGCTCTGCTCAGTCGGTGACCGTGAAGACAGCCACACACACACTCGGTATGACTTCCCTCAGACCTCCTCCTCCTCCTCACCGAGTTGCAGTAGCTGTCGGTGGGACGTCTTATGTGCTGAGATGGAACCACAGGATATTCAGTCTTTGAGCTCTGGACCTGCAGCCTCGGGAGAGTTCAGCCTGTTTACGGAGAGAAAAAAAAAATCTCAGTTACTTCTTCCCTCCCCGGCTCTCTCTGAGCCTGACATAAAAGGCCACGGTTTCCCTTGTGTCAGTGCAGCTGTAGATATAATGTCAGCGGTGCTCAGAGACGGCTGCCTCTTATCGCATTCTCGTACAGTATCTGCTCTTTGCTTTTGTTGTATCCTCATTACTTGTCCTCTGATACCGCTCTTTCTTTTTTTCCCCCTGCAGCTCCCAGAGAGTGCGAGGAGGACGAGTTTCACTGCCAAAATGGCTACTGTATTCGCAGCCTCTGGCACTGCGATGGCGACAACGATTGCGGGGACAACAGTGATGAACAGTGTGGTGGGTACACACATCTACACACACACATGTGAACACCATCATGCAAGCACATATTCACTCACACCATCTTATATATGTAAATATATATATATGCTGTATATGAACTGTGAGTTTTTGTTTTTCTCTCCATACCAGACATGCGTAAATGTTCGGACAAGGAGTTCCGCTGCACAGATGGCAGTTGTATCGCCGAGCACTGGTACTGTGACGGAGACACGGACTGTAAGGACGGATCAGACGAGGAAAACTGCCGTAAGTTACTGAGAGTTTGTGTGTTTAAGAAAGACACTGTAAGAAACAGGGCTTAAAGGAATAGTTCAGGTGTTTCTCAGTGGGGTTGTATGAGGTACTTATACCATAGTCAGTGTATTACCTACAGTAGATGATGTTTGGAGAAACAGATGAGAGTACCAGCACGGGAGCAAAGCAGCAAAACATAATTTAGCCACCTAATAAAATCAATATCAGTTTAAGCGTACGCTATATTTAGAATATTTTCACTGCTTTACCTCGCCGTCAGACAGTCCTTTCTGACGGGGAACTGAAGCCATTGTATCCATCTATGCTCTCTTCAAAGCCGAGAGACTCCGTTGACAAAAACAGTAATTTTTCCTCGCAGAACACGGAAGTTGCCGGCCTACTGCTGCCTCGATCGGTTAGTTTGTGTTATTGTGTGACTTTGGGGAAACCAAACTGACCCTTTAAAACACTAAACTCACTCAATAACAAACTAACCGATCGAGGCAGCGGTAGACCAGCAACTCCTGTGTTCTGCGAGGAAAAATGACTGTTTTTGTCAATGGAGTCTGGTGGCTTTGAAAAGAGCGTAATGGCTTCCGTTCCCCGTCAGAAAGGGCTGTCTGACGTCAACGTAAAGCGGTGAAACTATTCTAAATATAGCTTATGCTTTGTAGACTGTTGTTTTGAAGCCTCGAGTTCGACATTTTGGCATCTTGGTTTTTTGCAACCAGAAGTGATACGAGAGGGTGGAGCTAAGTACAACCGAACGCTGAATAAGACATTTTTTAGGCGACCAAAATGTTACAATTTACTTCCATGAACTGAAAACACACTGTGTAAGGGTTACAGTTCTAAGACGAAAAAACACGGACAACTCCCAGACCGGACAACGCAGTGGTAGCGACCTGTCACCCACAAGTTAGCCACGCCCTAAAGCATCCCCTAAATGAACATCATGCTGTATTGAAAAAGACTTGAAACTAGTGATTGAGCCCATAAACTCATATTCACAATGTTTACTGAGGTAATAAATCAAGTGAGAAGTAGGCTCATTTTCTCATAGACTTCTATACAATCAGACTTCTTTTTGCAACCAGAGGAGTCGCCCCCTACTGGCTGTTAGAAAGAATTTAACTTTAAGGCACTTTGGGATTGGTTTCACTTCTCAGTACTGGAGGATGCCGCCCGATGAGAAGCCCAATTACCCAAATCGATGTAAAAGAGTCCTGGTTAACATTGCTGTTTTTTTTTGTTTGTGTTTTTTTAACTGGGTTTTTAAATAGGGGTTTCATAAGAGAGTGAATCAAATAGGAAACTTTGTGGCATCATTAGCAAGATGAAAAGAAAAGCCACATCCAAGCATTTCCACATCTGAACAATACGTTATTTGTAAACTTTAAACATCACAAGAGAGTCTGTTGTCTCTATGCGACGTCAGTCCACACTCCTCAGGCTGCAGCCTCATGATTCCAAACGATGTTGACGCAAGAAGAAGGGGACAAATCTGGTAATTACTGACCAGCTGCATGTAAACTAAGATCTTACAGTAGCTGCAGAACATATACACGTGTTCGCTGTCTTAACGGAGAGCTGAGCCTCTCGTTCATTTCATGTATAGTTTCTGACGGACTCAGCAGAGAAGAGTCGAGGCTTCAAAGAGCCTCAGACAGCCAGCTGCTGCACCATCTTATCCAGCATCTGTTTAACATGACTGTGTGTGTGTGTGTGTGTGTGTGTGTGTGTGTGCAGCATCAGATGTGATGGCAGCCACCTGCAGCGTGGAGGAGTTCCAGTGTGCGTACGGCCGCTGTATCCTGGACATCTACCACTGTGACGGAGACGACGACTGCGGAGACTGGTCGGACGAGTCGGACTGTTGTAAGTTCCCCATCGCTCACGCACACAAACACACTTCCAACATTATGAAGACCCAGCATTGGCTTTAGGTGTTCGTTAACTTCGAACCTCAATGGAAAGATCTTCCCCCTCAGACACCAATCCACCGGCCGATATATCAGTCTAGCTCGAATCTTTCCACCTTAACCCTCTAGACCCATTTTTGTCTGTTTTAGGGGGGTCTTTAGGGGGAGATAGCAGGTCAGCAGTAGATGTCACATAGAAGTGGAGTACATCATCTGAAAGCTGGGAACCTGAAGATTAATTTGAGATGCTGCTCAGCACCGTCTGCCAAGTTGTTTTAATCATAAGTGTATAAGGGCTTAGAACATTATGATGGAAGTATATGATGGCCATTCCCATGCTTACTTATGTCAGGGGGTTGATACCATTTGTTACACAGATTTGGTGCTAAATTTATCCATGTTTTACCACTCCAGATTTGATAAAAAAGATCAATAATCCCTCCAAAATACCACATTATGACACCAAGACATTGAGGAACACCATAGAAGAAGCCATGCTGTGATTTGGTTTAAAAACTTTTGACATTTCGAGATTTCTGCAAGAATTGCATTTTTCAGCGATTAGATGGCGAGCACTTCTGTTCTGGAAACTGCTCAGAAAAGCTAGGAAAGCCATCCATCCTCTGAATGCTCTAGGTCTGTAGTTTGTGGTTGTAAAGTTTCAAGAGGCTGTGATTATCCTAGAGGTCACCACAGGTCATTTTATACAGTGAGGTCAATTTAAAAAAAAAAAATGGTCTCACTACAATGAAATGGCTACTATCAAGACTAACATCATCACATATTAATATAATGGGGTTAATTAAATCCACAAGGGTCTCAGCTTTACAGTGGTACCCAGTTTATGTAATTCAAGACTGTTTAGGGACCCCAGTATGCATTCATTTTCAAATACACCATTTTTAGAATAGGCGAAAATAAAAACTGCATGTTTTTTAGCCAAACTGTGATTATCATAAAGTGGGCATGTCTGTAAAGGGGAGACTCGTGGGTACCCATAGAACCCATTTACATCCACATACCTTGAGGTCAGAGGTCAAGGGACCCCTTTGTTAGCATGACATGGTTTGTACCAATGCGTGCCTAAGATCATCTAGTTTCACCACTTTAAAACTGAGCCCGCTACAGCCTCTTAAAGACAGTAATTAACCTCAAAGTTTGTCAAACTCAACCCTAAATGCAAGCTCCATCTTCAGATGAACTCTGAGCAGAGGGAAAGATTTGGCCAAAATATATCACTACACAAAAACCTCCCTAAATTTGAACATCCAAGATACAAACTTGGTGGAAATCCAAGAAGAAAACAGAAGGTATTGTTCCAGTAGAGTGACTGATCCAGCCTGTCCTGCCGGTGTAAAGCTCACAGTGAGCTGCTGTTATCTCCTTTCACACACACACACACACACACTCTGTATGATCCGTGGCAGCGCTCCTGGCTCTCACTAAACAGCGTCTTGTGCAGGAGGAGAAGATGAAGCTCCTCCGGGAGATCAGTCCTCTGTTATGCCGTCAGATGAGAGTTAAGTTTCTTCTCTCCCTCTGGCAGATGCCTTTCTTCTTTCCATCCCTTCTTCTTCTTCTTCTTCTTCTTCTTTGCTTCACTCTCTCCCTCCACTTACCCCAGTGGCACTGCTGCACATGTGTCCCAGAACAGCCAGTCATCCTCCTGTCCTCCTGCACTTAGTTCAACTGGAGTTTAAAAGTATGTTACAGGTTCATCTGAACAGGAAGTCTTAAGTTTAGGCTTTACTCATTTTTTTTTAGTGAATCCACCAACTGAATCAGATCCAAAGTGGACACAGTGACTCAGTACACCGACACTTAAATCTTAAAGTGTCAGTGTGTTCGATTAATATGTCAGAAAATTAGGAAAAATGCCACCCCGAGTCCTGTGAGCCTAGGACATCGAGGACATTGCCGTCATTGCTTGTTTCGTCCAGCCAACAGTCCAAGAACCCAAAGATATTCATTTTACAGTGACATAAAACAGAAAAAAAGGCAAATCTTTACATTTGAGAAGCTGGAACAACACGGACAGTCATGAAGAAGCAGAATGATTAAACGGTTTGAGGGGTTCAACTTTTTTTTAGGGCTGTCAAAGTTAACGTGTTAATGCAAATTAATTTTAACGCCACTAATTTCTTTAACACATTAACACAACTTGGGGTTTTTAGTGGTTGTAGTGGGTTCAGTTTTAAAGCTAGAGTGAAGATACTGGTATCATATGAAACTAGAAAACTAGAAGGAGGCTAAATAACGCTCCAAACTAATGCTACATTTTTATGAGGAAAAACAGATGCGTTGACCTCTGACCTCAATATACTTGAATGAAAAACGGTTCTCTGGGTACCCACGAGTCTCCCCTTTACAGACATGCCCACTTTATGATAATCACATGCAGTTTGGGGCAAGTCATAGTCAAGTCAGCACACTGACACACTGACAGCTGTTGTTGACTGTTGGGCTGCAGTTTGCCACGTTATGATTTGAGCATATTTGTTATGCTAAATGCAGTACCTGTGAGGGTTTTTATGAACAATATTTGTCATTGTTTTGTGTTGTTAATTGATTTTTAATAATTAATATATACATACATTTGCATAAAGCAGCATATTTGCCCACTCCCATGTTGATAAGAGCATTAAATACTTGACAAATCTCAAAATCAATTAATCGTGATTAAATATTTTAATCAATTGACAGCCCTCACTTTTTATCACTAACTTTGCCCTTTCAGTCATAAATATTTGCTATTATACAGAAATACATCCGAAAAGCATCACAACATTCAGTGTCGATTGTCGACGTCAGGTTGAGCTCAGGAACAGCTGCTTCCTGCAGGCCGCCGCTCCACAGCATCTGTCAGAACTGTCTGTTAGATCTTTTCTGTCACTGTATCACACGCACACACACACACACACACACACACACACACACACACACACACACACACACACACACACACGCACAGCGTGACGCCATGGTCCTGATTAACACAGACTATCATGTTTCGCTCCCCTCACTCCAGAGACGCTGCCTGCTGCTGACAAATCTCTCAGCATCTCCCTCCTCATTCTCTCATCTCTGATTTCTCACATGTTTGTTTCATTCGCTTATTGTCTATAACCGCCCACCACATGACATCTCTCTCTCTCTCTCTCTCTCTCTCTCTCTCTCTCTCTCTCTCTCTCTCTCGCTCACACGCACACACACTCATACACAGTGGTTTCCCCCTTTGATGTGTTTATCTGCAGCGCGATAAGCACAGCTTCAAGGTTTTGGTCATGTCGGTCGACTGAGCTGCTCTCTGTTTCTCCCTCGTCTCCTCCCACGTCCAGGTTTTTTAATTGCTGCCTCGCTTCTGAAGTGTTTGACATGTCTTTTTGGAAAGTTGAGCTGGCATCAAAGCTTTAAAAAAAGCAAAAAAAAGAGACAGGAGATTGGTCCTAAAAATACTTAAAATAATGGTGCAGCACACACACACACACCCTGGTTTATTTTTTGGGGGGGTCTTTGAAAAGTCTTAAAGGACCAGTGTGGAACAATTAGGGGGATCTATTGAAATGTTCCCTGCTGGAAAACGGTGGATTGCACCCTCCAGGTTGTTGGGAGTGAGTCACTACCCCAAGCGAGGGAGTTATATAATATAAGTATCTCAGGGTCTTGTTCTGGAGTGAGGGTAAAATGGAGTAGGAGATGGACAGGCGGTTTGGAGCGGCATCAGCAGTTATGCTGTACCGGACCGTTGTGGTGAAAAGGGAGCTGAGCCGGAAGACAAACCTCTTGATTTACCGGTCCATCTACGTTCCGACCCTCACCTATAGGCATGAGCTTTGGGTAGAGACCAAAAGAATGAGATCGCGGATACAAGCGGCCGAAATGAGTTTCCTCCGTAGAGTGGCTGGGCTCCGCCTTAGAGATAGGGCGAGGAGCTCAGACATCAGGACACCCCAAAGGGTCCTGCTGATGTGGTTCGGGCATCTGATCAGGATGCCTCCTGGATGCCTCCCTTTGGAGGTACGTTTCCAGGCACGTCCAACTAGCCAAGAGGCCCCGGGGTAGACCCAGAACACGCTGGAGAGATTATATATCTCGTCTGGCCTGGGATCGCCTCGGGGTCCACCCAGGAAGAGCTGGAAAACGTTACTGTGGAGAGGGACGTCTGGAATACCCTGCTAAGCCTGCTGCCGATGCAACCCGGCCCCGGAATGGTTGTGTTTTCGTTACCTTAGAAAGAGCCGTTTATATCTACATATGGAGCGGGTCCTCTCCACGGAGTCCTCCATGTTGCACCGCCATGTTTCTACAGTAGCCCAGAACGGACAAACAAAACTGTTAACTTTTCCTGCTTGGGCCGGAATCAATAGCGTTACTCGCTCCTGTCGCCACTGCTTTCGCTCTCTTGCTCACTACTCACTTCCCACTTACACTCACACTCTACGCACTGGCTCTGCTCCAAATGGTTCTAGCTGGGTCATTCGCGTTTTCGCGTCGGCCATCGTAGCTCTCCTACACGCTTGCCATCCGGGAGACGCTTCAGTCGGTTGCAATCTCCTCACCTCACCGCTACATACCACCAAATCCTACACACTGGACCTTTAAATGATTTCAGAATAAACCCAAACACATAAAATGCCCCTAAGTCCTGTTAGTTACTTCTGCAGGACTCTTATGTTTTTCTTTTTTGTATTAAAAACCAACAAGGTTAATAGATCAATCTACATCCTGTCTGGTGTACTGAAACCAGCTGGACCTCATGTCCCCGAACTATCAATTTCCTGATGTCCTCTTCTCTCAAACTGCCCGTCTATGCTTGCTATTTTATTTTCATTTTATGTTATTTCTGACCAGAGTCTGTTTTTTAGTGTTTTAAACTAATTCCATTTCATGAAGCGTCAAAAAAAAAAAAAAGTCTGACGACGTCTTCGCTTTACAAAACATGCAGATAGTTTGTGGACACACAGAGGAGGCATTCCTCACAAGCATAAGACGGCCCATCCTCAGACAGCATTCCTTGGCATCGACTCTCCAGACACATGAAGGGCGCTTTGTTAGAGAAGAAGCCTCCCCTCCCTCCCTCTCCCTTATGTGAATGCACACACACACACACACACACATCCCAAAACACTCACAACTGCATGCTTCGTTACCGCTTGCGAACATTGATACTGCTTTCGGCTGCATAGCTGAGCAGATGAAAGCGCATCGTTGCTGCGTGTGTGTGTGAGACAGTGAGAGAGAGAGTGTGGATGAATCATTTGAGTGTGTGTGGGCGTCGGTGTGTTTGTCGGCATCCCACGCTGATTCTTCTGACCTCTCTCTCTCTCTCTCTCTCTCTGTGGGAGAGCCACCTGCTGTTTTGATCATCTCTCTCTCTCTCTCTCTCTCTCTCTCTCTCTCTCTCTCTCTCTCTCTCTCTCTCTCTCTCTTCTCTCGCCCGGCTGATAAGCCCGCACGCGGACTGCTTGAAGCTTCTACAACATCTCCTCTTTTTTTTTTTTTATTTCCCCTGAATTCCCTCGTTTGTCACTTTTGTTCGTCCCTTATCTCACGCCCACCACAGCTTTGATGGGAGCCGACTCGTGCTGTCAGGAGGAAACATGTCCAAGACACATACACGCGCTCACACACACACACACACACACACTCGGGATTTAAGATGCTTATGTCTGATTCAGCTTTAATCTTCTCGTCCACCTCCGTCCTCATCTGCTGCCAGTTTGAGCTTCACTTTGATCCGCTCACATGTTGAGATGTGGTGGGAGATTTAAAGGTGGGACAGCTATGATCTGCAGTCAGAGATGATCATATGGCAGCCAAAATAAACAGAACCAATTCATGTCTATGGGGAAGGAAACATCACTGGTATAAAACACTGTATCTTTGCACTTTGTTTTGCACTTTTTATGGACAGCATTTTAGAGTGAACAGCAGACTTAAGCTGGGCATACACTGGACCATTTTAGCCACAAGACTCATTTTAGAGTCGGACCGAATTTCAGCTTCGTTAGGCGTCGTTTGCCGTGCAGCGTACGGCGGGGACTGAAGACCGATTAACTCCTCCCGCCTGACGGTCGGATGAATTTCTTTTTTTTTTTCTTTCTATTTTCCACCTACAGTTACACAACCACGTTTCTAAAATCGTACAGTGTATGGGCAGCTTAAGATTGCTTACTTATTTGCTGTGCATATGACGATAAAGCTTTCAATCTTGTATTAGAGGACCTTATAGGTGCATCATTTGGATCTGATCCGAAACTGGTTTGTGGAAAACCTACCTGAATCCCATGTGCATCAATCCGTTTCCAAAAAAAGATAGAGGCAGAGACCCAATCTCAATAGACCCCAGGATAATTGGACCCGATCCAAAATGTGGTCGACCCGAACAGACCCAAATAGTGCAGCAGCACAGTGCTGCACCAATCAACAAGCAGCAACAGTCTGTAAGAGATTTGTGTTTCTTGTAGGGTTGTTAAAGTTAACACGATAATACAAATTTATTTTAACGCCACTCATTTCTTTAACGCATTAACGCAACTTGAGATTTTTAGGTTGCAGCGGGCTCAGTTTTAAAGCTAGAGTGAAGATAGATTGCATCATATTAAACTAGAAAACCTAAGGAATCCATCGGTACCGACCTTGTCGTACATCATACTAGCTTGTCGAGAAGGAGGCTAAATAACTCTCCAAAGCTACACTAAATGTTGGCGAGGAAAAAAGGGGTCCCTTGACCTCTGACCTCCAGATATGTGAATGAAAAAGTGTTTTATGGGTACCCACGAGTCTCCCCTTTACAGACATGCCCGCTTTATGATAATCACATGCAGTTTGGGGCAAATCATAGTCAAGTCAGCACACTGACACACTGACAGCTGTTGTTGCCTGTTGGGCTGCAGTTTGACATGTTATGATTTGAGCATATTTTTTATTTTACCTGTGAGGGTTTCTGGACAATATCTGTCATTGTTTTGTGTTGTTAATTGATTTCCAATAATACATATATACATACATTTGCATAAAACAGCATATTTGCCCACTCCCATGTTGATAAGAGTTATAAATACTTGATAAATCTCCTCTAAGGTAGATTTGAAAAGAAAAATATTTTGTGTGATTAATCCTGATTAAATATTTGAATCTATTGACAGCCCTCGGTTCTTGCATTTTACAGGCCAAACTTTTCCTCCTGCAATGTTTATGACACAACAAGTGATCAGAGCTGACCCGCTTGGATCCACTAGGCTATTGGACATTTTGATAGAAAGATACAACAGGACACTACCCGACCCAATCACACTGAATATCATTTGGATAAGGCCTGGGCTGGTGTCTTGGTTACCAGGAACTATCTTGTACCTTTATTCAAATGTAACCCAACAAATCTCAACTTTTTAAAAAATCCTTTTTTAAAGCAAGGTGATGCCTACTCCTAGATGCAGGAACCAGAGAGATATTTAGCATTTTTTACATGATATAGTGTTGTCAAAAAAGTATCAATACATATCGATACTGAATAGGTGAAACGGTTTCAATACTGATTGTCCACAGTATCGATACACGGGTACCAGCTGTGGGTTCTGCTCTCTTTTCTCTCAGACAGCAAGTTGACACACACACACACACACACACACACACTGCTCTTTATCTTTTAATAAAAATCCCAATTTTTATGTCCTCAATGTTGTGTCAATTTTTCACCGTGGTTTCGAAAATGGTATAGAAAATTAATATTTTTGTGACATCACTGATGTGATAATAATAAACACCCCATGAATAAAGTTGTGACTTTAAAAATCATGTTGCGAGAGATTTGTTTAACCCCATAAAGATGGTTAAATTACAGCTGCTGTAGTTGTTGTGTTTCTGATGTCATTCTGTATGTATCTGTGTGTGTGTGTGCGTGTAGCTTCCCACCAGCCGTGCAGATCAGTTGAATTCATGTGCAGCAGCGGGATGTGCATCAACGCGGGCTGGAGGTGTGACGGAGAATTCGACTGTGACGACCAATCAGACGAGAAGAACTGCAGTGAGTAGCTGCTTTCGTCACATTTACGGAACAAACATGTGCTCTGTCTGTAAAGGCTTGTGTGTCTCAAAATAGTTTTTTATTCCTTCATCATGTTAGTGTTTCTGTCAATTTCAGCCTTTTATCTGACTTCTGTTACTGATGGAAAAACAAGGCAATCAATATCTCATCTGAGATTGAATGAATGAAATGTGTGTGTGTGTGTGTGTGTGTGTGTGTCCTGCAGCCACGTCCATGTGCACGGCCGATCAGTTCCGCTGCGGAACCGGACGCTGCGTCCGGTTGTCATGGAGATGCGACGGCGAGCCCGACTGCTCCGACCGCAGCGATGAAGAGGGCTGCGAGAAAACCGGTGAGACTGTGGTTGTTATCTTGTTTTCAGGAGCTAAATATAACACCAGCTTCAATCGTAGTCATGACAACAGCTCAGAACAGCCCTCCTCGACTCACAAACTCACTTTTTTTCCTTTTTGTTGAGAAACACAGTTGCTTTCAAACAATATTGACTTATCTTTTTGGCAGTTCCTCTGCTGATTGGAACACCAACCTGTAGACAAACTACAGAAACCGGCCTGTGTATTGAGATAGAATCGAACAATGAAGAGAAAGACGGAACGTTTTTACTCGATGTTTGGATGCTATCCACCTATAACCTGAGGAGTTCCAGATCGCTTTGCATGAACCTCTTGAACCCTGACATTTCCCTTAAATTCCCAGCTTCAAAGTTAATACATTTTGTACTCACTCCAAGTATTTCTTTCTTTACTTTTCTGAAATGTCTTTCTGTTTTTGCTCGTCGCAGCACTTCATCCATATGTAATGAAATATTCAAATCCATGATGTCATCTTTATGGTGGCACACTTAATCATTCGTACGTTTCCCTGTAGTTCAGCCTGACATGTTAGGAGTTTCTGGCTACACTGGAACCTCTGTGAGACTTTCAAATAATCTCTTAATGAACAGTTAAATGTAATGATGGACTAAGGTAGTGGGCCTAATGTGGAAGGAGAGGTTAGTGGAAAACAAAAAACAGACACCCCAGTTGAATGGGGTAAAAGAATTAACTAATAGATATCACCATGAAACTTCCCCAGTTGATTACTCACATTAAGGCAATTGTTTTTTGTATTACAAGTTTTCTGAAATGTTATGTTTAAATATGCAAATGTGGCATTATGTTATCAAATATGTGCTGTATATTTCCAGAACAGAAATCTGAATATTGGATACAGCCAGGTTCAAAATTCTTGTTTCATTGTGTTGACATGTTAGAGTCAAAGGTTTGTTACAGAGGGAATTTTGGATCACTCGAAAAATCCATTTTCGACATGTTTTTTGGAAAAAAATGTTGAATGAATCAGGCTATGAATGATGTATGAACAAACCCCTCTGTAAAAACGTTCAGAATATAGATGGGAAAGAAACTGGAAAGTTTGGTGGATGGAAGTGCTGATGAGGTGGAGATTTCTGGCTCAGAGTCTGAGAAAAAGCTAATTTTGAGAAAACAATCTTTAAAGATATACTATATTGTGAAATTCCATACATTTTGCAAGACACTCCAGGTGAATAGGGTAAACAATGTTAACTAATAGATATCACCATGAAACTTCCCCAGATGATTACTTACATTAAGACAATTCTTTTTTGTATTACAAGTTTTCTGAAATGTTATGTTTAAATATGCAAATGAGGTATTATCTGATGTTAACTTTTAGTGAATTTAGGAGAAATCTACAGATGAAAATAGTCAAAGTAGTCAAATAAACATCTAAACGTGTATTTTGGATGTTTTCTTTCCACTAGTTTGAAAGAAGACATGTTATAGAAGCAAAAAAGCCCAAAATTGACCAGTGTATGAAAAACAATGTACTGCTGTACTTAAAGCTAAAACTTTTCATGAATGAGTAACAATTATTTGGTAAGTGAAGGGCAGAATGGGAGATAAAGAGTTGTTGCCTTCTCACTGTATATATTATTATTATTATCTCATGTCCCCACAGAGAGTCCTCCATGTGCTCCTGATCAGTTCCAGTGTGGGAACGGACGCTGCATCGGTCAGAGGAAGGTGTGCAACGAGGTCAACGACTGCGGAGACGGGACTGACGAACACCCGCACCACGACTGCCGTGAGTTGATGCACTATATCTGCGTCTGTACCGCGGTGTGAAGACTGAACATTAAGAATTTAATTTCAGCCTTTTTCTTCCTTAAACGGGACATACCATGAAAAACTCACTTTTTCAGTGCTTGTGCTCATACATTTGGGTATCTGGAGTGACTACCAACACACAAACTGTGAATTAAGACAACCCAGTCTGTTTTTTTGTGGGCTGCCAAGATCAGAAAACATGTGATTCAACAAGCCATTCAGATTTGGCTCCCCCTTCCTATGTCACACGCATGCTCATTACCACCCACAGCTTGAGAACTACCTTTGTAAAGGTGCACCATATTTTTCTCGCAAGCCAATCAGAGCAGACTGGGCTTTTTTAGGAGGGGGATTTAATAATAATAATGATAAAACTCTTCCAAAATCCACGTTACAAAGTGCTTCACAAGGGCAGTAAAATAAAACGGACATGTCAAAAAATAAAACATTATTTAAAAGAAATAGAAAGACAGTTCAAGGAAATTAAAACTCAAATAAAATCAGGAGGGTCTCCGATGACTCAGCTGACCTGATTTCCAAAAAGAGACAGGCACTAAAACGGAGCGTTTCAGACAGAGTGTGAATACAGGTATATTCAGACAGACAGGATGAGACGAATAACATTAAAGCATGTAAACATGTTCCAGTAGAAACCCAAAATACAAGTATGAATCTGAAAATTTGTATAATATGTCCTCTTTAAAGCATGCACAGACTCTGCAATAACACTTACTTGGAAGGGATAAGACTCGCATACCAATGTCTAAGTTATGAAGACCGACACGAGCACTTAACTTATCGGATGTTTATTGAGATTCATTGACAATCTTGTGTGGGGGAGCATGAAAATGTTTGTCAAGGTGAGATTTTAGGCCTAAATGGTGGCATGAGAAGAAATGTCACCGAAATGCTTTAATGACAATCTGGACTGTTCTAGTTGAGCTTCCTGACCGACATCACCGTCCTCAGGCGTCGCTGCTCGCGGGCCTAAAATATTTCAAGGCTCACCACCACATGAGTCATACTTTTTACAGTGTGCGGTTGTATTCGTACTGAATCAGCAGGCTGTGTTTATGTTCCTGTAATGTCTCTGTGCGGCGAGCAGGTCCGCGCTCCAGCGAGGGCAACTGTAACCAGAATAACGGAGGCTGCTCCCAGAAGTGTCAGATGGTCAGAGGACTGGTCCAGTGCACCTGTCACACTGGATACCGCCTGATGGACGACGGCCAAGCCTGCCAGGGTACTGCTGTGTGTGTGTCTGCGTGTGTGTGTGTGTGTGTGTGTCTGTGTGTGTGTGTGTGTTAGTTTATCTTTATGTCAACAGGATATTTCCCAAAAGCATGAACACATTTCTATTGAACTTCATGAAGGTTTGGGCTAAGAAAGTATTGATATTAAGAATTTGTTGTGGACCTGAATCTGGGATTTCTGCCTCGAGCCGAAAGTCATATTGCCAGACTTTTTAAACTCGTGGAGACAATCTTCCATTCTATGCAAGTGTGTTTTGCAAGGTCAAGAAATTAATCTAGAATTTAAGGGGCGTAACAAGAAGTTGGACGTGAATGTGTTCCCAAAGTGTGAGTGACTTTTTCACCTTCCAGCCACCTCTGCACACTTTGGCCCAATTCCAATCCGGTCCCTCCACCCTCCCACTCTGTGACGGAGTGAACTCTGTTTGTAGTCACACTAGCAGCTCAATGAAGCACCCTTCTGTAAGGTGGAGGGTATCAATACAGCGGCCACTTCAGGACAAACGTCCCTCTCTCCTGCAAGGAAATAAATATCAGAATCAGAAATACTTTTTCTATTGATTGGCAATTGAGTTCTAGTTCTAGAATATAAATATATAAAAATAGAGAAATAATAAGAAAATATAAATAAGAAATATATATATAACAACAGTGCAATTAATAATGCTGATGCTAAATAATGCTGAATAATAATATAAATGCATGCATTTATAAAAATGCAAGAATAGTGTAAAATAACAATATTAGTTTAAATGTTCTGTATAAATAAATACAGTGTTAATGCTGGAGTAAACCAGATTATTTCACATCTAAATTATTGCACCAAATTATTGTACTGTTAAGTCAGTATTGCACAGTTGAAGATCTAAAAAATGATGGGGTTATAGCTCCTGATAGGGGTAAAAAATAATAAATATATGTTGTATATATATATATATATATGTTGTGTGTGTGTGTGTATATATATATATAATATACAACAATTTACAATCTAATGAACATGTCTACTGTTTTCTAAACTGGACGAGGGTATATTAGATCCTAAATACAATCTATTTACTTTATGTTGTTGCCGTCTGTATGACAATTAAGTAGATTAAATTAAATGTCTATCAGTTTGAGCAGTTTATGAGTAAATAATTGTAAGGTAGTCGTACGGAGCTGACATTGGAGCGTGTTCCATGAGGAACACAAAGCGGCGTTGCATGTCGTCAGTAAGGGCCGCTGGTTAAGTCAGCATCGATGCAGGCTCGCTGTTGGAGGGTTATATAACACACTTCCACTCCCTGCTGATTGGTTTGGAATGGCACTTAATATGGCGGGTAGGGAGAGGGTGTAAGGGGTGGTTTGGAATTGGGCCTTTGCTTTGTGTCTTGTTAACCCTGCGGGAGTTTGACGCCAACATCTCTCCGTCCCTCCCCTCTCTTGTCCTCTGCCTCCGTGGTCCGTTCCAGATGTGGACGAGTGTGCTGAAGAAGGCTACTGCAGCCAGGGCTGTACCAACACGCAGGGGGGGTTCCAGTGCTGGTGCGTTCAGGGCTACGAGCTCCGACCTGACAAGCGCAGCTGCAAAGCCCAGGGTAAGAAAACCACCGTACTGTATTTCAACCTTGACATGTGACCGCGGAGAAGTCGCGGGGGTTTGACCTCCAATAAAAACAGTGGTTGCATAGTGTTTATGCTCAGCGGTAACTGTATCCATTCCTCTGCTGCGGGGTCTTAACTCTGAATGAGGCTGGCTCATTTGGAGGGTCTGGACTAGATTTAGATATGAGGTAGAGTGCAGGCCTGGTACAGCAGCCCATCAATCTGCTGCAGACCAGACCAGAGCTAAACCCAGGTCAGGACTGACTGTCAGACATCTACCATGACCCCGACCTTCACCTCCTGTCAGATTAATGCTCGCTGTTATTAAAAGTGACCATCGCTCCTGACTCAGACTTTTTTTTGTTTTGTCTCTTTTCAACATTCCAGTCATGTTTGGCTCCTCGCTGTTTTCCTTTCCACTTTAATTCTCGTCGTCTCCATCCCCCGTCCGTCCTTTAGGTCCGGAGCCGGTGCTGCTCTTTGCCAACCGCATCGACATCCGTCAGGTTTTGCCGCATCGCTCCGAGTACACCCTGCTGCTCAACAACCTGGAGAACGCCATCGCCCTGGACTTCCACCACAATCGCGAGCTGGTCTTCTGGTCCGACGTGACGCTGGACCGCATCATGAAGGCCAACCTCAACGGCTCCAACGTGGAGGAGGTCGTCTCCACCGGTCTGGAGAGCCCAGGTGTGTACGGCAGCCAATGGAACGCAGGTTCAGATGTGGGACAACGGGCCCATTTATCTTTTATCCAATTGATCTAACTCTGCTGCTTTCTGTCCAACTACACTCTGCTCTCCCTCACCTCATCCATCACCCTGATCATGTATGAGTTCAGCAGCACGACATCAATACTGTTGAAACTCAAAAGTATTTTTTTTTTTTGCTCTCTCTTTCTCTCTTATTTTCACTCTTCTTGTTTTGTTCTTTCTTTTACAGTTTGTCTCTCTCTTTCTTGCTTTCTCTCAGCCTCAGTGTCTCTTGAACTCTCTCTGGGTCGCCCTTTTGGTCGGTTTCATCCTTTTTCTCTCCAGTATGTTTCACTGTTCATCTGTTTCATCTCTTGTTTTGTTCTTTTTAGTTGCGCTTCCTGTCTTCCTCTCTCTGCCTCAGTTCAGTTGGTCATGTCTAGATGGTAACCCATAAATTGCAGAAAAACTTGCAAAAACTCTCGCGAGACATGTTGCCCAACTTCCTATCCTCACCTTAACTATTCAAGCTCAATGCCTAAACTTGTTTTTTTATGACTCTTGTAACTTTTTAATTCCTGTTTATTGTGCAGTTTCTGTTTTGCTGAGTGTGTTCTTGTGAATGTTTCTTGTTCTCAGGTCTCTCTTGGAAAAGAGATCTTGAACTCAATGAGACTGCCTGATTAAATAAAGATAAAATAAACAAACCCTAGACATTCAAGGTCAATGCCTAACCTTAACCATCTTGCAAGAGTTTTGCAAATTTGGGGTACCATCTAGACACAACCAATTCAATGCAATTATTGACGTGATGTTCTGATCACAAGCTGTGGTAGCATATACATAGACTAAAGTAAATAGTGCATACAATGAATACATGCAAAATAGTGATATGAAGATCAGAGAATGAAACAACTAGTTACAGATGACACTTAAAGGAATAGTTCAACATCGTGGTAAAATACATTGATTTCCTTTTTTTGTAAAAGCGATGCAGAGAGGATCAATATCAATCCAATGTCTGTGTGAGCATGGAGCTGGCGTCTTAGTTAGCTTAGCTTAGCATGAAGCCTGGAAGCAGAGGGATACAGCTAGCTTGGCTCAGTCCAAAGTGTAGTAAAAAAAAAAAAAAACATCTACAGACACTCTTATAGCTCACTTGCTAACACATTGTATCTTGTGTTTTAAAACATGACTTAAATGAACAGTGTGTAGCATATCGGGAGATCTATTAGCAAATAATGGAATATAATATTCATAACTATGTTTTCATTAGTGTATAATCACCTGAAGTTAAGAAACATGTTTTTGTTAGCTTAGAATGCTTCTACATAGGGAGCGGGTCCTCTTCACGGAGTCCACCACCATGTTTCTACAGTAGCCCAGAACGGACAAACCAAAAACCAAACCTTTAGAAAGGGCCTCATGTTTTTACGTTACCTGGAGGCCACCGTAGTTCTCCGACACGCTTGTGAAACTGCGGTAACGTGAGCCACAGAGTGTAAAACAGTGGTACCGCCAGCCGCCATCTGACTTCCGTTGCTATTAAAGAAGTGTTATTATGGTAAGGGTGGCCTCTGAATGAGGCGGCTCACGTTACCGCGGTCTTGGAAATGGAGGAGTGAGTGGAGGGGTATTCAGTTGGTTGCAATCTGCAACCACACCCCTAGATTCCACCAAATCCTACACACTGTCCCTTTTTAAATTGAAAAATGGGTTCAAATTCAGACAATTTCAAAATGTTTTTTTTGTCTCCTTCAGGTGGACTGGCCATCGACTGGATCCATGACAAGTTGTACTGGACAGACTCGGGGACGTCTCGTATCGAGGTGGCCAACCTGGACGGGACGCACCGCAAGGTGCTGCTGTGGCAGAGCATGGAGAAGCCCCGAGCCATCGCGCTGCACCCCATAGAGGGGTACGAGTCCAAACATACACACACAGACACACACCACTATAATTCACTACAGATGGTTCCAAATGCACACACACTCATATATGCATATCCCCTCTGGATGTGTCCCAGTTGTAGTGTAGCAGCAGAGCAGGGATTAAAGTTTGGCAACACAGCAGTGCCCACAGGCAAGCATCTGTGTGGAACCAGTATTTCATGAAAGGGGCAGCAGCTAAGTGTGTTTTCATCCCCGGCTTCATATGCCGCAGTGGCAGGAAGGAGTTTTAGATGAAGCCCCAGAGAAATGTTAAGCTAGAAAACTCATTCAGCGTATTAGGTAGCTCATTTGCATGGGATAATTGAAAAATATTTTTAAAAAGTTCCCTCTGAGGTCGGTCAGAGCAGATGATGGGGAGGACGTGAATGTCGAGGACAGAGGAGACTTTTAATTCCATGAGACACCTGCTGTGTCTTGAATCCCGACAGCAATCTGTTTACTTCTTAACAACAAGTAAACTTAACCGTGACTGTCCCACTTTCCTCCTCAGTAAAATCTACTGGACAGACTGGGGCAACACGCCTCGCATCGAGTACGCCAACATGGACGGCTCCAACCGGCGGGTCATCGCAGACACACACCTGTTTTGGCCCAACGGCCTCACCATCGACTACGCCGGCCGCCGCATGTACTGGGTGGACGCAAAGCACCATGTCATTGAGAGGGCGGACCTGGACGGACGCAACCGCAAGGCCGTCATCAGCCAAGGTAAACTCCTACCTGTTATCGTTTTTTCTGGCGAGGGTTGGGTATCAAGAACCGAAGATCCATCAGGTATGCCCATGGTCTTCAACACAGCCTGACGTTACACCTGTTTAGTACTGATGTGTCTGGTGTTGACATGCACAGCGCTGCTTGCTACCGGAGCTGGTTTAATCCAAAAAGGCGCAATGCTTTCTCCAGTTGGGCCGGATCGAGGTCAGATCATGTTCTCACCACAAACGAAGCGTACTGAACCGTACCGCAGTTCGTTTGGAAGCGAACTGAGACCACCCCTTCAAGGAGGTCTCGGTTCGCTTGTTTTGGAGCTGCACCCGAGTGCAATTGCTGTGTTCACACCTGCCCTAACGAAACGCACCGAGAGGGTGAACGCTCCAGGGTTCAATTCAACCGAACTAAAGCCCTAAGTAACAGATATAAAAAAAAAGAAGCAACCAGCGTAACATTTTTACTAACTTTGTTTTCCACCAGATTTGTGATGTCGAACGTGACACACCAGAATAAAAAAAAAACCAGAAAGGCATACTTGTCTACTGTCAATGGGAAAGGAGTCAATCGCATATTTTTAACAGGTTTTCCTATGTTTAAAAAAACCTGCATAGACGTGCTAATTTTGGTGGGAAAAAGGGTATGATTAATGGAGATTATTCAGCACTTGGTTGAGCTACTTAAAAGGAAGCACGGAAGAATCACAGAATTTTGGCAACACAAATCTTCAGGAAATTGAGGCTTTGGACGTATTGGAACTAAGAATCGATGAGCAGAATTGGAATTGATAAAATATTAACGCATTTCTGGTGGGTTTTTTTTTTTTTTTTTTTTCGTTGGAGGCTTCGAGTGAGCTGGAGAGAAACAGGAGAGATGTGGTCTACAGAGGTCTGGCCGGAGTTCAGATTCTCATTAATTACCACACACACACACACACAAGGGGATATTTATATATAGGATGTAGCATGCTGATGTTGCTTCATGTGGATCTGGCATTTCCAGACGTAAGGAGGCTAGGAGGGTACTGATGTGTCACAAACACACGCTCTGGCCTGCTTCTGAGACCTCATGTTGCAGTTCCATGTGTTTCTCAGGTTTTGGCTGATCCGTGCACCTCTGTACAGTTTTAGCTGACATAGTAGATTCCAATTTGTAAGTAAAAAAAAAAAACGACGATCAAGAGTGTTTAAGGGTGTGAAAAGAGAGAGGGACAGGGGGAAATGTTTCATGAGGGTGTGTGTGCGCTCTCCTTAATAATGTGTGCTCTCAGGATAAAAAGCTGTAATTGGCCCTGTCCGTCCTCCACAGCCTCTGTTTGCTGAGACAACACACTGGACAAATAGGACGTGTGTGTGTGTGTGTGTGTGTGTGCATGGTTACATTCTGAGCCTCTGTGCCCAGGAATGTTAACGAGTGCCTTTCTCCCTACACCTATAGTTTTCTGTGTGTGTGTTAGCTGGATGCGTGCCAGCTCCTCTGTCATTGGAGCTGGACAGCGGGCAGGTGTCACGGATAACACCGCTATCCAGTCTGCGCACCTGTGCAGGTGGGGAGGGGGGGGAGAGCAGGGGGCAGGAAGAGAAGGGGGCAGGAAGAGAAGGGGGCAGGAAGAGAAGGGGCTGTGTGTGTGTGTGTGTGTGTGTGTGTGTGTGTGTGTGTGTGTGTGTGTATCGGACGTGATCATAGAGTACATCTGCTTGAGGACAAATGCTGCATGTGTACTGCAGTGATACCTCATTCACAACAGCCCTGGTTACACTCGGTTTTAAAATGCATCTAGGATCATAAGTGGACAGCGCTAAATAGGGCTGTGTATTGGCAAGAGTCTGGCGATACGATACGTATCACGATACAGGGGTTACGATTCAATATATTGCGATACTGTAAGCAAGGCCATATATTGCAAGATTTTTAACCTGATTTTAGGAAAACTGTCATAGTAAAAAGAACACCACCATATGCATACAATCTGGGTTTAAAAATGTTTTTAATGCAATCTGAACAGTGGGATCTGCATTTGCCTTCATCACAGTCTCTGTAACATTACGACTCAAGTGTATCAAACGTCTTAGGCGATTTGGTTTGGCTGGAACACACCAAGGAATAAACCCAGTTTGTTTTGTTTTGACTTCCGTGTCCGTCACGTGATGCCACTGGGCCCAAAAACACTTTTTCCCTTAGACATTAGGAAAGAGACGTCTGTAACTCGGTTGATAATTGTTTTTGAGGTAAATCAACTTCCCAGTACGAACACTTGAAGAGCCCTTATTTAAATCATTAGGTCCTAAAAGTTGTAAAATGCACTAATAGCCGAATCCAGAGTTATTTCTCTTCCTCCGTCTCATCTGAATGAGACCCGGACCGAGGCTGGACTGAGGGCTGGAAGGCGGAGTTAAAGGAAACGCCACTGCGCTTGCTCTATGGGCCCAATGAATGCGGAAGATCGCCGAATGATCTGGGTAATTTTATACTCGGAAGTCAGGTTGTTTTTTTTGCTTCAGGCGCCACTGAACAACTCTCATAGGAATGAACGGGGCCCCGCCTCCGACGCCGTATCCAGTTCTCTTAATACATCCATGTGGGAAGTTCATTGCTGCCTCCCGCCGTTGAAAACAACAACGCATAGAGAAGCAAAAACACATGTATGGTAGTCAACGACGAGAGACAAATCATTTTTTGATCCCGTTTGAATTGTTCCATGAATTAAAAGCCACTAAACGTTCCATATATTGCAGTCCGTCACACTGTAGTCTGAGTAGCGTTGTGTCCAGCTGGAGGCGACGCTGTGTTGCGACCAGGTGACCTGTAGATAGAGAGTGTGACAGATTCAGGCGAGGCGTGAAAGGACTGGGAGGTGCCACATGTAGGTTAAAGGGGACATTACTGTGAAGGCTGGTGGGACGTTTGATGCCCTGTCGGCCTGCAGCTGCTCCTCCAGCTGTCCCGGAAAACAGGAGCGTGGGGGGGCGCAGAGACGACAAGGAAGAAGGTGACCGTATCAAAACCAGGCGCCTTGACTCAGAGGAGGGAACAGGGTGCACTGTTCTCTCCCTCATGTTAGGATAAGATCAGAAAACACACACGTTCAGCCGATATCAGCTCACACACACACACACACACACACACACACACACACCTGGACCTGTCTGAGGAGGAGGAGGGGCAAGGGAAAATGTACAGACGTCGTAGTACATTGTTTTCACCTGTTTCTTAAAATATTTTGTTTAGTAATAACTTGAAATTACTTTATACTTCTTAATTTAACTTATATATTTCTCAAAGTAAGGTATCGAATTAGTATTGTTTGGGGATTAGTCCTGAAAGTCAGGTATAATATCAACACTTGAAACACATTTATGTCCAGTTTTCATATTTAATGATAAAGCCAAACTTTCAGTGCCGTTTTTTATAAAATGGATGTCAGGGCTTTGTACGTTTTGTGCATTGCCATGCAAGTGCACATGGGAAATGCAGTTCACAATTGTAGTCTTCAAGGTCCAAGTACAATAGAGACTGCAAATACAACACATTGCTAAAAAAAAGGTTGATACATTTAATACATAAATAAATAAAATAAAATACACATTAGAGGTAATAAAATAGCTCATTATTTCATTTGTTTCTGTGAAATTATAATTTTTAAAGTTTGGATAATTATTTAAGATATAAACAGATTAATAACTGAACACAAGTTTTTATTCACAGAGCCTTCCCTCTCTGCTAAACAACCTCGTGCTGCATTAGAAAAGTACGCAGTTAAAACAACCAAAGAGCTGATAGAACAATAGCAAATCATCAGGGAGAAGAAAATACAGAATTTGTCAAAAAAAAGAAGCCTATTGTATGATTGTTAAAAATGAAAAAAAAAAAATACAGACAAAGAATTGTATTAACTGTTACTAAAAATAACACAAAAAAAATCATCTCTGATGAAACATTCACAGGAAATAATCTGCTCAAAATTCATCCAAATTGCTCGTTTTACACAAACTTCCTGCAGTTATTGCGTTCACTATTTGGGTTAATTGTACAGTTGTTCTGCACTGTTATTGTTATGCAGTGAATATATCCATAAAATATGTCACTTAGTCAGGAGTCATCAGTTTACTCACTGATGAATGATGAAACGGGGTCCCTTAAGGAAAAAGGTGGGTAACCACTGATCTGTAGTATGATTAATGTGTATCATCCACATTTACACATGCAAGCTGCTAGGAGCCAAGTAATGTATCTAATAAAGTGATCTTTGATAAAGTCTTTGCTCAATGTGCCCCCGTCTTATCAGATGTGCACGCTGCACGCTTAGTACCCTGAAAGCTGAGATAACAGCCAGCCCGTATAGAGCTTCTCATGTCCTCCAAAAAGTCTGTAACATCCACGTTTCAACAGGGCGCGATGCGAGGAGTTTTACCGTAGCAATTAGTTATTAGAGACTTGTGACCAAAATATGTTCTGAAAAGCCCATTTTACAGTTGAAAAATAAACCAGTCGATGCTCTCTGGTGGACAAACTGTGTACTGGCGATCAGCCAACACGTGCTGAACCTGATACACCTCTAATAAGATAAAATCGCTTCTGTATTGGCAGGTTAAAACCTCATTCACTTCTGATTACATCATACCGTCTTATATTAGGCCTACCTCCCCAAGGGCTTGTCTCGTTTTGTCTCCCATTGAATCCGGCCTTCAGCTTCACTGCCAATTCTGTATGAAACAAAGTCATGAAGTTAAACCTTCAACTATGAAATTCCCAACAGACAGAGACACTCAGGAGATGACGTCATGAATCTACAGACATAACTTCTGCCAAGGATAAAATATTTCGTATCTTTATCTCTAAGTATCTTTATCTGAACTCCATTCCCTCTCTCTATCTCTCTCTTGCCAGCGTTTGCAAATGTGAACCTTATTTATTGCAATAAAACTCTTAACAGGACATGACACGCTCGCTCTTTATGAATTTATCTTTCAGCTTCTAATTTATAACAAAGCTTCGAGGTATTAGGAAAAACATTTTCTGGATGAAAACAGAGGTAAAATACGTTCTTTGTTCCTGTATACACTAATGTAGGCGCAGACCAAAGGGGCATTAGGCAAATAGTTTGTTGCTCATAAAACATATAAATAGATTAAAACGGTAAAACGTTTTGTATCATCGAGCACTCCCACAATTACTCTGATCCTCGTGGCTCATTATTATTCTGGTCTCTCTCCAGTTTTGCCCATTTACCACTTGACATTTATGCCGTGCTGTAAAACACTGTCATTAAATGAGCGGCGCTGTTTTTAAAAGCCCTGCGCCGGCACGCTCGCCACACCGCCACCTCCACCACCTCCACCACCACCGCGGCTCTGTGGAGCAGCAGAAATCACTTTTTCCATCCATTTAGCGCTCTCCTGCAACTGGTTGTGCAGCTACTTCACCGGAGGAGGATTAAGCTGGAGCGAGAAAGAGAACGTTTTTATTTGGACGAGTGTGGAGGAGTCACCCTGAGCAGATGTTCCCAATGGAGGCCAAATCTGCAAGGAGTTCCCCGTTGCACATGTTAGTGCTTAGGCCGGGGGTTCCGCTGATACGGGCTGTCAACAATCTGTAACAAAGACAAAAGCAGTCGAAGACTCAAAGCCTCGATGCAAAATCCAACTTTTTAAAGGCCCGAACCTCATTTTTTACAATCCACTTGTCTTACTATAAGCAACGGGGTTTTACATGAGCACATTATGAGCTGCCAAAGTTACAACAACACACGCTTATATCACATAAGTGATTCTTGTATTTGTGTTTTCTCTGTGTTCTTCCCACTGCTTTGAAGTGGGTGGGAGCGCCGTCGGACAAAGTGACATCAGCTAGACTTTTTCTAACTTTAACTTTGATTAGTCACAAATGTTCATGACATTCTATGCTTGAGGGAACAGTGTGTAACATGCCATGTTTCTACAGCAGCCCAGAATGGACAAACCAAACACTGGCTCCAGAGAGAGCCTTTAGTGTTTTTACTAGGACTGTCAATCGATTAAAATGTTTAATCGCGATTAATCGCGTCAAGATTTTGTCAAGTGTTTAATACTCGAATATGCTTGCTTAATGCAAATGTTTGTGTATATTTATTATTGGAAATCAATCACCAACACAAAACAATCTGCAACCACGCCGCTAGATGCCGCCAAATCTTACACACTGTCCCTTTAAGATGAAAAAAGTGTTTTTAAAGGGGATATATCATGCTAATTTTCAGGTTCATGCTTGTATTCTTGGTTTCTACTAGAACATGTTTACATGCTTTAATGTTCAAAAAACATATTATTTTTCTCCTACTGTCTGTCTGAATACACCTGTATTCATGCTCTGTCTGAAACACTCCGTTTTAGCGCATTTCAACGGAATTGCAACGAAATTGCATTGCTAGGAAACAGCTTGGGTCCATGTTTACATCCTGTCAGCTGGTGTCATTCACATACACTGCAACAGGAAATAAACTGGGACACATTTAGTATGTTTACGTTTAAAACTGTGAAATGGTGTAAATATTGTAGATTTGTGACATCACAAATGGACAGAAATCCTAACGGCTTATTTCAAACGCACAGTTTCTTAATAGGCTGTGTGTATTTCTCCATGGATTGAGTGTTTTGATACTTTCACAGTATTTATCTTAATTTATATATCACTTAAACCTGCTTTATAATATAAAAGACATGAAAATCTCACTTTTTACAATATGGGACCTTTAAGACAACAAAACCAATAAATAAAATCCCATTTCCACCAACGTTTTTTTCTCTTTTTAATCTCAAACCTCCTAAAAGGCATTCAGACCATCAACAGACACTAAAACTTTCCAATTAAACCTACATTTAGGGGATTGTTTTTGGATTAGAGCACACACACACTGTATACAGACCTTGTAAATGGAGAGAAATTCTGGCATATATTAGTCCTTCAGATTAAAATCTCCCATTAAAATGATTAAAATCTACAAAGTCAAGACAAGAGCTGGTGTATATCATCCCAGTATCAGTCTCTTGCACCCGTCTGACCCGGTTTATGGGCTGTTCTCGATCTTGCTTTCAGATTCTGGACGGAAAAAAAGTCACATTACTTAAGGAGGCCGATGGAGCGTCTCCGCTTTTGGCCGCTCTGGCCACAACTAAACCAGCTACAGGCCAATGAGAGGCAGGGTAATTGAAAGCAGCTCTAAATGGGGACGTTATGACATCAGCCAAGCCCACAGCGCTGAATGGGAGGATGTTTGGAGAGCGTTGGTGGAACGAGCCAAATGTAGCATTTCTTCTTTCCATTTTTTGTGTGTGTTTGGATTTAAACGTCAACACGAACCTCACAGAATCATTATTTGTTCATTATAAAGGCGCCGAACTTAACGCCTGTGTTTATTTACATCCCTTAAACAACAGCTCATTGTTTCATGAAAGATGTCGTCGGCCTGTTTCTGGTTTTATTGCACACTTCATCAAGCATCTCTCAGCCATTCTGAAATCTCTCTCTCTCTCTCTCTCTCTCTCTCTCTGTAGGCCTACCCCACCCGTTTGCCATCACAGTGTTCGAGGACAGTCTTTACTGGACCGACTGGCACACCAAAAGCATCAACAGCGCCAATAAATTTACCGGCAAGAACCAGGAGATCATTCGCAACAAGCTGCACTTCCCCATGGACATCCACACCCTGCACCCCCAGAGGCAGCCAGCAGGTCGGTACACAGCCACGTGTCGGAAGCTACATTTTTAAGTTTGTTAGATATCCCTGAAATGTCCCAGTGATAGCATCTTAATTTAGCTCTCAAAGTGCACCAGATAGATGCATTTAACCTGCTAAATGTACAACATTTTATTTCTTAATGCATGTTTCCAAAGTAAATGAGAAAATGTGTTAAATAATCGTGATCTCAACATTGAGCCAAATAATCACGATTAGAATTCTTGCCGTAATTGAGCAGCCCTACTGGACATGGACAAAAAGACGTGCAGAGATATTATACTGTACATAATGTCAGCTGGAGTTGAAAGCAAAAGACTTCTCCATTCATGAGGCTTAGAGGCTCCTTCTATGGTCACTTGCTCATCCCACATCCCTTCAAATCTCTCTGTCATTGTGGGGTTTTTTTTTTTTTAAAGTCAGTTGTGAGAACAATGGACCTATTTTTGAAAAGTTTGCAGCCCTAAGCAGTAGAACATGTTGTCATGCAGCAGAACAAAATGCTGAACAACAAAAAACATCAAACACAAAGTCGACCCCCATTAGAGAGTTGGAAGATGAGCCGGTTGAGGACAGACACGGAAAATAGGAACGGTCTTTAAAGCGTATCATCGCACACAGAAGTGAAGACTTTTCCCCACATGGTGGCCGACCCAGAGATGAGAGAACGGTTTGTTGTTAGTGTCGGACCCTGTGGTGAACTGGCCGGTTGAGCTGTTTTTACCAGCATGGTAGCAAAGGACTTGTGTTCTTTGCTAACACGCCGTGTTGAAGTTGAGTTCTGTCCAAGAGAAAGTTTTGGTTATCATGCTGATAAAATACTGTAACAGTCGGACACTAATATGCCTCTGTGTTGGCGCTATTCCTTTTTGTTTTGAGTCGTGTGAGTTCATGTGTGAGTGGGATAGATTTGAACAAAGAGGGTTCAGAACTCCAAGTTAAATCCAGAGCCTGTCCATGTGTAGTTCATTATGTTTCTAAAATAGAAAAATCATTTATTTCCAATATGAAATGCATTCAGTATACACTGTAACTGCTTCAGAGTTAAAGGAATACTTTGACATTATGGGAAATAAGTTTATTCTTGCGAGAATTAGATGAGAAGATCGATACCACGATAAAGGAAAATGTCACAAAGTGGCTTGCAGATTCTTGCTCGCATCTTAATGTGAAAAAAAGTGTTATTTAAATTAAAATTATAAAAAATAGCCTCCTCAAAAAGTTTTCTAACCACATAAAGCATCATATACTGAGCTGTGTGTGTGTCTCTGTCTCTCCTTCAGGCGGCAGGAACCGCTGCGGCACCAACAACGGCGGCTGCAGCCACCTGTGTCTCCCCAGCAACAAGACACACACCTGCGCCTGTCCCACCGGCTTCAAGAAGGTGGACCACTCCAACTGTGCCAACGGTCAGTCCCTCAACATCTGGATCCTTAATATTGAGTGGATGTTGCATATTTATTTATTTATAAAAATAAAAAAAATGCCAAAAACAACAATTTTAGCCAGTTGACAATTATTGAACGCATTAAAATACAATTTAATATTTGTATGTAGTTTTTAGTGGTTGTGGTTGAATTTATAAATTTTTCATCAATTGGAATCTGGAATAAGAAGTTTGATTATCAATACAACATTTTTTTAACCTATGAACGGTCATATCTGGTCTTCTGCCAGAGGCTCTCTATCTTTGCTGTGGCTCAGAAAGAGTCAAAAAGTTCAAGTTTAAAGACAAATCCTGCACTTGACTGCACTTTTTACTGATTTAACAGTCAGTGTCAGTGTCAAGGTCGTACTGTAAAAGGAAATACAATTTTCGAGAAAGAAATATACATGCTGAGGATTACAAGACATCCATTAAAGTGAAATTAAACAAGTTAAATGACATGTTACGGTTCAGTGCAGCTAAAGAAGTGCTGAACTAAAATTGACTTTATGTTGGCAGAAATTTTTAATAAATCCTTTTCTTTAGTTTTTTTTTCACTACGCTATTGCATCGCTTGAAATAGAATAATTTGTCATTTACACACCCTGTAGTCATAAAAAACATCTATGATCATCATTCTAGATAATAATGTTAGAGGAAGGGTTATGATTTATGATATTAATCAGTCAGTTGTCTGTGTGTCAGTGTGCTGTTTTTTGCTGTGTTCACTGTTGACCCCCCACTGTTAAACCTAGAAGACTGACAGAAGACCTTTGGTCTTTAATCAGGTCTTGACAAGTTCCTGCTTTTTGCCCGAAGGACGGACATCCGACGAATCAGCTTCGACACAGAGGACATGTCCGACGATGTCGTCCCTCTGGCTGACGTGCGCAACGCCGTGGCGCTGGACTGGGACGCCAAAGACGGTTACATCTACTGGACGGACGTCACCACCGACTCCATCAACAGAGCGCTGTGGAACGGCACCAAGCAGGAGGTCAGTGACGTCCACAGTCAAACTGAAATTTCACTCATCTCTTGCAACAGAGGGAAGCAGCAGGATTTAAGTTTAGGCAATACTGCCATCTCCTGGGGCTGATGTGACAGTGCAACAGCAGTTCATGCTCTGTAGAAGATAATGTAGGTGTAGTTGAGAACTAGAACTGGGGGGTAATTGAGATCTTTGTCGTCCCCGTCTCTCCAGGTGGTGGTGGACACCAGTCTGGAGAGCCCAGCAGGTTTGGCAATTGACTGGGTGACCAACAAGCTCTACTGGACCGATGCTGGTAAACGGCCTCATTTCACATATTGTCACATACAATCATATTCCTGATGCCGTCACCTGCTTGACGGTGTCACGTGTTGTGTTTCTCAGGTACGGATCGTATCGAGGTCTCTAACGCCGACGGGAGCATGCGGACGGTCCTGATATGGGAGAACCTGGACCGGCCCAGGGATATTGTCGTCGACCCGATTGGAGGGTGAGATGATTTTAAAGGTTGAACTTAGGGGTGTCAATCAATTAAAATATTTAATTGCGATTAATTGCATGATTGTTCATAGTTAATCGCCAATTATCGCACATTTTTTATCTCTTCTAAATGTACCTTAAAGGGAGATTTGTCAAGTATTTAATACTTTCATCAACATGGGAGTGGACAAATGTGCTGCTTTATGCAAATGCATGTATGTATTTATTATTGGAAATCAATTATTAACATAAAACAATGACAAATATTGTCCAGAAACCCTCACAGGTACTGCATTTAGCATAAAAAAAATATGCTCAAATCATGGCATGGCAAACTGCAGCCCAACAGACAACAGCTGTCAGTGTGTCAGTGTGCTGACTTGACTATGACTTGCCCCAAACTGCATGTGATTATCATAAAGTGGGCATGTCTGCATGTCTCATTTTCATTCACATATTTTGAGGTCAGAGGTCAAGGGACCCCTTTGACCCCTTCTCGACAAGCTAGTATGACATGGTTGGTGCCAATGGATTCCTTAGGTTTTTCTAGTTCCATATGATATCAGGATCTTTACTCTAGCTTTAAAAGTGAGCCCGCTACAAGCTAAGAATCATAAGTTGCTTTATTGTATTATTGCGTTACAGAAACGTGTTATTATTGCGTTAGCTTTGACAGCCCTAGCTGTGACATAATATGAATCTGAATTTAGCAGTCTCATTGTTTCTCATTTGTTTTATTATCTCTCCATAGTTTCATGTACTGGACCGACTGGGGCGCCAACCCAAAGATCGAGCGTGCAGGAATGGACGCCTCCAGTCGCATCGTCATCATCTCGTCTAATCTGACGTGGCCCAACGGGCTCGCCATCGACTACGAGACCAAACGCCTGTACTGGGCTGATGCTGGCATGAAGACCATTGAATTTGGCAACTTTGATGGTTCTGACCGACAGGTAAAGGGTGTTTTTATGACAGTATGCAGTCATTCTCACAACGTTAATGTCTTCATGCTGATTTGTTAGAGAAATTCTCCTTTAAATAGTTTGTAATTTAATGTATTTTGTTAGCAACAATTTGAGGAATTGTTCATCTTTAGTTGAGATTTGCTTTCAAGCTTTCTCCGTTCATGTGGAACCAACACTGTAAACAGATGTTTCCAGACCTCACCGCACCTCTGCGACTGTTTTTGCGTACAGGTTTTGATTGGCAGCCAGCTGCCTCACCCCTTTGGCCTGACTGTACACGAGGACAAGCTGTACTGGACAGACTGGCAGTCCAAGAGCATCCAGAGCGCCGACAAGCTCACCGGCCTGGGACGACACACGCTCGCCGAAAACCTGGAGAACCTCATGGACATTCACATGTTCCACCAACACAGAGACACAGGTCCGTGTGCGTCCGCATGCTAGATCGAGATTATACATGTACGGTGCAGTCGGCAAGTAGTGTGTGTAGTGTTTTGCCTCGCTGCTGCAACACATTGGATCTGAAATGAATGAAACAATGACAATGAGATTTAAGTACTAAAGACTTTCAGCTGTAATTTGAGGATGTCTATATCCACGTCAGATGAACAGTGTCGGAACTTGAGCCAATTTTAGCAGCTAATTACTGTTTTTTGCCCAAGCTTGACCAATAGCCCTCCAGGGCTCTGAACTATGGAGCAGCTTGTCCTGTTAGCATTAGTTGAGTCTGACACTGTTCATCCAGAATTCATGTAAACAAAAACACTTCAGTTCACTTCACAAACACTTCAACTCATTATTTCATTTCAAATCCAGAGTGCTGCAGTATAGATATGAAATTTACCAAAAAAAATGAGAATTGTGTCACTGCACTTATCGTGTCCTGTTGGAACTTTAGTCTCTTGTGACAAAGGAAAAAAACAAAAAACTCCTCCTGTCACTTTCTGATTTTTGCCGCCTTTTCTCAGAGCTCAGACGCTGTGTCTCTGCTGACACTGAGAGGATTACAGGTAAACCGAACCCGGATCAGTGGCTGAGAGAGTGAGAGAGCCTCAGGGGGCTCATACCAAAGTGAAACCTCACTGATCTCACTGATGTGTGGGGCTTTCCCGTGTTCCCTCAAGGGACGCTGCGTGTTTCTGTTTTGTTCGCCCCGATTTCTTCCCACTCCCTCTCCCCCTTGTCCCCCTTGCCTCAAAGCAAACCCCAGAAAGTAGGACGGTGTGTGAGCTGAGTTTGCTTTGTGTGTCTCCCATCTGTAGTGCGTAACCCGTGTGCGGTGAATAATGGAGGCTGCAGCCACCTCTGTCTCCTGGCTCCTGCTCCCAAAGCCTCTAGCTGTGCCTGTCCCACTGGGATCAACCTGCAGGCGGATGGGAAGACCTGCACGCCTGGTACGATACTTCATCTTCAGTGTCAAAACTAATCCAGTTATTGTTGCCCGTACATGTTCATGGTGCAAACAGTAAAGACTTGTAGCTAATTCAAATGATTTTCATGGTGCAGATTAACCAAAAGTACAAAGACATACAGTACAGGCTAACAATATCCTTGAAAAAATGGCTGTGTTCAAAACCTCATACTATACTAGTAGTGCGTACTGATTTGGCCAAAATGTAGTGTGTGGTATGTGAACAAAAGCAAAATCTACAGTATGCCAAAAGTACCGGGATGTCGTACTGATTTGGAAAAAATCTCCAGTATGTATCGGACCAGTCTACTTCGCCTACTGTATCCCACAATGCAAAGCACTGGAACGGTACAGGCTACGGTTACAACAACAGCAGCCAAAAATGGCTCGTTTTCTACATTTTTCGTAGCTATTTCATCACTAAATTCACTTCTGAAAGTTTTTGAGGCGAGAAATCAACTGAGTAGATTTTGAATGTTTACAGTTTTACAATATTAGATGGCTACACCGTTGTCCGAGTTAGAAGCTCCACAAACTGCCGGGACAGCTAGCTAGCGCCTGCTAGGGTCGCTGCTTCTCCAGCCGGGTAGTCACGCTCACAAACCCCGCTATGAGCTGGCCGGAGCTCTCTCTAGAAACCGGTCTCGTAGACGAGGGGATTTTATTTCCTTGTTGACGGATAGTTTGTTTAAATATCACAACACAAATATCAATAATGAAATTAAAAGGAACCTTTATTTATCTGCCTTTTTGGAGTTGAAAAGCTCCACAATCGCCCGCGGGCGTAGCTCGCTGGAGAGCCGGCCAGTGACGCTCACAGACCGGCTACAGAGCAGCAGAGTGGCGAGGGAAAGAGCAGCCTCTGACGGGGCAGAGAGATACCTGCTGAGACAACACAACACTTTTTAACATTCCTCTAATATCTGGAGGGAGAACAGTCCACTGTTTTGTTGCTGTAACTGATAGCAGTTTGAGTGACGTAAATTTTCTTGAGCAATGTTTTATATTTCCCGTCTCCCCTTGTTGATGATCCTGTTTGTCTCACTTCACTATGAGCTGTTAGAATAAATAGTTTAAACCTGCAGTATCCTATAAAGTAAACAAACATAAACAACAAAATTTAAGTTGTATTTTTTGATAATATTGCAACAGTGGTACAAGTTTGTTTTTTTGTCCAGTGCTTTAAGAGCTGGTTTAAATGCTACAGCCTGGTCTAGCATGCTGCAAAATACATCGCTTTAACCGTCGCATACTGCATACTACTGAGGAACGCAGCATACAGTGTGTACTGTATAGTGCATACTGTGTTCGTCAGTAGTATGTAGTAGGCGGTTTCGAATACAGCAAATATCTTTTACAAGCCTGCGAATGATTGGAGAGAAAACTGCACCAAAACCGAGTTCAAAAACTCCAAAGTTTTTGCTTCCAGGATGATAAAAGCATGTCAGCCCCCTTTTGTATTCTGACTGGAAGGTGCTGTGATGTGTGTTGATGTGTGCAGGGATGAGCAGCTTCCTGATCTTTGCACGGAGGACGGACATCAGGATGGTCTCTTTGGACATCCCCTACTTCGCCGATGTGGTTCTGGCCGTCAACGGCTCCATGAAAAACACCATCGCCATCGGGGTCGACCCCAAAGAAGGTTTGTATGTCTTCTCAAAGTATATGTACAATGCACCGTTTCAAAAAAGACAAGTGATGTAGAGTCCTTACGTGTGTATGTGGCGCCTCCTGCAGGAAAAGTCTATTGGTCTGACAGCACACTGAAGAAAATCAGCAGATCCAACATCGACGGAAAAGAACAAGAAGAAGTCGTATCTACAGGTGAGGAGGAGGGCTTACATGTACGATGCTGTTTTACTCCACCCAGTCCTGGTGGCACGTCTCCATCTCTGCCTCTCTCTCTCTGTAGGGTTGGTGACGACCGATGGCCTGGCAGTGGATGCCGTCGGCAGGAAGATCTACTGGACGGACACGGGCACCAACCGCATCGAGGTCGCCAACTTGGACGGCTCCATGAGGAAAGTTCTCGTCTGGCAAAACCTGGACAGTCCTCGAGCCATCGCCCTCTACAACGAGATGGGGTGAGGCTACTACAGCGGGATAGCTTTTTAGTTTTCAGAACGTTGGGTGATTACACTGGAAAAGATTAAATGAGATCTCACATTGTGATCACTAATGATCGTACAGGATCTGGACCTGTTTGTCTAAACTACATGTCTAATATTTGTTGGTCTTTAGATCCAGCATGTCCTGGTCATCTTATATTTGTCCTACTTTCAGGCTGTGCTCGAAATCACATACTAACGTACTGTATACTACACACTCAATCTGTGCATACTACATACTGTATACTAAAGTAACGATTAAGTATATCATTACCACGTCACGACTGTTCACACTGAAGTATTCTCAAGCATTACGTCCTCCACTCAATTTAATATTTTCCTGTATTATTTAAAGCAATGTCACTCACCATCGTATGTAATTATTTTATCCAACGGTTAATTATTTAAACTGTCTGCCTCACAGTCCGCCATTGGACAGTCTGAAGAGCTGCAATGCATTTTGGGGCAGTAAGCTCACGTCTCATCCTCAGAAATGTTCTTGCCTTTGTAGTATACATCCAGGCATTTCTCGTGTACACAAGATCCACTTACTATGTAGTTGGAACGCATTACATACTCAATTTTACGTCCTACTTTGAATTGAACACAGCTTCAGTCTCCTTACAGTGTCTGACCTTTGACCCCTCTGTCCCTCTGTCCCTCTCTCTCTCTCTCTCTTCTCCAGTTATATGTACTGGTCAGACTGGGGAGAGCACGCTAAGCTGGAGCGCTCAGCGATGGATGGTACAGACCGCACTGTCCTCATCAGCAACAACCTGGGCTGGCCCAACGGCCTGGCCATCGACATGGCCGGCTCCCAGTTACTGTGGGCCGACGCTCACACTGAGGTCAGCACGGACTCCTACTGACACTCACACGCATTTTCACCTCGCAAATCATAAATTGTAATAGGATGAAAACCCTGGTTTGCTCTGTGTTTTTAAGGACCTTTTAGATTCATAAAGATGTACCAAGATAATTAAAAACAGGCACTAAAGTCTGTAGAAATGAATAGAGATGTAAAGGTCAAATTGCTAAAACTAAAATGCAAACGGTACATTATGGAGTCATGGCGGTAATCCCTCTCACCTCTCCGGTCCTCTCCAGCGCATCGAGGCGGCCGACCTGAATGGGCAGAATCGCCACACCCTCGTGACTCCGGTCCAGCACCCGTACGGTTTGACCCTGCTGGGGCCCCACATCTACTGGACCGACTGGCAGAGCCGCAGCATCCAGCGGGCCGACAAGAACACCGGGACCAACACCATCACGGTGCGAGCCAACCTGCCGGGCCTGATGGACATCCAGGCTGTGGACCGGGAGAGGCCGCTGGGTGAGTCCGAGGAACACGAACAGACCACACTGTAGTCGCTGCATGAATGAAAGAATGTTTGTGTTAAAAAAATGTTCAAATCATTGGACTCAACAACAATTAGTTCACACATAAGTGTCTGCTGTGTGACTGGTACAATGGAAACAGCCCTGCTGTCTCATGGGAAAGCTGTTTCCATCTATTTATACTGCTCATTTCATTCATTTCCATCTCCTAGTCAAACTGGAAAAAAGGTCACTTCAGAAATAAGTAAAAAAAAAAAAAAATTAATACAAGATGTTTTTGCTTGTAATAAGTAAAAAAATCTGCCAATGGAACAAGTGAAAATTTGCTTAGTAAGATTTCTTGAAATTATTGAAAAAATTGTAATATTCAGGCCTTTCAGGATCTTGAAATTAGCTGGGAAAACTCATTAGAGCTATATTTCACTTGTATTAGTAGTGTTGTGTGTCATAATAAGCCTATAATGGTCAAAAGTAGTTTTTTTTCACTTAAGATATTCAAGATCATTGCTTAAAAAACAAGTCCCTGTATCTCACTGAAATGTAACTTGCTGGGTGATTTTGTCTTATAATAAATGTTATGAGATAATTTGACTATTAATTAGTAGGGCTGTCAATCCATAAAAATATTTGATCACAATCAATCGCATGATTGTCCATAGTTAATCGCAAATTAATCACACATTTTTTACTGGTTCGAAATGTACCTTAAAAGGGAGATTTGTCAGTATTTAATACTCTTATCAACATGGGAGTGGGCAAATATGTTTGCTTTATGCAAATATATGTTTATATTTATTATTAGAAATTAATTATTAACATAAAACAGTGACAGATATTGTCCAGAAACCCTCACAGATACTGCATTTATCATAAAGTGGGCATGTCTGTAAAGGGGAGACTCGTGGGTATCCATAGAACCCATTTACATTCACATATCTGGAGGTCAGAGGTCAAGGGACCCCTTTAAAAATGGCCATGACCGTTTTTCCTCACCAAATTTTAGCTCAAGTTTGTTATTTAGCCTCCTTCACGACAAGCTAGTGTGACATGGTACCAATGGATTCCTTACTCCTTATATCATGACCAGCTCTACACAATGTATTTTGTTTGTTTGCAGTTTGTACATTTCTGCAGTTTCACAGTTAATCCAACTGGCTTTTGTTACACTCTCACCATAGCAATTGTTGTAGTTCTTCTGGATTTTGTTTCTCCACCTCTATTTGTGGCATCCTTACACGATGATCCCAAATATAGCTTCTGTTGATTGTATTATGTGTAGCACCCCAGGTGATTGACAAGTGATTACATGTTGCCTAGAAACAGTAAGACGTCTCTGTGTAAACAATAATCTGCAACACAGATTCTCGTGTGGCTTGGAGAGTCTCTTTGCATCAATCCTTTTGTGTCTGTCCTCCTCCTCCTCAGGTTTTAATAAGTGCGGCAGGAGGAATGGCGGCTGCACCCACCTGTGCCTGCCTCGACCCAACGACACATCCTGCGCCTGTCCCACCGGCATCCTGCTGAAGGGAGACGGCAGGTCATGCGACGACTCCCCGGAGTCGTACCTGCTCTTCTCCAACCGCGTAAGCGTGCGCAGGATCTCGCTCGACACCAACGACCACACCGACGTGCACGTGCCGGTGCCTGAGCTGCACAACGTCATCTCGCTGGATTACGACAGCGTGGACGGGAAACTTTACTACACCGACGTCACCCTGGATGTTATAAGGTGAGAACCCTGTCTACATGCAAACCCTCTTGCCATTTATGTTTTAGCTTTCATTACATAAATTAGGATTTTATGATTATCAGTATTAATCAAAGTCAGTCATTGTCAATCACTCAGAGATTTAGAAATACAGTAGATTATGGAAACATATAAATAATATTATCAGGATTCATTTATCTGCTCTAATAAAGTAGCCCTTTGTCATAATGATGATGTCCATCATTTACTTTGTTCTGTAGGCGTGCAAACCTAGACGGCACTGGCATGGAGACAGTGATCAGCCAGGGCCTGAAGACCACAGATGGGCTGGCTGTAGACTGGGTGTCCAGGAACATGTACTGGACCGACACCGGGCGCAACACCATCGAGGTGGCCCGTCTGGATGGAACGAGCCGTAAGGTCCTGGTCAACAACAGTCTGGATGAACCCCGAGCCATCGCAGTGTTCCCGAGCAAAGGGTAAGAGAGGGAACTGGGCTCAACCCTCAGATTAGAATTTGTGTTTTGACCATAAACTGTATATAAGAAATGGACGTAGTCACAGTGACGTCACCCATTGGTTTATGGACTACATTTTTTTGAATCCTCGAATTCTGCATTTTGGTCGTCACTATCTTGTTTTTTTCCAAACAGAAGTGACACGAGAGGGTGGAGCTAAGTGCAACCGAACGCTGAATAAGACATTTTTAGGCGCCTGAAATGTTAGTTAACTTTCATGAGCTGAAAATACACCTGCTTTATGGTCTACTTGACTCTAAATGGGACCATAATGTACTAAATGAACATCATGCTGTATTGAAGAAGACTTGAAACTAGTGATTGAGACCATAAACTCATGTTTACAATATTTACTGAGGTAATAAATCAAGTGAGAAGTAGGCTCATTTTCTCATAGACTTCTATACAATCAGACTTCTTTTTGCAACCAGAGGAGTCGCCCCCTGCTGGCTGTTAGAAAGAATGCACGTTTAAGACACTTCAGCATTGGCTTCACGTTTCAGAACCGGAGGTTTGCGCCTGGTTTTGACTCATGAGCCGTTAGCAGAATTTTACTGCAGCTGTTAAACGATGTCCAGATGATGAACTACGCTGAAATTGGCAGAAGAAAAAGCGGGATATTAGCAGAAAGAAGGCAAACATCGTGAAGAGAGATATTTTTTCAACTTTGTACAGTAGAAGGTCTGCTCACCAGTTCGCCTCATCTCTGCAGGTACCTGTTCTGGACTGACTGGGGTCACATCGCAAAGATCGAGCGATCTCACCTGGACGGCTCGGACCGAAAGGTTCTGATCAACACCGACCTGGGCTGGCCCAACGGCCTCACGCTGGACTACGACACGAGAAGGTCAGAGAGAGAGAGAGAGAGAGAGAGAAGAATATCTGTTGAAGGAGCTACCTGTCTGGCTGTTTTTTTTCCACATAAGAGCCTTGTAAATTTAAATAGATTAGGTTATTATGAATGTTTCATGATGTGATTATCCCTGTGTGGAAATCAGATCATCACAGTATCAGAAAGTATATCTACGAGGCAAGTAGAGTTATTCATTATACAACTGCCACTATATATATCAAACTAGAGCTGGAGGATACAACTTTTGATTTAGGCAACAACACAACCCACAAATAATAACGTAAAAATGTAAAGTTAAAAAGTTATTTCTCAACTTTTTGTGTATATTTGGCCTTGAGAGAGCCTTAAACTCTCGGTTACAGTGCAGTCAGATGTACAGCGTATTTCCAGACAGAAGTGTGTTTCTGACTCTGTGATGTTTTCTGCAGGATCTTCTGGGTGGACGCCCACTTAGACCGGATCGAGAGTTCCGACCTGAACGGGAAACTGCGGCAGGTCCTCGTTAGCCCGGTGTCCCACCCGTTCGCCCTGACACAGGTAACCCCGCCCTGACCCCTCCTCACCCTCAGCTGTCAATGACTGGGCTGACCCTTCCTCCTGGCTGCCTCCTCCTCCTCCTCCTCCACTCACCTGCTCTCTTTCACTCATCGGCTCCCCGTGTGACTGTCACTGCTCGTCTCTGCGTCCTCCAACTCATGCTGAGCCCATTCGACTTAACCATTTCTTCTACTTCTCTTCCACTCTGACCCTCATTTTTCTTCCTCCCCTTTTCCCCTCCCCCTTTCTTCCTCATCCCCCTTCTCCTTGTCTGTGTTTTTCTCCTCTCCTCTCTTCTTCTCCCTCGTTTCCCCAGTTGAAGCCGGTGTCCTCCCCTCTAACCCCTTTCTCCCGACTCTCGCAGCAAGACCGCTGGATCTACTGGACGGACTGGCAGACTAAGTCCATCCAGCGGGTGGACAAACACACCGGCCGCAACAAGGAAACCGTGCTGCCCAACGTGGAGGGCCTCATGGACATTATAGTGGTATCGCCTCACAGACAGACAGGTAAGGAGGCTGACAGGTGGAGACACCAAAGACCTCACTGTGTTTATCTGGGAGGACACTGATGTGTTCGGCCGGTAAAGCGCTGCGGCAGCTAGAGGCTGATTTGGATGTGTGATGTGTAGCAGGCGATGAACGCAGGTACAGAGCGGGTCTATAAAATGTCAGAAAATGGTGAAAAATGTCAATCATTTTTTTCCAAAATCCCAAGATGATGTCCTCAAACTTCTTGTTTTGTCCACAACTCAAATATATTCAGTTTACCGTCATAGAGGAGTAAATAAACCAGAAAATATTCACATTTAAGAAGCTGCAATCAGAGAATTTTGACTTTTTCTTACCGATTATAAAAATAGTTGGTGATTTATTTAATAGTTGACAACTAATTGATTAATTGTCGCAGCTCTAAAATATTCATATTCAGTCACTCAGTGCTATGTGGGAATCTGTCGGTCTGTCAGTATAACCTCTACTGAGTAGAAAATGTTTCTACTTTGCTTGATTACATTATAAGTAGGGGTGGGAATCTTTCTCACGATTTAATTCCATTTTGATTATTGGGGTCACGATTCGATTCAAAATCGATTCTCGATTCAAATTTCAGCATCTCTTCCAGTCTGCTGTGTGCGAATACTGGCAGTGTGGCAATTTATGGCATGTAAGCAGAGTAAAGTGTGTATACGATTTATAGAGTTTTTATATTTGAAATAAAAAGTGATATCAACTGATGGCGAAAATGTAAACACAAAATGTTAAACTTGCATGATTAAACATTTTTGGCAACACTTCCTTTTACAGGTCCCCAAATTGCATGGTAATTAGGTGATAATTAGCAAGTAACCTTTTTGAAATTTCTTTGGAATTACTGCCAAATTTCCCCAATATTTACCTCAAAATGTATCGAAAATGACTTTATTATAAACGGGATTTAATAATTATATGCTAAAATAGCATATAATGGTTATAATAGGGCCCTTAGGCTTGAGAAGCGGCTGCTCTTCATCGGAGGTGGAAAACCAAAAATAATAGAAGACACTTCTGATCAGGCACAAATCTCATCATCGTGTGACTTATTGTCTACACAAATGTTGGGGTAATTTGGCAGTAATTCCAAATAAATTTCAAATAGGTTACTAATTATCACCTAGTTACCATGAAATTTGCAGACCTGTAAAAAGAAGTGTTACCACACTTTTTTAAAACGTTTTTTTTTAGCATTTCTCAGTTCTCAGTGACTTCAACAATAACAAGTTCAAGTTATACAAAAAATAAAAATGCTGCCTGTTCCATAAATACAGTTGGTAGGCTGAGGCTAGCTGCCTTTTTATTTCGCAGAAACTTGCCAATTTCAAAAATAAATTGTACGTAAATTTAACACTGTAAAACTGGGATTTTTTGGGGATTTTTTTTTAACAAATCACAAAATAATGTTTGACACAACATTGACTTGGTTTTTTAAAAATCGATTTTCGGAAGGTGCTAATCATTTTAGAATCCCCCCCCCCCATCCCTAATTGTAAGACTGCACAAGCATCTCATATCATATCATGTGTTAGACTGAATGATTTTTGTTATCCTCTGTAATAACAGGCTATTTTCATTACAACACCACAAACTACAGCCTCGAAAATGAACACTGAATTTAATCAGTGTCTCTAAAAGTCTCGACAAAATCAAAACAAAATGTAATAATAAATTCAAAATAATTAGTCTCTTTATCTTTGTCTCCCTGGTAAAAATGAAGCAACACTTTTAATTAGAAGTCACATGGATTTACAAGAAGCTTGTTAATTGGACAGAAGCTTGTTTTTTGGGTGGTCAAAATAAATCTGATTCCAGTCACTCTAATGTTAATCAGCTAAACGGGATAGATCTGTTAAGCTTTTAATTAATGGAAAAAAGTATTTTACTTGACGTAGCCTCGGTATATAGTTTGAATTGCATTTCAATTAGTAGCAAACAGCATCACAGGTCTCTCTGAGATGGCTGGGACCTTCATTTTCCAGTCTCACAGTGCTGTTACTTGATGCGAGCTGAATTCAGATCTCATCATTCTCACCTGTTGAAATGAACCAGACTTGAGGAGAACACACTCCCTGGTTTGACTGTTTGCTGCCGGTTGTGAAGTTTCCCCTCTCCTCTCATTTAGGGACCAATCTCTGTGGGGTAAATAATGGCGGCTGCACTCACCTCTGCTTTGCCAAGACCAACAGTTTTGTGTGCGCCTGCCCTGATGAACCAGATGGGCGACCGTGCTCCACCAGTGAGTGAACACTGTGATTGTGCAGTGTGACTGTTTTATGTGCTGACTTTTTGACGTTTGACCAAAAATAACCTTGCCCCACGTGTTTACATGTTTTAGCGTTAACCCCATATACTTAGTCAAGGAGAAATTGTCATATTAGGATTATCTACGAAAGCCCTGAGAGAAAAAATTCGGTGATCCATTTTCTAAGTCTGATCTAGATGTTTTCTCTCCAGTGTTTATGACTTAAATGGACAGTGTGTAGGATTTAGGGGGATGATCTATTGGCAGAAATTAAATATAATATAATTATTTTTTTGTGTATAATCACCTGAAAATACAAACCATTGTGTTTTCGTTAGACTGAGCTTAATGACCTTAGAATGAGTCGTTTATATCTACATAGGGAGCGAGTCCTCTTTACAGAGCCGTCCGCCGTTTCTACAGTAGCCCAAACGGACAAACCACGTTTTCGCGTTGGCCATTGTAGTTCTCCTACACGCTTGGCACACTAGAAAAGTTTCAGTTGGTTGCAATCTGCAACCTCACCACTAGATGCCACCAGATCCTAAACACGGCCTCTTTGAGAACAGGTGAAAAAATGTGCCAGGATAGTCTTTTTGAAGTTCCTTCAGTGTTTTTTTGTGAAACAGGTGGGAAAAAAAGTTTTGGCAGGTGAAAAAGTATTTATTTTTTTAGTGTTTGTTGTACTTCTCATTCCGGCCACAAGAGGCTGAAGTGCTCCACTACCCCATGTTCTAAATAGGAATAAAAGCATTCATGTTTTCTTCAAGGTGAGTTTTAATTTACATAACTTGCTAACACACAATATACGGTATGTACTGTACCTTGTGTTTAGTGTGCACGGAGAAATCAAAACTCACCAAGCAAAACTTTTTTTCATAAAGTAACTTAAAAAGATTATCCTGACAAAACCTTTTTTTCACCTGTTCTCAAGTCATTAACACACAAAACTATTCAGATCAGACTTAGAAAATGGATCACCACAATTATTATTTTTCTCACTTGCCTATTTGAGCTTCCGTAATTATCCTAGGAGCAGTTAAAAAATATATCCACAAAGAAATAGTACACTCAGGTTCTGACCCGCATGTATATTTATCAGTTTCAGGTTACATCCCCACCTCTCCTACCAGAGGAACCAGCAGCACTCCAGTCCCCAACAAGATCCCCAAAGCTCCAACAGACACGCCACACGGAGGAGCCTCACCGGTCAAGTACGTCTCTTTGTCCATTTGAATCGTTTTTTTTTTTTTTAACAGGAAAGCTTCTTTCTGAACTGAGTAGTGATACAAAAATGTGATCAATAACTTAATCAACGTTTCTCAGAGTACTTTCACATGATCCCACTGAGAAACACAGTGTTGGCATCATTGCTTTAGAATCCCATGCCTTGTTTTTAAAACTATTTCAAACAGCAGCGTGCTGTCCCACACCAGATGCTGCCAGGTTTTCTGTTTTGAGTACTTCTTTTCAACTTTGTTCAGCTAATGTGAAGAACTACTTTATCAGAAATAGCAATAATTGGAGAAGTGAAGTTGTCCTTGCTCGAAAAAAAACAACACTGAGTGCTCTGAAGCCTTTATAGAGGTTGGATAATGTTCTCATCCCACAGAGGAGTATTATGTAATTGTTCATCTTCAACAGAATACACAGTGAGATTCTGTAGGGCCTCTCCCCAAAGGCCCTGCAGAGTTATCTTCAGGAAAAACTATAATATTTTGACTTCATAAGCTTGTTAAGAGCTGATATTAGGTAAATTGCCCAATTAAATAAATAATAATAATAATAATTAATACATTGATTATTCTCAATCTGGGTTTCTGTCTTATTTTTTACAGCTGCACTGACAAGAACCTGAACGTAGAAGGCTGCTTGAGCAACGTGGTGACGGCTCCTCACGGTCAGTACACCAGAACGTTCTCTCCTCAGCACTTTGCACACTACATGCAGTCTTAAAGGAACAGTCTGACATTCACGTCTGACGTTTGGGAAATTCAAGTTTACCATCTTACCCACAGTAGAAAAGCACTGTATTAATTTTTTTTCCATGAGTGTAAAGTACAGAGAGAGGTCCAGGATGTGTTTAGCCTAGCTTAGCTCAAAGACTGGAAGCAGGGGGAAACTGCTAGCCTAGCTCTGCTGGGGATTTAGGCAAAGTTGGTTATTAGCTTGCTAGCTAACACGATAACAGCTTAGGAGTTGTCAGAGGGTGCAGTTTCCTCCTGCTTCCAGTTTAGCTTTGCTAATGCCACAGTTACGTCACGCAAGAGTTTCAGTAATTACCAATTTCCAACTTGTAACTATCATTCACATCAACCACCAGGCAATTACGAGTGGGAAACTTTTTTTTTTTCTGAAAGCTTTGATATATATGGAAGCCCTGAAAGGCAAGCGAGAATTAATTTGATTTTTTTTTGGTTTATACGTACCTCGTGTTTAGAGTGCATGGAGAAGTTAAATCAAAATAAGCATTACAACAACAATCAAAAAAACAATTCTTCCATCTGTATCAACTAAGAGGCAAAGAAAAAAAAGGAATTAGAAAAATCAGGCAAAAAAAACCTGCCTGTTTCACAGACAAATAAGGACCGTAGAGAGATTATCCTGGCAAAAAAACACTTGTTCTTAAGTCGTAAACACAGAGGAGAAAATAATTTCGATCAGACTAAGAAAAATAGATCACCAGAAAAAAATAAAATAAAAATCTTGCTTGCCTTTCAGGGCTTCTGTAGATATACTTGACTTGGCACAAATAATACAGAAGTGCCTGAAAAAGCAAACAAATATGGATGCTAAAGTCAGCCAGAGTCTGTAATAAAAGTTATTAAATGCAAGTTAAGTGATGTAACAATAATAATAATAAAATGTTATTTATATAGCACTACTCAAAAACACAGCAACAAAGTGCTTGTAGCAACTCATAATGTTATAACTGCATAAAGTAAGAAAACCATGAGTGCATAACTAAATAACAGTTCTGTGCATTAATGTAATACGTTATTACATCATAAGACAATTATTACATTATAAACTAAGCAAAAAAAATGTTGAATAACAATTTTGATGAACAAGTGCTTTACAATAAGACAAAACAACATAATAACTTGACAAAACTAAATCAAAACAACAATAAATAAATAAATATATCAATATATCGGCAGTGTTTTTAACCCTCACAGGACCAGCTCTGTAGTCATACAACTATCACTGAAAGTTTGAGGCTGTTGTTCATTTAGTGTTGAGGTAGTAGGAGATCCACAGTGACACCTGTCGGCGTTCACCTTCTGATGTTGTGAACGCTGACCGGTTGTAAATACATGCTACCTTCGTCCCACAGGACATAAACGCGACATAAGCTAGCCAGGCTAAACACTTTCAGAGCTGTCTCTGTACTGAGATTAAACTGAAATTAGGTAAAATGGCAAACAACTGCATTTTCCTAAAATAGTCTATAATGTTCCTTTAAGCAAAGCCGATGGATTTGCTCCGTAAACACACCCGTCTTTAACATCTGTTGCAGGAGAAGGACTTCATATCAGCTACGTGATTGGTGGAGTTCTGACCATCCTGGCCATCCTGATCCTCATCGCTGCTTTGATTATTTACAGGTCAGTCCACTGCTTGTTCATTTTCTTACTCCCTGGTCTTAAATGCCAGGTATAATATAATAATATTATAAATATAACTTACATTTGATACACAGCGGATAATTTTTTTTAAGCTGTTTTCTTCCTGCTTTTGATCGACAGACATAAAAAGTCGAAGTTTGCCGACCCGGGAGTGAGCAACCTGACCTACAGTAATCCCTCGTATCGGACGTCAACACAAGAGGTCAAGATCGAGGCGTCGCAAAAGCCTCCAATATACAACCAGCTTCGATATAAGAAAGAGGTAACGGAACAGTCTGGACGCTGAAGTAAAAACCACTTTGTTTAATATATGAATGGATTTAAGGTGAATCCATGATAATTCCATAGAATGGTCACAGACTATGGAGGTGTATTGTGGGTAACCACGGAGACAAATGATTTGACTGTTTGTCTCATTGATTGTGTTGAAATGTTGTGACACAAGCAGGTTACAGACGCCAAGCGCTCATCTTTTCTTCCCCCCTCTCTCTCTCCTCACCGCAGCACTCTCATCCCTACAACTCCCTCTCTCCCTTTATCTTTTGACCCACTTGTCCCGTGGAGAGGTAGTTACACAGCATGGAGGAGTTGTGTCCTCTTTGTCTTTCACCGCATGCAACCTGCTTTCCAAAATTAACAGTTTCTCTCTTTGGTACAGCTTCAGAGCATGACAAGGTTTTCTTTTTTGTGAAACTGACATTTCAACTGGCAAGGAATCAAAGTGTACGGATAGATTTGTTAAAGGTGCTTCGTGTAGCATTTCTTAAAGGGGACATGTCATGAAAAAAAGTCACTTTCAGTGCTTGGGCTCATACATTTGGGTGTCTGGAGTGCCTACTAACACACAAACTGTGAAATAAGTCAACCCAGTCAGTTTTTTGTGAGCTGCCTAGATCAGAAAACATGCGATTCAACAAGCTCCCCTTCCTATGTCACATGCAGGCTCATTAGAATATACCGCCTTCAGCTTGAGAACTAGCTTTGCAAAGGTGCACCGTATTTTTCTCGCAAGCCAATCAGAGCAGACTGGGCATTTTCAGGAGGGGGTCTTAAGGCCCAGCACACCGACCTGACTTCAAAGAACTAGCGGCGATAAAGGCCTACTGTTGCGCTGCCTCACGTCGCCTTTGTCTTGGCCGACAAGTTGCATTTGACACCGCAAAGACCACAGCCGACGGCCAGTTAGCACGTACGTTCTGCGCCTGCATGAGAGGAAATAACTCCCCCTGCCAGCAGGCGGCGGTAGTCTGTATTCATCTTTCAAAAAGTGAAACCGGAAGACCGAGGACTGCGGATACACTGTACAAGCCGTTGTTATGATACGTACATGAAACAAAGCGGCGTTTTCACACCACTCTCACTCACCACTTAGCTTCATTCCAGATGGCCATGTCCATATGAATGATCGGATGAGATGAAGATGAAAAATGAGAAGAGCCTTCTGTGTGTGTCCACTTGACTTTACTCACTTCCATTTCTCTTCTCGTGCACTGATTCGTTTAAGCTGAACAGCCAATCGGAGTGATATTTTTCAGCGACAGGCTCCGCTGCCGATTCAACATGCTGAATTGGCCGAAAAGCCTCCGCCGCGGGCACACTAGAGTCAACGGTGCGGGACACAACGCAAAACCTAGGCCGACAGACGCTCACCGATGACCCCAAACTGTCTGACGGCCGACCGTCAGCTTGGTGTGTCAGGGCCTTTGAAGAGACAGGCGCTAAAACGGAGCGTTTCAGACAGAGGGTGAATACAGATATATTCGGACAGACGGAATGAGAAAAATAATGTGTTTTTTTTTCATTTAAAGCATGTAAACATATTCCAGTTGGAACCCAAAATACAAGTATGAACCTGAAAATGAGCATGATATGTCCCCTTTAAACTCAGCACTATATTTCCCATAAACCCTGTTAGCTCCCACTGCAGGTAAGATGTTGCTATTTATCAAAAGAGAGAAAAGAATTAAAGGATGTCTGCTTTTCATTTTATTCATCATTATGAGCTATGTATAAATAAGGCCAAATCCTTTTTCAAATCTCTGTTTATTGCATCTCATTACACCAGCTGTAGAAAAAAATACTCCTTTATTTAAAATACTGTAAACTTTATGGCTGAACTGTTTGTGGGCTGTTAGTAAAAGCAGCAGTTTTCATGCAAGCTCACTGCTTTGGGTCATTTAGCCTCTGTTTCAACAGGTGTACCACGCCTATGTATTTTCATGCTGGAGATGAAGAGACACCTGTTTAAATTATCCCTGCTACAACAGACTGAATAATTTGTCCGCGGTGTTATACACAGCACTGTTGCTCTGGGAGCAACAACACCATCTCCTGTTTTTTTGTGCCATAAAGCAGTGAAGTAGATTTCACTCCAGATTAGGCTGACAGCCTGGTGTATTTTTGTATTATTCACCTTAATCTGACAATGAGAAACTAACTCCAGAAGAAAGCACAGCAGGTGCTAAAAGGTGCCAACTCGCTGTGCATGGGTTGTGTTTGAAGGTGACATTTGTTCTGGAGTGTTGTGCAGTTGGCCGCGGATTAATCCTCGAAGGGAAATCCACCTTTAACAGGTTGAACTTTTAAAGTTTTGGTGATGTTTTGTAGGGATGTCACGAGAACCGATACTTAGGCACCAAGTCGATTCCAAAATTCTGAAAAACGTGACAGTACTCGTTTGTCTACTGTACCGTAGGTACCGGGGATCACGGCTCGAGAATAACTGCGTCCCGGCGACAATAGAATATCTCCCTGGCAACGCTACATTATGAACAACAAATCCATGTTGAAATTGTCTGGAGGAGAGCTAGTTTACGTTAGCCGTTAGCAGCCGGTGGGCAGCACAGTCCTGCTTGGCTAAACAACAAAGCTAACAGCTAACGTACAGAGGTTGCATTGAGTTACATTGTGATGCGTTCAACCTCTATTTAGTAAAAAATACTGAGCATACATGTAGGTAAATTATAACGTTATCACGATGTGTTAAAATGTAATCTTGTAAACTGTAGTTTTCGGTGATAAACATGAGGCGGATCATCAGGGTTTAATAATAAATCTGCAAAAAACAATGTGCAGTAATAAAGGAGTGTACAGTATGTTGAAGAAATGGGATTTATTGTTTTGTTGTTTTTACCGTAGTATCGAATTGGGTATCGAGAATCACGGGATTTCGCTGGTATTGGTATCGACTACTAAATTTCTGGTATTGTGACATCCCTAGATGTTTATTAAGCAGATTTTAACATCAATAACCAGTAATTATTCTTTAAAAAGGAGGTAAGGGTTCAGGAAGGGCGGAAGAAAGACAGAAATGTGCATGTGACAAAGAAATAAAGGAAATCGGCTCCTACAAAGTGTTTACTTTAACAAACTGAAGAGTACCTGAAGGTGGATTATCCCTTTTTAAACCGCTCACATAGAGGCCATCACTCTGACTAACTACTCGTCTCTCATTTGTCCAGGGTGGCGTGGACGGAGGCTACACCAAGGAGAAGATCCGCATCGTGGAGGGCGTGTGCCTCCTGTCCAACGAGGAGCTTTACTGGGACGACCTAAAACAGATCAAGCCGTCCCGAGGCGGCCTGCACACCTGCATGCGCACGGACACCGTGTCCCTGCAGGCCAGCAGCGCATCGCTAGACGACGGCGAGACGGAGCAGCTCCTCCAGGAGGAAGCGTCCGAATGCTCCTCAATAACCACTCTGACCCCTTCGGCCATCACCCCGCAGCGCCACGCCCAGCACAGCCTGCCCGACACCGGCTGGACCTCCACGCGCAAGCCCTCCACCGAGAGCGAAGTGTGAGGGAGGCCCCCACACCCTCCACTACCCCTTATGCTTTATCTCAACCTCCAATACCTAACGCACACACACACACACACACACACACTTGTATTTATAGCCAGTACAAACACACAAAAACAAATAGGTGCAAACACACTAACAACGGTACAAGTTAGACACAACTAAGCTCCCATAAACACAACTCCTGTCTGAAACTGTGGCTCCGTACTACTTTCGCACACACACGCACACACACACACACACACACACATGCAGTACAGTCCTCCAACAGTACCCTCAGTGCTACTGCCTTCAGGCAAAATGATAAACTAATGAGCATGCTGGAATAAGAAAGCAAAAGACTCTGGGGAGGAAGTGAACAGAGAGACACGAGCGTTATCTGGAGCCTTTTTTTTTAAAGGACGCAGACTCTCAATGCGACAAAAACGCTTCTCTGTGTGTACATCTTTTATTTTTTGTGAACTTTTTTTTTTGGGGGGATGAAGCTAGAACGACACACTCCCCGGACGATGTAACCACGATGCTCTCTCTCTCTCTCTCTCTCTCCAATGCCACTCATGTCTCTATGAACTCTATTTATGAACGTTTTTTTTGTACTTGTGGAGTGGGTTTTGCTGACTTTCAGAAAACGGCGAGAGTGTTGTGTTCTAGAACTTTGCGCCGCAGGACCCGGGTATTCAAGAGTTGTATTTATGACAGTGCCAAAGGGTGGGGATTCACAGAGTCCCCATGCTTCTTTTCAGCATTTACACTTCAATAGAAATGTATCTTAATTACGGGATGTTTGTTTTCGTTTGACTTTTACTGACTTGCCCTCGCCGGTGGGGACACCTCAGTGACGACACCACCTGCTTCTGATTCCTTATTTTACAGCCTCCCGACAGGTCAAGCATGGACGTTCTGCAGCTGGTAGTCTCAGTTGGGTGCAGATGTCCATTCATCCTTTGCTAAAGTAACACGAAAGGAGCCTCCTTTTTTTTTTTTTTTTAAAGTTGTAATTCAACCATTGCTGATCCTCGGGCGTAGCAGAGGAAGCCACGATGAAGTAACAGCCTAAGTGCCAAACATTTAGTTTCCTAATTATTTTTTTCTCTCAGAGGGGTTTTAAAAATGTTCGTGACATTCTTTTTACTCGGGTTTGGTCACCCAAATCACAGAAAAAACATATTTTCTCAGACATGTACCACTAGGGCTGTTGAGCCATGCAGATGGTTGTGGTTTTATTTACCCAGGTGTTAGACATACAATACATCTCTAAGATTTATTTTGCCCCAAACACTGGAGTCATTGGTCTTTCTAAAATATGTGTTCCTGGAGTTGACTATCCAGATGAATGATTATCTACGATAGCACTTACTTTTAGAATTTGAAGCTCTTTGATTTTAACAAGTTTAAAACAAGTTTTTTACCGCTACGTTTTTAGCACTAAAAAAATAAAAATAAAAACCAAAAACAGCTCCCTCTAATTTTTTTCCAGCATGGAAGTGTGTGTATTATGCATCGTCATCACCAGTATTCCCTTATCCAACGCTATCTACCCACATTCTCTAATAATATCAACTCCCCAACATTTTTGCTGTAATCTCAGCTGCCTAAAAAAATGTACCTCTCGACAATTTTAACAAATTGTCGAGAGGTTATCTTTTAGGCTTAGATCTTTAGATATTTGCATCACTACAAATGTCAATGTGATCAGTTTCACTTTGGCTCTCTGTTGTATCGGGGTAGGAGGGAAGTTTCAGAGGTGAATATATCAAAATCCTGCCAAATCCAACCAAAAGTATCTGCATGGCCAAACACCACTAGAGGTAAATGAGAACATGTGTTCTTTTTGTAATTTGAGTTTTGATCCATCAACTCAAAAATCCGTAATGCAAAAGGTGTACTTGCAGTATCTGCCACAGTACAGTATATAATAACAAGTGGGTAACTTAGGAACACTGTGCATGTCTGACCCCATCAGACAGTGAGGGTTATAGTTTAGAAATGTATCACTGACAACTTACTGAAAAATGAATTTAATACAAGTAAAAAGATATTATGCATTGCTTTAACTTTAGAGTACCATTCTCTGTCTGTCGTTGAAACGTGGTACGAGGAAATACTATATTGCTATATTGACAAATATATCGGTTAGACTTTATAGAACCATGTATTTTGAAGTATCTGCTACAAGCTCAGCAACGTGCTGATTTGCTGCTAGACGAAGCACTGAGGCCAATGAAAGAGGGTCTTGGCAGCTACATAACTGCGGTCTCCGACGGTTGGTTGACAGTAGGCCCGCGGAGCATCACAGCGACCCAGTAACCAATCATCCCGGCTCACAGTCCCTCCAACTCTGCTGCAGGAAATGCTAAAAACTGTACAGATTTTATCATGCGGATATAAGCAAACATTTCTGTTGAAGATATTGTGTTGATTAAGTTGTATAGTCTTTTGTACAAAGGGATTTCATGACCGTTTTTAGACTTGTATTAATTTTACTCACTGGAGAAGAACCTTTTTTTTTTGCTGGATTATTTTAACCACTGTGTTTCCAAGCCTTGTAAATGATAGGGAAGATGCCAGTTATTTAATAGTGCTCTTTTATCTTATGGAATACTGGTCGCGTATAGCTGTTGTAAAGTTAACAAAAAGAGGTATTTATGATTTTTTCTGTTTGGTTGTCACTTGATGTGTAAATATGAAAAGACTGTATATGTATTTCCATGGCAGTACTAACAAGCTGTGTTGTGTGATATAGTGAATGATCCCTTTGCTATCTTTTAATATAAAATTGCATTTGCATTTCAATGAAACCTTTGGCTCAGTCATCTGTGCACGTATCGCTCTCAGACAAAATGTCCTCCTCATCAGACACAATCATCATCTAGCAATAAAGGAAAAGCTGATGTCTGCTTCTGCAGATAATTACAGTCATAACAACGGGAGCAGAGATGTAATCAGAGAATCTGGGTTCTGGAGGCATGAAGCCAAGTCATCCAATTTAGAGCAACAGAGGAGGGATCCCTCTCCCAGGACAGTTGTAGTATATTTATAGCATAAAACATAGTAATTAGTAGAATTACATTGTAAAATGACAAAATAAGTCAAGTACATTACTTTGAATATCATGTTAATATTCAGTGTAAGAAGTTATCAGAGAAGACATTAAATAGGACCTATTATGCAATATATTATTTTCGTGTTCATACTTCTATTTTGGGTTTCTACTATAACATGTTTACAGGCTTTAATGTTCAAAAAAACGCTTTATTTTTCAGCTGTTGCCCAGTGTTGTGATTGGTCAATTGAACGAACCTTTGGACTCCGCTTTGAGGGTGTGCCAAACTAGCCACAATGTATGTATAAATAAGATAAGATAAGATAGAACTGTATTAATCCCGAAGGAAATGTGTTACTTTGTGACATCACCACATTACAGAAGAAAAGGCGGGTCTTCAATTAAGGCGTTTCAGGAGCAGTGTTTCTGTGGGGGAGAGTAACTCCCTTTGGTGTGGACTTTGGGCTTTGTAACTTTGCAGAACTTTTACATGCACAAAAAACAATATAACACACTAAAGGAAAGGGAAAAAGCACAAAAGCATAATAGGTCCTCTTTAAGCAACTTCCAGGTCCCGCCAAGAGCGGGTAGGACCTGAACCAAAAACCTCACTCTGAACCACAAAGACCTGGAAAAAGGACATACCCCACAAACACACAAAGGTAAAACACAAAGATACCATTCACACGGAGGGAGAAGAGACAAGATGCTAAAAGAGGATGAAGCAGTTCATTGCAGTCTATTAACTGATGTAAACAAGCACTAACCAGCACCAGAAAACACCAGTAACAGTAAAAAGATAAAATAAGATGTAAAGTGATGTAAAAGAAGGTTACAAACGCAACTTTTAAAATCAATTAACTTAAAGATTAAAATAAAGTGTCTCTAAACCAAAATACTGGGCAATCCACTCTTGTGAAGTGAGTGTGTGCATGTGACAGGTATGCAACTTGTCATTGGTGGTTCAACAGGAAAAATGTGTCCACTATCCAATAAGTTGTTTGAGCCTGAAAGAAAAAAATAAACCAGGAGTAGCAACAGAAGTGGGAGCAGGAGACAAAGGGGGGGCACCTATGTTCAGTATAAAGCAGAGTGGGCAGAGTTGCCAAGTCCACTTATTATAAGTGACTTTGGGTTTGTTTTCCTGAAAAGTTGCTTACAAATAATAGTCGCGGGTTGCATTTTTTGAGGCTTGTTTCTAAAGTGTCATTGCTTATTTGGGCTCTTGTCTCTCTCCTCACCGCCCGCCGAGAGTTGTTGTTGTGAGACAAATCTTAGCTAACCATGTTAAGTGGGCGAAATATGGCAAAAAGTACAACAAAGACTGTGAAAAAGAGAATGAACTTTAAGATTGGATTCGCCCTCAAGTGGAGGACGATTCAAATGCAGTTTGCCATTTTTTATAACTGTGATATAGGAGCACATCATGCCGATGCTGATTTGCAAAAATGCAAAAATGAAACGAAATGCAAAAATGTAATTAATTGTTCAACTTCATTAAGTTTATAACAAGAAAAATGTAAAGTTACAAGTTAAAAATGGATGCAAAAATGTGATGCAATCCAAAAATGAAATGCAATGCATGCAATACAAAATAAATTCATACATATATATGAAGTGATCAAGTGGTCGTCTCTCTCGCTCATATTGTGGTAGGTATAGGTAGATCGCTTGTTTTGGGCTTTTTTGAGGGGGAGAGTTGCTTCTTTTCTTTTGGGCTTGTTTCTATAGACCCGGTTGCGAGATCTGGCAACACTGAGAGTGGACAGTACAGCAAGCAGAGAGGGGAACAGGTGAAGTTGACCAGAATCAGACTGGGACACACTAATCTGAACAACACACCAAACTGGGTCATTAGAACAACAGTGCCAGCAGCCAGAGACAGTATGTACTTGTGTAATGTAGGAGGTATATGGGACAGAAAGTGAAGTGATGCTATCTGAAATGAGAAAAATGGGATTAACAGAAATATCAATAGATAGATAGATAGATAGATAGATAGATAGATAGATAGATAGATAGATAGATAGATAGATAGATAGTAACTTTATTGATCCTGAGGGAAATTCAAGTTTCCAGCATCACAGTTCCATAGTGCAAAACATTTTAGTAAAAAGGCAGTAAAAAGGTTAGTAGTGCAAAGTACAAAGTACAAAAAAATATACCAGATATAAAAATACAAGGAGATGAAGAAAACTGTTCAAACTGAATATAGTGCAGGGTAACAGCTGTGATACACGACTATTAAAAAGTGAATATAGTGCAGAAGACTGTTAAAAGTGAGTATAGTGCATTATTATCTGTCCTGCAGACCGTCCTCCAATTAGAAGTATTCTAAAGTATAGGGGGTAAATGTGAATGAATAAAGTGTCTGTTTGACTTCTTCAGAGTCACTGGTCTAGTATACAGGATCTGAATGAAGATGGAGCAGTACTGGACTCGTTCCAGCAGGTGGCAGCAATGCAACATAACGGATGCGGGCTACCGTCAATCTCCAACGAAGAAGAAGAAGCTGTGTGAGCCAATCAGCGACGAGCTTCACTAAACGCACTCTGCTTCAAATGAGAAGACAACATGCTGGAAGCTAGTTCAGCTGCTACGAGCTAGAAACACAAGATACTGTTCTATTCACATAACCTACATACCTGATCCTCTGTGGTAAGGCTGTATTAGGAGCTTTTGGCTGGCATGTTTTGTTTAAGGAAGAGCAGTGACACGTTGCGGTACTGAAGCGAATGTTAGCTAGATGCTACCATAGCAACCAGCTAACGTTAAGCTAATCGGCTAACGGTCAGAATCTGCTGTTTGTTCAACCGGCCTTTAACGTTACTGTTCTGCATCGTTGAAGGAAATTGATTATTGGTAGCCAACATTTCTAGTTTCTTTCAGTGTGTCATGTGTAAGTTAACACGTGTACGGGTTGGGTAACATGTTGTGCACACGGCTCTGGCTAACCTGCGTGGTTGTCATGGTTTGTCGTACGCAGGCGTTTCTGCTAACTGCCATGACGTCCTCACATCGCAGCGAGATGAGACTGGATGGAGCTACCTGTCGATCAGAAATGGGAACTGAAGGTAAACTCAATAGTGTCTCCAACTCATCCAGAGAGTCAGCGGTGCATGTAACAGTCGGAGGGCTGGAGGGTGTGAGAGTGATGAGTTGCACTAATCAGTTGGGGTGTTTGTTGCAGTGGCATCAATACCCCAATCCGGATCAACCTGAGGACACACAGTGTGCACAGGGGCCATCTGACTCAACCCTCCACCTATTTACAAGTGTATGTTCTATGTGTGTGGTGCACACCATAACAAGACACAAGTTTGTTTAAGTAACATGCGTATCTTATCTTATTATCCAGTTTATCCAAAAATGTTGTGATTTCAACAACCAATATTTTCTCTACATCATATACTTGCAATAAGATATCTGTATTAGGTCTGATATTTCTTGTGGGGCTCTGTTGATTTAATCAATGTGATATTAATAAGAATACTGCACTAATCATACTCAAAAATATGTCTATTAACTGATGTAACCCAGCTTTAACCAGCAAACATCAGTAACTTAGATATGCTGTAGTTGAGTATCTTGTATTCAAACTTTGTAATAAAAGATATAAAAATACAGCAACACCGTGAATCTTTACCCCATAAGCACCTGTTGATATGTTACATTGTGACCTCATTAGGAATACTTTTACATTTAAGTGCTTTAATGGTATATTCATGATATGTATGTGGACTGTTTTATATACCGGTATGACTATGTGACAGCAGCTATGTTGACTTTTGGACAGTTGTGGTGAGTATTGAGTACCTAAGGTCTGGAACCTGCCACATCAAGTTCAGTCTCGGGGTAAGCCACTGGGTGTCTGTGCTCATTTTACACACACACGCACAGTTGAGTGAAAATATGAATATCTCCAAAGTGCTTTATATTCTGCAAATCACAATGACAGAGACTAAAACAAATCTTAAATTAAAATAAATAAGGGTTACATTTAAAAGTAAGGTGTGAGGTAAAATAGGGTTACAAACACAACTTTTAAAATCAAATTAATCTGAGTTTCTCTAAACCAAAATACTCGGCAGAGGTTGCCCTTGTGAAGTGAGTGTGTGCACATGACGGGTTTACAACAGGAAAAAAGTTTCACCTTTTACTGTTTGTTTGCAACGCTGATGAAAAATAATTATTAGTAGCCAACATTTTTGTTCAATGTCGCATAGGCCAGTTTATCTTTTTACATTTGAGTTATTCACGATGGGTTGGGTAATTGTTTGTGCACATGGCTCTGGCTAACCTGCGTGGTTTGCATGGTTTGTCGTTGTACGCAGGCGTTGCTGCTAACTGCTATGAAGTCCTCACATCGCAGCGAGATGAGACTGGATGGAGCTACCTGTCGAAATGGGAATGGGAACTCAAGGTAAACACAAACCCAGCAGGCATGATAGTGTCTCCAACACATCCGGAAAGTCAGCGGTGCATGTTAAAGTCGGAGGGCTGGAGGGTGTGAGAGTGATGAGTTGCACTAATCAGTTGGGGTGTTTGTTGCAGTGGCATCAATACCCCAATCCGGATCAACCTGAGGACACACAGTGTGCACAGGGGCCATCTGACTCAACCCTCCACCTATTTACAAGTGTATGTTCTATGTGTGTGGTGCACACCATAACAAGACACAAGTTTGTTTAAGTAACATGCGTATCTTATCTTATTATCCAGTTTATCCAAAAATGTTGTGATTTCAACAACCAATATTTTCTCTACATCATATACTTGCAATAAGATATCTGTATTAGGTCTGATATTTCTTGTGGGGCTCTGTTGATTTAATCAATGTGATATTAATAAGAATACTGCACTAATCATACTCAAAAATATGTCTATTAACTGATGTAACCCAGCTTTAACCAGCAAACATCAGTAACTTAGATATGCTGTAGTTGAGTATCTTGTATTCCTGTCGAAATGGGAATGGGAACTCAAGGTAAACACAAACCCAGCAGGCATGATAGTGTCTCCAACACATCCGGAAAGTCAGCGGTGCATGTTAAAGTCGGAGGGCTGGAGGGTGTGAGAGTGATGAGTTGCACTAATCAGTTGGGGTGTTTGTTGCAGTGGCATCAATACCCCAATCCGATCCAACCTGAGGACACACAGTGTGCACAGGGGCCATCTGACTCAACCCTCCACCTTTTTAAAGTGTGTTCTGTTCATATGGATGTGCACACAGATTTCTTTGGCTCTGCTAAATCAATATTATATTAAGAATACTGTCCTTCAACTTTTGCATTTCAGAAGAGTAAACTGTGTACCATTAATTCTTCAATAAATGTGGTGTATTTTCCAGTATCTGTATTAACACCTCCTGTCCCCATGTTATTCTTTAAGTCTACCGTCTGGAAGAGGAAGGACGCTGTGCTGTGGAGTTTCTCGAGCTTCTCTCCCCCCCTTCCCTCAATCAGCTCACTGACCTGGAGGCCAGCTCTTTCATTGCTCAAGGTTTGTTTCTGGATGTACTGTCTACCTCACTATAGGAGAATTACTTCCTCTCCTTTGACTAAGGGTCTTTGAACATAACATAACATCCAGTACAATGTCCTCCACGTACCCTAATTACTGTGTTATTAGCTTCTAGGGCTGTCCTCGACCAAAGACATTCTTAGTCGACCAACTCATGATTTTGTCAACTAATCAATTAGTTGATTTAATCGACAGATCTGTAAAACTGAGTTTCTCCACAAAGAATCACACAAAAGCACCACTTTAAATCTGGTGTTTACCAGAGATGGGCTCAGGAGTTTCTTAGAAATAAGTCCTTCAACATGAAAAAAGCATAAAAAAATGACTAATGGACTAAGAGGGGGCAGCTCTATTGGCTTCAGTCCACCAGATTGCTTTTGGGTCCATTTGATTAGATTAATTGGTTATGGCAGTCAATACAGCAGCATGTCTTTAGATGAATCACTTCAACTTAATCATATTTTTCTTTTATCCTGGAGGTTTTATGATGACACTCCTTGACATTGTAAGTAATGACGGATAGCTCTATTCATCCAGAGTGTTTAGCACAAACCTATTTAGGAAGACAGGGGACTTAACCTGTGCTTCAACCGGAGGGAACCGGGGTGAAATTCAGTTCCTTGCCCCGTAACCGTCCCATAGCTCAGACTACGGGGGCAGCGTTAGCAGTGCTGAGTAATGCTGACTTGTCAAACTAAATCCTTGTGGCTGTGAGAACTTGTGTACAGCATTCAGTTTCATAGCTTCCCAACTAATATTAAAAGAGTGAGGGTGAGGGGAAACAAAGTTTAATTCAGTGTATGTGTATGTACTAAACCAGAAACTAAATGCTAGCCTGTCATCACCAGGGACATATTTGCCTTCCTGGTGTTTTGGGACTCTCTTTCAGAGGTGTATGTGTGCAAAAAAGTTGCATCTCAAAAGTCCATTGATCTGATTTATTTATATTTTTCCAGCTCTGCGAATGTAGTGGAAACAAACCGGAATGGGGTGACATGAATTGAAATGCCTTCCCTATCCAAGCCTAAATAGTCCTGCTATACCATATAGTGTTTTAGAGAGGTGGGGTAGTGTGACAATGATGAGTTGCACCATTAGTCGGGTTGCTGATTGCCGTAGCACAGCAGATCCGTCCTGAGAAGCCTGTGGTGACACCCATTGTGCACAGGGGCCATCTGAGTCACACCCACACCTGACAGAGAAACATGGGGGCACCTCTTAGAGGTTTTCTCTCTGCATTTCCTTTCTTACATTTGTGTGTTTTTGTTTTGCTCTCTTCCTTTCCCAGCCTGAAGATGGGGGTGGGGGGGGGGGGGGGGGGGGAGTTCAGGGACACAGTTATGCAGGATGAGCCATTCTGAACATGATGAACAAAAACCGTATCCTGCCAGCAAAAGTTTTCCCTTCATAATGAGTGGAAGACCTCCAACCTGAGAGCTGGTGAGGACACACGACCTAATTCAGTCTAACTCTTGTGTTTTTGTGGAGAGCAAATCTTTTCCAATTTTGTCCTCTTCTATGTATCATCTTATTTAAATAGTCACAGCTCAAAAGCTTTCCTCTCAGCTTCTTGATTCACTTCTTGAATTCTAAAGACTATCTACGGATTGCTGACACTCGTATGCAGCTCTAATATTTCCATACAAGTGACCCAAACTGTTTCGTCAGTTAACTTTGTAACAACTGTAATGATGACGCTTAAATAGGTCCTTCATCTCTTCACAAAATCCTTCTGAAAGCAATTTGTTTTTAGAAGGCTCTTCTCCTCCTCGTAGCTGTGGCCTCATGCCAGTACTTGGCCCAATTCGTGTAATTTTGTCCCTAACTGTCAGAGTTATGAGCATGTTAGCATTCAGCCAAGAACTATGGCTCCACCCCTTATGGAAGCACCATAAGAGAACTGGGTCCACTGAGTATGAGCACTGAAGTCTTGAAATCCAAAACATTAACATAAGTAGATGGTTGAACCCATCGAATTTTAGGTGGTGTAACATTCCATGTAGAGGTGGACAGCAGTAAATTAATCAATGCATATAACAGATTGTTGCATTTGTCGGCTGCTATCTGGCCAAATCCTGTGAAAATAAATGATTGATTTTTATTCGGAACAATCCTATTTCAGTGTGCTTGATGGTAGAGATGCTCAGTCAGCTCTTGGCAAGGGTTATGCTGCGCAGGCTACGCTGTCTGTCGTGCACATTAAACTTATTTCTTACTGCGTTAATAACTTAGTACATTTCTATTTATCATTTAACAGCTCTGTTGGTCACTTATGACCCAGTTAAAACTGAAGGCCGGCTGTGATCAGTGGCCCACTTGGTAGTTGGACTCTTGCAGTTTTCTAGAAAACAAAAATTGCCCACGGTAGCGTTTTTTCCTGCTAGATTTACCTCCTTTTTCTTTTGGGTCCCGATTACTGCCATAACTTAATAATTTTTTACTCTACTTTTAAATTCCCCATGTCCTCTTTCTGTCTCCTATCCCCCCCTCCTTTGTCCCTGCAGGCAGACTCATTCCCAGAAAACCCTTTCAGCCCCACAACAGCAGCCGCCGGTACAATCCCAGGTCACAACCACCTGTCCTTGATCCCTAAGATGCAGCACTGCGACCTGGATTGACCCAATGCTGGGGAACGCATTTCCAGTATGTGTGCTTGTACTAAAGGATTTTATAAGGTCCTAAAGTCATGTTAACTACTAGTAGGGCCGTTGGCATTGAACTCCAGATTCAGAAACTTTAGAATTGAGTTTGGATTTTGTGAGGATTCAAATAGGTTACATTAGATAATACGAATGGTTTAGAGCGTCCTGTGGTCATACACTGAAAATGGTCTGACTCTCTGTAGTATCAAATCAATGTCAAGCTAGAAACCTGCAGGACAGGGGGACCTTGTTCACGGATTGTCCGACTGAAAGTAATGATTAAGCTTTTAACAGTCCTGTAAACGGACAAAGGAGGAAACAGTAACTCGAATGTCGGAACAACAAACATTCAATTATTGAACAGATTCATAGAGTTCATAAAGCTCCACAGGTCACCTGTGATTTCAATTCAATTCAATTCAATTTATTTTTATATAGCGTCAAATCATAACAGATGTTATCTCGAGACGCTTTATATATAGAGCAGGTCGCAGACCATACACCACAGTTTAGAGACCCAACAAGATCCACCAAGCGCGCTGTGGCCATTTAAAGGGGATATATCATGAAAAACTCACTTTTTCAGTGCTCGTGCTCATGTATTTGGGTATCTGGAGTGCCTACCAACTCACAAACTGAAATATGACAGTCCAGTCAGGTTTCTGTGGGCTGCCTAGATCAGATTTGGCTCCCCTTCCTATGTCACATGCAGGCTCATTAGAATTTATCGCCCACAGCTTGAGAACTACGGCCCAATTCCAAACCACCCCCTTACATCCTCTGCCTACCCACTTCCACTTCCGTTCACGTGGAGGGACCATCATATTAAGTGCTAAACTAAACCTATCAGCGGGCGAGTGAAAGTGGGTTATATAACCCTCCAACAGCGAGCCTGCAGTGTCAGTTCCGTGCGATTACAGATACAAACATTTACTCGTAAACTGCTGAAAATTAGACAGACATTTAACTTATTCTACTTTATTGTCATACAGAAGTTATCAACTTAAAGTAAATAGATTGTATTTATTATAAATATACCAATGTCTAGTCTAGAAAACGGTAACGTTAGACATGTATGTATGTGTGTGTGTATATATATATTTATATATTATTGTTTTACCCCTATCAGCAGCTATAACCCCATAATTCATATCTTCAACTGTGCAATAATTTAGTGCATTATTTCAGTTGTGCAATAATCTGGTTTACTCTGGCGTTAACACTGCATTTATTCATACAGAACATTTAAACTAATATTCGTATTTATTTATACTATTCTTGCATTTTTACACAATTGATGATAGATCCTATTTTTCATCATCATTTCCACTGCTGTTATACATATTTCATATTTGTATTTTGTTATGATTTCTCTATTTATATATATATATTTCTATTCCAGATTGGGATCAAAATGTAACTCAATTCCCCCCCTGGGAATCAAGAAAGTATTTCTGATTCTGATAGTTATTTATGTCCTTGCTGGAGAAAGGGAAATTCGTCCCGAAGTGGCCGCTGTAATTCTACCCTCCAGCTTAAAGAAGGGAGCTTCATAGAGCTGTGAGTGTGACTACAAACGGCGTTCACTCCGTCACGGAGAGGGAGGATGTAGGGACCGGATTGCATTTTGGGCTTACCTTTGCTAAGGTGCACTATATATTTCTCGTAAGCCAACCAGAGCAGACTGGGCTTTTTCAGGAGTGGAGCTTAAAGAGACAGGAGGTAAAACAGAGCGTTTCAGACAGAGGGTGAATACAGGTATATTCAGACAGACAGGATGAGGGAAAAATAATGAATTTCATGAACTTAAAAGCATGTAAACATGCTCTAGCAGAAAACCCAAATACATATGAGTATAAGTATGAACCTGAAAATGAGCATAATATGTCCCCTTTAAGTTCAGATTGTGCTGTTGGTAAATAACACGCAATGACACCAGGAAGGTCACATGTAATGTCAAAATTACCATCAGAGACGAGCAATGTTTGTTTTTGTCTGTCTCAGTGATGACTTATTCTCTTTGTAGGCTGCGCCTGCTTCCTGCTGCCTATCATCGTGACCTAAATCCTTCCTCCATGTTGCTACATCCCAGATTCTATCAGGGGACCTGACCACACAGGTGAGGACATATTATTAGAGTTAGAACAAATGGTGAATAAAATACAAATTAAATACTGAGCTGACAAAACAACTGTAGAAACTATTTGCAATGTTGAGACATTTTTTTTTTCCATTTCTACTCTGTCTTGTCTATATATTTTTACGTGCAGATGGACGACAGGTGTTGGACCAGAACATCATGTCAGACGTGACGGCCAACAACCTCGACAGTGTTGCAGCTGCATGTCATTCACAGCAGGAACACTGAAGACCACTGTGTACCTCGGGCAGACCTCATGCAGCTCTACAGCTCTATTGTGGGCTTATTGCTGGTGAGCAACACAGAGGGGAAATCTACATTCATCTTCAAATACATTTAGGCTTCACTCATCACCGCAAAAAACATATTTTCCAGACACATACTGAAGTAAACAGGCACAAACAACTATCATATATATTTCTAAATAGTCCTTGTCACAGCATCCAACTGTTCAGTAATCCTTTTGAGTCGGCGCAGTCGCAATACATCACCGTAATGGCTTTTACTGAGGGCTGTTTTGTAGAGGTGACCGGAATGGCTTGACAGTGCCTGTGGATTCCTCCTGAAGGGATTGCAGTTTATGGGATTGCCTTGCATCATCACAGGGCCACAGCTCATCTTAAATATCTGCATGTTCTCTGTGGTTCTGTCAGCCAAGCAGCCGGTATTAGGCTTGGTGATGTGTGCTTAAGGTTAGGGCTGAGAAATAACAGGATTCCATATCATAGTCTTGATACACCTAAGTAATAATAAAAGCAACAATAGCCTAACACTTGTGAGCAAGATTCTCTACCAAGTAGACAAAAAGTACATGAGAAAATTAAAAAAACTGGTCATCCACAACTTGAGATATATGGTCAGCTGTAACCTTATTAACACTGGAATTCATTTATGTTTTAATAATATATTTATTTATTGTGTTGAATTGAATGTGCTACTTATTTTGTACTGTAATTACCTTGTGCCTTTTCTACCTTTTCTTTTCTTAAAGCTGACTCGGTGTAAACTGCTCAGAATTCCAATGTACTTATAGGTGCAAATGACAAATAAAACTCTTGAATCTTGAATTAATTGACCTCAGACCCTCAAATATCAGATAGACGTGTAGTTTGTCAGGCGTGCTTATACTGTATATGAAAAGGAGTCATGGGTGTACCAGTGTTTTACACACAAAACTATCCTTTTTTTATTAAACAGTTATTCTAAATTATAAGTGGAGTGCAAAATGATTGATGTAGATTGATATTGGCACCATTACTGACCTTATTAACAGATTGGGTGTTGGCAGTGGGCAACCTCCGGGTCTGAAAAGTGAAGCCAATGTTAAAGTGCCTTAAACGTGCATTCTTACTAACAGCCAGCAGGGGGCGACTCGTCTGATTGTATAGAAGTCAGTGAGAAAATGATCCTACTTCTCACTTGATTTATTACCTCAGTAAACATTGTGAATATGAGTTTATGGTCTTAATCACTAGTTTCAAGTCTTCTTCAATACAGCATGATGTTCATTTAGTAAATTATGGTCCCATTTAGATTCAAATAGACCATAAAGCAGGGGATGCTTTAGGGCGGGGCTGCCTTGAGATTGACAGGTAGCTACCATGGCGTTGTCCGGTCTGGGAGTTGTCCGTGTGTTCGTCCTACAACTTTAACCCTTTCACAGTGTGCTTTCAGTTCATGAAAGGTAATTGTAACATTTTTGGTCACCTAAAAATGTCTTATTCAGCGTTCGGTTGTACTTAGCTCCGCCCTCTCGTGTCACTTCTGGTTCCAAAAAACAAGATGGTGACGGCCAAAATGCCAAACTCGAGGCTTCAAAAAGGCAGTCCACAAACCAATGGGTGACGACACGGTGACTACGTCCTCTTCTTATATACAGTACAGTCTATGGGTGTTGTCCAGACACGACTCAGTAAACCTTTTAAACCACTGTTTCTGATTTTGTTCACCAAATAAAATTAAAACAAATATCTTGTTAAGTCTTAAGCCACTTGTGTTTTAAATTATTATTTTTTTTATCAAATGAATGCAACAAGACGACCGAAGCTGAATAGCCATCATGAACAGCATGAATAAGCATGGCTGGCAAATAGTAAATTCTAGAGACAGTTGCTGATCTTTAGTTATTTATGCCCATATACTTAATGTTATACTTGATTCAAATCCTACTTTAGTTGCACTATTGTGATGCTATTACAATTTTAGCTACATTTTTCAAGGTGCAAAGGGAATATTTTGACTTTGTTATGATTAGCTGTTTGTGATTGGATTGCTTTGTTTGTGATGATGGAGACTTTTTGGAGAGAAGGACATTTAGGACAGATGATGCTTATGTCGGAGTACACATTTCCTTCTGAAAAATTCAGAAAATGGCAAGTCGTAAATAATGTTTGGCTATTGGAAGATCTGTAAAAAAAGCTGAATGTGCAATGGCAAACATGTGTAACTCTGACAGTGTTGAAGTAACATCCTGTAGGAGTTTACTCAAGTCTTACCAGTCTGCTTTTTTCTGGATGAACTGCTTCCTCGAGTGCTGGAGAGCTCTCGAAATTGTGAAATGAGCAGCTACAGTGTCTTGAAATGACAACCTGCTGCCCTCCATGTCTCTCTGTATCTCTGCTGTACAGTATGATTCTTACCACCAGGTGGCAGTTGAACATTAATGTTCCTCCGGTGTGTGGACAGATGCTTGTGGCCTGATGCTCTTTCAGTCACAGGTGTGTAATAGTGCAACACATTTCACTGCATTTATTCTGTTACAGAAACACATGAGCGCCTGAAGGCACCACACAAATGCCGATAGCTTCCACAGGGAAAAATCTTGTTGGGTGAAGCTGCAGCTCCAATAAAAAGCTTCATCCTGCAGGCATGTTCACACTAAATTCTTTGATTCTGAAATTCCTTTTAAAATTTAAATATTCATATTTTTTCTAACACATGATCACAGTTGAGAGGTTCTCTGGCCAAGGCCTATTTGCTAAGAAAATATTTCAAATGGAATCATTTAATTTACATGAATGTCCTGTGGGATCTCTAGGATTCTGGATGGAAACAAAGGTCTATGCTGTTAAGTTTGACACAGATATGCTGTAACACATCGTTCAGATCTAAGTGTGAAAGACTAAGAATATACTCCAGGGGCCATATTACAGAAACTTCTAAACGTGCAGATCCTCTCTTTACTGTTTGGTATCCATGGAAATTAGGGTTAGGACCTGATTTAGGCAAACAACCATTACCTTAAGACAGAAACATTTTATTACACAAGCAACATAACTTCCCAAAGTCTTAAAGGGCCTAGATGGAAGAATCAGAAATTGCTTGTTATTGGCTGTTAAGTCAACGACAGTCAGCGTCCTGTTGCTCGCACTTGTGCTCGCACTACGTAGACGTGAACGAGCGTCGGACAAAACTGTGAGGCGACACACGAGACTGAACGTGATTGACAGACATTGTGTTGATTAACGTTAGCAACATTAGCCAGCTAAAACGACAATATCACTCTATATTTCAGCTGCTTGGCAGTAATGTTGACTGACCAGACGAAGGTCTCTCCATGAATCAAAGGCCCGGCCAATGATGATCCTAATTTTCCCCTCGACATTGGTCACATTCCTGTTTTGCAAGACGGGCTTCACCAGATATAACTTTGTTTTTTTGTACTCCCGTGGAGTTTGTGTTGGAGTCTGAGTTGTAAGCGTGCTCCATTTCTAACTGAACGTTAGCTATGGTTGCACACTGTTAGCCCTGAGGTGGAGCAGAAGAAAGTAAAGGCACTCGCGAGCGCGCCTGACGTCACGTCCGTTTGATTTTCTCCGAAAAAACGCCCTGCTTTCTTCACATTAAAAGCTGTCTACAGGCTGATAGAGGTAACCCTGAAAGTCTAATTTTTTAGGTTAGGTTACAACCTGTTCACACATTGGCAATATAAAAAACAATTTAAAAATGTTTATATGTGTAAAAACTTGCATACAGTCCCTTTATAATCAACTCCCCCAACTTTAGGATAACTGTTAAGCTGTCCAAACTTTCACTTTATTAACACTTGTCTTCTGCTCTTTGGACATGAGAGCTGCCTTCCTCTTCGTACCACTTGTCAGTGTACTTATTTTCTTTTTGATAGCATCAACGCTCCGTTGGATGCTGGATACGGGGAAGACTGTGTCTGCTATCTTAACCCACTCTCTTCTTTCTTTTATCTCCAGAGTTAGAGTCACTGTAACTTTCCCAAAAAGATTTGGATTCTTCTACAGATGTTACCAACACCTCTAACTCATCTGTCTTGAAGTGAAGTGCCAGCCGTTGGTTTGCTCCATTTTTTTGTTTTATACATTTCACTGTATGACTCGGTATGTTTCAATGAGAAAAGCAATCGTTACAAAAAGTTGTTAAGCTCGGCAAGATGAAAAATAGTGTTGGTTGCTAGGTAACAATCATAAAAGTTGATGAGCGATGTTGGATTGAGTATTTAGGATTTGATTACCTGAGATAAGATAATATTCTTAAAGTTAGTTAGGATCTGCTTCTGTAATACCAAATTGGGAAAAATCCTATCTTACATCTATAATACAGCCCCAGCTGTATAACACTTTAAATTAGCTCTAGATTGACTTCAATATAACAATATTAATGGTATAAGAATGTTCAACTTTAAGTGATCAAATGCAAACATTGGATGTAACCAATATTCTATGCAGCTCAATTGTCACCTTATGAATAAATAAATCATCTTAACTTAAAGATTATACAACAGTCTGCAGATCATAGTGTCTATAGTGAGTTCAGATTAGGCAAACTTAACACAAACCCTTTGAGTTTGAGCACATAGTACATATGATCCTCAGCTAATTAACCGTCTAGCTTACATGGCCCGTGTTTGCTTCTTTCCTTTGCACGTACCTTTTTCATCTCCTCAGTGAGTACAGATAGACCTGCACTGAATGGAGAGCGTACCAAAGATCAAGCTCTGATTTTACAGCGTGCATATTTTAATACCTGTGTGACGGTTTTACCAGGAGACAAGATTTCCTTTGACCTCCGAGGTCTGAAGGCTATGTGAGAGCTGAACTTCTTCTTGTTGTTCTGTGTGCATATTTTTCCTCTCTGAAATATGGGATGAAAGATGTTATTCTGGTGGAAAGAATTCTAATGCCTGCAGTATAGTGTTCTAAACTATTTCTTTCTTCACAGTAGTTTTAATCTCTTTAACGGCGGGGAGCACTGATTATATGAAATATTGTGCAACTTCAACTGCGTTATGAAAAAGATAATTTTGTATTCAAGTGAAAGTCTGCAGTGAAGGGCACTCTGTGACTTCATTTGATGTAGAACGAGAGACAAATCAATTATTCATCTCGTTAATTGTAAACTGACACCAGATTTCTTTTCAGAGTGGTGCCTCAAAGGTTGCGTCGTCTTGTTTATGACAGAGCGTTGTCATTAACTTTCCAGATCCGAGGAGCACCGCGGGAGTCATTTTTAGCACTTGATTCCCAGCTTACGTCAATATAGTCGTCGTTTTTCACCTGAACCCGTCAACATCAGCCGCGCTGTCTGGCTGTGTCACGGAGCTGAGCAATGCTCACCTTCTGGGCACTTTGCCTGTCAGACTGAACAGACTTTAGACCGCAGCCACTGCTATAGCAACCATAGAGCAAGCAGGCTGCTGAAATTGTGTGTTCAAAGCAAGGTTATTTCAATTAGTGTTTATTGAATTTTAGTTTTGACTTTTCAACTTCATTTTAGTTTAGTTTGAGTTCGTTCAGTTCAGTGTTTGCTGATTTTACCTTATATGTTTAGTTTCCCTGTGGTTGTAGTTTGTTGTTGTCAGGTATAATGTCTCAGAAGTATTTATAGCTACATATACAGTACATACAATCTACATGGTTGGAGAACTGTGTAGATGTTTTGATTTTGGAATCAAGTTGAGTACTCATTCACTAACACCCTCAGGAGAAAATCTCAGCTGAATGGCATTTGATTTTTCTACAATATTTAAAGGGGACATATCGTGCTCATTTTCAGGTTCATACATGTATTTTGGGTTTCTACTAGAACATGTTTACATGCTTTAATGTTCAAAAAACACATTATTTTTCTCATATTGTCTGTCTGAATATACCTGTATTCACCCTCTGTCTGAAACGCTTAATTTTAGCGCCTGTCTCTTTAAGACCCCCTCTTGAAAATGCCCAGTCTGCTCTGATTGGCTTGAGAGAAAAATATGGTGCACCTTTGCAAAGCTAGTTCTCAGGAAGAATCACATGATTTCTGATCTAAGCAGACCACAAAAACCTGACTGGGTCGTCTTATTTCACAGTTTGTGAGGTGGTAGGCACTCCAGATACCCAAATATATGAACACAAGCACTGAAAAAGTGAGTTTTTCATGATATGTCCCCTTTAAGTCATGTTCTTATTTAAAGTAACAGTGTGTAGGTTCTGGCGGTATCTAGCGGTGAGGTGAGAAGATTACAACCAACTGAAGCCTCTCCGGTGTGCTAAGTGTGTAGGAGAGCTACGTTGGCTGTCAAAAAAAAAAGAATTTCCTTTTCTAGAGCCAGTTGTTGTATGAGTAGAGTGCTTAGAGTGTGTGTGTACGAGGGAAGTGAGTGGTGAAGCAAGAGAGAGAGAGAGCGGTGGCGACAACGGGAGCAAGTTACGTTATAGACTCCGGCCCAAGCCGTTCTGGGCTGCTGTAGAAACACGGCGGACTCCGTGAAGATATATCTCCGATGTAGATATAAACGGCTCATTCTAAAGTAACGGAAACACAACAATTTTTATTTTCAGGTGTTTATACATTAAAGAAAACATAGTAATTAATATTATATTCCATTTCTGCCAATAGATCCCCCTAAATGCTACACACTGTTCCTTTAATTATGTAAGACTAGAATGCATGCGTAAAAACAATAGGGATTAATTGTGAAGAAATTGGCGTAGTGCTATCTAATGGAATGTCACGTCTGTTTAATTTCTGTGGTTCAATGTTACGGGAGTTGACTGAAAATCATGCTGTCTCTTTTTTTTTTACATTACATTCATTTTTATTATATTTTTATACATTATTTTATTGTTACAGTTTAGTTCAAAGATATCGTGCTTCTTTAGTTTCAGTTTACAACAATATTTGCACTGCTTATTTTCATTATAGTTTCAGTTTTACTTTTTGATAATAAACCAGACTCCTCTCTTTGGGTTGTGATGTTTGATCTGTTCTCTGTGGTGTTGTCTTTCAGTCCCGTTTTCCCTCGTCTGTCTGAGGATAGCAATCCTCCCCCACGCTTTACCTTTTCTTCTTCTTCTTCTTCCTCCTTTCTGCTGCAGTTGCGACAGCTGTTCTCATTCACTTCGCTGTGTTTGATTGTCAGGGAGCAACAAACTAATTATCTTCAATTTTCATCATTTTGTTTTCGAATCTGCGACGGTTCAGGGCGAGACATTGCGATGCTTTGCAAAATAAATTGACTCTGGCGTATTTTTGTTTGCTAGGCAAAGTTGTGAAATCATTTCATAATTGCAGCGGAGCATTGCAGAAATAGTCCATTAGTAGTAAGGTAGAAGGCCCGCATTCTCTATTGTACTTAAGTGGAAGTAACCGTGTCAGATGTATGCAGGGTATAGGGCTGAAACTACACATTATTTTCTTTGCCGATTTAATCTGTTTTTTTTCCCCCTTCGATTTATTGATAAATCATCCATGAAGACAGATAATTGGGGAAAAATGCACCGTTTCCCAGAGCTGTGGGGGATTTTATTCAGATTACTGTTGATTGAGCTACAGTCCGAAACCCAATTATATTCAGTTTACAAGTAAAGAAAACAGATAAAAGCAATACATCCTCGCATTCTCAAAGCTGAAACCAGAGAATGTTCAGCAACTTTAAAAATGACGTAAACCGTTGATCAATCAAACAATTATTGTGGACAACAAATTTTCTGTCAATCGACTAATTGATTAACCTTGACTAGTTTAACTAACTACTTTAAAGTTGAACTAACCTTAAACTTGTTTCAGCACCAATATTGACTAAAATAATTTAGTTTCCGGGTCGGGTGGAGACTTTCTGTCTTTAGTTTTATGGCGTTTTCCCTCTTTTCACCAGGTCAGTCGAAGATTGAAAGGGAGGGAGGAAGGAAAAGGATACAGACTTCTTTATCTCATGTTGAATATGAAATCTGGATCTGCGACATAATTAGTAACTTCAGGCGTCAGATAAATGTGGTTAAAACATACAATATGTCTCGCTGAAATGTAAAGGAGGAAAAGTATAGACTAGTCCAGCGACCGCTTTGTGTGTTCCGCCATCTAGCGGCGCCGGCATTACTAGTGGCAAGTGACTCTACTGTCTGCTAGCCGTGTTAACTGGTGACTTTCAGCCGAAAGCGTCCGTGGTTGCTCTTAACTTATGTAAATGGTCGGCGTAGATGATAAACACAGAGGGGTGTGTATTTAAGATTGAAGTAAAAATAAGTAAAATTGACGGTTTTTACAAGGACACAGCTGCCGTCACTACACCTTTAGCAGACACTTTGTTCGTGTTCTGTTTATGATGCTGACTGAATCACAGATAATGTTAGTTGATTGAGTTAATCTATCCGGTGGGACTACCGCAGCCCCTAGAAAGTGTCTTAGCCCACTAACCTTAGCTAATGTTAGTTAAACAGTGTTCATTTAGCTGACGTTTCCCGTTTCCCCTCCTAAACATTGTTGTCAAAAGTAACAATGACATAGAAAGTAAAGGTAAAGTAGAAAAATTGTACACATCTTAGGACCGCTTGCATTCAAACATGCGTGTATTGTAGAGAGACAGTAATAGCAACAATAAAATATGCACGCATTTGAGTGCAGAACCCGGTCTCAATCCCAACTCGTCAAATACCGTCGATTGGGTAATGCCCTCCGATAACGGAAACCCTTTATCGGCAGCATGTGACGAACTAGCGTTAGTCACACAACTCATCGGTATCGTCGGTCCCGTGAGTCGTTAGTATTGTCGACTCTGTGAGTCACGTGAATCGCTAGTCAGTGAATTTAACATCAACCACGACCGTTTCCTAACCCTACTTAAGTGGTGGTGTTGCCTAAACCTACCTTCCTGTGAAAACGGAGGGTTATTTCTAAAGGACTCTGTGCATGTAACGAGCGTATACTGACACGTCATCCTGGTGACTAGGAGTGGTATCCCATGCGTTGGTCTCCGATGCCGAGGTAAACCGACCAAGCGACGGGATTTGGCAAGTTGGAAGTGAAAATGTGTTGGCATGCAAGCTGTTTCCAATAGATGATGGTGTGTGTTACATTATGCACTAACTGTATGCACACTGGACAGATACAAACACCGGCTGGCAGTTCAATCTATAAATATGTTTATATGACTAAAAATATACAGTTTACCATATATATAATAAAAATGAGAATTTAATCAGAAAATTGCAATAAACGTTATTTAAAAAAAAAAAAATGGTTTAATTGGTGTATTTTACAATTAGCAAAACTGACATGACTGATCCAAACACCAAATGCACTCGTAACAGTAGCACATGACACCCTGGATCAAATATCACGACTGACTCCAGACCAGACAACACCAGAGGTCTTTTTGCACTACAATTTTTAAACGTAGCAGAGAAGCAGAGCATGAAATGGCATTATCTAAAGACTTGACACAAAAGCTTCACACACATTTACTACTCAAATGAAACCTTCAGTCGCGTTTATGCCATTGAAATGAGCTGAATTCAGTGCTAACATGTTTTTGTTCTTAGACCCACAGAATGTGACGGCTTAGTAGCTGAAAAGGCCTTGTGGCTGTTTCAGATTTGTTGTTTCTTATTTATATTGGCTGTTGGCGGAGTTGCTTATCTCGTAGAATATGTCCATTTAATTATCACTGTAGATGGATATTTAACAAGTAGAACACATTCCTAGTTAGGGCTGTCGTCTCATTTCCCTCTGCCCCTGCAGAAAACCGAGACTCGGGGCTGTTTGACATGAGTGCAGAGAGTGATCATAGAGGACTGATCGACTAGGCTTTGTGACCGCAGGCAGCTCTTGTTTTGCTTTTAACTGAACTCACCGGGGAGTCGAGGAACATCCAGCTGCCCACAGATGTTTCCTGAGTATCGGGGAGTAAAAAAAAAAATATGTCCGACACCTGAGAGTGAGAGAGAGAAGCTGAGAAGGGGGCATCTCTTAAAAGAGATAAATATGTCTGTGCAGCCCGAGGAGGCTGCCGTGCGAGTGTGCAGGTCCAGGGGGAACTGCACCTTTTCACGGTGCTCTGAACACACTGGTACAGGTTGCTCTGCAGATGTGAGCTGCCGATCAAAGGAAGGTGTCATACAGTATATCGACAGCCAGAATGGCTTTTCCTGCTAACCAGGTCAGGTTGAGTTGTTTGAGCTCCTGGAAATGACAGATCAGTGAAGTAACCCCCAAGCTCCCAGTGAGCTGTGTGCATGAATATGTAAACATACTGGTCGCACGTTTCACCAACGCATGTTAATGATGAGATGCAGCTCGGTGTCAGTGATTCATATAGTACAGTCATAATCCCTGTTAATGGAGAGCTATGCACAAACATAATTAGTCCCAGTTGGGTCCACAGGGCAGAAACTTTCGTTGTATAGCACTCTGCCTTAAAGGGCCTGATCAATCTGTGATGAACATGTGATGTTATTAGCTGCATTTCAGATTTACTGGGTAGCATCAATGAAACATATTCAGCATGCACGGATGGGTTTGCCTCAATTTGCCTCATTCAGATCAAATTTGCACTGACTTTATATGCAATCACGCCTCTAAAATTGGCTTCGCATGAAGTCTGATCAAACACGTTCACATCTCTCTCCTACATGCACGCACGGTTGCATTCCCTCGTCCTCTGCTTGCAGTTTTTGTGTTGCCTGTGTGTGGCTGCTTTGACATACAGTATGTCGGAGTTCAATCTGTTGTAGTTTTAAAATAGGTGTAAAATGTTGTAAATATAACTCATCCTGGCCATTGATTTTTTTTTCAAAAAACCATGAAGTCATCCATGAGGTCATTATATAGACTCACTTTCTCTCAGCACCCCCAACTCCGACTGACTTCCAGCGTCCCTGGTCAGATGGTAACAAAATCCACATACCAGCACCTCTAAATCTCACTAATTAACTACTTATATTGAGTTTGTTTAATCCATACAAAAATACAAAGTGTGAAAACGTCAATTCACCGTTCTACAGGGGGTTATGTGCCGGACTATTTCTTGGCCGCGACCAGTAACTTCCTGGAGTCTCCGCTGGTTGCCTGGCAACTGCTAGGAGCCAAGAAATAGTCTGGCACATCAAAACTGTTTTCCAAAATTTCAATGTATTCCTTTGAAGGAGAACTTTGGTATTTTTCAACCCGGAGCGCTGCAGCTGGCAGTCGCTAAACAGGCTGCAGTGTAATCGCTCGGAGCAAGTCAGTTCTGCACAGTCAGTGTAGGTCCACTAAAAGTGCTTGTTTTTGCCACTGACGAGCTCAGCGTGTTAATAGAAGTGTCTCACAGCATTGTGGAAAGGACCCTACAGAGAAATAAAACTTTTTTCTTCATCTTCTTTTACATGATCAGGTCTGTTTGTATTGTTATTATCATGTGACTTGTTGCCGGGAGACAACGGTGGAAACTCGAGGGAGAGTTGGAGAGAGGAATGCCGGTGTTGTCAAGAGTTTGTTGTGTTGGAGTACAGAAAGTGTAGTTCAATGTCATGGCTGAATATTTAGATGATTTGGAGGTCTTTGAATTCGACGGACGCCCGTGTTTATTTGATACATGAGCCACAGCTGGCATTGCCATGGAGAAGAAACCAGTCGGACGTGAATCAGAGCTGCAACAAAATTTGTAATGTTTTGTTGTTGCAGTTCTGCAGTTAATTTAATTAATCTAACAATGACCCAGAATCCATACTATGAATGTTTTATCAGGTAACTACAAATCCTTAACTTTCGGCTTCAGTGTGCTGTCCTTGGCGCACGCGACATTGAGCGCCATTTGAGCTCAGTGATTGGATGTTTCTAATCATAATGCTGCTTGGGATTGGTTTACTTCTCTACTTACGTTTTTATGAACACAGGCTTTTACCTTTGTGACTTTTTATCAAAGAACCAAGTATTTTCTATCACAGTTGCTCGTCTTACAACCAGCAGAGTTTCATGGCCATCCTAGACTGTCATTCACTTCACATTGTCTGTGCAATAAGCGGATGTGACTTTATCTCCCGGTACCCTACACACAAATATTTCCTTTCACTTCACAACCACGTGGACGCAGTCTTGTAGTTTGGATGCAGATGATTGTTCAAGTTCACCAAAGTTTTAAAAAATCTTCACCACAGTCCCCTCACGTTGTCTATGGGATCTTTACATTCAAAACCTTCGTTGCTCCATATGACCCCATATGGTCCTCTGCTCAAAGTGCTGTTCACACCTTCCAAATTGCCGTGATATGACTGGCTGCAGTGCTATTAGATACGTGGAGAGTGGAAGCGCCAGTAAGGCAGTCTGTCGGAGAGTTGTGACCAGCTGTGCTCAATCACTCTTGTTTTTCTTTTGGATGCTTGGCATGTTTGGATGTTTTTAGTTCCCTCCTTGTTGTCCAGCTACCAGTTGTTTGCTGTGTGCAATTTGTGAATATAATGTACAGTTGTATACATTTAAAATATTTCACATTATATTTTTATAGTAGTTTTATTAACACGATGTATGCATCTCATACTTCTTATCGGTTATCCAAAAGTACAGATGAATTTGATTGAGAATGTGTTCTCATTTTCAACTCTTATTTTTTCACCATTGCAGCCTCCAACACCGTGGCTTTAGGTAAGGTCCAATGTCAAACTTTCCATTAGCAGTGTTTCCATTCACAGCTACAATTTTGATTCACATTGAAGTATCACATTAAAAAAGCTGTATGGAAACGGCAAAATTCGATAAAACATCCTTAATTGTGAAAAAAGTTGGCGCGCCTTTGTTGAAAAATAGTTGATGCTCTAAATGGAGTATGGAAACGCCTTTGCCCAATAAATTCTGATGTAATGAACATTTAACTCACATGACTGATCAGCTGTTTCCGCTGCTGGCATCTTCTCAGATAATTTGTGAATGCTTATCTTTGTCTCCAGACAACATGAAACATGGCCAATACTAGCTGACATGAAAGAACAATTAAAACTTCCCCCATTGAAACAAATTCCTGAAGACCTCTCTCATCATTTTTCTCTCGTAGATGGTTAGACCGCCAAGGCGATTTGTTTTGTGTCCGGTTCGAAACCTCTACTTCTTCTACTCGGTTTACTGGGGGATTACAGCCATGTGTAGCCTATAGCAGTGATTCTCAAAGTGAGGTCCGGGGACCCCCAGGGGTCCGTGGCACTCTGCCAGGGAGTCCGTGAAATATTTTGCTATAAATTATAAAATTGTGCTGTAATATTAAAAAGTACATATCTACAGATGGGGACCATTTGCGCCAATAAAACAAGCATATTGTGTCCATTACTCCCACCCACGTTAGCTTTGGACCAATAGAAACTTTGATATGATTGTGACAAATTACATCAATCGGTCATGAACCAGTCACTTCACTACAGCAAACTGTTCCTGCTTAGTTTGGCTTATTAGCCAGCTAGCTAGCTGGTGAGTATGGCAAAATATTTGAGTCAGTTCGCATCGTCATGTGACGCTAAGCCCGAACTAGCTAAATTGAGAAAATATGACGACACTTATATCGAATTTGGTTTTATTGAGAACAGCGTCAAAAGACCAAAAAGTGTAATGTGTCTTCAGGTGCTAGCGAACGAAGCCATGAAGCCGGCCAAGCTAAAGCGACATCTGATTACAAAGTGGAGTTAACATGATTCAAATTGAAACGTGTTTCTGTTTATCACTATCAAACAGGTCTGAAGTATTTAGGTTGAAAAGTTTTAGAATACAAATAGCTCCAATGACATGTAAGAGTAAAAATGGTAGTACGCAAATACTTGATCGGTGTTACGATTATGAGGCGGTCCTTGGCCTATAGTACCAACTTCTGACCAAACTACGCTGTAGCCGAGTATATACGCTCCAAACCAGTAGAAGGAAACGCGGCTAATTTGCATTTTTTGCAGTTCAAAATTCAGCTTAACAATTGAATGGATACACTGTCACTGAAAGTCTCTCTCCCCATGTCCTCCCTAGTTTCACTTTGCATCAGATATGATATCAGTGGTTGTACAAACACTAGCGAGGGTCTTACAAGAGTGTGCACCAACCAACATTGCTCTATATACTGTACATGTAAATGTGTAAAAGATACAGACAAGAACAGAAATGTTAATGCACCTAAACCATTCCTCACTCAAAAACATTCTTCTTGCGTGCTTCATTTGTATTTGCTCAAACCTGAACACATGTTTTGTATGTGCAGAAAAGTGTGACTGATGCAAATGAATCATTCCTGTACTTTTTCTTTCTCGCTCAAGTTTCTCCTGTTCGAGTGGATTCTTATGTTGAGACACACATATACAGAGGATTCTCTTGACAGCTGCTTATCTAAATATGAGTCATCATAAGTGGGAAACGGTTAAAACTGGAAACAGTTTATAATAATTAGGTACAGCTAATGCCTTTGGCTGAAGTTCTGTTCGCCGTGTGACGCGCAGCACATTCGTTCTTAGCTCCATGCCAGTGTAGGTGTTCAACAAACCACAAGGGAGAACACAAATGAATAGCGCACATTTGTTTATTTCACCCCAGGAAAAAGGCAACCCTAAAATAGTCTGTCGTTCAATAGATTGATTCTGGTTTAAAGACACGCCGTTTATTTTCATAAAGCTCATGTCTTTGGGCAAATCAAAGCAACGAGTGCGCATTCTGATATCCTACAGAGAAGGCTTTCAGAAAGATTGCAACACCTCTTTGCTCTGAAATCGTGTCACGCTGGTTGCATTTTTATGGTGAGATCTGTCATAGGATGTCCCCTCAGATTTTCATATTCATGTGAAGCTCATGAATACATCATGACTTCTTCTCTGTATCCGTGTGCACCAGCAGAGGCAGACAGGTGATAGAGCACTCGCGAGGTGTGAAGCTACATGTTTGCAGTCGGAATAGTTGAGCGTTTTTGACAAATGCGTCCAAGCAGACATCCACCGAAATACTCCAGAAAGAGTATGAGGGCAGATTAAAACAGATAATTATTCTCTCTGCTGTGCTCATAACTCTCATTTTCACTCTTTCACAGTCAGTCCCACTTAATCCAACACGAATGGGGAGATGAACTTCTTTTCACTAGCCATCAGAAAGACAGCAGGAAGTTGTCAGATCAAATATGCAACTTGCAGCTACCAAAATATTTCAGAGGGAATTCTAATTTGTTCAAAATGTCTCCTTTGGTATGAAATCTGCGTGTGAGCCCATCAGCTTACCCACTTGACCTACAATTCAGAGGTTGCCTGTGTGTGTAAGTAGGGGGGATCTCTGCACATCAGCGGACTTGTAGCTCCAAATCAGTACCTCAACAGATGAGATGATGACATACTGGAGTTAAGACGAACTGTGAAATATAGGAAGTAGGTTGTGTAGATGGCCTGGGAGATTGGAGCTTGTCCAGAAAATACAGAGCCAGTGGACAGTTCAGTGGGCCTAGGAAATAGAAGCATTCCCAGCAAATACGCCGGCAGTGGGTAGTTGAGTTTGTGATTGCAGTATTTTCAGAAAATACCAGCCCGTTCTCATTCCCAGGACGTCAAATGCCGGTGCTTTGTCACGGCCGTCGGCGTATCATACCAATGCACAAGGCACCCTTGAGCGTCGGCATGAGATGCACTGGACTTTCCATTAACTACAATGGAAACCCATCCGCGTCAAGATTAAACGCCCAGGTAAAGTGCTGTGATGATATAGTTTTAAGAGCGAAAAGAGACACACCGGGCAGGCGGGAGGGAAAGTAGATGGTTCCCACAAACACAAGGCTTTCATCCAGGAGACCGCTGTTTGTGTCCCGTGTGTTACGTTACAATCAGCTGTTCGTTCGTGGCCCGTGTTCACAACGTTCAGTGTCATTTTCGCCGTACAAACGTAGTAGTTTTAAGGCGAACCATGTTGTTTTATCCTAAACCTAGCTATATTGGTTTTATTTCCTAAACCTAAGCAAGTGTTTTTGTTTAAATCACAACGTTAAGCACGTGTTTACTGCGAATGAAAAGTGACGCCGAGGGGTCTGACGAAGCGTCAATATATGACGATTTGGGATGAGAACATGTTGACAAGACACTATCAGGTGCCTTTCATTGGCAGAGCGTAGTGGGCGGGAGGGAGTGTAGACCTGGATGAAGGAGTTCAGGTTGGAGGGAGGGAGTGTAGACCTGAAGGAGTTCAGGTTGGAGGGAGGGAGTGTAGACCTGGATGAGGGAGTTCAGGTTGGAGGGAGGGAGTGTAGACTTGGATGAAGGAGTTCAGGTTGGAGGGAGGGAGTGTAGACCTGGATGAAGGAGTTCAGATTGGAAGGAGGGAGTGTAGACCTGGATGAAGGAGTTCAGATTGGAAGGAGGGAGTGTAGACCTGGATGAGGGAGTTCAGGTAGGCGGGAGCTGTTTTTGTTTCTGTTTTGTCAGCGATCAACAGGGTTTTAAATTTGATGCGAGCAGCAACTGGGAGCCAGTGGAGGGATATGAACAGCGGAGTGACGTGTGCTGTTTTGGGTTGGTTGAAGACCAGTCGCGCTGCTGCATTCTGGATCATCTGCAGAGGTTTGAATGTGCATGCAGGGAGGCCTGCCAGTAGCGAGTTGTTAGTAGTCAATGCATGATATTACAAGAGCCTTTACCAGGAGTTGTGTTACATGATCTGACAGGTAGGGTTTGATCTTCCTGATGTTGTACAGGGCAAATCGTCACGACCAAGCAATTGAGGCCACGTGAACCTTGAAGGTTAGCCGGTCGTCAATCATGACACCCAGATTCCGGACGGACTTTGTGGGTAACAGGTTGCATTATAAGGTGGAACTGTCTTACCTTAATGTCATAATGGTAGGAATTTTCACTGTTTTTTGGGGGGAAAGGGTGATTTTAAGCCTGACTGAGGCCACGCGAGAAGATATTGTTGTGCAGTGTGTCAGGTGGCATGTGCTCTGCTGGCATACGGTATGTATCACAGACGTCAACGAGGGCAGAAGAAGAAAGCGGCTAAATCGCTCAGGATTGTCACTGGAGACCTGGCTGCTGAATAGATGTGAGCCTCAGTCAGATCCAGGTTGACATTAACCTTCCCTGCTGTCCCCCTCGCCTCCTCAGAGCTCCGTCCATGATGGATGACCTCTTCCTCACGCACACAGCTCTCCCTGCTCATGCCCATTAAGAGCATATCCGTACAAACGGATTAGGGGGCCGGTAATGGAAACTCAGGGAACTCAGCCTCATAATCTCCTGCTTGACACCGTTTGCTCTGATCAATCTTTGTTTGGGTGCCTCGAAGGTAGTTGTGAAATGTCACTGGCTGGAGTTCGAGAGGTGAGGATGTGTGTGGTTCGGGGTATTCAGTGTCAGATGTCAGATCCATTTATCTGACTTGTTGGTTGCAGATTCATATTGTGCTCTGGCTCGGAGTGTCGAGAGGAACCGTTCGTTATTATCTGTGAAGGGTGTCGCATCTATGATTTATTCGGTGCTGCAGCAGAGATTGTGCTGGTGCATTATACCATCATTATGGCTTCAAGCGTGACCCAAATTTCCTCTGCCCCTCTCAACTCGTCTGCTCCTTCTCGTCGTCGTCGTCGTCCTCCTCCTCCTTCCCACTGTGGCGTCTGAATCCAGATGGAGAGCAGACTGTACGGTGTGACTGCCGCTTATTACCAGCCTCCGCTGCACTGTGTGACCAGCCAAGAGGGAGATGGGCAGAGAGATAAAGAGACAGGGGAAGAGAAGGGAAATTGGGAGAAAAGACAGCAGATTTGCACAACACGATATTACAGAAAATACACAGTCTGTCTGCTGACATCACACTGTTAGCTTTAATGAAAATAACACAGCATTTGGACAAATCAGGCTGAAAGACTTCAGTAGACAGATTCAGTGAGCCCTGGTCCACTGACACATCTGCATGTGAGTCCATGTCAGTGTGGAGTTTCTCATCGTGGATCAAATGACTTAAATGAGTGGTATCCTTGATTTTTATTGAAAGCTTTAGATGTAGAATAATATTCAGTTAAAGTCCAGTCAGTCAGTAGCACTTTTGGATTCACCTGAGCTGCAGGTGGTATTGAAGGGAATGAAATGTCTCCTCTGACCATTACAGACTGCCCCTCCTTCTCCTTGTTCCCTAAATCCCTGCACCTGTCCACACCTCTACCCTGACACACACCAGGACACCATGCTGTACAGGGACACACTGCGTCAAATCGCCAAATTCCTACGCTGCTTAATACACTGCACTGCAGTCCTGTTGTGATGCTTATCTGACATCCCAACATGGTCTCTTGGTTTATGTCTTTATCCGACTCTGCTTTCTGTCTTGCTGTCTCAGGGTTACCTTGCACAGCAGCTGGATTCTCGCGTTGTCACAAGATCACGTGAGAATTGTGGGATCACATGTCACATTAAAAGCCACCTTGTCAGGCTTCAAGTAATGCGTTTTACTTGAGCACGGACCAATCAGCATCCTGTGAGGAGCTACCGGCAGCTACGGCAGTGGCTTAGGTGTGTGTGAGACAACAAGAAGAGGCGACTGTTCATTCTAAAGAACAATGGTGGCTCTTACAGAGGCGGAGTCCTAAAACCCAGAAATGAGTTAGCATTTTAGCACTTCTTGTCCCTCGTCTCGAAGTCAATGGGTTTTTAGTTAGATGCCTGAAATAAGGTCTGTGGTTAACACAAGCTGAAGAGATTTTAACTTTTTGATACGTCAGTAAATATCCCACTTGTGAATTTTAAATATTTTAAGCTTTTATAAGTCTTAAAAAAGGTGGTTGCTAACAAGTGGCTAAATGACACTACTAAACGTCATCACGCCGACAAGTCCACCTTTACAGCCTTGTTGTTTATACTTGCGCTCATGCGACCGTCGTTTAGTTTATAGCCTAACGTTAGCTTTTTACTTCTGGCGATTGCATTTACACTTCAAAAATCATAAAAGTAGTGTTCATTTGTTCATTATCTTACGTAACAAGACGTGTATGTATCATAAACGTTTGTTTGCCACAGAGCTTATTTTCTGCACTAATCCAATGTCGAGGGAACCAGGGCGATGCTAACTACCTGGTTGGCCTACAAAAATACGTCATCCCCGTAGCAGAACTAGCAGAACGTGCTTCAGAACTAGAGAGTATTTCTTCATTGAAAGAAGAGCAAGGAACGGCACTGTAGGCTTTTCGCGATGGAAGAGATGTTTTCACTCTTCTCCCAACTGGCTTCGGCAAGAGTTTGATTGACAGATGGTTCATCCAATCACCTGCCAAGTATTTTTTGAACGTGCCTGCCCTTTTCCAAACAGTTTCCAATGACGGCTTCTCAGATGGTTCTGTCTAACAAACCATCTGGTGGGTCAGGCTAGTCTCAGGGACAGTCTTGACACAAACAGCAGCAGTGGGAGCCCTCAGCTCAGTCATCATGCAGGTGACATCTGGGAACGACATTAGTGTTTTCTGTTAATTAAAGCTCGCTTAATTGAGTTGAATTAACTTTTACTGAAGCGCAGCCTCAAGTGGTAATTATGATGTAATGGCACGTTAGATTTCCCAATACTCTCTTGAGACACTTCAGTACATTATATAGCATTGCATCCATTCCAATGAACGCGGCTCACCCAGTGCACATGTCGTCATACCATGTTGCTTTCTAGTAATATGTACAAGTCACGAGTGGTGTCCCAGTTGAGTTGTTTTAACTTGAAACCCATAGCTTTTGTTTTGGAAAGCCACTGAAAACTGAGAGTGGCAATATACTGAGTGCACTCCTCTAACTAGGTTAATCTATTGTTTGTAGGAGTGATACTGATGGTTTTTACTTTGCGCTGAATGTACAAAATGTGGGAAAATGTGAAAATTGGGAAGTCAAACCGTGTGGGTGCACTGTCATGACGCAGCCATCAATTAGTGGGAGACTCAGACTGTTATTATATCAGCCTAAAGTATAGATTAAAATTAATAGACGCTCCAATCTACTCTCATATCTTGAGCGTTAATTAAACTGCAGCCATAAACTGTCTGTGTGCTGCAACAGATGACTGTCAGGCCAGATAAACTGCACACAAATGACAGATTCAACGATAAATTTTCCATCTTTATTAGGGAATATTCATCAGAATGACATAAAAATATAATAGAAAAACACTCTCCAGCACCTTGAACCTACCTCTGCGTATAAAACATGCTTTATAAATAAAACTGCTTTGCCTTTCCTCTGAAGCGAGAGAACAAATCTGAGCCCAAGGTGCTGTACTTTACTGCGCTTGGCAAATAAATTCAAGTAAACAACAGATCAAGGATATATTCACTGTAGACTAAAAACTTATGATGCTAAGGCTTTTGCCCTACACTCATCATCTCTATAAACTTTTGTATATAAAGCTGCATTAACATCTTCATTTGCGGGCAGCACAGCAAGCTGTAAACACAACCTTGACATTATCTATCGCCTAAATTGATATAACGAACATGCAGGCAAACAGAGTCTTATTTACACATCCAACAAACAAAGAAAAACATTTGCATCCATTTGACTTTTCACAAGTTTGTCTCTAGCTCTCCCGTGTCTTTATACATTCACGGTCAGCTCCATCGGGGCTGTTTGAATACATTTAACCTAAATGTCAGTATATGGGTGCTCTACAGTTGTAGCGTCGGATGATTTCACCACAGAGATGAGAGTGACGGCTGGCTCGACCGCCACGTTACCACCACAATACGATAAAGTTTCCTGTCCGTGACAGAGTGAGCATGCAGCTTTAGCCGTGATGTCTAGCTCTGCTTTTCCTGCAATGTGTGAAACCCCCAACTCATTTTAATCCAAACTTTGGATTAAAATGAGAGTGCAGGTCGTATCCACGCAGACCCTCCGCCATTTGTTGTTTTGGTTCGCAGCAGCCGTCTGCCTTTTGTTGTGGTTGACAGATACGGGACGGTTAACAATACTAGCGGTAACTTCCTTCTACCTCCTCGTAGACTCTAATGAAGCAAATATATCGATTCTGGCATTAAAAAAATAAATTTTAAAATCATTAAAAGAAATTGCGATACTTAGGTGAATTGATTTTTTCCCCTGGCCCTACTAGAAGTGTGTGCTGGTGTCTGTATCTACATAGACAGACTGCATTTTCTCTTATCTCCTTATTTGCTGTGTTCGGGTTGTTTCTGAGTTTCAGCATTGACGTTTTATTTCTCCGAATCACTTCTTTGTTCTCACTAACGCCGCTCCCTGTCTTCATTCACTCTGCAGCTCGCTCAACCATTGCTGCTCTCTCTCTCTCTCTCTCTCTCTCTCTCTCTCTCTCTCCCTTCCTCGCTCGTTGAGCCGAGGAGGAGGAGGGGCCAACTTTGATTGCTGTGTGTTTACAAACTGACAACTGTTACATATTATACCTTTTAAAAAAGGTCGTGGACCGGGTTAATTGAAAATAGATTTTCTTGGATTAGAAATATCAAGAAGGTCACCATCACCATCGGCGATCCCTCGAAGTCAAGTATGATTTGTCCTGTTGGTGGGTCTGGTCATTTGTGGGTCTTCAGGTGGCTGTAGAGGCCGATCCTTGATCCACATGTTCTGTTGCAAAGTGGACATTTGTGGGTGGTTGAAACGTCAATGGCAGTGGTGGTTTGAGGAGCCATTTTGGTGGTGGACCTCTCCTTTCTTAGTTGCTTCTTCTCTTCTGTGGCATGGTGGAGGTCTTTTTTCTTGCTGTGCCGTGCAAGACCCCAGGAAGAGCTACGGTCGTTGATGCCAATTTTTGTAGTGGCCAAACGACGGGACTAAAACTTCCGTGTCCGTCACGTGATGCCATTGGGCCCAAAAAGACTGTATCCAGTTCTCTTAATACATCCATGGTGCCTTGCCTTCGTATATCATCCTGCTCCGTAGGTTTCTGTTGAGAGCCACCTTGTCCTAGTTGTTGAGGTTGAAGCACTTTCCTCAGGTGGGTTTTGATGTTGGCTTTATACCGCTGTTTCTGTTTCCATCCTCCTAGGGAAACGTGGGTTTCTCCAAGAAGCTGATGTTAGTTTGCCTATCTTCCCAAGATTAGGTTGCTGTCATGGCTTCAGTGTTAATTTATCAAGCAGGCTGAAACTGCTCAGCCAAAATATACAATCAAATACAATGTATGTCTATAATTTTTTCAGACAAATGGACTGGTTAGAATTGCAATTTTCAGTCGTGGACAGTCCTACTATTGATGACGCCAGGTAACAGGAACAAAAATGAGGCCCAATGTAAATTCTCTCCCAGATGGGATATTAATATTCCCCAGATGTGCGAGCATGAAACAGATATTCCACAAAAGGATTTCATTTTAGATTCATGTCTTGGTCCAATTGCTTTCTTTCATTTGGAGTGTGCGGGTGCAGACAGTGAGTGATTAGAAAGTGGCGAAGTCCAATTGCGGTTGTGTTTGGTTTCTCTCCTTACATCTTGTTTAAAATCCTGTGGGGACCCGCCAGCCCTCTCTCTCTCCACTTTAAGCCCCCACATCCAGATGAATCATCACTTCATAGTGAGGATTATCTCTGAGTCACCCATTTTGCTAATATCACACCTTCATAGGACAGCTATAGCTCTCATTGTTAGAAAGTGCTCACTACTTTCTCCTTAACAAAAGGAGTGACGTGAGGACAAAAGTCAAATCAAGTTGAAGTATTTTACTTTGAGATAATATATCCATTTTTCTAAAGGTATGAGTGCCGATGATGTCGTTTTTTTTTTTCATGCAAGCAGAAATCTCTCAAGACTGCAGAACAAAAGATGGAATAAGTGCTGTGTTTGCTGGATTTTTTCTCTGAAAACAGCCATTGAAAGACTCTAAAAGGGGCATGACAGCTCTTGGCTGGTACGTTGTTATTTCTGCTGACCATATAGTGGGCAGATAACTTACAGAATTGCCTAGTATGAAGTCTACTTTCCTTTGTTGAATTTGCAGGTGAGGGGTGAGCGTTCCCGCCCTTCAGCCTCGGTCAAGAATACAGAGTAGGTGGATGTGAGTCAGCGGGGGGGTGATACAGGTAACTTTAGTGTCCAGAGAAAGACAGAAAGAAGGAGAGCCGCAGCCTTCGCCCGGCCGTGCAGCTGCAACATTAAAGTGAATGATGACTTTAAGCAGTATATTTGATGCCATCTGTGCATTGCTGAGCTTGCCGGTAAGATGTGCTCAGACGCAGCTGCCCTGACTGTCAATGAGGAGCTGGCTGGGCTCTGCCAGGCCTTCAAAGCAGATTTGAAATAGACTGAGAGAGCAGCCCTTTCTCCAAAAAATTACGTTCCCATACAACGAAACCGCATTATCAATTACATTTCGAGCGATAAATATTTTGTTGCGGATTACATTTGTCTTTAATGTATCACAAATACGTTTGTAATGATAGTCCGTGGAAGTCCACGTAGGCAGGAGGTCGGGGTGGTGGATGGGTCCAACAAACACAGGACTTTCACCCAGGAGACGGCTGTTTGTGTTTCGTGTGAAACCAAAAGTCAACGTTGATTTATTTAAATTTACGTCCGTAGCTTAATAACTTGTTTTTTACTAAACCTAAACAAGTAGTTTTGTTGTATTTTTGTTTTGTTTTATTTTGTTTCAATTTACAACGTTAACCACGGTTTAAAACTGGTTTTAAATTGTGACCATAATCCGGGAGAAAATACATTTCCCTCGAAACGTAATTAGAAACGCAGTTTAGTTGTATGGGAATGTAACTTTGTAGGAGACAGGGTTGGAGAGAGATGAGGACGGCTAAAATGGATATTTACAATGTACTCAGATGTAACGTAGATTAATTATATAGTCTTCACTCAGATTCAAGACTCAATAATTTGTTGCCTCATAAACAGTTGCTAGGAATTTGTCATACTGTATTCGTAAACAAAAATATGCAACCATAAAGTGGTGGGCACACTACCAACGTCAGGAGCGCGTGGCGGCTGCGTTGCTTGGTGGCTAAGTGATACACGCGTCTGGTGTTCACACTAGCTGCGTGTCGGCTGCGTGTCTGCTGGGTTTCTGCTGCTGCTGTCAGCCCGTTCTTTTTACATAGAGTTTGCCTTTTAATGGCCATTTTATTCTGAAATATGTGCTGGACAGTGTTCTAGAACATGAAGTGAATTGGAGAGTTCCATGAATGAATATAGTACGGAGTTTTAATTGTGGATTATTACTATTATTTGCTAATTACCACACATTTCTGAACCTTTCTCTGTCTAAAATAAATATAAATTATATTTATCATGAAGTTAAATGGCCATTAAAAGGCAAACTCTATGCAGAAAGAAAGGGCTGACAGCAGCAGCAGAAACCCAGCAGACACGCAGCCGATACGCAGCCAACACACGTCTGCACCATGCAACGCAGCCACCACGCAACGCAGCCGCCACGCGCTCCTGACGTTGGTAGTGTGCCCACCACTTAAGACATGGCACAGGGCCATTGTCAGAGGAAAGGCTTGGCGTTGTTTTGCCATTGACAAAATTAAGTAATGTGTGGACACCTGATCATTGCACCTATATGTGATTTTTGATCATTTACTTTCAAAGCCATGGGGCATTAATACGTTGCTATAAGAGCGTCCACTCTTCTGAAGACCCTTTCCACAAGATTTTTGAACCTGGTTGCAGGGATTTGCTCCCATTCAGCCACAAGAGCATTAGAGAGGACCAACAGTGATGTGGGGCGATAAGGCCTGGCTCGCAGTCGCCGTTCTAGTTCATCCCAAAGGTGTTGGATGGGGTTGAGGTCAGGGCTCTCTGCAGGCTATTCAATTCTTGCACAACAACCTTATGGACCTGGCTTTGGGCATGGCTGCATGGTCGTGTTAAAATAGAAAAATACCTTCCCCAAGATGTGAAACTGAAAATGAGCATGATATGTCCCCTTTAAAGGAACCCTGTGGAGTTTTCTTGTAAATAAACACAGTTATGTTTACATTTAGTCTTTCTCACCAAGATGTGTGTATATCCTTGAGACCTATAATCATGGTGATTGCATTTCTTTCCCCATTAATTATTTGAGGAGACAATTTGTTTTGCATTGTTTACACCCATGTTTGCTACAGTAGCTACCTGCAGTCTTCTTCCTCGCCTATAATCAATGAACAAATCAAACAAAACAAAGGCACGGGCCTCAATATGCTGCAGGATAGATTAAAGGCAACACAAACCAGAGGCCTGTCCTACGAAGCAGGATCAGGGTTAACCCTTCAGGGTTTTTCCATCCTACGACGGTGGTTCACTTCTTACCGGGGTAGATCACCATGGTAACTTATGCTGTATATTATATTATATTATATATTATAGTTTGTGAAAATGTGCCACTCTGCTGTCCATGTCTGTGATTGGTCAAATGCTGCAAACACCGTGCTCACAGCCAGATTTAGAAACCCTGGGTTGATTTACCGAGTTGATAACCACCTTCGTAGGACCATTTAGCGTGATCGCGGTTGTTAGGGTTAGTTAAGCCAGATAACGACAAGATACCCTGGGTATGTTGAACTCGCTTCGTAGTACAGGCCTCAGCTGCGTAAAAGCACCCATCGTCTGTCTAACTCTCTAGAACAGAAGTTATCAATGTTTTTCAGCAAACGACACCTTACCCCTTAGTTATGTGAAAGAACACCAGAGAAATGTATTAGAAAGATATTAGACATGTATTGAACACATTTGCAGATTCTAAGAGTTATAGATTTGTTAGAATAGAACGTAATCTATTAACTATTGTAGATTTAAAAAAATATGATTCATTGAACTATGAAGCCCTTTGTAAAAAATAAATAAATAAATAAAATGATACGATAATTTTTGCATTCTATGCATCAAGTGAAGCCCTTTGACACTCTGTGACACAGCCAGGGTGCGTTGCATTTAGGGGATACAGCGTCATCAACTGACCCACCAGCCCCATACACTAACTGGTGGGGGTCTAACTTAACATTCGACAGGTGGTAATAGACTTTCATTGCAAATGAGCTCGGTGCAGCGAGCCTGTTGTCATTAAAATGCTAATAACGCACTACTTTTGTTGCAGGGATGATCACTGCTGATTTGAATGCCGCAGGAACCGCACAGAGATTAAAAGGTAAGCAGCTTGTGGTTCTGCTTTCCTGCCCTTAAGTCAAAATCAGTCAGCCTTGTTGCTTTTACGCAGATCTGCATATGTTTACAGTATTTCCAGGTAAGAACAAAGTATCCGATTTTGTCTTGTGTAAAATTATAAGAAATATCTCATGTGACGCTCCAACAATCCAAGCTCAAAGTGACACGTCAAGGCAGCTCGACTCCACGAGTGAATATTTATCACCGAGTGATAAAACCTGTTAAACATGTTAAAGAGTTGTAAAATAGGTTTTAAAAAATTGAACAGTTAAACAACTTGGAATGTTTTGAGAGTGATTGGCATTGACACTAAAATCACAAATTAAACATGTCCACACACATTTGAGCTGAGGTGTCATGAATAAATGAACCCCTTTTCACGAAGTGAGTGAACCTGCAAAGAAAAATTAAGCCCGGCTTCTACTTTGCCGCTCTGTGCAAAGAGACGGAGGGATGTCTTTTCTCCGCTGTATGTCTTCGGTTCAATTTCTCCATCCACCTTCACAGTGAAATAAATTATGAGAGAGAGTGTGAACTGAAAGTGAACCCTATGTATTTCATAACCTGTGAAAGTAGACAGACAGGAAAGTGATAATTGAGGTCACATTTGGAAAATTTCTTCATTTAAATTTCCTGTGCTTGGCCTTTTTAGAGTTATCATGTGAATAGAATTATATTAAAAGTAGACGATATATAACTTATGTCTACTTTTGCAGTTGTTGGGTTTGAGAAAGGGTACAAGAAACTGCTTTGCATTTCCCTTTTGTTAAGAAGTTGCTATCAGATCAGCTCCTCAACTATTCTTTGCTTGGTTGAGTATGAGTATGTGAGAAGGCAGATTCATTATTTTTTTTCCATTTAAAGGAATACTTGTTAAACTTACAACATTCTGAAATGTGCTTTTTCCTGAGAGAGAGATAAGGAAATCAATATAAATTGAATATATTTTTCCGCAGCTGCACCCGATTTGACTGTTATCAGGCCATTAAATGTGCGTTATCAGTCGCTATAAGCACCATAGATGTGGGTCAGTGGGGGCCTACTATGTCTACTACGTTTTAGAAGTGAAAGTGAAACTTAAAAGCAACACGTTTTAATGTCGCGTTTTGAGCAAAAACAAAAAAGGCTTCTTTAGGTTTAAGCAGCAAACTATGACTTCTTTAGGTTTAGGCAACAATAAAACAGTTAAGTTGGAAAAGCATTGTGTTTTGGGTTAAAATAACTATGAACACAAACATAACTACAGGATGCAAACTCTGGTCTCCTGGGTGAAAACCCGGTGTATTGTGTCCCGTCCATCGCCCCCGACCTCCACCCATTATGGAGTTTCACACCGTCTATACTATAGCGCCTGACTTCCGCTTCTGCTCCTGTCATAATTACTACGGTCGCTAGAGGTCACTGTCATGTTCTTTTATACCTTCTTTCGGGGATCTACCATGTGAAGAGATGATAAAACCTACTAGTGGGTGTAGAAGGCTCTATTGACCCACATCTATGGGGCTTATAGCGACTGACAACGCCTATTTAATAGCCTGACAACAGTCCTATCGGCTGGCAGCTCAGAGGTGGCTCTGTGAATTTTTTTTTAGCCTAGTTTTGCAGACAAGCAGGGGGAAGGGGGAAAATGCTAGCCTAATCCCTTCAGATATGACTTCCAGCAACTCCTATTTACACTTCACTTTGTACAATAGACGTGCATGTTTGACACACATTTGGCCTCATGCAGCAACATTGTCATATTTTCTGTTAAGATAAAAAATAATTATGCACCAAACATTCTTAACCATCCAAATCTGCTCTTACCCAGGTGTGCTGAATGATCGTAAATTGGAGGCATGTGGCCATATGTTTATTATTATTATTATTATTATTATTATTATTATATATATTAACATAGGTAACGCCCCCTAAACACTATATAAGGGCAGTTGTTGTGCCGGCTGCAAATAATCAGGAATATGACCAAGAATTGGAGAGATCCCGCAAAATAAACTTCGATTTTTCAGAGCGTCAGTACTGGCGTTACAGGAAAATTAAAAAGCAGTATGTAAAGCTGAACCTGTGCAATATCAGCCAAGGGTTTTTATAGTCTTAATTGGGATCCATGGACCAATTGTATATCTTTAGCCCTCATAAAATGTTCTCTTACCTAAGAGAAGAGCAAAAATAAGAAAACATTGGTGAATCCAGAAATCAATGGGTGCCAACAAAATAAGAACAAATCGTGGCTATGAACAAAAATAAGAGGAAATCTGTTTGTATATCGCTTCTTGCACAAGGCCCATTGTACGCTGCCGCCGTATGTTGCCCTTCATAGATCCAAGAGGCAATACAATTTGTAATCATCACCGTAATTACGACAGGAACTCTACAATCATTACAAATATTACTGCATGAAGGACCGGCACTTAACTGCACAGAGAAATGAACTGTGGGTGTTTAGCAATGTGCGTATTGCATTTTTTTTCTTTTTCTTTCATCCCTGATACATTCACATGAATACATTCAGAAGAGGCTCTACTGGGAAATAGCAGATTGCTTTGAATTGTCCCTTTCAGGCGCACAGTGTCTGGGTAATCTGCTGATGTCTGAACTGACAGTATAGGTTCAGTAATGGTAATACAATTACTGCTCTGGTGGCAATTTGTGTAATGATGTTTGGGTGCAAAACTGTAAATGCAAAACATGTATATACTCTATTGCAGACCTTGGTAGACATGTGTGTCTAGGTGAATGAAATAGTATAAAAAGGTTGTTGACTTCCACCATTGTCAGCGCTGACTTTATTATAAGAAGTAATGTTTCTGTCGTAAACATCTACTATTCTCATGTAATTTGATCATTAATGAGCAGCGGTGACTGTAGTTTTAAGGGGCTGTTTATTATATTGTGTGTTTGATGCTCTACGATAGGGCTGGGAAATTAATCAATATTTTATTGAAATGGCAATATGGCCTACTGCAATTTTCAAATCGCAGGATGAGGAGGAAATCGCAATAATTGTTAAAGGTGAAATATGTGTCAAAATACCATTTTAAATTACATATTGTCGTGCTGCAGAGATGTCCTGGCCTACACATCATCCTCTGCAGACTTAAGAAAACGTCTTTGTTTGGTACAGATCCCTGCAAAAGTCACACCATAATCATTTCAATATGTTTTTCACTGAAAATGAGAATTATGATGTAAAAACTATCATACCCCTCTAATATCGCAAATCATATCACAATTGTAATATCAGTCAAAATACTCGCAAATAGATATTTTTTTCAAAATTGTGCAGCCCTAGTGTACGACCAAAGCTCCCTTAAATGCACTGCTGACAGCGTGTGGGAGTCCACTATTTCCTTTGCATAACTTTGAATAAAAATTATGATGATTATTTCTCCTCCTCTGGCCATTTCAACCATGTTTTGTACAAAATTGGCTCAGTGGTATCTGAAATATCACTCGCCTTTTCACATTCTTTTACCGTGAATTATAGCACCTCCATAAGGATAATCACTAGATGTGGGTTATTTATTGGTACTTCCCATATGGGTGTAATACCACCTCGCTATATCTGCCCCAGAATAGTGCATTATATGCAGGCTTTTGGCTGCCTGTTGTGACCTCCTGCAGTAATACACAGCCAGGTCCACTGATGTTGTCACGTGGCTCTATAAAACCACAGCTACTGTAAAACCATTCAGCAAAGGCTGCCGTTTATGTTGTAAAATTAATACTTGTAACGTACAATTTTGTGCAGGTACTGAGCGCAAAAAATATGTAAAGGAAGTATGTATATAAATAACAAAAAACTGCATATTCCACATAATTCAAAATTATTTCTTTCTCACTTCTTTGGTTGTGATTGATTACAGTTTGCAGGTGAAAAGCATTATTATCTACAGGCTATCTCCCCCCACCGTGTAGCTTCGTAATGAGTGCTCTTGCCAACTCTCTCTCCAGCCACATATAAGACTGTGAAACATGACGTGTCTTTCTATGCCTTTCTTGGACTGATAGCAGCTGTGTTTCTCTGCCTCCTCCCTCATGTCACTCTCGTCGGCCGTCTGTCCAGTTTCTGCCAGATAATTTGTTCCTGTCGACCTGTCTGGCTCAGTCTGTTCAGGAACACAGCAGTGGGGTGGATGTGGAGCAATTGCTGGTTTCAGTTAAACTGTCTGAGGGCTCTGCAGACACTGCTGGATTTTCATTTCGGTTCATGGGAAAAAAAGCTATAATATGCAGTTTTACTTAAGTTTGTTTCTGGTGTGAACAGTATATGTAAAGCTTGAATAATGTATGTTCATGTACAGCTTCGGGAAGTTTTTCACTCAAATTGAAACATTTTCAAGTCTTTGTCTGTTCTTATCCTATGCGCCTTTTTGACTGCTAAAGCAACCGAGCACCTTTTAAAAATTTGCTTTGCATTTAGTCAGATCCAGGTGCCAACGAAAAGTGAAGCCAATGCTGAAGTGCCTTAAAACGTGCATTCTTTCTAATATCCAGCAGGGGGCGACTCCTCTGGTTGCAAAAAGAAGTCTGATTGTATAGAAGTCAATGAGAAAATGACCCTACTTCTAACTTGATTTATTACCTCAGTAAACATTATAAACATGATTTTATGGTCTCAATCGCTAGTTTCAAGTCTTCTTCAATACAGCATGATGTTCATTTAGTACATTATGGTCCCATTTAGAGTCAAATAGACCATAAAGCAGGGTATGCTTTAGGGCGGGGCTGCCTTGTGATTTACAGGTCGCTACCACGGTGTTGTCCGGTCTGAGAGTTGTCCGTGTTTTCGTCTTACAACTTTAACCCTTTCACAGTGTGTTTTCAGTTCATGAAAGTTAATTGTAACATTTTTGTCATCTAAAAATGTCTTATTCAGCGTTCGGCTGTACTTAGCTCCACCCTCTCGTGTCACTTCCGGTTGCAAAAAAATCAAGATGGTGACGGCCAAAAACCAAGATGCCGAACTTGAGGCATAAAAACATCATCCACTTCTTATATACAGCCTGTGGTCAGATCGCACCTTCAGATGTGCCATTTATCAGCAAATTTGCTTAAAATTGGCTTGATAATTGAATGGAAACACGGCTTATAACTTTGTTGCACACAAAAAAAAAAAGTTTGCAGTAGTTTAGTCCATAGGGACTTGGCTTGGGAACCGGAGGGTCGTCGGTTCAAGTCCACGCATGAACCAAGTACTGAGTGTGAACTGGTAGCTGGAAAGGTGCCAGTTTGCCTCTTGGGCACTGCGGAGGTGCCCCAGAGCAAGGCACAAAACCCCCAACTGCTCGGGGCGCCTGTCAGGGGCAGCCCCCTCGCTCTGACTTCTTCTTCTTATTCTTCTTCTTATTCATCAAAGAACTGGACAAATTGAAATTTGGACTTGATGATGGCACCAGCTGAAAAGTCAGTTCACATCTCATCATCATCAATCCAATAGTTGATTGGATTGATTGCCATTGAGACATTTCACTTGAAACCAAAAATGGCAGCCTGCTGATGGCGCTTGAGTTGATCACAAAAGTCATCAGGATTTGTCTGCGGGGGGCCAAATTTAATGGCAATATAGTAGTTGTTGTCAATTAACTCTGGACCAAAAGGCTGTACAGACCAATTCAACCGCTATCAATCCCCAGAGCAAAGCCGCTAGTGTGGCTAAAAACTGCCACCATCATACTGGATTATGGCAATTTACAGTAACAACAGTAATTACAGAAATAATTACAGAAAGACTTGTGTTCAGATGGGAGGAAACAACAACAATGTACCATTGTTATTCATAGACCGTGGCTGCTTGAATAATTACACTTGTGGCAGAGCATTATGTGGTTCTTGAGGAAAAAAAAGAGCTTGCTTTAAACAGTGATGAACCAGCAGCTGGGCTCGGCAGATACTGTGTGATCACACAGACACAACACTTCCTACATGCTGCATGTTAAATAAATGTGTAGGTTTCAGTGTAAAATACCAACTGATGAAACTCTTTGGGGCACTGTGTAAATTGTCTCATATTGCTATGAAAACATGCACACTGAAGTGATGATGGTCAGATTAACTATCCACTGAAAAATGCTGCCAAAGAGCATTCTGTCTGACATAACCTGCCTTTGTAGCAAGGCTACACTGTTGAAAAATGTTTATTCTCTTAAAGGGGACATATCATGCTCATTTTCAGGTTCATACTTGTATTTGAGGTTTCTGCTAGAACATGTTTCCATGCTTTAATATGCAAAAAACACATAATTTTTGTCATACTGTCTGTCTGAATATACCTGTATTCACCCTCTGTCTGAAACGCTCCGTTTTAGCGCCTGTCTCTTTAAGCCCCCCTCCTGAAAAAGCCCAGTCTGCTCTGATTGGCTTGTTGAATCACATGTTTTCTGATTTTGGCAGCCCACAAAAAACTAACTGGGTTGTGTTATTTCACAGTTTGTGGGTTGGTAGGCACTCCAGATACCCAGATGTATGAACACAAGCACTGAAAAGTGAGTTTTTCATGATATGTCTCCTGATATGCCCACCCTGAGCCCGGTTCTAATCAAGGTTTCTTCCCACTAATCGGGGAGTTTTTCCTGGCCACAGCGCGCTTGGTGGATCTTGTTGGGTCTCTAAACTATGGTGTACGGTCTAAAACCTGCTCTATAGATAAAGCATCTTGAGATAACTTCTGTTGTGATTTGACGCTATACAAAAATAAATTGAATTGAATTGAATTTAATATGATGTCTATTTCTCATAACAACTTGGAAATTTTCCACCAAATGTTACACCTTTACTTTTTCAAATTTCAATTATTATTTCAACATGTCCTTAATATTCTGTTGTCGTCATGATTAAGATTCTTCATTTTTAGTCTTTTTTCATTATCTGTTCATCCTGTTGCCTTAACTTAACCCTTACAGGTTATATATACAACATTCAGATCCATTAGATGTGCATTAGAGCACCAGCTATCCTGCTAATGCTAGCTACCTAAGACACATAGTAAGTAAGTAAAATATGCTTAGGTAGCTAAAATGCCTTTATCAATATAGGAAGGCCAACAGTTTCAAAGGGAGGGACTCACATACACTAAAAAGCATGCAATACCGGGCCGGCCCGGCTATGTTAACAAAGCACAGAGAAGCTCAGATTACAACACATACAGAGGGAGAGCAACTCTAATTTACTATATCTTTAAATAGCAAATAGTTGTTTGCTGATATATATATATATATATATATATATATATATATATTAGGCTGTCAAAGTTAATAACGTGTTAATGCTAATTCATGTTAGAGCCACTAATTTAATTAATGCAACTTGCGATTTTTAGGTTGTAGCGGGCACAAAACCTAAGGAATCCATCGGTACCAACCATGTCATACTAGCTTGTCGCGAAGGAGGGTAAATAACGCTCCAAATTTATGCTAAATTTTGGCAAGGAAAAACTGGCATGGCCATTTTCAAAATTTGCATAATGCAAGCATATTTGCCCACTCCAGAGTTGATAAATCTACCTTTAAGGTACTTTTTCAACAACACTATGGACAATCATGCGATTGATCGACATTAACTATGGACAATCATGTGATTAATCCCCCAAAAATTATTGAATATATAATACAAACCTTTTCATACCTTTATTCTAATTTTGGCAAAAAAGAGTGTTTGGATCACACTGACCAAATTGGTGGACTGTGCAGAAGAAGACTTTGCTGCAGTCGTGGTTGAAGAATGTTCAATGAACCTTTTGATACTTTTTTTTTACAGTGAAACTGGGTCAGCGAATCCAAGCTCTCCTGCAGCTGCCGTACCCTGCAAAGATGCAAGAGGTGAGTGTTTTATACTCAAAAATGTTATATTTATGGTGGACTATTGCTAAATAGTTAAATGTCCCTCTTTAGATTTGCTTAGATACCAGGGGAGAGGTTGACGTTGGGGAATTGAGAAAGGGGGCAAACTAGGTCCGATGAAAAATGCCTGGGCCAGCCCCGGCTTGTCTCCTAATATTCAATCGGCCTGTCATGAAGATAACCTCGTATCATTTTATGGCAATCAGTTCAAGGCCTCTGTGATAATTATGACAGCTGACAGCTGTGATGACGGTTAACTTGAAGATAGCACTTTTCCCTGTTGAGCTTTCTGAGCAGCTAAACCCTTCTTTCATCTGGATCTTAGACAGAAGCGGAGCGTCACCTTCATCTATACAGACAGTGTGGTTTTGGCTGCGGGCCACGGCTCCGTCTCTCCCTCCATCATCCTCCTTCTTCACCAAGTTCAGTAAGTCCTTGGGTTTCTTTTTTCTCTTAATGGAGTTGGACAAATAATTGGTCTAGATACTTCACCACAGTCTCAGCTCACCTGGTTCCACTCAATGTGATTGGCAAGTGATGTAAATTATTAAATACATTTTTCTTTTTTTATTGGCTACTTGGGGGCAGGGCAACAAGCTGCAACCACAGCACTATATTTTAGCACCTTTATAAGGTTTTACACATCCAACTTATGTGGGGCAACATTAGCATTCATTTGGAGTTGTGTTTCTGACCACTTAGTGAATGTTCAACATTCACGCTCCTTTTTGTTGTTTTTTTGGGGAAGTACCTGGCTCTTTAATCGCTAAATGTTCCACTTTCTGTACCAGCTAGTCGCTAACTACTGTATGTCTGTCTGCCATCGGGGGCAGGGCAGGTAGTGTACATGCTTTATCAGAGCTTTTTGCTGAAAACTGTTGCGTGCTGCTGCTGGAAATGAGGCTGATGAGAGTGCTGACGGTGAACTAAAACAGTAAAATTACAGCCAGTAATCAGGGATGTACCGATCCAACTTCTTAAGTCCCGGTAGCGATACCTGGGCTTTGGGTATCGGATGATACCGAATACCGATCCGATATCACTGTTTGATTAATAAGCTGTATGCCTCACTGTGTGGAAGTGACTGAGATCATTCTTTTATGTGTGAGGAAACATCAGGCTGGACTTAAACATTGCTTTCCTAACTTTGTAAAACACAATGTGACCAATAAATACATAGATATAAATTTCACTGAATTGTTATTTATTATTAAATATTATTAATAAATTGTACACCAGCAACTTGGTAAAAAATCCTCAAAACTTTCAGGATTTTTTTAATGCAGTAACAAATTGGTCAAAACTTAAACAGGAATTAAAATTCCAGTATTTAATGTATATAGTATATAAACATGTCACCAATACCCAATCCAACTATTTGAGTCAGTATCAGCCTGATTTTAGATATTGGTATCGCTGCACCCCTACCCGTAATACTGAAACAAAGAGCTAAAAGATGCTAAAACACTCCGTATAGCTGAGGGGAACACAGTCTCTGTGGATTGGACACAACAGTACAAGTGACATATTTCACATAGCATGTCGTCATTTCATTCATTACTATAAAAAAATATTGCTAACTTCTTTTCAGAGAAACTGGACATTTTAAATTTATTCAGATTAACGTTTTTTTTTTTTTTTTTTTGCATTTGGGCCTTTATAAAAACAGAAGAGCATTTTTAAAGAAATGAATTAAGGAATGAACAGTCCAAATAATTTGAGGACCGGAGAAACCCCGCAGCTTCAGCTCTTAATTAAAATCTACATTTTACTTGCCCCACCGAGGGCCCCGGAAGCTTAATTAATTAGCATGGAACTACAGTTAAGCACGAAGAGTTTTGTTTATCTTGTCAGCCTCGGAGAGGGAACAAGGATACTGTAACACATTTGTGGTGAATAGCCCACAGTGTCTCATCTATCATCTCTTCCGTGTCTTCCGACGAGAAAACCTGTGAATTATTCTCACCTGCTCCTGCTGTCAGACGTGCATCGTCTCTCACACCGCCGCGGTGTTGTGCAGTGCGCTACTCATACTCCCCCTTCATCTTGTCTAACCTCTCCCCCGAGACTGACAGAATCTGTGCGTATGTGTTTGACATGATTAGCTATAGCCTACATCTTGCTTCCTCGCCATGTTATCTCACCAAGGTTAAATGAATGGAATTTGTAGTCGAAATTACTAATGCTTGAACCGACTGGAGAGAGCTGGCTGTACTGGGTGGTATTATGTATTAACATAGCTATTGGTACCTGCAGTATAATGATAAAAAAATAGTATATTTAGCATTAGTATGGTAAGAATATTATAACTTTTGACACCAAATAAATTATGCATTTTTACGAACGGTAAGGGCTGTTCAGCAAAAGATCTGTGTTCTTGCGTTGAGAGGAAAATACTAACTTTGCTGCACACACAGCGAGGTGCAGACCAGTGTGAGCTTCAATACATGTTGCACAACTCTTCTCCAGCACGCCATGCTTTATTCATGATACATTTGCATCTTGCCCTCATCAGGGTGTGTTGTTTCCAGTTTTTTTATGGAATACTGGTTTCCCCTATGAAAAATATGTTTTTTTTGTGAGAACACACCAAATGTAATGACTTGCACGGTAAATATATCATATGTGCAGCATTAGTTCCGTCTATTTTTATTCAAAGGTGTGTTCAGACTGAATGTGGAGCAAACTGTAGAGAAGGCATGAATCCATTCGCTGATGCAGCTGGATGCAATCAGATACGGATTTTTTTGGTTTATGCAGTGCAAATCAAGGCTGGATGCATCTGTGTGATTTGAAAACGTGCATTGGAAATGTCTCAGCTCAGGGCATTGGTCCGGACTGGAGTCATGACTTCCAACTTTATTTTGAGTAGGGCTGGGACAATACACCTATCTCCCGATCCGATGCTATCAGGATACTTTGGTTCCGATCCGTTTCAATATTACGATTTTTTTTAACACTAGACCATGAGAAACAGTTGAATCATACACCTCTAGGGAGTTTTACTTTGGAAAATCTCTAAATTAATACAGTAAAAATGTTTGATTTTCAGCATGTTTGTAGTCAGAGATGTCCTGAAGTCAAATATATCAGTCATTGTCAGGCATTATTTATAATTTTTTTCTAGCAACCCAAAAATCCAAGAATAAAGACATTTCCCTCACAAATTAGTGGTATTTTCTTTTTAATTTATAAGGTATGTAATGTTTTATATTTCTAGTGAATATAATCCAATCCGTCTTATTGACGTTTATGTATTTTGTACATATTGTACCGTTTGTTAACACTTTATTTTGAAAACCGGACGTAGTCACACGTGTATACTTTTCCACGTCCGTCGCAAGCTCTCCTGTCAACTCTGTTCTCTTTATACAGCCATGGTCAGCTCCTTCGGAGCCGCTTGAATACATTTAAATTAAATGTCAGTATATGGTTTGACCGCACGTTACTGCAATACAATAACGTTGCCTGTCCATGACAGAGTTAGCATGCAGCTTTAGCCGTGATGTCTAGCTCTGCTTTTCCTGCCAATATGTGAAACCCAAAGTGTTTCCATACGTTACTGGATGTGTAGTGTTTACCACTTTGGATTTAATATGTGAGGGTGCAGGTCGTATCCATGGGGACCCTTCGCCGTTTTCTGCTTTGTCGTTTCAGCTCGCTGCGGTTTGTTTTGGTTGAAGGATACTAAACGGATATGAGGTCACGTTACTCAGACTACAACAATAAAAGCGGTAACTTCCTTCTACTTCCACGGAAACTCAAATGAAGCAAATATATCGATTCTGGAATTAAAATTTTTATTTCAAAATGTTAAAAAAAAAGAAAAATGCAATACATAGGTGAATCGATTTTTTTTTTCCCACCCTTAATTTTGATTCAAGATCATTTTGTAACTTGTGTAGCTCAGGATTGACCATCAGACCCCCAAGCACAGAGTTAGTTCAGAGACCTGCACTTATTTGACAGGCTGTTGTGTTAAGAGGAGTAGCCTTTCTCAAATTCAAGCTTCACATTTAAAATTATTTTCGGGGCCACACTCAAAATGTTCAGGGTTAAGCCGTGACAAAATGACCTGCAAAATGTTTTCCTGGTATCTAGCCACGCATATAGTTTTAGTCTATTCTGTATATAAGAAATGGACTTCCCTATTGGTTTGTGGACTACGGTTTGAAGCCTCAAGATCGTCATTGTTTTTTTGCAACCAGAAGTGACACGAGAGGGTGGAGCTAAGTGCAACCGAACGCTGAATAAGACATTTTTAGGCGACCAAAATGTTACAATTAACTTTCTTGAATTGAAAACACACTGGGAAAGGGTTAAAGTTCTAAGACGAAAACACGGACAACTCCCTAAATGTACTAAATGAACTTCATGCTGTATTGAAGAAGACTGAGAAGTAGGGTCATTTTCTCATAGACTTCTATACAATCAGACTTCTTTATGCAACCAGAGGAGTCGCCCCCTGCTGGCTATTAGAAAGAATGCACGTTTAAGGCACTTCAGCATTGGCTTCACTTTTCAGATCCAGAGGCTGCCGCCTGGTTTTTATGTGCTAGGAACTTCCTAAATGGCCTGATGCCCTAAATGTAGAGGTCCTCAACAGACGTCACAGCCAACCATTTTCATTGGAACTACTTTCTATTGAAGAAATAGTCACTATAAAAACTGTTGTTGTTGTTGTGCTGCTGCCAGAGGAGCCGCTGACTGAGTTTACTCTGAGCAGCAAGTCGCTAAAAGGGTCTGAAAAGTCGCTAAATCCAGCGAGAATGTCACCAAGTTGGCAACACTGTGTGTGTGTGTGGGTGTGTGTGTGTGTGTGTGTGTGTATTATTCACTACTAGTCCGTGTTTGGGGACGGAGGCTCGTCCATGGCGGGCACAGGTGTTAGTAAAAAAACAAATAAATCTATTGGTATAATAAGAAGGGTTAGTTCTCTTGTCACCTCAAACTGTCTCCTTACTCTTTATTATAGTCTAATTTATCCCTATCTTTCATATTGTAATATAGTTTGGGCGAGTACTTTTCCTACAAACCTTCATAAAATGTTTAGTTCTCCAAAAACGTTTTGTGAGGATTGCAACTCGATCAGAGTCACACATCTCCTCTGCTCCTCTATTTCAGAAACTCCAGACTCTTACTATTTATGATATCCATATTTCTCAAATTTGTGTTTTTATTTATAAGATACTTTCTGGTGGGAATATTCCTGAGCAGTTCAAGACCTATTTTAAAACAGATTCTCAGGTCCATTCTTACTCAACCCGTCAATCTCTACATCTTCATCCTCCTAAATTTCTCACTGGTAGAGGTCAATTTTCGATAAGATTTAGGGGAACCAAATTATGGAGTAGCGTTTCACATCTATCAATAAACTGTTTATCTGTTAAATGTTTCAAAAGTCGCTTGAAGGGTCATTTAATTGCTGTTGTGTAATTGCTTTTCCCCATGTTGTCCATGTATCTGTTTTTATGTTTTTTATTTTTTCCCACTCACAATGTTGTTTGGTTACCCAAAAGTCTTTATAGATATTTAAATCAATATCCTCCTCACAAACACTAACCATACACTTCCACGCAACACACACACACTCATACAAACGTGTCTTTTTTTATATATTTACTGTATTGTTATTGTTTTTATTATATATATCTTGTCCTAATTGTTTGTTATCACTATTATTTAGTCATATTATTTCTTTATATTAAACTTGTCTCTAGGTGGAGGCTTCAGATAAGCCCAGTGTTTTTTTTGCCTCTTCCTGCACTGTATATTATTCATTTATTTTTTTGTTATGTTGTATAGTCTTAAATTATGCAAAACAAATAAACAATAAACAATAAACAAGGTGACTCGGTGGGTGGTCCCAGCCCCCCCAGTGCCCATCCATGCCGCCGGGACTGATTTTGACTTCACTTGACCTTGAACCTTAAAATGATTTATCCCCTTTTCCAAACTCAAACAAGAAGGATATTGTGTAGAAAATCAGTTATTACACACCAGTATCCAAAGTGGCTCACTGAAAGCTCAGCAGCTCTCGTTCAAAGAGCTTTTGAATGAATTACTCTCACAAAACAATACGTGCATTTTCTGCAGCGATGGGTGTGTTGTACCAGATTGTGTTTGTCAATTGAGAGTTTGGTCTCAATTTACCAATCTACATTCATGTCCTCGTCTGGGGCCACAAGCTCTGGGTAGAGAGTGAGAGTGAAATTGAAAAATTGAAAACGCAAGAGGCCAAAATGAGTTTCCTTTTGCAGGTTGTGTGGTCTCACCCTCAGGGGAGCTAGGAGTAGAGCCACTGCTCATTCACACTGAATGGACCTGATTGAGGTGGTTTGGGCACCTGATCATGGCCTCCTGTACATCTCCCTGAGGTACTAGTAGGAGACTCTGGGGTAAAACCAACACACACTGGGATCTGCCTCAGGATCCCCCAGGAGAATCTGGAGGTTGTGATTTAAATAAAGGACATCCGGGCTACTTCGCGTGGCAGCAGGATGAATCGATTGTAACTCAATAGCAGGGTCTCTTTTAGGTGTCAATGGCCCATCATTAGAGAGAGAGAGAGATGGAGTGGGATAGAGATGAACGAAAGGGATGCACTGTAGTGAACTAAAAGCTTGCATTGATACCCTTTGTATGACAAGACATTTAAAGAAAAATAAGTATGATTATGTTTGCACTACTTGAATTTTATTTTTAAGCTCCACTTGCTATTATTATTACTATTATCATTTTTTTTTTTTTTTAAAGGAACAGTGTGTAGCATTTCAAGGGATCTGTTAGCAGAAATGTAATTTAATATTCATAACTATGTTTTCATTGGTGTATAATCACCTGAAACTAAGAATCGTTGTGTTTTCGTTAGCTTAGAATGAGCCCTTCATATCTACATAGGGAGCGGGTCCTCTTCACAGAGTCCGCCATGTTGCTCCTCCATGTTTCTACAGTAGTCCAGAACGGACAAACCAAACACTGGCTCTAGAGACAGCCTTTTACGTTTTTACATTACCTGAAGGCCACCGTAGTTCTTCGACACACTTGTGAAACTGCGGTAATGTGAGCCGCAGAGTGCAAAACCGTGGTACTGCCAGCCGCCGTCTGACTTCCGTTGCTCCTGAAGCTGTGGGTCTCAAACTTTTTCCGTCATTCCCCCATTTGGAGCAAGACATATTTTCACTATTCTATGATGGTTGTTTCTTACAGTAATTTATTCAGTCGGTAGTCTCAGTATGTTTAATAGGTTGATAGGATGAGGTTTAAACTTTATCAAACCACATTTTTTATTGGCGTGACTGATATAAGGTTTCTAAATGTCTGCTTCATTTATTGGGTCTCATACTGTCAGCTGCCAGAGTTTTCAGACATAAAATACACACTGGTGTCTCCTCATCTCCCACCGCCTTCATGATTATTTCTATTTATATAAATGTAATATAAGATGCTGTTGGATTGCTGCTAGACCGCCCCATTACACGTGCGTGCCGGAGAGAAAACTGTTGTTAACCGCAGTGAAACTGTTGTTTTTGAAAGGCTGAACGACAAAAAATATGGACTGAAGCAGAATATTCCATTCAATAAAAACCATGGAGGGAATTTTGGAAATAGTTCGATCCCTCTTTTTTCAATAAATTTTGACTGTTGGACTGAGATAATTACTGAGACGGACGGAGCGCCGCGTTGCTCGCTCTGTGTGTGTTTGAGAGAGAGGAGGGAAGAGAAGGTGGAAGGTTGGTAATGTTTCTGTAAGTTTAACAATAATTCGGTGTTATGAATGAAGCTTCAAACTACTCTGTGCGGCTCTACTTTGTTACAGTCTGAGAACCACTGTCCTAAAGAATTAGTAAGTTAGTGTTGTTATGGTAAGGATGGCCTCTGAGCGAGGCAAACGGCGTTACCATAGTTTTGCTCACGGCGACTTGGAAAGGGAGGAGTGAGTGGATGGGTATTCAGTTGGTTGAAGTCTGCAACGACACCACTAGATGCCACTAAATCCTACACACTGTTCCTTTAATGTGGACAGTGAACATTTAAAAAGCCATCTGAAAATTCAGGGACCAAAACACTGCAACACATTTATCCATCCGGCCTGAGTTAGCTGTGCGAGCGAAATATCCAGAAGAGAAAAAGTTCAAATGCCGAATGATTTGAACTTCAACAGGACCTTCGTTTGAAAGCACCTGACAGGATCTTGTATTATCTCAGCTCATCCATTACAGTGACTACCTGAACTGTTGGCTGCGCCCGTGGCTTTGTGTAAAGGTACAGCAGACTGGGCTGATGACTTCAGACCCTCTGGGGCCATAGAGCTGCCAGAGTCGTCTTCTACCTTCTGCTTCATTTTAGCAGAAAATGGTGACAAGCGTCAGTGCTATGACCTTCTGTGACCAACAAGGTAATATACCAGCGTATTATTGGTAAGGGACTTATGTAGATATTTGACATTACCAGAGTCTGAGACACGGTAGATCACGATTTCCTCTGAGAGTCTGCAAACTCCCAGAAAGGCTTTATTAAAAGGAGTGATTTATCTAATCTGGAGTGAGGAGCGATGATGTGTGAAACCATGAGAGATGATTAAACCTCTCTAGTGTCAGGGAGATGGTCCCTGTCACATCCTGCTCCTCGTCAGAATTTAAGGCCCCGCTGCCATGACATGCCGTCCTCTAAACTCAGCACTGTTCACCCATTTTCTTTTATTCCTCCCTTTGTTCTCTAATCCCCCAGTTGATGTGGCGGAAACACAGATCCATGAAATTAATTGCTGTAACGATTCACCTCGCAGTGGGTGAAACTGTCAGTTCATGTAACTTTTCACAAAACTTTATAATATCCAATGGACTAAATAAGTTTTTTCACTTACTAAGGATACAAATTAGTTGGTCAGTTATCGACCAGTTTGGTATGCCATTTGTCAAAATAACTCAAAGCCAGGAAGGCAGTAAACAAAGATGGATGTACTGCAGCTGAACAAATTGATAGAAAAGACTTCCTTTAATGAGTCGGCTCAACTAATTATGCACCCTAGTGGTATCTAGCCACGCATATACTGTATGCATACACTGTAGCCTATATAAGAAGTGGACGTAGTCACCGTGACTTCACCCATTGGTTTTTGGACTACTTTTTTGAAGCCTTGAGTTTGGCATTTTGACCGTCACCACCTTGGTTTTCGGCCGTCGCCATCTCGGCCGTCGCCCTCTTGGTTTTTGGCCATTGCCATCTTGGTTTTTGACTGTCGCCATCTTGTTTTTTTGCCACCAGAAGTTACACGAGAGGCTGGATCTAAGCTAAACTAAACACTGAACAAGACATTTTTAGGTGGCCAGACAACTCCGTGGTAGCGACCTGTCAATCACAAGGTAGCCCCGTCCTAGGGCATCCTCTGCTTTATGATCTATTTGAGTATTAATGGGACCATAATTTACTAAATGAACATCATGCTGTATTGAAGAAGACTTGAAACTAGCGATAGAGACCATAAACTCATGTTTACAATGTTTACTGAGGTAATAAATCAAGTGAGAAGTAGGCTCATTTTCTCATTGACTTCTATACAATCAGACTTCTTTTTGCAACCAGATGAGTCGCCCCCTGCTGGCTGTTAGAAAGAATGCACGTTTAAGGAACTTCTGCATTGGCTTCACTTTTCAGACCCGGAGGTTGCCGCCTGGTTTTAAGAGCTAAAAACATACTAAATGGCCTGATACTCTAAATGTACAGGCTCTAAATAGACCTCACTGCCAACAGTTTTCATTGAAACCACTTTCTGTTGAAGAAATAGTCCCTATAAAAACTGTCGACAGTGACATCTGTGTCATGGGAGATACAACTAAATATTATTTTTGGAATTTGTGAACTGGTTGGCATAAGACTTCATCTTTTTATGTTGAAGGTTATAGGTTACCACATCTTACCAGGGGAATTCATGTTGAATAATATTCTCAGATTTTGCTTTTAGAATCCATTTGAATGGTTCTTACATTAAATGTAGTTGGACTTTTCCAGTGTACTCAGGTTACTCTCACTCAGCTGCCATGCTTCTTTTTTTTTTTTTCTAAATCTTGGCAAGACACGAACCACCTCATTAAACAATTGACTCCTTAGGTCACTGTACATTAGTCACTGTCCTCAAAAACACAGATCACAGAAAACAATGCTTTTAAGGAATACCTTTACAGTTTATCTGCCTACCACAGTTGTCAGGGGCAGGGTTCCAGTTCCTCCTCTCTGCCGTACAGTATAACCAACAGCATGTGAATGCAAAATATGTGCATGACGTGTGTGTGTGTGTGTGTGTGTGTGTGTGTGTGTGTGTGTTATTTATGTGTCTGCATAATGAGGGCAGACTGCTGATCGCAGCATGAAGAAAGCGGGGTCTCTGTGTATAAATAATACAGCCCAGTGAGATTTTCATTTTCTCCCTGATTGAATTTGAATTGGAAAAGCGTCCTGTGGACACTGATGGCGAGGGGTGACGTCATACTGACAGGCAGAGAGCATCGTGGGAAGATATATCAAATAGATCAATCTAGCCATCCATTTTCTAAACTGCTTACTGTTTAGGCTTGTGGGCGGCTGGAGTCTATCCCAGCATGCATTGGGCAAGAGGCGGGATATTCCCCGGGCAGGTTGACAGCCGGTCACAGGGGGCAACACAAGTAGACAGACGCATTTACACATATGGGCAATGTAGGGCACTGTAGGGCCGTTTCATCCCAATCTGGGAACGGTTTACCTAAATGTTTGGTAATATGGACTCTTACCAAACTGAACTTGAAAGTAAGTTCCAGTTGAACTATTTTCCTAAGACCAGACTTGGAATCAGAGTGGAGTCACCATGATCACAGGGAATGCCTTAATCATCCCAGGACCAAAAAACAATGTTTTTGTAGGGCTTTCATTCGATTACAAATTTGAATCGCAATTAATCACATGATTGTCCATAGTTAATCGCGATTAATCACACATTTTTTATCTGTTCTCAACATGTGCCTTAAAGGGAGATTTGTCAAGTATTTAATACTCTTATTAACATGGGAGTGGGCAAATATGCTGCTTTATGCAAATGTATGTATATATTTATTATTGGAAATCAATTAACAACACAAAACAATGACAGATATTATCCAGAAACCCTCACAGGTACTGTATTTAGCATGAAAAATATGCTCAAATCATAACATGTCAAACTGCAGCCCAACAGGCAACAACAGCTGTCAGTGTGTCAGTGTGCTCGTGGGTACCCATAGAACCCATTTTCATTCACATATCTTGAGGTCAGAGGTCAAGGGTTTTATAATAGCCATGCCTGTTTTTCCTCGCCAAAATTTAGCGTAAGTTTGGAGCGTTATTTAGCCTCCAAGCTAGTATGGCATGGCTGGTACCAATGGATTCCTTAGAGTTGTTTGTTTACATGACATAACAGAATGCATAGTAATGGATTCAGTGTGGACAGAGAGAGTCCATTATAGTCGGACGCTCGCTTGCTCTTAGGCGATTTTTGAGCCCTTGTGTAGCTTCCCCGTCAATAATTACGCTAAGTAGATTGGTACAGACATTCATGGTTCCTAGATGATGCATCCTTATGAGCAAACTTTACTTTTTTTCTAGAGCCACCATGAAGTTTACATTTGCAGCTTTGAGTGAAATGTCTCATGTATTGGATGGATTGCCATGCCATTTGGTTCAGACATTTGGCAGTCATTGCAGGCTTCCTGGTAGCCTTATGACAATACACTGTTTACCATTGACGGAGCATTTTGGCAAATTTTCTTGGGTGCTACCCACATAATCAGCTGTGCTGCTCATCCCACAAATGCATGATCCTTACAAGTTGGACATCATTGCGAAGGTAAATAAACAGGCTTTCCAACGATGTAAAATACAATACCAATTAGCATTGTAACAACAGAGAAATAATCGACCAAACACAAGTTTTAGAACTTTGTTTTTCCAGTTTATAAATGCGCTTATTACACAGTAAATGAAGGGATAAGATATCAAACAGTCACCAAGTGTGGATGAGAGCAATGAAGCAGACATGCGGTGAGTGTGTCTGTGACCACAAAGGAAATTGGTGCAGGTCACTAATCAAGAAGGCCTTGTGTCTTCATCGCTTCTCTGAGTTTCAGGGAGAAACCCAGCATTTGACCTGTTGACCTGTAACTCATAAACCTTTCACTTGGTCAGGACGGTATGATGCCGTTGTTGTTTTTCTGTTCTGTGAGCTTCACCAGGCTGGTTGTAAATTAATAGTCTCACCACTTAGCGCCCTGAGAGGTCAGGTAAAGTTTCTGGAAGAAGTTTAAGAATTAAGATATAGATAGTCATTTTTCATTATCACATTTCATATTCTTCATCTTACACAGTCATCATTCGCTACATTACAAAGCTCATTTCTGACTCTAAGCGTAGTGGACAGACAATGTTTTTTTTCAGTAGGTAAGCATGTTGGCAATGAATGCCTAATTTCATCAAATTAAAATGAGCACATCTTGAAATATAATGTACTCATATTATTTCATACTAAATTGGTGATAAAAATGTTTTGTTTTTTTACATTATGGTATTGATATTCCTACTAGTATAATTATGTGTAAACATTATGAACAAAAGCCATTTTCAAAATGTTTCATGTGAGATATATCCAAAAGATATGAGATGTCCTACATTTAGAGCTCTTCTAAATTAGATTTTATAGTAACACTTTGCAATAATTATCGCTGAAACCAAATACTGTTATCTGCTGATCAAAAGAACGTGAATATCTTAGTCCTCCCATGAGACGCCGCACAAAACAAATACCCCTCCGCCTCCGATTGTATCACTGTGAATCTAATCAGAGGACATGAAGTTGTAAGTGACAAGGACACACTGAGCTTTTTGTGTGGTGGGATATGAGGTAAATCAGAAGGGTGCACAAACCTCATGGCCTCACGGGGAAATGCAGTGTATCCCATCCATTTTAGTTTCCCATGCGTCACAGCTGTGGGCTGTTTGGTGGCAGAACTCTCTGTGCGTTATTAAAGTCTCTCTTTTTTTCAGAACATACTGAGCCGTGGAGAGAGTCAAACCAGCAGGAACACAGCCTCTGGTCTTATGAACAACAAGCTACACTTATTGACTGTGCTTTCTTAGCGGAAAAAACTTAACATTTTGAACTAATTCAATTCAACAGCAGCAGCTTTATCACTGTACACTGCCACACTCTGACATTTTGGCAGCAGCTTGTATTTCAGAGTCTTTGCTATTTGACACCGCGTTACAGCTCCAAGGCTTTGCACACACACACACCAAAAAAAATGCAGGGCTTACGCAAATCCACACACAACAGTGCTCTAATTAATTTCTACTTAAAAAACAAAATAATGGGCCTCTTATAAGGCAGCTTTCTTTCTTTCTAAAATGTATTCATAACTGAATAAGTGGAAAAAAAACAACAACTCAACAACATATTCACCAAATATGTGCCATCAACAATCATAAAATAAATCATTGTGAAATAAATGTTTTTATTTTACCATTTTAGTAATTCACAAGAGCTGTGTGTAATTGTTCTGTCTACATTTTCTAGTGGTTTCTGAATAGCAATTTGTAGATTGGCTTTTCACAAAGGTTATTTAACAGTTTTTGTTTTTGTTTTTTTTGGCATCATCATCTGAACCCAAGGTCCCCTTACTAGCTTTTTATGTCATTTTCAACTATATCTCATTGTCTTTATCAGTGGATGAAGATTGTTCAGTTGTTGTATGGAACTTCTGACGCTTTTCTTTTGTTCCTGACGTCCCGTGTCTGTCGGATCAGGCCTGGTATTGTGCAGTCTGGCAGCAATATGACTCACCCTCGTTTAAGGGGCATGTTATCAAATGAATCACACCTGTATGGTAGGACCTCACCCTCGGCACACATATGTACTGTATGTATGCTGCACACCCACACACTCAGGGAATAAGACACAGTCCACCATCACCATTGCTGAGTGATGAGAATGGTTCCAGGTTCAATTTCATTTCATTTCATTTACAATGTAAATATTTGTTGTTGGTGCTGACATGAGATCAGTCCTTGGCACCTTACCAGTCACCTATGTATGTGACGCAAGTTGTAAAAGACGGCGAGCTGCGATTGGATGGGGTCCAACGTGCAGTCTGCCATGTATCTCGGCCAAGTCATGGCAAAGAGTTATCACTCTATAATCGCCCAATTGGACACAGCGATCGTCTCAAGAGTAGAAGTAGTATATAAGTAGTAATAGTATTCTTGGGCGGTATTACGGTACACCGAGGTAATGTACAAAGTCCAGACGGTGTGATTTTCAATACCGTCATAAATACAGATGCTACGTTTTCTATGATGCTGTATTGATGTGATACAGCAGGCTCAGGAAGATAGCGAGTGTTTTTGGTTTAGTTCAAACTACAAAAGCATTTATAGGCACATGATTTTATTCCACTGCCAGTCTTCCACCACCACCCGCATACCATCACCGTACAGCCCACTGATGTGTCTGTACCATTGGTAGGCCTACCCGTCATATACTGTCATATGCCATATACCCCGGTGAAATGTCAGGAAGTTATGACAAAACAGGTACCGCCCAAGCCTATTGTATAGCCTCATTATGGCATAAGGGAGTCCCACTGGAATCATTCTGGTGGTTCCCGTTGAGTCAATAGTGTACATCTTGGCCTCAATTCAAGGTTTGAGTCTCATCATTTGATGAGTTGTGCTCCCCAGACCTGCTGTATCTCCCGCTTTCTATCCTCCACCTCATTAAACAAGATGTCGATGCTGGCTCAGTTTTAAGGAAGGAAGTTTTAAGTGAAGATACTGGCATCATATGAAGCTAGAAAACCAAAGGAATCCATTGGTACCAACCATGTCATACTAGCTTGTCACAAAGGATGCTAAATAACGTTGAATTTTGGCGAGGAAAAACTAGCATGGCCCTTGACCTCTGATCTCAAGACATGTGAATGAAAATGTGTTTTATGGGTACCCACGAGTCTCCCCTTTACAGACATGCCCACTTTATGATAATCAAATACAGTTTGGGGCAAGTCATAGTCAAGTCAGCACACTGACACACTGACAGCTGTTGTTGCATGTTGGGCTGCAGCTTAACATATTATTGATTTGAGCATATTTGCCCACTGCCATGTTGATATGAGTATTAAATACTTGAGAAATCTCGCTTTAAGGTACATTTTGAACAGATAAAAAATGTGTGATTAATTTGCGATTAATCAAGATTAACTATGGACAACCATGCGATTAGTCATAATTAAATCTTTTAATCAATTGACAGCCATAGTGTTGAGATATTGGTCTCTGTGAGTGAGTTTCCTGTACTCAAGATACTTTATTATTGCAATGCAACAGAGTTGGAGGTAATTGTGGAGCACAGTGTCCATTATGCTGCATTATTATTATGTTCACTAGTGAACTTGGTGTGTGGGTTTATGGTATTGATATGTTGGATGAAGCTGTCAATACTAGTGCAGTTTGGTTTGATGCAGTGTTTTCCACCTACTTTCCATGTGTTCTTTTATGCACATTGGCATTTTATTTTTGACAATGTATAATACATATTTGCTATCTTAGCTAACTTACTGTAATTAAGTCAATTCTAGAGGAGCTCTGCCATGATACATTTTTCTACACCAAGCATTTAAATCTGCTCACAGTGGATGAGATGACATCAAGTGTCTACCTGATTTCCTGCATGGAATAGTGCAGCTCAACTTTCTCCATATGCTCCCTGTTTCTGCTTTAGTGGTTCCATATTTCATTTTAGATGCAACACAGTGTGCTACCCATTCCTAGTTACAAATATCAGCTGCAGCAAATGGGCTCCCATAAATATACAACAGCCCGTACTCCGAGCTCGGCCATATTTTTCATTGGCGAATTGGCAGTCTCATTGTTTTTAGTCGCTGGTAACGTATGCACCTCTCACTTTCTGGTTGGTAATGATCTTGAACTTCTCAGCAAAATTGCATCATTAAACGGTGAGATATTTATCAAGAAGAGAGTGCTTCTGTGGAGAGGAATCTTTTCGGTGGGAGGCAGTTTTTAAAACGTCGGTTTGTCGACTATCGTCTGTTTGTCCAATCGGATGGAGTTATTGGGATTGGAGGACCTCAGATGTTCAGCAAACAGAGCTGAGGGAACGAGCAGGTCAGAGATTGAGCGGATGGGGGGCTGAAGAAAAAAGGTGTGAGAGGTTAAGAGATCATTAATGCGTACATGTGTCCTGGATTAGAAAGCATTGATCTCAGATGAAGATGACGGCTTTGGCTTGTCTCTATTACTCTTCTCTTGCTGCTGAAAGGGTTTGGACATTTCACCTTCAATTTCCTGTTAGACAGCCAGCAGACTAATCAGTCTTTCTGCTTTTATACCTTTTGATTGAAGTCAACCAGCAGATCTATTTTGTGTCTCGCGGCTTCTCTTTCTTTTCCTCTTTTTTCATTCTTTCAGCAGCACAGCAGGGTGGTAATTCACCTCAGTCTGCTGTGCATGCAACATATGTATACTTGTCTTTGAAAGGGCAGGCCATATTCCAGCAGTTTACAGAAGCTGCAGTTGACCTGGGTGAGCTGTGTCATGTGCCACCCCCCCCCACACACACACACAGTGAGGCACCGTGGGTGCAATTGGCTAGGGTCGATGCTCGTCTCAGGTGCATATCATTCATTTAGCATTTTTATGCCTCCGTCCTCCTTCCCTCCGTACCAAACTGTCAAAGGTCAAGGTCACTGTGACCTTGTGTCTGTCCCATTCTCATGAACTTGATATCTCGGGAACGTCTTAAGGGAATTTCTTCAAATTTGGCACAAACCTTCACTTGGACTCAAAGATGAACTGATTAGAATTTGGTGGTCGAAGGTCAGGGTCTGAAATTAACTTTCAGCCACAGTGGCAAGCAAGTATGTATTTTTTTCTGCCACTTTTGAAATCTATGCGCTAAGGAATAACATTTTAGAGCTGATGTCATTCAATGTTCGATATATTTTACATATTTTATTTTCGCCAAAAACTAAGATTACATTTGAACACATCTTGATAGGGTTATAATTTAACTTTGCCCAATACTGATTTTTACTGAAGAGAGCTTGAACAGATAATGTAACACAATGGAACGTCCGTTAACGTAAACCTTGAACCTTGAGCTCCGTTATTTAGCCAAGCAGTGCTGCCCGCTGACTTCTAACAGGTAACGTTACTAACTCTCCTCCTGCCGATTTCAACAAGGATTTGTAGTTCACAATGTCGCATTATAAGGGGAAAATAGCCCCTCAGGTTTACTAGTGCCATGCTTTTGAACATTTTTCCTTTTTTTTTCTCCACCATGGTTCCGGTCCCAAACAAACCGAAACATGATACAGTGTGCGTATGCCATTGCGTAATTGTGCATGCATAACTGTCAGAAAGCATCAATACAGAGGAATCAATGGTCACGGAGGCATGAGAGGCCAAAGAATCAGACAACTAGGAACCGGTTCTCAACGGTAATGATTCTCTATTCTCATCCCTAGCTTTTTCTCTGCCTGCCAAAGTGGCGGAAGGCCTGATGATTTTACCTAATTTCAAACCCCGTCGTAGGTTAAAGGTCAAGGTCACTGTAACAAAACACATTTTTGGGCCATAACTCAAGAATTAATTAGCTAATTATGACAATTTCACACAAATGTATAGGATAGGATAAAATGATGAAGTGATGATATTTTGGACTGGTTGGCAGAGGCATACTTACCTTGCACGGCAGCTGGATTCTCGTGATGTCATGCAAGAATTGTGGAATCACATTATCACATGAAAATCCATCTAGTCAAGCTTCTAGTATTGTTTGTTTCCGGCAAGCCAGATCATTGGCCAATCAGCATCCTGTGGGGAGCTACTGGCAGTGTGGGTTTGGTGTGTGTGAGGCGACACAGAGAGACGACTGCTCGTTCTCAACAACAATGACGGCTCCTGAAGTGGTTAACATAGATGCTGCAATAGGATCAGTTCTATCAGAACTGGAGAGTATTTCTTCATTGCAAGAAGAGCAAAGAACTGAAGGCTTTTCTCGATGGAAAATATGTTTTTGCTCTTTTCCAGACAGGAGTTTGATTGACAGATGGTTCATCCAATCACCTGCCAAGTATTTTTTGAAAGTGCCTGCCTTTTTCGTTAGAGGCATACAACCATGAGTTTGCAATTCTAGTTTGTTAATAGATGCAAGTTGCACTACCTATAAGCCTGTCGTTGAATGCATACAGTTCATGTTAATATTTTTTTCTGCATACACTAACACAGGGCTCAGCTTGATTACAACTGTAGAGGTTAATAGGCGAAGACGTTAAAGTTTGTTCATTTGAGCTGGGCATACACTGTACGATTTTAGCCCGTTTCAGCCCTAATTTTTAGCCGCACAACTCATTTTAGAGTCGGACCAAATTTCAGCTTTGTCGGGCATTGTGTGACGTGCAGTGTACAGGGGTGGACCAAGGACCGATTAACTCCTCCTCCCGACCGGCCATCACACAGTCTGATGAATTTCTGACATATCAGAAATTTTGGTTGGCCATCCGCAGGCTCTCGCACAGTTGAAGCAGAGCCACGAGCCGATTCCCCAACGTCAGTGGCTTTTTTCTACTTTTTTTTTTACAGTAATCAGAGCGTAGCTATCAAGATAACAATGTAGGCTACAATAGATATATCTAGTAAAAAGTAGCTAGCTTACCTCCAATTCTCACAAGCCATACTGTCCACGTCTTCCTCGCCACCTGCGAGTCCATATAACGTTACGCAGCTGCCTCTTATTTTTGACGTTTCAGCAGACAGTATGGCACAGATGATCAAGGCAGCTTGTTCTGCGTTGTTAGCATTGTGACCCGTACAAACCTCTGCTATCAAACAAACTTTACCTGCCTCAGAGCTTTCAAACCAATCTTTATTGACAACTGTCAACAGCCAGAGCGGTCTGCATTTTCTATTTTACACGTACAGTGTGAGCACTCAAATCGTGAACTTTGGCTTTACATTGCATACGTACAGTAGGAGTAGGAATTACAACACATTTCTAAACTCGTACAGTGTATGCCCAGCTTTAGTCTAGTAGAAAAACTAAGTCAACTTGCATGCACTATTATGTCTGCCTTTTCTCTCTTTTCATATTCCTTTGGGCTGATAGCAGCAGCAAAAAAAACTTTAACATCCTCCCACAAATGAGAATCTACATACGCACCCACACACAACCAATCAGTGTGCAACAACACAAAAGTAGACCAAACTGAAGGTCCACACAGTGTCAATGACCCACACAAGTATACTTGCCATTTAAATGTATGAAGTCAGACCCAGAGAGCAGACTGTGTTCTCAGCCAGTAAACATTAAGAAATATGATAATATCTCCCTTAAAGGAAAGTACATGCTCTTTGCCCAAAGTCATGTGAACTCCTTCCAACACTCTGCCAGACAGAAAGATGCACACATGTTGTGTAATTATGCAAAGCTCTGCAGTCAAGCAGAGAGCCGTGACACCGTCCAGGGGTGAGCTGCTGCCCTCTCTCCACCCGGATCCTCCCTCCTGGTGATGACCGAAATGTCAGCGTTGTATCGGGGGGTGAGAGTCTTATCGCGTGGCCAGCACACATAGACGCACACAGCCGGACACCTTTTTTCCATCATGAATATGGATGTTTTCCAGATTTCCCACAAATGGGGTGGATTTGTTTTCCGCTCCCACCCCCAGGCGGGTTTAGCGATGCCTTGTCGGGTGCACAGGCCACGCTCAGTTTTTCACAAGATTGTTTCTTTTCCTGCTTCATTTCCCGCTCTCTCTGTTCTTGTTTTTACCATCTGCAGTCATGACGGTCACCAATCACAGAGTTTACACTTTTCTCGTCAACTTCTTTCTTTCTCCATTTGTGCTCTTCCTGTCGTACGTCATTTGTGATTTATATCATCACTTACTTTTTGCTTAGATAGTCCGGGCAGCGCCGAAGTGCGTAGTACATGAATGCAGTGATTGCATACATTAGGTATGACAAAATGAAAGTGTTGTTCTTGCGAGTGGTAGAAATGTACTTTCACATTCTGGATAGAAGATGTTTTTTATGTTCTGGCTTTTCAAAGTCATGACTCATGGTTATTAAACACCTTCGTGATTTATTTTTTTATTTTTGAGTTATTTTTCTTTTATTGCACTTCAGAGAAGAGTCCAAGTTACTATTCATTAGGCAAAATGGCTGAAGTAGATATGTGTTGTTGACACAGTGGGTAAGGTTTAGGATTTGACTCTTCCAAAAACTTTCCTCTTGAAGCTTTCTTTATTTTATCATTCTCATAGACAGCCAGGCAGTGATCAGAGAAATCAGTTTGAAACATGTTTAAATGGGCTTCAACCTCACATCAGAAGGCCCTGTGCTTTGTAAGACTTACAATAACATCACATGTTCCCAGTCATATCTCTATGGAGGCAGATTTTCTACTAAACTTACAAGAGCATTGAAGGAAAATTTATAGTAGAGAACTGCTTTCTAAAAAACAAGCTTAAACGTCCAGGGAAATTATTTTCCATTGATAAAAGCAAGAACTGTTTTTATTGTAATTTTTATGCATAAATTGGAATGCGTTTACCGTTGTGTGGAAACGTCCAGCAGTGTTACTCATTTGATCTACACAGATCAGTGAAGATCACGTTCTCACTCCCAACTCGTCAAATACCGCAGCTTGGTCAGTGGCCCTGTGTTTTAACTATAACGCTCTAGGTACGTCTCTAGCGTCAGTTTTGGGCTCAAAACAAACTTCCAACTTAGGTTTTCTTAGTTTTTAGGTTTACTTACGCAAAGAAAACTACTTGGTTAGCCTTAGGAAACGGTCGTGGTTTGGGTTAAAATAAGTACATTTCTTATGTAAAATAACTACATTGGTACGTAACTGGCATTAGTAAATTCCGTAACAAAACTACGGTAAAATAACTCAACATTGACTTGGCTTCACAAGGGACGCAAACAGCGGCCTCCTCGGTGAAAGTCCTGTGTTAGTTTGACCCGTCCATCCTATACTCGGACTTTCGCGCTATTTAAACTACGTCAGTTGCTCTGACTGTCTAATAATGGCGCGGATTGGTTTACATTGGAGTTAGTTGAAAGCCCTGAGTGTCACGATGGTAAAGCGTGCCTCGGTACTCCGAGGGGCACTGACCAATATGGCTGGGTATCGGTACTCAATACCTTTAAGATATCGACTGAAATAAGTGTGGAAATTTTGCGATTCTAAGATGCATCGTGATGTGGACGTGCATCGATGCAGTGACAGAATATAATCAGTAGTTTGGTTTCATTTCAGCTCAGTGTGATCCTTTACTGCTTTTTTCTGTCATTTACTGTTGGGCTTGTTTTTCATTTAATAGTTGACAACTAATTGATTAATTGTTGCAGCTCTACTAATCACTAATCACATAGCTGGTCTCAGAATTGCAGTAGTGTTACGAAGTATGGTTCTAATTATGAATAATGTAGTGCTGACAAATATGTTTATTAGTAAATCAAGAGACAATTAATCAATGACAATTTTTATACTGTATCAAACAATTATTTAAGCCATGCATCCACCTAAAATCCCAAACTCCTTTGGGGCTTGCAGCTTCTCAAATTTGAGAATTTCGTTTTTTGGGGAGTTTTCAGCCATTAGTTGGACAAAACGAGTCATTTAAAGACATCAGCTAGGACTTTACTTTAATACAAGAAGTAGAGCAGAAAGTCTCTTCCACATTGTCCAAGGTGGGTGGTTAATATTGGCTCAGGATAAACAGATTTTATATTAATCCCAGAATAGTTTCTGGGCAACAGCCTCCTCTATTTTATCTTGTGCGGCTTTTATCTTGATTCAATGTGAGAAAAAGTCTCCCAATTGATATTGATTTCTGTAACTTTCCATTTCACCACCTCCCACCCTCTGCTTTATTCTGTCGGCTTCCTCTCAAGTCATTACTTGGATCCGCTAAGAGTCATTTATTTAGTTAGAAGATATGAGGGGTTGAATGAGTTACAGAACAAACACCGAAAGTGATGAGTTGAAAGTACGTGTGTGTGTGTGTTTTTAGAGCAGGTTGGACATGTGTTTTGACTGATGATGCTTTCACTGACATAGACAGGTGTTGAAGCTGACCAGAAAGGCCTGTCTGTCCAAGATAACGACTTCTGACCACGAGTGCTGTCAAAAATATAGAAGTTAAACTGCACATGAAAGAAAGTGGGAATTTTCAGTGCTACAGTGCCAGAGAGCCAAGGTGCCAACAGAGAGCAGCTGTAGTAACTGGTGATGGTAGGAAAGTATTAAAGTTATTCATTTTGTGTGTTGTGTTGTGAATGTAATCCCATTTGTATATTTCTACTTTCATTCTTTTTTCCGTGCTAAATTTCTCTTTCATAGGCCTTAAAACTTGCACATATTTTTCACTTTGTCACTTCTTGCACCCAATATTTCCTCTATTGTTTTATTCAATACCTCTGTTTGTGTGTAGTTTACCAGCCATGACAGTGTGTATTGTGTATTATTTGCACCTTGTGAGTGATCATGGCAAAATGTGGTCCTGGAGACACCTACTGTAACAGGAGCTGTACCACAGAAGCGGTTTTGAATGCTTCGCCAGGTGTTTATATGTCTGTCTGTGGACAGATATTGTCAACGCGATAGCGTAACAACCGTGCAAGATGCAGTCACGAAACTGTACAGGTGTGTAAATAGACTTCATTTATATGGCACTTTTCTAGTCTAAGTGATCACTCAAAGCGCTTTACAACACAAAACAGCATTCACCCACCCACACACTCATTCATACACTGGTGGCAGAGGCTACCATGCAAGGTGCCACCTGCTCATCAGATATGATAGACATTCACATGCACACTCACAATTTGGGGTTCAGTATCTTGCTCAAGGACACAACATATAGACTGTAGGGGGCCATCGAACCATCGACCTTCTGATTGGTGGACGATTGCTCCATCTCATGAGTCACAGTCGCCCCAAATGTGTAGTATGTAGTCTAGCTGAAATCAAAATGAAGGTTCGCAGATGGGTGTGGTCCGAACAAGGGTGCCCACACACACACACACACACACACACACACACACACACACACACACACACACACACACACACTTTACGCCCCTGGCCTGATCTGGCGTCTCGGCTGGTGTAATCCCCCTTTTTTAAATAATTTAAAGGTTGTAAAATGCCCTAATAGCTGAATACTTTTCTTTAGCTTCTCTTTGTGATACTGTTTTTCTGAATATGTCACCAGCTCCCACGGTTTACATTTAGTTATTGTTCCTGCTCTTCAGAGTCCATCCTGAAGCAGGTTAACATGGAGTGAAAATGGTAGGGTGCTTCAGCTACATTCACACTTCACCCCTTTATATCAGAGAAGACATCTCTGTTGGACTATGAACCGTGCTTCTCATGAGCAGTAGGAGCTTGCATTTTCCTCTCTCTCTCTCGCTCTCTCTCTTTATATATATATATATATATATATATATATATACTGTATATATATATATGTTGCTTAAGGCTTAGATAAATTGTTGTAATTACTGTATATTTACCAACATATAGACATATTTTTTTTATCATTTTACTTTCCCACCAACAGGTCTTTGGATTTACCAAAAAGTCATTTGCAGAACTTCAGAGCTGTAATAAATATATGTAATAAAAGAAGCAGCTTTGAGGTCATTGACATAATAAAAGCATTATTTGTGACCCATTACTCATCCTGGTTCCCTCCCTTTACATTAACAGTGCTGGCTCATCGGCAACAACCATCTGCTCCTTTTAATTCTCTGTGAAAATTTTGAAGATGAGCCTTAATAGTACTAATTTGTTACCTCTATACACAAATACTGTGTGCTGTTACTGTTTGCAGCCCATTACATTTTTTTGCCTTTTTTTTTTGGAGCAGAAGCCTTTAATGCTGCATCACTGCCAGAAATTAAAGACGCAGTCGGTAGAAATGGAGCAAATATGATTTAAAGAAAGTTATCTTTATAAAACGGTCACCGGTAATGTGCCTCTTTGTCCTCAAAACAACCAGTCAGAGCTGATCTGGAGTCTGCTGTCCAGCTGCCGTCTATGAGAGCCATGAGTCAGTCACTCGCGAACTCCGACCAAACGGTCAAACTAGGCAGTGCTGATCAAATATGATCAATATTCTGTTACTGTAACGCCTAATTCTCTCCTCATATGTTTTCAGAATCATCTTGTAGTGTACTGTTTAGCTGCAAAATCAGAAAGTTTGTGACCCGGCAGCCATGTTGAGATCAGTTGAGGAAATGTCAAGCACTGATTTTTTAAAGCCTGAAAACAGAGCCATGAGGAGGTGCAGAAGTCTAGTTTTCACTCAGAACACTTGAATTACAATATGCTGAAAGGTTATTATGGAATTTTTGCCCAATGATGCCAAAAACGTGTTGCCAACTGAAGCTTTAAATGTGAACATTACGAATTGGCAGCATCATCATTTAAAGTATTGTTTCCATCACCTTTATCACATCACCTCATTATCAATGCACCAAGTTTTTTCAAAAGTTTACAATTAGGCTTATTTGTTTTATTAATGTTGCCCGATAGTGCTGCTAATGCAGAGCTTTGTAACGGGCAGCCAATCAGCTGCATCAATATGGCTCGTTTAGCTTTGGTTTTATTGGCTCATAGTCAGAATATACAGTACACATATTTAAACAAGTCATGCTGATGAGCCTTATTGATTTATCTCAGATGTTAATTTCAGACCCTGCATAATGTGTGGATTATTGAGAAAATGTAACAGACAAGACAAAGACTGACTACTCTCTGTATTTAAAAGATGAGGCTAAGACTGTCGTCTTTTGGTGGCCAGACCTCATTCTGTCTGGGAATTCTTTGTAAAGGTAACCAACATAATCTGTGGCTGCTCTGGCACCCCCCCCACCACCCGCCCTCCCATGAAGCATCATCCCTTCAAAATAGAAGGCCAATCTTCTGGCCATGATTCTCTGCCCAGTGCTGTTAAGGATTGCAGGGTATTAAGAAGGATTCAGCCCACAGAAGGGGCCATGGTATTTACTGAATGAGAGCTGAGGGCAGAGATTGAAATGGCTCAAATCTGAACCCCATGCTGACAGAGAAGCAAAACCAGAGAACAAGAAGCCCCAGACGCTGTGGGGTGACATGCAGCAGCGCAAGGAGGGAAATATTGTGTGGCTTTGTGCCCATGCAGAGAAAAGTGAGAAACATTTTTATGCCTCTGCGCGGGCGACAGCCATGGCCGGAGGCATTATGTTTTTGGGTTGTCCGTTTGCCCGTCCATCCGTTCATTTGTAGCATTCTCTTTAACGTGATATCTCAGGAACGCCTGGAGGGAATTTCTTCAAATGTGGTACAAACGTTCACTTGGACTCAAGGATGAACTGATTAGATTTTGGTGATCAAAGGTCAAGGTCACTGACTTCACAAAACACTTTTCTGGCCATAAGTCAAGAATTCATATGCTAATTATGACAATTTCTCACAAATGTCTAATAGGATAAAATGATGACATTTTGGACAGACTTGGATGTAAACTACAGCTAAACTGGTTGGCGGAGGCGTACAACCGCAAGGCAGCAGTTCTAGTTGCTTTGGAGACATTAGTAGAAACAGGGAACATTGTAACAGTTCAGCGTTCAAATTCATGCAAATATTACAAAATCTTTACCAGAAGGAGACTTTTTGGATCGATCGATTGGATGCCTTAAAGTATCCTGGTCTTAACGAGGATATAGACTTTACATGCTTTCTGTAAATTAAGCAAAATGTATATATATTTTTCTTTTCTCTGTAGGCTCCCTTTGTCCGCTTTGTTGAAAACCCTGATCAAGACCTACAGTGGTCAAAACATGTTGGCTTTTTTATTGATTTAGCCTTTATAATAAAGGCTTTTTAATATATGTTCTTGTTTTAATATTTTGGAGTGCCTGGATGGCCTTCCTGTCTGTCCTGATTTGTTTTCTCGTTTGCCAAGAGCACCCAACATGTTTTTGCCTTATGGTTGAGTACACAGAACAATCAGTTATCTCTCTTTTCATGCGAATATTATTGGATTTTTGTTTCTTCCCTGTTCAATTTAAATGAAGTAGTGAAGTAGACGAAAGAGAGAGTCCAGTAGAGGTTAGCGCAGGAGTAATTTATCTAGCTACGTTAAACCCTTCTAGCTTAGCTACCACAAATTGCCTTAGTGATGGCTGCTTACAGGGATAGGTATCTGCTTGCATGTATCTACTTACATTTTAAACTTACATTTTAAATGTACCATGGGAGGTCTGAAATGGTAGAACATCAGTGGAACATGGAACAAAAGTTAAACAACTGAAACAACACAGTTTTTCTTTAATGTAGCAGCTATTGAAAGGAGTACTTCGCCCACAAAATGACCATTTGTGTTACCTTGAATTCTTGAAGAAAACTTAGTTTTTCTAGCATGCCTCCACGGTGAACGAAGAATCCAAAAACTCCAAAATGTCTTGATGAATTGAGGTAAATGTGGGGCCGCGTTTAACAACAGCTAAAACTGATTTATATCAACACATACATTTACAAACTCTCACACAACTCGTGCAGTATAATCCAAGTCTCATTTATCCAGTCTAATGCTTCCCAAGCACATGCATCTTCGCTAAAACCTGACTATTTAAACATTTACAAAAGTTACTATTTAAAAGGTGTTTTAAATAGTAAGGTTTAGTGAGATGCATGTGTCTTTCTAAACGGATGCTTTGCTGTTGTTCGCGGGCCAATTTACTTAAATTCTTCAAGACTTTTCTCTATTTTCTGATTCTTTGTTCACCATGGAGGCATGCGAGAAAAACAGTTTGCTTCAAGAATCCAAGGTAATGCAGGGGGAGTAATTGATATACAAAAATTTCCATTTTGTGGGTGAAGTATTCCTTTAAGAGGGCTTGATGCAGTTGTTTGTATGATTTAATGGAAGTGTTGTTGGTACTTTAAACATTATTGATCTTGCTATGTTATGTTTTTTTTGTTGTTTTTTTAAAAAGAAACCAGCAACTGTTCCTGGGTCCTTTTTGTTATGTTCAGTGTTGAGCTTCTCTTGATTATTTAATAATTGCTTGATTTATGATAAATAGTCGATAGAATACTAGCAACCCAACGTTTTGCCCCACAACCAAAAAAAAGTAAGACAAATAGGAATAATGACATGATGCAGTCATTCAATTGACTGCAATGATGTTGAAACCAACAACGGAAACATAATCCAATCTTTAACTACAGTCTACTTATTTGCTGTTGGTTAACCTCTATCCAACTTTCAGAAGATAAACAAGTGGAAATACTATTTTCACTTCCTGTTTGCTCACATAATTCTTTATGATGGAGGAACATAACGCAAACGTGCTCTATGTCCACCACATGTTGAGCTTCAGCCCAAGATTAGGAAATGCTCTTTGAAATCTGTGTGTGTGTGTGTGCGTAGGATCTCCTGCATGTTCTGTCTTCAGTGGTCTCTCCTGCAGAGAGTCTGACAATGAAGCCAAAGGCCAGTAAATGTCAAATGCTGTGGTCTGACTCCCCCCTCCTCTTTTCTTCACTCAGATCCTCCTGCAGCGACCTCTGAAGGTTTCATGCTGACTGAAGTCATGCAGCGATCACACCCCGTCCAACCAGCGCTGCGCTGTCGGAGTGTGAAACACAGTGAGTAAACGTGCTTATTCACACATACATTTGACTGACAGGGGGACAAAACACCAAGCAGCAACAGTGTCTTAGCCTATCACACTTTATTATAGTAGTTAATGCTTACACATCCCCGTTGAGCTCCATCCAGGGACATCAATATTGCCCAGATTACGATTTTCTGCCTCTGGTCAGTAAATCAAGCTTCAGAATGCCTTTTTATTAAACTGTTAGCGATGGCATATACACAAAGTCATGTCTTTAGCTACAGTACTGGCGTGCAGCTCAAGGCGTGGTCGTTCTGTTGTCGTGTCGGTTTAGACTTTGGTGAGATATCTCTATTGGACAGCAAAGTTTTTCCTGGCTCAGAATTGTAATTCAAGTGTTCTGAGAGATAACTAGACTTCTGCTCCTCCTCATGGCTCTGTTTTCAGGCTTTAGAAAATCTAGCCCGTGACGGAAGACTTTGACCAATCACAGGTCATTTCATTGTGGGAGCGTTCCTATTGGCTGTGCTCCGGTCACATGACCAGCACTTGGCGTTCCTTCACAAGATTTCAAAATGGCGGCAGCGTCCCAAACTTTCTCATGTTACAGCTAAAGCGTGCACTACAAGATGATTCTGAAAACATTTGAGGAGAGCAATAGGCATTAACGTAACAGAATATTGATTCATATTTGATCAGCGCTGCCTAGTTTGACCGTTTGGTCGGAGTTCACGAGTGATTGACAGCCGGCTCTCATAGACAGCAGATGGACAGCAGACCTCAGATCAGCTCTTACGGCTTGTTTTCCTCCGGTCTGTGAAATCTTGCAGATGCCGTTAGGAGCACCGGAGGACAGAGGAACATGATTTTTTTCAGGTTACCTGTTTCATGGACTACTGTCACGATATAGCGACCGTTTTATAAAAATACCTTTTTTTAATCATATTTGCTCCGATCTCGCCTACTTCAGCTTTAATGGCCTGATAACAGTTAAATCGGGTGGTCTATCTCTGTATCATCACCCAATATCATCAAGAAAAAATCTGGTTGAAATCACAGCTTCATTGTATTACACATCTTTTGAACCTCCCTCCAAAAGGCAGAATCAACAATACCAGAAAAGATGTGCTCTTGACTCATATTGACTCTTGACTTCGACACTCATCTGATTCAGCAATCAATACTCCAAATCTTTAGTATTTTCCTAGTAAGCAAAACAATTGTAGATCATTTTTTAACTGAAAAGGATCTCATAAAGGCATCTACTGTTGTTTTGTATCTTAGCTACACGAAACTACTTGTTTAAGTTGCCTGAGCATGCATGAACAAAATGTCTTAGCCCACTTTTTGTTAACTTTTGATGTAATATTGGAGTGGACTGGAATTCAGCCTGGAAGCTGCAGAGGGTTTGTTCCCTGTAGGTCAGCCTCCTAGGGACTCTTGCGTCGCTCTTCACACCGCCTCCTGCTGGGCAGCAGATTGTCTGTAAACCAGGCCACAGCATTTGGCTCGGGGCTAGAGGGGGGGGAGGCAGCCCCAGATTGTGGTGGGTGTGTGCGGGTACATGCCACGAGTACCGGTGCAGATGGGTTGTTGAACAGCGTGTGGCAGTCTGAAGAGTTACAGTGTCGACCTACATGTCTCATTAGGAACAGAAGAGAGGAAGAATAACATGACACCAAGGTGCTTCCTCTGCAGTTTTGCGACTGACTAAACTTGTGCACGAAACAGCGGATGTCACAGCAGAAGAGTCTCTTTCAAATCGAGCAGGATGCAGCATATACAGCTACGGAGCAGGCACAAATAGGCTAGAATGTCATCATGAACTTTCTATCCTTTTTCCTCCTGCTGCAATTTGTATTTTTTAACTCCACCATATCTGAGACAGGTTTTTAATTTGAAAATTCTTGCTTATTTCATATAATTGAAATTATCTCAGGGAAATGGATGCCAGCCTTTTCATAATGGAAAGCAGACATTCTTCCTCAGGCTTCCTTTGCACGAGATCCAAAATTCAAGACCGGCGTGCTGGATGCAAGTGCATTGCAACCCCCATCTATCCAGGGTTAATTGACTCTTAGAATCCATTTCCAGCACTCATATTTCTCTGTTGCCTGAGCCGTATCAATATCACTTCATTATTCCAGCAAACAAAAACCGCCGCTCCAAACATAACAAACCACATAATAATTTCTGAACCCTCGTTGCTGGTAAGAACTCTGTCTAGACTGCAGTGTACACTGAGGTGCCATCAGTTTCCAGGGGGTGTTCTCCATCTGCTCGCCCAGATAAAACATTGAATTTCATTTGTGTTGAGAGTCGAGCCGCACTCCTATTCTGCTCCGCCTTGTGTGAGAGCTACAAGAGGCAAAGACAAGAGGCAGGATGTTGAAAACAAAAGCCCAGTGGGAGTTTTACCAGTCTGCCTTGGCTAACCCGCTCAACATATAATTAACTATCCGCATCAAATACACCTCCCGAACACAAGTGAAGTACAGGCGCTGCGGTAAATATTCCGGAGACAGTGTGCTAATCTTTTTGGCAAACAAAAGGCGTTAGAGGATAATGAAAAGGGAGAGAAATCATTCAGCCATCTAAACAGTGCTTCCACGGGAACATTTCTAAGCTACCATAACAATTTTTTTGGAAGGCGTCCATATGTAGCAGTTCCCAACTGAGCTCCCCCGGCTCTCCTCTTATGAAAATGTGTCTTTTAATTAAACTAGTTGGTGGGACGCATCGGGCTCAGGGGTCCTCGGCAGCGATGATCAATGTTGGCCGACGAACAGAGCTGCGGCGCAACGAGGACTGAGCATCGCTTTCAGACCTCTTTTCCTCTTCAGGCCTCCCTGTTATCTTTCAGGCCCACTTCCAGATCCATCCATCTGTGTGTGTGTGTGTGTGTGTGTGTGTGTGTGTGTGTGTGTGTGTGTGTGTGTGTGTGTGTGTGTGTGTGTGTGTGTGTGTGTGGAGGGGGGGTGATGACGGTGGAGTTTGGTGCACAGACGGTGTGGTTCCATTTCTACGGCCCATTGTCCTCCATCAGGCACAACGGGATGTTATCAGCCTCAGCCAGGCTCAACCTCCCACAATGCTTCATTACCTGTGTACGTGTGTGTGTGTGTGTGTGTGTGTGTGTTCATGTGTTCTCATCCCGCAAACAATGCTTCATTACATGTCTCTCCCAGGGCTCGCTTAACATTTCTTCCTGTCTCATTACCCAGTGAGAGTCCTGTTATCTGTTCCAGTCATATTTACCGAGCAGACCTTTGCCTTCTCAAAAGCGCACGTACACACACACACACACACACACACACACACACACAGAGCTGTCGTGTTTGTTAGCGGCATAATCCTGACATCAGTGCTCGTAATGAATAATCACTTAGTGTGTAATCAGTATGCGTATGTGCACTAGAGAGTTGACAGACATACATGCTATACTGAAATATAAATCTATTAATAACGGGCCTCACGCAGGAGGAAGCAATATAATAACTAATGTCCTCTTATTTTTGTTCGTATCCACGATCTGTTCTTATTTTTTTAGTACACATTGATTTCTGGGATGTGCCAATGTTTTCTTATATTTGCTCTTCTCTTAGGTAAGAGAGCATTTCACAAGTGGTCGAGAGCACTCTTACCAACATAAGAAAAAAAGCTGTTATAGTTAATGTGATAACACTTTAACGCAAATTTGTTTCAATGCCACTAATTTCTTTAACACATTAACGCAATCGATCTTTTGGAGGTTGTAGCGGGTTCAATTTTAAAGCTAAAATGAAGATACTGGCATCATATGAAACTAGAAAACCTAAGGAATCAATTGTATGATTTGGTACCAACCATAGCATACTAGCTTGTCACGAAGGAGGCTAAATAACGCTCGAAAGTCACGCTAAATTTTAGCGAGGAGAAACTGACATGGCCATTTTTCAAAGGGGTCCTTTGACCTGAAAATTTGTTCTACGGGTACCCGCGAGTCTCCCCATTACAGACATGCCCACTTTATGATAATCACATGCAGTTTGGGTCAAGTCATAGTCAAGTCAGCACACTGACACACTGACAGCTGTTGCTGCCTGTTGGGCTGCAGTTTGCCATGTTATGATTTGAGCATATTTTTAATGCTAAATGCAGTATCTGGGAGGGTTTTGGACAATATTTGTCATTGTTTTGTGTTGTTCATTGATTTCCAATAATAAATATTTATATTCATCAGTATAAAGCAGCATATTTACCCACTCCCATGTTGATAAGAGTATTAAATACTTGACAAATCTCCCTTTAAGGGACATTTTGAACAGATACAAACTGTACGATTCATTTGTGATTTAATTGTGATTAATTATGTTAATCAGTTGACATTTAACAGTCCAAAAATTGTTTGTCCAACCCAAGGAAACATATTTAATCAAATTTAGCTTATGTTTTGGAGTAATTAGAATGATTGGATTATTAAAGAAATGCTATTGTTCCATTGATCCCAATTAAGATTATTAAAAACCCTTGGATGATATTGTGTGTTCAGCTTCTCAATGGCTTACATATTGCTCTTCGATGCTTTTTGGTTTGCTGGTAACGCCAGTACTGACGCTCTGGAATGATCACGTTTACTTTGTTTTAAGTTTATTTAACAGTATCTCAATTTCACTACTGCTGAAGTTCTTCTTCTTACAGACTGTTTTTGGTGTCATCTCTCCAATTCTTGGGCACGTTCCAGAGTATTTGCTAGGGATGACCCGAATGCTTCACAGCTTCGAAGCTTTGACCGTTGCCATGTAATTGACCTCCAAATCAGTATTCGAATTGCTTCGTTTTTTAATTATTATTTTTTCACACAATTATGTAATAATAAAGTATAAATCCAACAATAGACCATAGAATAAGGAACTAGAATGGCACTCGGAGAGCGCAGACCTCCGCCAAGGTGCCTGACTTTAAAAACAGATCACAGCTCCCAGCTGGCGGTACCGTGAGGCGGTCGGCTTCTTATTAACACGGTGTGTTTCCGTGTAACGTATCGGCGGATGCCTCTCTCATTCAGCAGCCTTGTTATGTCTGTATAACGTTACACTACGTTGTCTCTCATCCCGTTATCTGACGCTTTTTTCTTTCTCACCGCGGATGGCCAGCTGCTCCCGCACCTCGCGGTCTCGCCACACATATCTCTCTCCTCTCAGAAGGAAGGGGGCGGGGTCACACGTCATCGATCGACGCGTCAATGCGTCAACGCGTCATCAGTTACACTGTGCAGGTGTTATACCCAGTAGTCTTAATGCTCGGAATCCTTAAAAAAAATCCTGAATGTGGACCATGATCTGGATCGCCACCAAAAACCAAATGGATTGTTCATTGCGCTACACTCCACCCTTCCAAAAGATTTCATTCAAATCCATCCCGAACTTCTGGAGTAATCCTACTAACAGACAAACAAACCAACGCCGGTGAAAACACAACCTCTTTGGCCCAAGGCCTTTGGCCTTGGCAGAGGTAATAATCCCACAACATTATTCATATTCAACATTAATTATTATTAGTTATACTCAGACGGTGTTGCTGTTTCTTGTGTATAGAGCTTTGTGTACAACAGTGCGGCAGCGGCGCTGTCCAGGGCATTGAAACGGGGGAGATGGAGACAAACAGAGAGGGAAACATGTCAGCGGTTGCGCCGCACTGCGAAGCTTCGAATACCTTTGAATAATCCCTCCCCAAAGCTTCAAAGCCCAAAAAATGGTATTCGGGACAGCCCTAGTATTTGCACATGGCACAACACCTGCCCTTATATATAGTGTTTAGGGAGCATTACCTATGCTAATAATACCTGGGTAAGAGCAGCATTTGGATGGTTAATGTTTGCTGCATCTGAAGTTGACTTCTCTTATTTTTTCTCTTAACAGAAAATTAAGAGAAAATATGAGATACATTTAAGAGACTGTTGCTGCATGAGGCCCGATGTCTAATAACTCTAACTCAATTTAAAGGGATAATCCTCAGTGACCAGAACATTGTATTGGAGCGAAGGCAGAACTGTCTGTGAAGATGCATCCAAAACGTCCGTTTCTATTTTTCACCACATAGGTCGTAAGCCTCTTTGCATTTCGTAGAAATCATCCACATCTCCTCTTTCTAGTGCCGACACGCGGACGAAGCATTATTCTCTTCAGGAAATGAAGACCTTGACAGTCAGGTGGTTCAGGTTGGATGCTGTCACGGTCTGCTTTGTTCGCATTCAAATATTCAAAGTCAGTCAACGCGAGTGCAGATGAATACGATGGCAGGGCCGGAGGCTGCAACGCGTCACGTCTAATAAGTGTCTGTCAGGTTGTCACAGAAAGTCTATTGATCATCCACATCTGGCCCAGTTTCTCTCCTCGGCCCAGATTAAAGATTTCACACACAACACGGTCGATGGAAAATGAATCACAAAACAGAGAAATGGTGGGACAGAGGGAGTTGGGGGGGATGTATAATTAGATGTAATTATTCAGCGTTATGCAATCCGTTTTTTTTTTTTTTTGTTATTTCAAGGAGCCGTGTGTCATACTGGTGTAACATAAGCTTAATGTTTAAATGAGAAACCGCATCCATTTAGATCCGCATTTGCATAACTGAATATTTTAACTTTCTTTAAGCTTTCTTCTCAAATATGAACTTCAGCTCAGCAACTGTAAATTTAAAGCTTTACAGTCTGTATTAATGGTGGAAGATATTAGATGTGTTGTTTTCAAATGGAGCGTTTTCCCACGTGATAAAGTGGGAAATAAAAGAGGGATTTTTTTTTCTGTTAGAACCTGCCTTTTCTCATATCTAGCCTCCGAGGGGATAACCGAGCCTCGAGCTGTTGAACAGCTGATTGTGAATGCATGTTTTTATAATAAAGGCCAGCTGCCTGCTCGACTGATTATCCGCAGTCTCTATACACAGTGATAAACAAGCACATTAGAGACCAGCGCATCTGCTGACACCTCCTGATACACAAAGTCTTTTCAAGAATTCATTTATGTCTACAGTATTTTTTTTCTTCTAAATGGGCTCGCATGACACTTGTGGATGGTTGTGCCTCTGGGCCGCATGCCCTCTCCAATTTAAATCTGTTTGCCTAATTGATAAATGTTATCGCCTAATAAGTTGTGACAGAAAATTAATAGCGCTGGTCAGAGCGGGTGTGCGAAGGTCGTGGTGGAGGCTGACGGCTGATGGTTTAATTGGTTTTTACTCGGCTCTACAGTCGTTTTCTAACCAGACACAGCAACCTGAAACCACCCCGATGGCTGATTCTGGCACACTTCCTGTCACTTTAATCGGGATCCACTCTACCAAATTATCCAAAAGACTGTCCTGCTGCTGCCGTCAGATTTACTATGTTAAAGAGAAAAGCCTCCCCTGGATACTCTGATGTTCAAGGTTTGATGGAAATTTTATTGATTTTCCGCATTACCCGGAATGCCTTTTAGCAAACCCTTGAGAGGGGCCGTGAACTCGTGTTCAGTTGTGTGTTTTTCACATGTAGAAGTGCATGTGGAGAGAGTGATGGCAATAGTGTGCAGGGGTGTAACGGTGTAACGGTAGATGTTTAGGTCTACTACTCGTAAACATTGAACAGAAAAACGTTAGCTCACCGGGTTAATCAAGCCCAATGGACAACGATTTGTGTCAAATCGTATGCTGACACTGTTATACTGAAGTCGGGTATATCTGTGAATACACTTAAAGGTCCCTTATTGTAAAAAGTGAGATTTTCAGGTCTTTTACATTATAAAGCAGGTTTAAATGCTATATAAATACTGTTAAACTATCAAAACGCTCAATATACGGAGAAACACACACAGCCCGTATTCAGAAATTGTGCATTTGAAACAAGCCGTTAGGCTTTCTGTCCATTTATGATGTCACAAATATACAATATTTAGACCATTACACAGTTTTAAACATACACATTCTAAATGTGTCCCAGTTTATTTCCTGTTGCAGTGTATGTAACTAACATTAGCTGACAGGAAGTAAACATGGACCCAAACTGTTGCGTAGCAACGCAATTCCGTTGCAATTCCGTTGAAATGCACTAAAACGGAGCGTTTCAGACAGAGGGTAAATACAGGTGTATTCAGTCGGACAGTATGAGGAATATAAAGTGTTTTTTGAACATTACAGCATGTAAATATGTTCCAATAGAAACACAAAATACAAGTATGAACCTGAAAATGAGCACGATATGGGACCTTTAAAACATTTAATTTACGACGGCATCACCTGTATGTGTCGTTTAGCGGAGCGAAACAAAACCAGACCAGACGGCGAGTTTTTCTCTCCACAGCGTTCAGGCAGCCTCCCACTGCACATTCACACCCTGCCAAAGTAACTCGACACACTCGATCGTAAACGATACCGAATTAAAGCAAAGTAATTTGAGCACTGCTGCAATGTGCCTTCATGTGTGTATTTCAGACAGTCTGTTGTAGCTGCCCTGTATGAACGAGCACAAGCTACAGTTCAGTTCAGGAATGATCAACAGGTCAGAGTCTTATGATGGAGCATTACAGAATCAGAGATACTTTATTGATCCCCGAGGGAAAACTGGGTTACATTTACATTATATTGCATTTACATTACAGACATTTCTGTTATTTATTTATTTCATTTTATTTATCTTTATTTATCTTTATTTATCTATATTTATCTATTGACAATAAAGTAGCATTTGAGTGCCTTAGCTGTTAAAGTAAGAGTTATGGCCAATGAGCCACTGTAGAATGTTATAATTTTTCGAAATTAAGAACATTTCTGTTGTACCGAAAACGTACTTAACTGTGGATTTTGTGTACCGTTACACCTCTAATAGTGTGGGAAACTACAGACAGACAACGTTAGCAACCAGAAGAAAATGGAAGATCTTGCATAAAATGAGGCAGATACTGACGAAACCAGAGGTAAAAGGAGAGCGAGGGAGACTTACATTTGTTAGGTGGACAGATAAACAACTCCAAATGAATACTATAGTTCCTCTGTGTCTGCTGGATGTGTAAATAGGTGAAGGTTTGGTTGTGGTGTTGGTTGTGGTGTCAGTGATACAGTGTTGGCTGTGTCAGCTTGTTTTGATATTTTTTCTGCCCCTCGGTGGCCAAAAATTAATTAATGCAGCTTTAAGATTTTACTAATCACATGATAAGCAGTTAAAGGCTTGGCTCCAGGCTATATTTCAGACCTGTTAACCATTCAGTCACCTAGTGATTTTGCTCTTATCGCATTTCTAAATGTGTCTGAGAACCGGCGGCGATTCGAATCCCTGAACTTTGTAACAATTTGCCGCATCTGCAAGATTAGCCAACTGACTTTGTACCATTCCAATAAAAAGTAAAAACAACAACTACCCATTCTGTAGATTTTAACTTAAAGGCCCCATATTATAAAAAGTGAGATTTTCATGTCTTTTGTTTCATAAAGAAGGTTTCAGTGCTGTATAAATACTGTGAAAGTATCAAAACGCTCAATACGCAGAGACATACCCACAGCCTTTATTCAGAAACTGTGCTTTTGAAACAAGCTGTCAGGATTTTTGTCCATTTGTGATGTCACAAATCTAAAATATTTAGACCATTACACAGTTTTAAAGGTTTAAAAGCATTCTATATGTGTCCCAGTTTATTTCCTGCTGCAGCGTATGTGAATGACATCAGCTGACAGGAAGTAAACTTGGACCCAAGCTGTTGCTTAGCAACGCATTTCCGTTGAAATGCACTAAAACGGAGCGTTTCAGACAGAGAGTAAATGCAGGTATTTTCAGGCAGACTATATGAGAAACAGAAAGTGTTTTTTGAACATTACAGCATGTAAACATGTTCTAGTAGAAACATAAAATACAAGTATGAACCTGAAAATTAGCATAATATGGGACCTTTAAATATCTTAATTTCTTTTTTTAAATATTTTCACTATTTTCACTTTTAGTAATTATTTACATTATTAATTCGCTTTTATTTTTTAATTGCTTCATGATGACCTTTAAAGCACTTTGTTAGTGTTTTTTAAGAAGTACTACATGCAGTACAGTCAGTGATAGTTGCTTCCCATCAAGCAGGAAATATCTGGACATGACATGAAATATTTATCTATTTATCTATTTATTTATGAAACTAAAATACATAGCAAACACGCTCAAAAACCCTCACTCGGGTCTTTCACCCCAGTCTGTTAATGCTCGCACTGCTCTGCAGTTCTCTATGCAGCTTTATTAGTTCTCTCGCTGCGTCGTCTCATTTTGCTGCACCTTATTCATCCTTTCAGGAGCTCTATGAAAAATTCATACTTGGGGATGGTGAACTGCCCACTCTTATTTAAAATAAATCATTAATTTTCACATCTATTGGTATATTCCAACTACCTCTTTAGATCTGAATCTGCACTTTACAAAGAGGAGGGAAAAGTTCTTATCATCGGTGGGATAAAAGGTCCAAGTAGGCAATTTATTCATATGCCGGCAAAGGCTTCTCCGAACATCAATACATTAAGCGCCTTTAGCTACGCTAACTACCCTTTTCGCCATTAGCAGAAAACAATATTCTCCTTTCTGTTATTCTCTGCACCTGGTTTCCTAATTTCACAGTTGCTTGAACACGGAATAACGTCATTCGTTATTTGTGATTGTAATTATTGATTTCTTTCATTCTTCACACTTTAAATATGGTGTAACATCCGAAAATAATACATGAATTTGAATCAAATCAAACTCAACATTAGCAAAATCGACAAGCAGTGGGGGGGTCACCAGGTCATACAAATACATTAAATGCACACACATGCTTAACACACACACACACACATGCACCATGACACTAGGTTAAATAAACACTTAGCTGCTCTATCTGGCCACAGGTCAATAGTGGCGGTGCGGCTCGCCTTGTCACTGGCTCAGCTGCACTCTTTAATTATACACCCATTGATTGGCCAGCATGTCGATAAGGCATTTAAGCAGCTTAAACCTCGTTGTATTAACATGAGCAATATGCACATAGTTTATGTATTAATTCTCAGCCTGAGGTGGAGCACTTGTATTTGTTGCCTCTTGCATTTCAATACGGCTGCCCGGTGGGGTTTTCATGAAATGTCAATAGAAAGAGGAGAAATTGATCGATTTGACTGCTGGTGGCAGGAGGAAGCGGTGGTGGTGGTGGAGGAGGAGGAGGAGGAGGAGGTAGAGGTAGGAGGAGGAGGGCTGCTGAAGTAACTTTCTGTTTTGCTGAACCGATGCCAAACTGCTGTCTTTTGTTGTTCTACCCCAACAAGTCTATCAGGAAGAGTAAGATATCTCTTAAAGTTAAATTAGAGCTGATTGAAAATACGATTTTCAATTGTGTGCTGTTAAGTCAGTCCACTCATGCATAGATGCTAGCTGCACCCACCCCCTCCCTCTGCATCTATACAGTAGATGAGAGTTGTTGCTGAGGGAGTCACTCCATCGCCTCTGTGGCGACCTCAAAGGTTCCAGCCCATGAATGGTAAGCACCTTTGGGTGGAGTCTCTCCCGGCAGAGCTGAGCCGAGGCCGGCTCCAGCTCAGCTCTGCCGGGACGGACAGGGAGCACAGGGCCAACACTCACTGAGACCGGGACAGACGAACTGGAGAGAACAAGAGAGCACTTGCTTTACAGCTGACTGACAGCAGGTTAATTGACTGAACCCTCCCCAGTGCTGCTCACTAGAGAGACCCCGCCCCCTCCAGAGGCATCTCAATTCACCATCTAAGATAAAGACGTTCACACTGATCTGTGGCAAGCAGATGTTCGGGGGAAATGCACTGGGACTGATGTCATAATTGTTCCTGTATACTATTAAAGGTGTGTATTCTCTCGTGTGTTTGTGCTGGATTCATAGCAGAGGATCAGTTGTTTATCTCAACAACAACAAAGCCGTAGTAGATATCAGTCTTCCTCCTTTTAGATGTTATTTTAACTGGGGAAAAAACCCCAAATATTTAGATGTTGCTTAGCATATTGCAGAGCATCATTAAAACCCACAGATCTTCATGTTACATTTTATTAGTTTCCAGATATGACACCAGATACGCTGGGCTGAATTTGGTAAACTGTATTCAGAATTCATCTAGATTTAAGTCTGACATAATGGTGTATGTCATACAAATAGTTATAATACTACTATAATGCTATGTAATATTTTGTACGACACGTTAACTGCTGCCTGGATTATGATCCCTTGCAATGCCAAAGAGAGGAGGTCAGGGTTGGTTGCGTAGCCTGTATTGTTAGTTAGGCTACTAAAACACTGAGTTATGGTTAGGAAATTATAATTTTTTTTATCAATCAATGTGACTGTGAGGCGATGTGAGAGGCTCAGCCACACCCGGACCCAGGGCCCTAAGCTTAAAAATGTTAAAAACTGAACGAGCAAAGAAGTTGAACCTGGGCCAGACTGAATTATATATTTATAGATGTTGCACCCGCTGCAACATCTATAGCGTTCCTAGCCGCATGGATGACAATGTCTTTGTGTCTTTCTGTCAGTCCATCACTTTGATACTAGTCTGACTCACCAGATGTAGACTGTGGGTATAAGCCTGCCATTGGCTGCCTGTTTCAACCGGAATTCTCCTCCCCTTCTGCTTTCTGTGCAATCTATTTTGCAAGGGCACCGTTGCTGCATCCTTTGCTTAAAGGGACTTTATGTTAGAATCAGAAATTGCTTGTTAACAGCGACACCTGCGGCCGTTAAGTCAACGAAAGTCAGCGTCCTGTTGCTCGCGCTTGTGCTCGCTCTACATAGACATGAACGAGCATCGATTAACACAGTGAGGTGACACACGTCAGCTAAAAGCACAATATCACTCTATATTTCAGCTGCTTGGCAGTAATGTTATAGTTGACCAGACGAAGGTCTCTCCATGAATCAATGCTGATACTGTGTTTCCTGCTTCAGCCTCCCGACCGCGGTTGGGGGGAACAGGGGAGACACTGGAGTTTTGGTTGGAGACGATAACATTACTCGCTGCGGAGCCTCGTCTATTCACTCAGCAGCAGGAAACGACACAGAAAACCTCTGTTGGTCTGGGGGAGCTGCAGCATTTATTTCTGCACAAACTTCCACTGTAAATTCACTAGATATTCTCAGAGCTAAACTAACTCTTCTGCAGTGTGGAGTGTGAGAGGTGGAGCGAGAGAGCGAGTGAGAACGAGCGCGGTGTGTGAGTGAAGGCAAGCAGAGGAGCAGACACAGCATTGACTCCGACCCCGGAGACCAAAGCTACGGTCTCCTCTGTGTCTTCTGGCCGCGGTCGGGAGGCTGGAGCAGGATTAGTTGACACTGTTTTGCAAGACGTGCTTCACTAGATATAACTTTGCGGTTTTGGTGCTTCCGTGTAGTTTGTGTTGGAACAGCGTAGCCACACGCGAGTACGCATGAGACACCGACCCGCAATGATTTATAAGAGTGTAAGTGTAAGAAGTTACAAACAGTACCTTTAATGCTGCCCAAGACGATTGTGATTGGTTGGCCCGGGGGTCTCTGGAAACAGCAGACAGGTACCGGTTGGCCAGAGGGGGCTGCAGCTGCGGCGGTCACCACAGCAAAATCCAATAAAAATGTGGGAGGAATTCGGGGAGACTATGGAGAGGGACTTTCAGTTGGCCTCAAGGAAGTTCTGGCAAACCGTTAGATGACTCAGAAAAGGAAAGCAGGGCTTGGCTCTTGCTGTATAACCAAAGTGAGAGCTTTCTCTGTAAGTGTCTGAAAACGTTGCTAGAGAGAGAGATGTCTGGAATACCCCGCTAAGCCTGCCGGAAGTTAATTGCTGGATGGATGGAATTATAATTAGACTTGGAAGGTGTATATGTATAGTTGATAGTCAATTGCACAGTATGCATTGGCAGCAAAGTGCTCATATAAAGAAAAGGAATTCATATTTTGTTTGGACATAAGGGTACAGTGCTGTGGTTCACATGACTTTGAGTGCAAAAGTCAAAGCGAAAACCTGCCACCTTTTATGTGGATGTCCAGTCAGTGTTGACGGTAAATTCATGTTGTGCAGCTTTCAGATTTTTCCCCCCACTTATGTAGCTTCAAAAGTGTTGCTGTACCGGCTCCTGTTAGCAGCACAGCAGCGCTCCTTTAAAGCATCAAAGAATGTACTTATCTTTACTGCAACGCAGCCTTTCATACATTTCCTGAGGGAAATGGAAAACGGCAGTATTGATAAAAGCAGAAACATGAAAGACTTTTTTCCAGGACTGTATCCCGATGCTGGGATTGACTTTCATTTTTGAGGCTCGGAAACATTGCTTTCCGTTTAAGCTGCCAGTGGATGGCGCGCGATGGCGAGCCATTTAGGTGTCTCTCGTGACCGTGGCGTATATATATCTGTCCTCCAGGAACCTGTGAGCTCAGCTGCCAGTCATCATCCCACTTTGAAGCCAAAAGACTCTCAGCAAATAAAGTAAACAACTAAAATATTTATTAACCGAATAATTTTTTTTACAGCAAACTCTTATCACGACACAGTCTTCAAGTCAAATGACACTTAACCCTTTGAGTACAATTAGGTTGGCCACTCTGATCTGGAGAAGAAACAATGAACAGACCCGGAGGATTCCTCCGCCGCGGTCCTCTATCAAAAACATGAAACAAGCACATCAGGATCTAGAAGGTCCAAAACTGCTTCTTTTAAAAAGTCAGACATTATAGGAGGAACACAATGGCTTGCTTTTTTTTAGTAGGAACTGAATCAAGAACAACATTTTCATTTTCAACATTTTTTTTTTTTTACATGTGTACATAGTTCTATTTTGTCTGAGATTTTTCAGTTCAGTTCGTACAAACAAAAGAAAATGTGTGAAGTCTGTCCATGCTCCTCGTCTGTTGGACCAGACGGTAGTCTACGCTCATTCTGAATTCCAAAATCCGCTTCTGCATGAGTCTCAGCTTTTAGTGAGGGGACACCGATCAGAGATCTGTACACACACACACAGGCTAGTCAAATCCATAATGTTGTCCTAAAACAGTGAAGATGTTAAACTATGACCGATACTAAAAGGGTTAAGGCAAGAATAGAAAAATAAAGAAATAGTAGAAACAATAGAAATGTCGCTTCTTTGTCATACTTGACTTGCAATGCTCAGATCCTAAGAAGAAGCTGTGGTAGTGAGAATTATTCACATAGTCTTACTCTCTTTACAGAACCCTTCACTTTACACAGTATTTACAGCAAAACAGAACCTATCCCACAAAAAGAAAAAGTAGTCCACTGAAATTAACACGTTATTCATGAACACAATGGTAATTAAAAAACTGTATAATTTTTATCATATCGTCAGTATGTAAAAACATTACACACAAACTTGCAAATAGTGTTTTACAGTAGTCATATTTCATATCAAATCAATCGACAGAGCAATCTGAAAACCTTGTTTTCAGTGATCCTTTGTACAAATGTCTGCTTTCGATTGCTGTGTTAAACTCCGATGGGCACAGATACCATTTACATCACTTGTTTTTTTCTTTTGTCGTGTACTTTGTGCACAGTTGACGAATCCAGTTTTACAAGAGGCATTGCGATGATGAGAGGAGAGTGCAGGGAGAAAATGCTCAAGTGAGACACAAACAGATGTGGTGGCAAACAAAGACGACACAAGGACATTGTGACTGAGAGGTTAAACAACTAGCAGCACCTTCCCCAAAGATTTGTGAAATGACCAACTTGTTTTTTGAGTCTGAACAACGCACTCTGTGTATGAAAGGGTAGAAAAAATATCCCAGAAACGAGCTAGTTTGACATTAAATAGTGGAAGGTCAGTAGGAGGGAGATGGCGGAGACATTTACTTTGAGCTCCGAAGATCAAGGTCATCCAAAATAATGCATCAAAGATTGTTTTTTTTAAGCTACTGCAGACAACAAAGAAGACACAACTGATCTCAGATGAGGTGCGCTAATGAGATTATTCTGTTTGGATGATCCGCTACTGGAAAGAATGATTGTGATATTGAACGAAAAACATGCTAGAAGTTACTCTACACCATAGACTGTATATGAGAAGTGGACGTAGTCACCGTGACGGCACCGATTGGTTTGTGGACTGCCGTTTTGAAGCCTCGAGTTCGGCATTTTGTCCATCGCCATCTCATTGTTTGTAACCAGAAGTGACATGAAACGGTGGAGCTGAGTACAACCGAATGCTGAATGAGACATTTTTAGGCGATCAAAATGTTACAATTAACTTTCATGAACTGATGGTTAAAGTTGTAAGATGAAACACAAACAACGCCGTGGTGGCGACCTGTCAATCACATGGTAGCCACGCCCTAAAGCATCCCCTACTTTATGGTCTATCTGACTCTAAATGGGACCATAATTTACTAAATGAACATCATGCTGTATTGAAGAAGACTTGAAACTAGCGATTGAGGCCATAAACTCATGTTTACAATGTTTACTGAGGTAATAAATCAAGTCGCTGGGCGTATTTCCTCCATGGTGGTGCTTAACCTTGCTGTGCCCTCTCTCCCTGCGGGGAGGGACGGAGCTCCCTGCTCCCGGTGCTACTGTCAACAGGGGCGGACTGTCCTCAGTGCCGCGTTGTGCCGGACCCCGTCTCGTTTACCATGCTTTGTGGGTGTGACTTTCCTGCCATTCATATCTATACAACCAATGTGTTTATAATTAAATTGTTTACAAAAGCACACCATTGTTCATAGATCCAGCCTCTTAATTTCAAAGTGCACCAGATTGATGCATTTGTTCTTTCTAAATGCATGATGTTTCCAAAATCAATGAGTAATCGTGTTGAATAATCAGTCCCGTCGCATGTAAAGGCGTATGCATGACATGATAATGCGCAAGGCAAAAGCGTGCCATAAGAACGCCTAGTGACATAGAACAAAGAGTGAGAAAGACTGCTTACGGCAGTTTGGAGGTGGATGGGTCCAACAAACACAGAACTTTCAGCCAGAATAGTAAGTTGTAAGTTACGTTATTTACGTGTTTTTAGGGACATTTGTGACGTGTTTTCCGTACCTGTTGTATGTAGTTTACGAACTTATTTTAAGGCCAACTATAAGGTTTTTCCTAAACCTAAGTGAGTGGTTTTGTTGCCCCATACTGGTACTTCACCTTCATATACGCGTGTAATATTCACACGCTATCCTGGATAGGCGGGTCAATGCGATCTGCGCGTCGAGATGGGCACTAGATGGGATTTTCCCATATCAACCCTGACTCTGATGGGGAATACCAGTATTGTTTAGGGCTCCGGCTAATTTATGTCACTTAACACACAGTAACTTGGGTGAAACCAAATGAAGGTTTCATTTTCTGGGTTAAGGATTATCTCAATCGATGGAAGCTGTTTTTCACTCCGAGGCAGCAAACGGATTCACTTGAAAGATGAAAATGAGTCTTGATATCTGCAATATGCTGACAGTGTGCAGAGAAGCCAGAGAGACACCTTGACCGTTGGTTCCAGCTTTGAAATGAAACAGAGTTACCCTTGAAATGATTTTTTTAATTAACTGTTAAGTGGTTTTATAAAGAGCCGTATAACAAAAGCTTACTGAAAAAATCTATTTCACCCGACCAAAAGGTGCAACTGCATTGTCAAATTCCTACTGTTATCAGGTAATCGTTTCGTGGTTGAATAATAATTATTCACGGCCGCAGCACGTAGTTCGCATTTCAAAGTCTGCTCATTTCACAAAATTTTGCGCCAGTGTTACAAATCCCCCTGGTTTTCTCTGGGGGAAAAAACAGACAGTGATGACAACAACACTTGAGGGAAACGTTAGCGCTCTCGAGACAAGTTTGAGGATAATGGAGAGAGGTGTGGAGGAGAGGACAGGCGACCAGAGCTGCGAACGGGTGAACTGTAGGGAGAAAAACACCAGACTCTCCTGCCTTAATAAGCCTGGCCGTCTGTAAACAGAGTCGACACTTGGTGACCTCCTGGCATACTCAAATCCAGCCCTGCGTGACAAGGCTTTAATTAGCCCCACCCTCACACTATCTCTTTTTTTTTATGTCTCTCTCTCTGCCGCTCTCTGTGCTCTGAGAAGCCCTGGGAGACTAGAGAAGTCCGACCCACCACAAGCTCTGCCGATTTCATCGACAGCTACGGCTGGTGCTTGTTCTGGCCTGCAGGAATCTGTTGTGCACCATCAGCCTGCTTTGATATCGTGACTATCTGGCAGTCTACCACATCAGAGAGGAGACATTGAGGCAGAGGGAAAGTGTTGGGAGACAGAAGCGTCAATGGTCTCAGCAGGACAGACAACAGCTATATGTCCTAATTCAGAGCCTGGATCCTCTGAGCGATGTGACTCATGAAGGCAGGTCATTTAAAGGACCTGAAGACCGAGGTATGCTTGAAATAACCTCCGGCCATCCTCCGTTTACAGGACAGGTCTGCCATCATAGCGATGGGCTCGTACAGACGGGGACAACGGCGCACAGTTTCTGACAACCAAAATTGAGACATGCTTTCTCTTCTCCACACACCTGGCCAATCACTGCTCAAAGTGGCCGTGCTTGTTGGATTGTCTCTTTCAGAAAGTGACAAAAATTGTCAGATGCAGCCGCCCCCATCTCCAACGTTGAGACACCGTTTGATGGTCCGACACGTACTTCACGTTCAAAGCACTCTGACAAGTAAAGACCGCACCTCCTTTTTCCAGATGACATGATCTAGCCTCACAGAGACCAAAACTAATGGTGCGTTCAGGCGCTGCTTGTCAGAAATCTAAGCTCCGGCAACATTTGTTGAATTGAGAACAACTTCATTATGAAAGCAAAGCGTTTCAGCCTATGGCCCTTAGCTTTGTAAAGGCCACAAGCCAAAACACATCAGTCAGAACCCTTATTTTTAACTTATATTCACCACTAAGATGCTGCCCTTTAACAAAAAAGTTAAAATCAAAGTGAAAACTAGAACAAGTATGATGATATCCAAGTTTACAGTTAAGTTGTGATGCTCCATTAGCAACACATTCTCTTTCCCAACTCGTCAAATACCGCCGCTTGGTCGTTGCCCCTCGGCAGAGGAAACCGTTGCTCCAGGTACCCCTCCTCTAGCGTTAGTTTTGGGCATATATATATGGTGTCTTGTCAAAATAAAGATCGGTTTTCACAGGAAGTTATGTTTAGGCAACACAACCACTTAGTTAGGGTTAAGTAAAGATTGTTTTGACGTTGACTGTGGACTCACATGACTACCAATTGACTAGCGACTCACGGGACTAACGATACTAACGAGTCACGTGACTAACGACTGATGTGACAAAATAAGTAAACTTGGGATGCACGGATATCACTGTCTTTCAGACCGAAGTACTTACATTTGGGTACTTGCCAATGAATCCCGGTATGCGTACTTAATAATACTATTACAATTCTAACAACGACTTAGAAAACATGTTTAATTTCAGATGTTCCTCACTTTCTGACTGTAACAAAGTAAATATACAATATGATGCTGTTACTGACATTTTAACATTCAACTGTGAGTTTTCCTGGTAGAAACAGAGCATAGTTTGCAGTAGGGATGTTAATAATTAAACATTTAAATATGAAAAAATATAAAAAGCGTATCACTTAACGGAGAATAGCTGGTCCACCTTAAAGGTAAGCCCACCTTAAGTGTGCCTGAGCCAGAGTCGTTGCTAACTTCAGGGCTAACCTACCCTTCACTTTAATCAACAGGTGGCACGCAAGAGACACGGGAGCTCGACTTGAGTCTCGTAGTATTTATTCACCAACAAATAAACGGTACGCTGCGCTGCTGCGTTCACAGCTATAACGTTACTGCAAACTTCATACTCATCATCACACGCTGTCTCTCTCTCTCTCTCTCTCGACCGGACACGCCGCTAACGTTATGCCGGGCTTGCGATACACTGGCGGAAACCCTGACAGAGTACGCCAGGCAGACACACAACTGACAACCTCACAGCTAAACTAATTGATGCGGTGGGGACTAAAGTGACTGCATGTGTCCACGAGAATGCACGCAACATCGTGGCTGTTAGCTGCATCGGGTTATCGTTACAGCTGGACGGCACTTCAACCACAGCAGCCCTGCATGCAAGGCACTAATCTTGTATGCATGGTATCGATCTAATGATGTAATACTGGTATTGGTGCATCCCTAAATTAAACGTTTACTTTCAGTTTCACACGGGTCACGAACAGCGGCCTCCTGGTTGAAAGTCCTGTGTTTGCTTGACCCATCCACCACCTCTCCCACCCGCTGTAAGCTGACTCTCATGCTCTTTATACTACGTCCATTGCTCTGACCGTCTAATAATGCCGCGGGTTGGGTTTACATTGGAATTAGTTGAAAGCCTGGGTGCTATAGGGGGCCGGGAATGCATCAGTATCTGAAGCCGAGGGGCAATCAGAATCAAAATCAGATTTATTTTGCCAAGAACATACATACATACATGGAATTTGACTCTGGTTTTATTCAGCCCTCTCATTGTACTTACACAGGGTAATGACCAAGTGGTGGTATTTGAGGAGTTGGGAGTGAGAACAGGTTGACATTAGACAACTCACTGGCACGCAGTGGGGTACTGAGGGGCTGCAATGAAATCTTTTGCTGTGTCATATTTGGAGGATTCAGTCCTTGAAGTGGGAGAAGCAGACAGCTGTCGGCTGTAGATGCAGGAATGCTGATGTGTTGTCATAAAACATTTATATAGCGTGTAAATAAAAGTTATGCACCCTTGATTTGTTTGCATGTTCAGCCCCAGAACCATAAACATGAAAATAACTAAAAGTAAAATTTAATGAAGAATGTTCTTATTTCCCCACAATAGCTTCGTTCAGCTTCACAGAACATCACATACAATTAGGGTGCATTACTTTTGGTTACCACAGTAATAAATGTTTTATGACGACTTCCTATAGGTGACCAAGCAAGAGTGAGTTTACATTTTGCAACATAGATAGCTGAAGTGCCTCAACATCTGTCCAGCTGTGAATCCTTTTTCTTAAAGACAGCTGCTTGTCTCTGTTTTGGGGTTTGATGATATGTAATGCTAAACAGGTTTCCTCAAGACATTTAGTGAAAATGGAAACAACACACAGACACATACACAACACAGTGACTGTGGTGAGAGCGACTATGGCCTCAGTCTCTGCCTGAGCCACACACACACACACACACACACACACACACACACACACACACACACACACACACACACACACGCACACACACTCACTCACTCACACTCTCACTGTTTGTCGAGTTACGGCATAAAAGCACAGCCTTAACACCCCAGTCTGTCCAGTGCATGTTTGTATTTTCTGTGCACACACTGGCATGCACATGTGTGTGCGTGAGTCTATTTGTATGAATCCAAGGGGGGCTAGTCATCAGATGGAGGAGGGGGGGCGTGGCAGTCCCGCAGTGAGAGGAGGACAGGAGGAGGAGGAGGAGGAGAGCTTTAGTTGTTCTGAAGGCAGTCGAGATCCACCGAGCAGCAAACGTTTCCATTCTGAGCAGACAGGAGAGAAGAGATAAAGGGTATCAAATGCAGTTTATTATAATACATGTTGCATGTAATAACATGATTCAGAGCTTGGCTGGCTGTAATCAGTAGATATATTGATACTAAATAAAGAGTAAGGTGTAAGAAAAGATCAATACACTTGTGTATCACAATATTATATTTTGTGATACTGTATCGATTCTCAAAAAACACGTTGTTTTTTTTATTAATAGTTTACATACAAAGATTTGTCGTTCGTTTTGTGTTGTGTTTAAACGCCCGACCGCTAAAGCAGTGTTGTAATGTATCTTCATGTCACTCTTCCACTGCAACATACTGTAACTATGTAAACTGAGACAGGAAGTAGCATAAGGGCGCAAAAGTCAACTTTTTTTTAAACTCTTGTCACAATACTGGAATTTCTAACTTCCATACAATACCTTGAAAAATATCAATATTCGATACCATTTTCGTTACCAAGGGGAAAAAATTGACAACACAACATTGAGGGCATACAATTTTAGATTTCTATTAAAAGATAAAAAGGTGTGCGTTTCAACTCGCCGTCGGAGAGAAGAGAGAACAGAAAGTACAAATATACGGTATATCTTTCAATGCCGTTTTCTCAGAATTAGTTTTTTCTCAGACTCTAAGCCAGAAATCTCCCCTTCAGTAGCACTTACATCCACCAAACGTTCCTGTTTTATTCCTATCTACATTATGATGGTTTTTACTGAAGGGTTTGTTCCTATATCATTCATAGCCTGATTTATAGAACATTTTATTCCTTAAAACATGGTGAAATGTTTTTTTTTATGGCTGTATGTTTATTTATGGAGTGATGCAAAGAGATAGCCAACATTCCCTCTGTAAAAACCTCTGACTCATACATCTACAAAATCAAACAACCAAATGTGCATACTTAAATATAAAATCTCAGAAAACTTGTAATCCAAAAAGTACTTCTCTTAATGTAAGTAATAAAGTGGGGAGGTTTCGTGGTAATATCTGTTAGTTAAAATTGTTACCCTATATTAGTCTGATGTGTCTCCCTTCAAGGCAAGGAGGATAGATAGCTGACCAGAGTAATTGGGCCTGTGCTCTCTGACCATGGGGGTGGGGGGGCGGGGGCTCTGCTTTGGCTGAAAGTGAGGTCTCCTGCTGGTCAGAGGCAAACTATATGTCTTTACCAGCAGCGATGCAGCACACGGGTAGCAGAGTGACTTATACAAGTGCAGCAGCTATAACCACTTGCTGTGACCACAGCGTGAGTGAGCCCACCAGCTGCTGCGGCTGCCTATAGGAGTTGTACGTTTTTGCAAAAGTTTACAGAAGTTTACTGATTCAGTTCATGGAATCACTATACAAATTTAACCTGACATGTGACGTTGATTATGGTTTCGGTCCATGTCCTCTTTTTGGCTAATTTAAATTCTGATTGCAAAAAAAAAAGCGGAACTGAGGGACAACAGATTATTTTTAGTAAATGTGCGGAGATGATCTGAGTTAAGGTGACATGTTCCTGACACAGTGATCTGCATATTTTTTTACTCTTTTAAGATTAAATGTATCTTACATCATCTGTGACAATCAGATTTTTTCAGATGTTTTTTTGTATTCAGACGTTGCATATCCTCCATCACACATTAGACAGACTATAACAGCTTCCACCTCCAAGAATTTGTCTTCAGTACCAATCGCCTGTAATGCCTACTACCTTTATCTGTAACAAGGTACGGGGGAATTCACAAAATTGAACATGAACTGAAACAAGCTTGTGTAACTGGATGAGCTTTTTATATCCCCAAACTACATGTACAAAGCTGCAGGGATGGAGAAACAGATGAGGTAAAAGCACTATTGCGCCTCGATAACAGGCAAACTGAGCATGAATTATTTGTGAGATATCAAGTCGAAAGAGTACAAATTCATTCTGGTTGAACACTGAATCGTCCACACCAGCGTCATAATCAAACTTCTGCACAGTAGAGCGAACCCTTCATCGTGGTCGTCGTTGCTTTGGCTTACCTTACACTTGCAGGAGGTACAGGGTGAGTGGGGCATATGCCATGTGTCTCCGCTGAGGCGGACGGCGCCTGCGGGGTCCTGACACGTCTGCCGAATGTCATACGACAGGTTGTCGGCCAGACAGGGGTCCGTGACGCAACGCGGGCAACACTCGCCCTCCGCCACCGCTGTGTACTCGCACATCAACACGGGGCAAACCAGAGGCCAGCAGTCCACCTCCCCCTCCTGAGTGAGGTGAAAGAAAGAAAGAAAGAAAGGTGACACAAATGTTACCGTGTGTGTTGGTTGTTGTTGTGTGTGAATCAGCTGATCTGGCAGTTATACAGCTCACATGCTGATTTGTTGCCTCATCTCTAATTAGAGAGGTGATAATTATCTGAGCCTTCCGCATGCACACAGCTGAGCAGCAGATCAGAGCCAGGTATTAAACCGAGCCCAGCTCTGAGCTTCATGTTGATGAGGAGATTCTGTGTTTTTGATGTCATCTGTTTTCTTCTGACAAACCTGTTTCACACACATTCCGTGTATATGTGTAAACAGTCCTGTCTCCTAAAAATGATGTTCCCATACAATGAAGCTGCATTGTGAATGATGTTTTTGACGTATCGCAAATATGTTTTCACCCAGGAGACCGCTGTCTGTGTCCCATGTGAAACTAAAAGTCAACGTTCTATGATATTCAGAGCATTAATATAGCATCAAACAACTATTTGCTATGTAAAGATATAGAGGAGTAATGTCTACCTGAGCAGAGAATGAAGTCACTCTCCCTCTGTGTGTGTTGTAATCCAAGCTTCTCCGTGCTTTGTTGACATAGCCGGGTCGGCCGCATGTTCTTTTATTGCATGTGATCGTGCACCACTGGCTAAATCCACCTGCCCCCCCCCCCCCCCCCCCCCTCCCCCCAGGTTAACAGTGTTAGCTCTGTCAACAGTGTTGCCGTTGTTTTTGCTGTTAGCACCGTTAGCTCAGCTGTCTCCATGTTGAGAACCGTGTGGAGCAACAGAAATGCTCCCAATCTCCCATTCAGCACCTTTAATTTACGTCCGTAGCTGCATAATGTAACAAAGTAGTCATTTTAAAGGGCCAGGGTGTAACACTCCGGGGGATCTATTGGCAGAGATGTAATATAATATTAATAAGTATGTTTTCTGTAGTGTATAAGTTTAACCCGCGTCACTCCACTCAGCCGTCGGGGAAACAAAACCCAGGAAACCTCTGTTGGTCTTGAGGAGCTGCAGCATTTATTTCTGCACAAACTGCAACTTCCACTACATACACTTGAAATTCTCAGAGCTAAACTAACTTTGCCATCTGCTACACTAGCTCACTTGTTCGCTCACACATATTCGCCATTGCTCTCTCTCTTGCTTCACCACTCACTTCCCACGTACACACACTACACACTGGCTCTGCTATTCTCCAAATGACATTTTGCGTTTTCATGTCAGCCACCGTAGTTCTTCTACATGTTGGCACAAGAGAGATGTTACAATCTGCAACCTCACCGCCAGATGTTACACACCGTACCTTTAAGCCAACCATGAGGTTTTTTACTACTCAATTTACAACCTTAACCACGTGTTTCAAAACTGTTTGAAAATGTGACCGTAATCCGTGAGAAAATACATTTCCCTTGAAACGTAATTGAGAATACAGTTTAGTTGTATGGGAACGTAATTTTGTCGGAGACGGGGTTGGTGTATGTGTGTGTGTGTGTGTGTGTTTCTGCATACGGACCATGCAGCGGCACTGCTGGCAGCCGTACGGCCACGATGCTCCGCTGCGGTAGAGTGTGCGTCCGCTCTGGTCCAGACACTGGCTGCTGGGCCTGTTGTCGCAGCCGGGACAGCAGAACAGATCCTCGTCTGGGTCTCCGCAGTCACAGGGTCTCCTCCGGCAGTAGGTCTGCCCTTCCTGCACAGCAGAGGTTACAGTGTCAGGGGACAAACAGATATAAGTCATAATAGTGGCCCTGAAAAACTCTATTTAGTTGTCTTCCAAAGAAATAGTGCCGAAAAATAGATCAACTTGAATGCACGTCGCCTCCTGTAAAGTACTGCTCCAGCATGTCTTTGTCATTGAATAGGTGGGTCACCCTGCATTCAACAGCTGCTGAAACTGAAAGCTTTCATCAGTCTGGTTACAGTGAAGGGTTTTAGGATTCCCTGATGCCTTGAATGTTGCTTCAGAGCCTTTTCATCTCTGAAAAGAGTCCAATCCTGGAGAGAACACTGAGTGCCTGACATTGTTTTTTGCTACAAATGTGTTGCAATTTCAAACATATTCAATCGCTGTAAAAAAAAAAAGAAATAGCACACCAGTATCATGATTCAAAGACCCCTATCAGATGAATCCAAGATTTATCAATATGCATATTTTAAACATATCTTCGATGCCTTTAGAGAGAGCTAGTTAACTATTTGGCACACCGGGTAATTCAGGCAGATAATTCAAGGCCGGCATACCTACCTACGGAGGATTTGAATGCGTTGTAGCAACTCACAAATCTCCATTTTCTACCAGCAATTTATTAGAGCCGTGAATGAAGCGAGAATGCGTTAGAAGTTTTTGGTGTCTGGGCCGGAATGCAAAGTCAAACGTAGAGGAGTCTGCCAGATCTGGAAGCATCCCAAGCCGCCGTGTCCCTGGCTCTCTCCGTCTCTACCCCGAGAAAACTTTATGGTCCATTTTACTCCCCACAGCCAGCACTGTCTGGCCCGGGTACGACGTTGTAATGGAGATGTAAAAATGTTACATAAAATTGCTGTTGTATGGGAGCCATAAAATCATTCCGCATACCATTAAAGGGGCAATGCAGAGCCAATGTTTTATCGATGCATATTGTCCTGCTACAGTAACCGCTGAGTCCCAGGGTACCGATACCGATGGCCTTGGTCTTTACAGTTATAGCCCTTGACTTGCTGGGAAAAGTAATGCCAATTGTACAGTGCCGACAGAACACATGAAGGCAAACTGCTCATTTTAATGCCGGGGAATAAGGCCCGGGATGAATGCTAATGCGGCACTGTTGTGCTGACTAAAACAATATCATTATACGGCTTCTTTTATGCCAACTTTGATGACAACAACTTTACGATGACTGCAGATGACGTTCTCTTAAATCATAACTTTTTTTTTCAACACAGTCCTGGGATGAGGTATTCCTCTCCAGGGGAATTTTTTTCTGGAGGTAATTTAATTTAAGAGCATTTCAGGTCCCTGTTAAATCACTTCTGTAGAACTCTAGATTGTAATTCTCTCATTTAGATCAATTTCTCCTTTCATTTTCCTTCAAATAAAACTTTATAGAAGATCTTTGCTCTCAAGTTTTTTACCTTTGATGTCATGTGCTGGGGAGTTTCTACAAACTCTTTCCTGCTGTGCCCACTGCCATCTTCCTCTTACAGTGTGCACTTCTATCTTTTCCACTAGCCCCGTCTGACATCCACAAATTTCAATCATATCGAACCAATCAACCTTCCTCTCGTGTTCAACAAATCAATCGACATGCAGCATTTATGACTAGTCTGTACTTTCTGACCCTGATTGCCTCTTCTCTGTCCTTCTTCACAAACCACAGTAACTTTCTGGCTGCCTTACAGTCACGAGAAACCTAATCTCTATAAAAGAGATTCTGCATTCATACCTGTAGGTAACGGGACAAGACTTTGGCGTCGGACGCATTCTGGTTTCCGTTTGTAGTCCGAGTGGTATTGACCAATTACGTTCAAGCAGGCTTTGTTTGAATGCAGGTGACGCATCGGCTACCGTCTGACGACGATTTAGCTTTTTATTTGTTTAAAATTTGCTGGTAAGTAAACTGGCTACTTGTGAAACAATCTGGTCGTGCACGTCGTTTCTCAACTCCAACTACAATTTCAGCGCACTGAAAGGAACTCTTGGCTCAGATATCAGCTGGCTACACCAGAACCACAGAAATATAGCCCCTTGCTTATCTGGCTTATCTGTCATCAGACCGATAGCTGACGGGTTCCGAGATTGCCAGGAACCCAGATCACTGCCTCTTTATATTCAGCAAACATCCCAAATCTGACTCAAAAGCTAGCAAGGCTGAAGGTATCCAGTTTTAGCAGAGCGTCTTATTAGCGTCTCTTTTCTCCACAATCTTTACGCATTGGGTCTATTTTTGACGGAACAGCTCTGTTGCTCTAGCTCTATCTATCTGGCGTGGAGAGGAGGTCGTGTTGCTCTGGCTCTATCTATCTGGCGTGGAGAGGAGGTCGTGTTGCTCTGGCTCTATCTATCTGGCGTGGAGAGGAGGTTGTGTTGCTCTGGCTCTATCTATCTGGCGTGGAGAGGAGGTTGTGTTGCTAGGCTCTATATGGTTGGCGTGGAGAGGAGGTTGTGTTGCTCTGGCTCTATCTGTTTGGCGATGCCTGGAAGCTGCTTGACATCCTCCTGGATCCACCTTTTCACATATGTTCACATTACATGTATTATTTTTTGTCATATGGATTGTCAATTGGCATTGAAAATTACAATGCAGTGTCGTCATAGTTCAGTTCATGTGACATATGAACCTGTTGTGGAGGAAGCCACTGCAGGATGGAAATAACTATGGCAACCTGATGTTAACCACCACATGTCGACTGAAATGTCAAAACTCCATGATGCACAAGTATCATGGAGTTTGCTTTAGTTTACCCTTGGTACTTAGCAGAGGAGTTCATGTGAAACGCCCTGGTGGTAAATTCTGAATTTTATGAGCCGATGTGGCATCATTAGAACCGCCGCCCACAGCTGTCATTTCATTCCAAATAACCCTGTGTCTGTTTCGTATTAATCTCACTCACTGAGCCTCACCTTCCCAAAGACAAATCTGATCAATATGTCACTCTCCTGCAGCCACACTGCGTCGCCTCACTCCTGACTCCTGAGCACAGACATGAGTTGTTAAGCTGCCACAAATATTTGTCAGAATGTAATGCAGGCTGGTTGACAAACAGATGGGAGCACTGATGTGCTTTTTTTCCCCTTGAGTTGATCCTGTTTGATGCTTAATTTGGTCTCCTGACGGAAGAAAGGTCAGAAAAAATCATTTATTTTTGTGTTTGTTTCAACTATCAATACAAATATCAGCTAGATCAGCTCCAGACAGCCGATTACATGTTCTGAGGTGTAGGTAAAGACTGACATCAATGAAAGAAGACTTGAGGTTTTTAACCTCTTCCACTCCTTGAGGGTCTCTGTGCCCTTGGACGACTTAACTGTATTTCAGAGGCGGTATCAGGCTAGAGTGAAGTAATTGGTATCATATGAAACTCGAAAAACTAAGGAATTGGTACAAACCATGCCATGCTAGCCTCGGGAAATCTGGAAGGAGAATAAACTCCACTTTATGATAATCACATGCAGTTTGGGGCAAAAACAATGCAGTTTCTTTTTCTTTTTTAAATGGTTTCTGCATACTGGGGTCCCTAAACAGTCTTGAATTACATACATTGTGTATCCCTGTAAAGCTGAGACTCTTGTGGATCCAATGAGCCCAACTGTATTCATGTGCGATGATGTTAGTACCCATAGTAGCCGTTTCATTGTAGTGAGACCATCTTTTGAAATTTGATCTCACTGTATCAAATGACCTGTGGTGACCTCTAGGATAATCACAGCCTCATGAAACTTTACAGCCACAAACTAGAGACCTAGAGCATTCAGAGGATGGATGGCTTTCCTAGCTAGATGGACTATGAGGGGGTTTCTGAGCACACACAGTGCTGAGCTCCATCGCAAAATGTTTCCAGCTTTCAGATGATGTACACCACTTCTATGTGACATCTACTGTTGACCTGCTATCTCCCCCTAAAAACCTCCTGTACCCCCAACAGTAGATGCCACATAGAAGTGGTGTACATCATCTGAAAGCTGGGAACATGAAAATGAATTTGAGATTCAGTTCAGCACTGTGTGTCAAGTTGTTCTAGTCATAAATCTGTAATAAATGTAGCTTTGTTACGGCGCCTGTTCAAATGTTGTATAAGGGCTAAGAACATTATGATCAAATTTTATGATGGTCATTCCCACGCTGTATTATGTCTCATAAGTTGTTACAGCAATTTTTCGGTTGATACCATTTGTTGAAAAGATTTGGTGCTAAATTTAACCATTTTTTACCACTCGAGAATTAATAAAAATGATCAAAAATCTCTCCAAAGTACCACATTAAGACACCAAGACCTGAGGAACACCATAGAAAAAACCAAGCCATTCTGGAAACTGCTCATAAACTCTCTTATTTTCAATCTACAAAGAAAGCCATCCATCCTCTAAATGCTCTAGGTCTTTAGTTTGTGGTTGTAAAGTTTCAAGAGGCTGTGATTATCCTAGAGGTCACCACTGGTCATTTTATACAGTGAGTTAAAATTTCAAAAAAATGGTCTCACTATATGAAAGGACTACTATGATCATCACACATGAATACAATTGGGCCCATTGGATCCACAAGAGTTTCAGCTTTACAGTGATACACAAATTACATGTATGTAGTTCAAGACTGTTTAGGGACCCCAGTGTGCAGAAATATTCAAATACACCATTTTAGAATAGGAGACAATAACACATTTGTACTGCATGCAAAAAATGCATGTTTTTGCCTCAAACTGCATGTGATTATCATCTAGTGGGCATGTCTATAAAGGGGAGACTGGTGGGTATCATAGAACCCATTTTCATTCACATACTGTATCTGGAGGTGAGAGGTCAAGGGACCCCTTTGAAAATCGCCATGCTAGTTTTTCCCTCGCCATTATCTAGCCTTCTTCCTGACAAGCTGGTTGGTACCAATGGTTTCAATTAGTTTCTTATGTTACCAGTACCTCCACTATAGCTCTAAAACTGAGCCTTCCTGAAAGACAGTAAAGTTGGCCTGAGGATGCCTGCGTCCACAAGGAGTAGAAAGCCATAAAGTCAGCGGGCTCAACACTGCTCATGAGTTTTCTGGCATATCAGATGTATTCCATACAGGTCAAATGATAAAATGAAGCAAATTGATAAAATTTCTGAAAAAAACCAACAAAAAAAACAGGATCATCAAGGAATTTGGTAAATATCTTGCATATCATGTATTGGTGTTTTCTCTTTGTCCTGACCAGTATTGCTAAGTGTAGTGCATTTGTATGTGTGTGTTCATCTTGTGTACCTTGCAGGAGCATATAGCACAGCGGTCGAAGCTGGGTTTCCAGTCCTCTCCGTTGCGTCTGATTCCCTCTTCCTGTGGGCAGTCGCCGCCGCAGCCCGGACCGGACGTGCACACGCAGTCGTAGCCTCCCGGGAGGTTCACACACACGCTGTCATTCCAGCAGGTGTGTGTCTGCAAACTGCACTCATCAACGTCTGGAAGACAAAGAGGAAGCCACGGTAAATGCACGCTTACACGTCACCTGTTGTACATAATGTAGGAACATTGTGTTTTTGGGAAAGCTTGTGTTTCACAGTCCTGTCAGTCTTGTTGTGGAAAAAAAACATACAAAACGAGGTCAAACGAGCTTTTCTGGGGAAAACTACAATCAACAGGAAGCTGCAGGTTTAACAGAACGCAGACTGCATCGGGTACGTTTTCATTCATGCTTTTAGATTTTATGCAAGTTATGACGTTTACTGGTTGTATGATGAAAACAGTTCTATTCATTTGTCTCTGAAAATGTTATTAAGTTGTGACATTAACTGGCATATGATATAGGGCTGGGTATTAAAGCTCAATAGTATTTTGCTCCTGACCAAAATGTGTCCTGTAGTATCAACTATTTTTTCAATTTTATTATTCAATTCAATTTATTTGTATATAGCGTCAAATCATAACAGAAGTTATCTCAAGACACTTTTCATATAGAGAAAGGTCAAGTCCGTACTCTATAAGGCATCAGTCATATCTAAAAGACAATTTCATTGTCTGAAATTGGTCAAATTATTTAGCAGCGTTTAACACTCAAGAAATTTCTTATCAACTTTTTCTCATCATAAGCAATATTACTTCCTTTTCTGTTTTGTTTTTTAGCTTACTTTACCATTTTTTATTTTACTTATCTTATTTACTCATTTTGCTAAATGTATCTTATTTTATTGTTATTCTATTAGGCACTGGTGCTAGAAATAGTACTTTTTATTTTATACACTTGAACTTGTTGTAATTTTGAGCAATCTCTGGCACAATAATTTCTTTCGGGATTTATAAAGTTATATCTTATATTATCTTATCTTAAGACGTTGTAGTAGAAAAACCTGTTTGTATTTCGTAAAGTAAGGTATCAAAAAGAAAAAAAGTACACTTTCTGCATTAGTATTGGAGAATTTTAAACAATATTTTGGCCTACACACAGTATACTTTGAAACACAACGCTGTCTCCTAATTCTCATCCACACTCATTTACTTAACCAAATACAATTTGGTTGAATCATAATTCATGTCTGGATGTCTTATGTTCGCTGGAAATGTTATTCCAAGGAATTGTGACATTGGCCATTTAGAGCTGTAGTGTTGTATTACAGTACAAGCTGCACCCATTCACAGCTTTGCACCTTTATGAACTCTGTTGTAGATGTGGTGCACATTTACTTTTAATTACATTTCCTATGTCCTCACATTAATTTGTGTTATGCACAAATTAATGTTTCAGCCCTCAAGTCATGCCTTCAAATTAAGTACATTGAGTTTGGTATAAACTGAAATTACAGGATGTTGTGGTCAGTTAGGGAGGAGCAGTCAGAGTGCTGACAGCAGGCTTGCAGTTGTGTTTTAGTACGGAGGTTTCTTTAATTTAATCAGTCCCCATAAATTAATAGTGCCGCATTCCTTCTCCACACACAGTATTACACACTGTATAATGTAGGGCAGAATAAACGTATGAGATATGGATATACTGTATATTTCAGGTTTTGGCTATTAATCACAACATTGCGTTGTCTTTGTCATCTCTTACACATACAGTATATAATAATATAATACATATTTAACCCTCTGAGAACCACAATAGACCCGTTTTTGTCTTTTTTAGGGCGGTACAGGGGGTCTTTAAGGTGAGATAGCAGGTCAACAGTAGATGTCACATAGAAGTGGTGTACATCATCTGAAAGCAGGGAACCTGAGGATTAATTTGAGATGCTGCTCAGCACTGTGTGTCAAGTTGTTCTAGTCATTAATAAGAAATACAAATTAATTAATTAATTAAAATAGATTGTGAAAGTGTATAAGAGCGTAGAACATGATGATATAAGTTTGTGATGGTCATTACCATGCTCTATTATGTCTCATAAATTGTTGCAGCAAGTTTTGTAACCATTTGTTACGAAGATTTTTGTGCTAAATTTAACCATGTTTTACCACTCAAGAATTGATTAAAATGATCAATAAGCCCTCCAAAATACCACATTAAGACACCAAGACCTTGAGGAACACCATAGAAAAAGCCATGCTGTGGTTTGGGATCAAAAACCTTTGACATCTGGAGATTTCTGCAAGAATTGCATTTTCAGTGATTGGATGGCGAGCACTTCTGTTCTGGAAACTGCTCAGAAACCCCCTTATTGTTAATCTAGCTAGGAAAGCCATCAATCCTCTGAATGGTCTCACTATATAAAAAGAATACTATGGGGACTAACATCATCACACATGAATATAATTGGGCTCATGGATCCACAAGAGTGTCAGCTTTACAGTGATACCCAATTAATGCAATTCCAAGACTGTTTAGGGACCCCAGTATGCAGAAATATTCAAATACATCATTTTAGAATAGGCGGAAATAACACATTTTTACCGCATGAAAAAAACTGCATGTTTTTTTTGCCTAAAACTGCATGTGATTATCATAAAGTGGCATGTCTGTAAAGGGGAGACTCGTGGGTACCCATAGAATCCATTTGCATTCACATATATAGGTCAGAGGTCAAGGGACCCCTTTGAAAATGGCCATGCCAGTTTTCCTCACTAACATTTATCCCAACTCTGGAGCGTTAGTTACCTTCCTTCCCAACATGGTAGTATGAAATGGTTGGTACCAATGGATTCCTTAGGTTTTTTTAGTTACATATTATATCAGTGTCTTCACTAAAACTAGCCCAAAAACTGAACCTACTAGAGCCTCTGAAAGACAGTAAAGTCAGTTGGGATCCGGGTCTTAGGGGGTTATGGGATAGCAGATTGCTTTTTCTTGTATTATAATTCATTCAAACAAAGTAATTGCGTTATAATTTGAGGGAAAGCATTAGGTCATATTTTTCACCGCTTCCCTGTATATACTGTACAAAGAGTATACCTTGCACATCGTAGCATCAGTCACATCAATCATAACCTATATTCTCTTTGTGGATTCAGTTGAATCATCAAAGGAATGAAACATCTGCTCAGACAGCTTCTTTTCCTCCTCAAACCAAAAGCACCAACATGAGCATAGAGGACGGACGGCATCTAATTTACTTTATCAGCGAGGCTCAGGAAACACAGCGCCAAAAGTCTGTCCCTACCTTTTCTCCAGCCGTGACATTTAACTCTCTTTATCTGAAAACTAAATGTGAGAGTAAAAGACCAAAGTCCCTTCGACAGTTAGCTCTGCTCTCCCCTGCCAGCACCTGCTGCCTACAGACATTGATCACACCCACACGACACTGACAGCAGGCCGCTAGTGTTGCATGAACAAAAGCCCGAAGCAGAAAAACTGAAACTAAAAAAAAAAAAAAATGGTATTCATGTTTTTGTGTGTTTGTTATGCTTTCACACTGTGAGCAACGCGGTCAACAAGCCCATTTATTTTATTTTCACGGTGAACCTGTGTTGTTCGACTCGTCTTTGCGATCCAGGTCGAGAGGTGGGTCAGACCAGGGTCGATTTCGATGTGAATGGCACGGACCAGGGTCGCTGACAAATGGGGTGGGACAAACCTATTCGGTTGCAAATGAGCGGGTCCCCTCTCAACAGAGTCATGTTGCACCGCCAACATTAGCCTAGAACGGACAAACCAAACACCTAACTTTTCCTGTTTTGGCTGGAGTCGATAACATAACTCACTCTCGTCACCGCCACTCTCTCTCTCTTCCTTCACCACTCACCTCCCACAAACGCACACAATCTAAGCACTCTGCTCTCACAACAACTGGCTCTACGGAGGGCCATTCACGTTTTTGCGTCAGCCACGGTAGCAATCCTAGCTGTAAATTGTAATCTGCAACCTCAGCGCTAGATACCTCCAGATCCTACACACTGTTCCTTTAAGTACGGAAGTTACATGACAAATAAATCAACATTGACTTGGGTGAAAGTCCCGGGTGAAACATTTCTTTTAAGCCCCAGTTATGCTTAGTCGGTCGCACGGACGTGACCTGATGCGGAATCATGACCATGAAATATTTGGATGTTTTATACTCCGGCAAACCGCTATTCTCCCAAACTGAAGGCGGCAGTGTATCGAAAACTCACATCTCCAGCATGGTTTCAACATGCTTTCCACCCATCCACGTAGTTAGAAAATGTGCACAGAGAGAAAACAGGCTGCCTGATGGTGTGACGTCACTGACGACACCGGTGACCCTCGTGGATGTGTCAAGCATAAATCAAGCTTTAGACCCACCCATCCACCTCAATATCCTCTCTTCACGAACTCTGTCGCTCTTCATACTACGTCACCTGTCCTGGCTCACAATTACTTAGGATGTATACAAATTACAGTGCATTACTTTCCGTCGGTATCGCTACGAACAGTGTATGAGAACAGCCTGAACAGAGCCTTTCTGAATGGTATGTCGTGTGGCTCACTTTCTGTGCGAAACAATCTGTTTAATTCAGTATTTCTATTTTTTTTTAGCTGCCTTTAAATCCTATTTCCCATAATCCCTAGACCACCAGGGGATATACACGTGTTGGCTTGACAAAAGAGGTGAGTCCGTGGAGCAGTCGAGGGTAAACACTTATTTGAGATTTGTCCGTAATAACAGCAAGACATTTATACAGGGCTGGAGGGTGTAGAAGTTTTTAGACTGCAGAGATTACAGCTAAGAAGTTGGAAAATGACTAAAGAAGAGAGCCTTGGTGAATTTTACAGATACGGACGAAACCACTGGATAGTAAACCGCAGGAACAAATTCAAAAAGCTTGGTCGTAAAACAACGAAACGGCAGCAAAAATACATGGCTCGCACCGCCAGACGGTTCAACATAAAAATGTTTAGTGCCTCTGGCCCAAAGTTGCTCACACTGAGAACACCACGCAACATGCAGTTTTGTTGTCTCCAGCGGAGAATAATGAGTGGTATCTGGCAGGCAGACCTACTCTTGGGTGGACGTGAAACTTGATCGACGCTGTGGCCACACCGGGAACAAACAATTCACTGTGACAGTGCTGAATACACACTCTAATTGGTATCAAGTTTGCTGCACACAGAGAGAGAGGGGAAAACAGCTCAGCCGAGAGTTTATTGTGCCTGCGACAGACTATTTGCATACACTAAATGAAATCCCCATCAGCCAGTCAGACATACTGTACCTCCGCTGGTGAAGGATTAATGCTCTTCATGCTACATTCACCACATTCAGCCACAAGCTGCTGCTCGCTGATGAAGCGTACTCTTACACGTAGGCTGTGAACGACGGTCTCGCAGCCGAACACAAAAGCCTTTCAGAGGAACCAGCTGAGCACAGCCGACCGTATGAGAAACTTCCACTCACACCTACATGTGCTGTTACACATGAAAGCACTAATCCCACAGTGCATGTACACGACAACACTAACATTAGCACAGGTGTAGACGTATACGCACGGACACACACACACACACACAGCAAATACATCCTTCTGACAGATGTTGGTAATTAGAAGGCATCAGAAAGCTCAGTATTTAAATCATATTTCTCTGGTATGTCCTCCAGGCAGCCCATATGGAAAGGTCATGTACAGCACAGCGAGGGGGGGAGAAAATGATGCACGCACGCTGTCGTGCAGGGAGACAGTGGGAGTTTATGGTGTATTATCTTCATCTTTATGCACAATCTGTTTATTAAAGCCACCTGTCCCTCCCTAAAGCATTAGGCATAGTAATCGTGTTTTTGAGATGCAGCCCGTGCAGCTCTCAGTCAAAGCAGTAAAGGAATAAGTACTGCTGTTTGCAGCTGCTCAGGTCCTCGCCGCAACAATACGCAGTGCAACACAATGCAACTTAATACAATGTAATGAAATGTATTGCATCGCTGCATAGCCAACTCAACACACAGCGAAAAAAAACACAACTTAGAACACAACGAAATCCAACAAGAAAAAACACGAAAACAACACAGCAAATCGTGTCAGTTAAACACAACCTACTGTAACACTTTAAAGCTGCAGTCGGGAACTTTGAGTAAATGTAACTAGAATGGCACTCGGAGAGCGCAGACCTCCACCCCCCCTCTCCATTCAGCTTGCGGCATCATCCACGTGTATTTTTGTTTATGTTGAGATCAGCTGTAAGTAGCGGAGCATCGTAAATCGCTTCATTCAAACTGGACAGAAACAAAAAAAAATCACCTAAACCGTCGCCGTTACTCTTTCCAACACTCACCAAGTGTGCTTTGGTCGAACTCAACTGGAATTTCACAGAGTTTAATGTGAAAAAACACAGAATATACAGTTGTTATATTCCCCGCTCTCTCTCTGTCTCTCTCTCTGAAGGAAAGAGGCGGGGTCATGCATCATCAGTTACACTGCGCATGTGTTATACCCAGAGGTCTTAATGTTGTGGCTGATCGGAATCCTTAAAAATCGCCACCAAAATCAAATGGATTGTTCGTTGTGCCACACCCCAATATCACGATCACGATTATTCATTGATTTTAGAGACAGATATTTTTTTTTACTGCACTTTAACATTTAAATAAACAGACTGCTTTCACTTCCATGTTGTTACATTCCTGCTAATGTACAAATATTTACATCAAAATAAGACTGATCATTTTTCACGGTGCATCTCCTGGAATCAAAATAAAATTGTACAAAAACTTTTTTACTCAAAATGAAATAAACAGAGCACTGTTTTCACTTTCTCGTTGTGCAAATCTTTGCATCAAAGTACTTAATATTTACAAATAAGGTTCTTCATCTGAGTTTAGTGCATTTTCATTTAAAACGAGTAATGTGCAGTATATTACTCTTCTACTCTGGACTGCAGCCGCAACATTCAGTAAAGTTTTCCACAGGCTGCCGCTGTAAAGTGCACATGCAGTGGTGTGGCAGCTCCACAAAAGAGCATTTTAAACGTCAATATCGCAGTCGATCGTGTTCATTTAATTGTCGGAAGCCAAAATTGTGATCGTGATTAATATTTGATTGATTGTGCAGCCCTATCGCCATAGCAAACTTTCTCATTTTACAGCTAAACTAATTCAATTAAATTGAATGTGTTCCTGGGGTATACTTTACATATTCTAATACAATCTGGCATCCACTGCAGCAATTGCTATTAAAAATTGAAACGTTAAACAACGTTTCAATTGAGAGAGGGTACTTCCGTCATCGTAACTTGGTTTCATCTATAAACATAATGCACTCTGAAGAACACTCATTTTGTTCAACTTTTCAGTTGCATCTCTGCTTTCTAAAAACCTGTACATCATTCAGTATTCTCTGTCCTGCTGTCTTAGCTGTAGCGCCTTTTACTCGCCTCTTTTGTCGAGCTGGTGACGTTTAACCCACGATGGTCTACAGTAGGGGTTTTCAAAGTCTGAGACTGTGGGCCTCTCCTCGGACAAAGCTTGGCAAAAGGCGCCCCCTCAGCCTCCTTAGTTTACTTGTTTTGCTCAATTCCTAGATGCCTATGGGATCATGATTATGTTATTTGATCCCATAGACACTCAACAATTGAGCCAAGATAGCCTTATATTGCTGTTTGACATAATTTCAGACTACACCAAATACATAAAAAAGGTCTGTCCTCAGGGATTTACTAATTTCTGACTTTGGGAAATGTTACCGTTTTCCCACTTTCCCAAACTACTGTATCTCTGAGCTACTGAATCTCTTTAACCAAATCTCACACATTTAGGCTATTCTATGTGATTACCTTTTGATAACTAATGTATTAACTAATGTTAATATTAGGGATGCACCAATACGACACCGGATCGGATATCGGGCCGATACTGACTCAAATAGCTGGATCGGGTATCGGTGACAATAGAGCCGATCTATTCAATTCAATTCTCTCTGGTATTTGAATTCCTGTTTAAGTTTTGACCAAGTCGGTGCTGCATTAAAAAGGCTTACACTTGAATTGTCATTCCTGTACGATTTATTATTTTAATAATAAATAACAATTCGGTAAATGTATATCTGTGCATTTATTTGTTATATTTTGTTTTACAAAGTTAAGAAAGTAATGTTTCAGTCAAGCCCGGTGTGTCCTATACACATAAATGATTGATCCCAGTCTCTACTTCACAGTGAGGCACACAGCTTATTAAATAAACACTGGTATCGGATCGGAACTCGGAATGAAAAAGTCTGATTGGTGACTAGTTATTATTTTTTTCCACTTCCATTTACTGAAAGCAGAAATAGAACAAAAATATTGAATAAACAGTGATATTTGAATGTTTTAAAATTGCCATCCTTAGCTAGACATTCAGAGTGAATCACACACTCACACTATATGCTCCCAGGTTTTAAAATATTTGCATTATGTCAATGTATATTTTGAATAAGGTGTGGTTTCTAGCGCTTAGTCTAATTTGTACCCCATGTCCGTTGACTTCGTTGCTTATATGTACATTTTAAAATTAACTGTATGTACATGTGTTAAGTGTCTGTATGAACAGACACTTTAGGTATCACACCTTCATGCCCAATCTGGGAGAGTGCACTTAGTCACTTCACAGATGAAAGACTCTTTTTAGATTCATGTGTCAACCAGCAGGACACCTTTAGGGAAGCACAGCTAGTTGTTCCATGTGTCAAACATAAATTAGCACCTACATTAGAACAAAGTGCTCTGTTCATTTAAAAAACACAGCACATCCTTTAACCGGAAAGCCTTTTCCACAAAGCTACACATTCACCAACGCTGAATAATTCCCTAATTCGCTGTTGCGACAAAACACAGGATATCAAAATTTGAAGTTAGATTATTTTCATCAACCCAAAACCATATCCTTATTATTTTTTAATCAAGCCTATGTTTTTTGTTTTTTTACAGAAAATAGTATGTGAAAGTGTTGCTTTTTGGCTGTTGATTTGCGTTTGAAAGTTTAACTAAAATCTGTGCATACATCTTTTGAAATATCCCTCCAACAACCAAATTATTATGTGCAATTATGCACACAATTGCTTTTATACATAGACAGAGAGACTGTCTGCTTTCTCAAAACATTATCCTTTTTCTTTCTGCCCACTAATTCTCGCCCCTAGTGCTTTCTGCTGTTTCCTTCATGGCCGTCACATCCTCACGGCCAACATGCAGCCAGTTGATGTAGTTAACCGACTGGCGCTGCAGCTCACTGCTTTGATCTGACTCTCTTATTAAAAAATGCTTCTTTCTGTTTGGTTGACTCATGAGAGGCTGTTGGAGGGATATTGTAGAGAGGAAAAAATCCTGTTAAATTGTCATTCGTACTTATTTCCCCTGCTGGCTTCCAGCCTAATACTGCAAAGTGGGGCGAGAAAAGGTGGCGGATATGCAGTCACGGCTACATGCACTAGTCTGCTTAAGGAGTGACACACCTACACAACACACACACACATTACACATTAGGACACACACTAAGCAATGTCATTAATGGCATCTCAATGACATGCAAATAAGTGCTTTCCCTAATTACATTGTATAAATCACAGTTTCAAGTCATGAATATGAATATGTATGAGGACAACCAAGTAAGTTAATGTCCAATTACCACTTGTGACTGATCTGTGTAATGTAGCCGCTTGACTCATTTGCTGCAGATGTGAGTTATGTGTCGATTTATTTATGTGATTAAGCCATCTTTTAAATCATTATGATGGCATGAGGTTTTGTTTGGTAGAAAAATGACACAACCCAAGTGGTGCAGACTTTGTGCTACTTCAGCTCATTCATGTAAAAGTGGTGTCCGTAGAAAATAAAATAAAAAAAGTTTTTAAAAAAGTCGAAATATTGCAAAAAAGCCTGAATGAGTGGGTAAAGTTTGTGCATCGATAAAAGCAAAATGCGCCAAAATGCAATGGAAACAAACTTGGCGAATAAATCATGATGTACTCTGAGTTCTTTTAAATCAAAGCTTAAAACTGTTTGCTGCTGCCTTTTATTAAACCAGATAATGATGTTATACTGTAATATAACTTTTACTCTTGTGTGTTATATTCTATTTTAGCTTCTATTCTAGCTTTTATTTTTAGCTTGTTTTTATTTTCTAATCTTTAATGTTTTTATGTTTTTATAACTGTTTTAATGATGTCTTAATGTTCTTTTGCACTTTGTCGCAATGTTCTTGAATGTTTATGTAAAGCACTTTGAATTGCCCTGTTGCTGAAATGTGCTCTACAAATAAAGCTGCCTTGCCTTGCCTTGCCTTGCCTTGCCTTACGTGAAGCATTTAAACATCACTAGTCACTGAAACTGACAAAATCATCGGACTTGTGTGGACCAATGAGGGGACTGTCCTCAAATTAATCAGCCCGGTCTCACCAAATGGCGTATGAATGACACGATAATTTGTAAGTCATTTTGCACGAAATAACAGCGCATTTATTGCTTTTGGCGTGCCATGTGTACACCATGTAGTCTGTACTGACTGCAATGCAAACGCATCTGCATGTATATGCTACACTCAGAGCTAGTGACGTAGAATATAAAGTGAGAGAGACTGCTTATGGTGGGCGGGGAGGTGGATGGGTCCAACAAACACAGGACTGTCAACCAGGAGACCGGTGTTCGTGTCCCAAAGTGTTGAGTTGTTAAGTTACGTTTGTGACGTGCTTTCATTCGTTTACGTAGTTATTTTAAGCCCAATCATAACCTTTTTCCTAAACCTAACTAAGTGATTTGTTACCTAAACCTAGCTGCGAATTTTACTGTAGTTTTGTCGCATAAACATAACCGTGAACTCGCGAAGAGCCCAAAATGAGTTATCATAACACGTGGAATGTTTTTAAAATGTTGTGCTATTTAAACACCTTCCATGAGATTGGGTTGATTTAATACATGAAACAAACATAAATGCCATATTTCCATTGCATTTTTGCCATCTTATGACGTCCTCTTCCTCTGAAATGGTTTAATGGCACCCAACTGAAGAATTAGTGCCACCAAGTCTTTATCTTGATGAACCAACTCCTATTTGTATAAGTAGTGGATGGAAAAGCACATTAATTAGCATTTTCTTATGCTGATTTTCTGGAAATTCAGTTGAAATTTAAGCTAAACTTGGATGGAAACTTGACAGTTGTCTTTTGTGACATTACCAATAGGAGTCACCAAAGTCAGACCTTTCAAATCCTACACATAAAGGCTTTAAAGTGGAAAAAAGGTATATTTTTAATATCAAACACTTGCCCTTTTAGTCTTGAAAGTTGGGTCTGAAATTTGTGCAACTTTCTCCTTAGTGGAGGATGGAAGCTATCACAGTTACATTTGATTCAAATGATGACCTGACAAAAATAAATTGTCCACTGAAACTTCTCGAACCACTCCTGCACCATAATCCTCTTCTCTGTGTTGATTTGTATGTTTTAATATGTTCCAAGTATAAGATGCTTCCCCAATAATTTGCTAAATACGCTACTTCTGGTGGAGCTAAGGAGCTATAATGTGACACAGAAGTAGTGGAGAAGCCGAGTGTTAGGAATATACTGAACATAAGGACCACAGTAGAAAAGGGGATTACGCTGCAGAAATTATTTTATTACTTATTTTATTTCACCATGACTCTGGAGACTATTGGGATCCATTGTAACTGCTGTGCAAGTACACGCTGACCACAGCTGCCATCATCCAAGCGAGCTACAAGCCTTTCAGAGCCACATTTGCAAGCCCACAAGGGTGAGTTCTTTTGGAAGTGTATTCCATATTACCATTATGGGAGATATCCACAGTTGTACTAGATGCTCAATACATTCCGTTTTCATTTGTGCTGTACCCACTCCCCCCTCTCAACCTGCCTTGTTTCCCTGAATGCCTTTTGGCGCAAATGTAAAAGCCACAACGCAAATACAAATGCCACAACGCGACTGTAAAAGCCACAACGCAAAAGCAAAAGCTACAACGCAAATGAAAATGCCACAACGCGACTGTAAAAGCCACAACGCAAAAGCAAAAGCTACAACGCAAATGGAAATGCCACAACGCGACTGTAAAAGCCAGTAATGAAAAAAATGAAAAGATGTCATCGTGTGAGCCGTACTGGTCAAAATGTAAAAGCTACAACTCAAAAGTTAAAGCCACAACGCAAAAGCTACAATGCAAATGTAAAAGCCACAACGCAAATGCAAAAGCCAAAAAACGCAAAAGCAAAAGCCACAACTCAAATGTAAAACCAGAAGTGAGCAACAACAGATGTTGACAATGAAACGGGCCGACTATCATTGTCGGCAGATCCCGGCTAATCCATACAGAAAGTGTTTTTAGAAACTTTTTTGATGTCCCCGACTGGCACGTTTCCATGCTTCATTTTATTAAATGTATCGATCCACACTTCTCTTCAAGTCTATTTTTGTCGCATTTAGTAAATAGTAATCTGCATAGACAGCTGTTCAAATCACACAAATATCCCGCTGTATATGTGATATGAACTTATTAATCGTATTTATCAAGACTCCCAGTCTGCCTGTGAGCTCGCCTGTTTCACTATGATGCATTGTTATAGATTAAAGGCCCACATCTATGGGAGAGTCCCTAAAGTCCTCCCAAAAATATACTTATATTTTTGTAGCACACAGTAAACTTATTATCTTGAGTGCAAGTAAAAAAAAAAAAAGAAAAATCTTTTTTGGGACCTTAAAGGCTCCACAGTATAAGGAGAATAAGGAGTTTTTCTTCCACCACCGAATAAGGGGGAAATATGCAATATATAATGCATATACATAAAATATAAATAAGCCCCACATTCACACCTTACACATCATGTTATGATATACTTATTAATGCATCAATAGATATAATCCAATGATATCATATAATTATGTAATGGGCCATTCCGCATACTTCAGGTACATTAAGTACATTTTGATGCAAATACTTTTGTACTTTTACTTTAGTAAAATTTGAAACGCATGACTTTTAGTTGTGTTGATGATACTGGACGACAAAATGGAGTGGTGTAAAATACTGTAATACTGCACACTGGTAACATACAGTGGCATCGTAAAATGGTGAAAATATGGCAAATTATTAAGCAAGGTGAACCTGTGGTCATCCATATACACAGAGCAGAGGTAAGCTGATTAATAATTGATTGCACATTTAGGACTTTCACTGTACTTTCTTGCTCTATGCATCATCATCAGCGCTGTGTTTTGACACAGGAAACACACGAGCCTAATGTTTCTCTATTTCCGTCTGTAACTCTGCCTCTCTCTGGCTTGGTAGGCGAGCACACATGGGAGAGAGCACATGACACAAGCGTCTAATAGCGGCATGATGCTGCACCTCATGCATATCTCATCAAGGGTAGTGTGCGGGGGTGTCACACAGCATGGTTAGATCTCGAGCTGTGAAGGTGAGAGGACCTCTTGATTAGCCTCCTTGTAAGTCTGCTGGATGGCATGTAGGAGCACATGCACCCATACATTACATCACAGTCTGAGCTCATGTCTACATGCTAGATTTTCAAAGAGGATAAATGAGACAAAGAATGGCAATCAAGTGAGCCTGTAGGGAGACCAGAGAGAAAAGAGACTTGAAGAGGAAGCCACGCACGGCAGTATTCAGCAGTCCTGAGCAATTGAAGCTGAAGTAGGCGAGATTGGAGCAAATATGATTAAAAAAAGTTATTTTTATAAAACGGTCGCTATATCCTGACAGTAGTACATGTGACAGGTAACCTGAAAAAAATCATGTGCCTCTGGTGTCCTCCGGTGCTCCTAACGGCATCTGCGAGATTTCACAGACCGGAGGAAAACAAGCAGAAAGAGCTGATCTGAGGTCTGCTGTACAGCTGCTGTCTATGAGAGCCGGTTGTCAATCACTCGCGAACTCCGACCAAACGGTCAAACTAGGCAGCGCTGATCAAATATGAATCAATATTATGTTACGTTTAGGGATGCACCGATACCGATACTGTGCTCATGTACTTGTACTTGCAAAACGGCTCCGATACAACGACACCAATACCACTTTACGGTGGTGTGCCTGACCCCGCCGGGCCGGGATCCCACCTCAGCAGGCGTGCACCGGTCCTCACTTTCATTACGCCACAGGGTTTTGCCTGCACCCTCTGACTCGCGTGTATGTCAAACTGGTCCGTGTTTCAAGACGGGTCGGGTGGGTTGCCGACATCGCTGCAGACCCCTGCTGCCTTTTACGTGGGCCGAGCCCCGATCTGGCAGCACGGCGCGGTTGGGGCGCACTGAGGACAGTCCACCCCGGTCGACAGTCGCACCGGGAGCAGGGAGTCCCGTCCCTCCCCGGCGGGGAGAGAGGGCGCAGCGAGCCCTTTGTCCACGGTGCGGTGAGATCCGGGCGTGGAGCGCTGTAAAGCTGCGGCCGCGAGCCACCTTCGCCCCGAGCCTATCCAAGCCAACCTAGAGCAGGTCACGGCGCATCGCCTCGTATGAGGGACTCCCCAGCCTGCCGTGTGTCGCTCACACCCTCCAGCTGGCTGTTAACAGTGTCTTTTGACACAGAGAAGTACTCGTATCGGTACTCTGTATCGGCGAGTCCCCAAATGTAAGTACTTGTACTTGTTCTCGGTCTGAAAAAAAGTGGTATCGGTTCATCCCTAGTTACGTTAATGCCCATTTCACTCCTCAAATGTTTTCAGAATCATCTTGTAGTGTACGGTTTAGCTATAAAATGAGAAAGTTTGTGACGCTATATTAACTGGTGGGCATGCAGAGGTTGAGGGGCTGGTATTTCAAGCAGTTATAAAGATGTTTTCAATTCAATGTATGCTCACCAATGCAGGAGCTCCCATCGAGCAGGTAGGAGCCATTGTCATGGAAACCACTTCTGCATTCACAGTGGTACCAGCCGGGCAGGTTGACACAGCGGGAGTGGTTGTGGCACTCAATCAGGCCCTCTGCACACTCGTCAATATCTGAGGACACAAACACAAACAGTGGCGTCAGCATCAGTTGAATTTATTTTCCCAGCAACAAACCTAAACCTGAAATTTCAGCTCATTTGTGTGTCTGTCTTTTTGCCCGTTCTTTGATCTGTGCTGGTTACAACAGTGGAGGTTGATCTAATCAGAGCAAACCGCCGCCCCAACAGCAGAGCTGGGTCAGCGGCTGCCCACATTAGACAGCCAACATCTCTGCAGTCTGTCATAGCAGGGATCAAAGTCTTTCTGAAATCACACCATTTGGCAGCAGAGTTGTTTCCTCCGTGCACTTTTCTGTTTCGTCTTCCCCTCGCTCATTCTGCCGTTTCTACTCAGGCTTGCTTTGTTTCTGGTGTGCGGCGTGCATACACATGCCCAGCCCAGAGGCGTTAGGTCTTCGCTCCTTCTCGGGGGAGTAAATCTCTCTCATCCATTATGTATGGTGTGAGCTCTGCTCCTCATCTGCAGCTACTCTCGCTTCTGGCTGCAAGACCCGACCTGTGCGCACACCCTGATGGTTAAAGCGTGACCTTCAGTCACACCTTCAATCACCTGAATGGGAACTGCGGCAAACGGGGAAAGGTAGTGAGGGACGGCCCGTTAAGTGTCACGTCTGCGTATATCTCACGTGGTTGCTGACGGGCGGAAAACCCCACATTTTCAAGCAAATCAACATGAACAATGAACTCGGTCAAAACCGAGTATATAGTATCTGGACTGTGTACGGTCAGTCTGTGAATTTGTGGCTAAATTGTTATACAAATAGTCAGTGGTCATGTCTATAATGTTAAATCCAGCGGTAAATGTCCACCAGGTCCAGCGAGGACACAAGGGGACGCGCTGCTCCACTCAACTGGCAGTTCAAGCGGTGACGTACCCTCTCGTGGAATGCACTCGATTGGTCCCTGGATTTCTGCTCGCCGTTTCAAACAGGAAACAACATGGCGGCCTTCTCGTAAGCTTTCTGTTAATCCGTCTAACACCAAAATCTACTTCTGAAAACATTTTAAGCAAGAAATAGGTGATGCCACTGCTGAATCTCATTTCATTTTAAAACTAGATCCCCTAGTTTGACAGATTGGTCGTAGTTTCGTGAGCCGGACGCGTCGCGTTGGACATTTGCATAAAGGAGTGTTCCCCGCCTTTTCATTTTGAAAGAGCAACGGCCAATGAGGACACTCCAACACTCGGCCGACCAATCGTGTAACTTCATCACTCAGTCAGTCGCTCAGTGACGGACTTTTGCGTTTGTAGGGCCGGCCCTCTGCGGTCCAGCCAAAAAGTGCATTAGTTTGTAGCTTGACCAGCAAACATAGTTCATATCATGTAATGGATTTTAAGAGTAGTTTGTATAAGCGAGTGAGGGTTGTAGAGTTTTGTCAGTTTAAAGAGTATTCATGTAGTCTGTCACAGCAGTACAAGCAATGATACAAGTGTAGCGACATCTTGCTGACAAAGAAAGTTGAGATCTGGGCTTTGTAACTTCAGAGCTTCAAAAGCTGCTAATTTCTTAGGGATCTAATTGACTGTGGCTTTATACTCACTATCATGAATGACAAATCCCACATAAAGTAAATGAATTGTTTAAAGAGAATATCAATATCAATGTTATCTTTAGTTTCTTATATGCCGTCCATTTGGATGTATTGAGATTACTTCTAACAATATACAACATAAAAACAGGAAGAAGAAACGTTGAGCTGTTTGAGGATAGTTTCAGTAGTTTCTCTTTGCTAACAGTCTTTGCGCTAAGCTATGCTAAACAGGACAAATCTCTTCACTGAATACATTTACACTTGTCAGCTTGTGGAGCTTAGGCAAGTAGTGTAGTTCCATTTAAAGTAAATACTATTTATGCAGCGCGGAGACACGGATGTATCTTTTCAACAAATTAAATTGTGTTTCTCAGTTGAATACAATTCTCATTTATTGTTTTCATTTACACTTCACTTTTACGATACCAGACAGCTAGTTTTCCTCTTTCAGAAAGTTGTAATACACGTTCTCTCCAAACACATGTTGCACAATTACAAACTTGTTTTACCATTTCATGAGTCCATCAAAACACGTTTTTTTTGACAATATGGATTTTAGTTAAAGGAGCAGTGTGTAGGATCTGGTGGTATCTAGTGGTGAGGTTGCAAAAAGCAACACACTGAAGTCTCTCCTGTGTGCCAAGCGTGCAGGTGAACTACGGTGTCCGACGCGAAAATGCGAATGGCGAATAGAGCCAGTTGTTGTAAGAGTAGCGTAGGTCAGAGCCAGTGCATGGAGTGCGTGTACGTGGCAAGAGAGAGTGCGTCGGTGACAGGAGAGAGTAACGTTATGACTCCGGCCCAAAACAGTGTTGGGTTTGTCCGTTCTGGGCTACTGTAGAAACATGGCGGTGCAACATGGTGGACTCTGTGAAGGGGACCCGCTCATTCTAAGCTAACTGAAACACAACAATTCTTAGTTCCAGGTGATTATACAATAAGGAGAACATAGTTATCAATATTATATTCCATTTCTGCCATTAGATCCCGCTAAATGTTGCACACTGGAAGGAGATAGGCAAATATAACATTTTGTAAAAATGTTTTTGAAAAGCTTATATTTATAGTTTTGACTGTGAGTTACAGTTAAGTGGCATGACTAACTGATGGATTACTGTACACTGTATTACTGTATGAGAAACCAGAATATACCACTGTATTAAGAAACCAGAAACAAACTTAAAGCGCAAGTTTAAAATGAGAGAATAAAGTATGGCATATTGCCTTTTTATGTCTAATATACAACACTTTGAACTGCCTTGTTGTTGAGATGTGCTACACTGCTAATAAAGCAATAAACCTGCTTTATAGAGAGGGGGGTGGTGTGACTTGTTTAATTTTGACCCAGATACATTTAAGCAAAGAAAACACTGCAGTTGCCCCTACCACACACTGTATTTCTGTATATACAGCTGATACTTCGAGAGCAGCTTATATATTACATCACCATATAGCTAGTTTCTCTATCCGTAGAAAAAAAAAAAAATGGCCTTCTGATTTTGTGCTGTTAACATTTTCCTGTTGCTCCAGCTGTGTTGTGAAAGTCACAGTTGATACCTTTGGTCCTGTCTTAAGATCACACACACATATACACACACATATTTATCTCTATACAGATAGCAGTGTGTGTGGTGTGGTTGTGTCGTTAGCCTGGTGTGCTGTAGGTAATAAGACGTGACAGCTGCCGGGAGGGCTGCCCTCTGTCAGCCTCTCAGGTCAGAGATCCGGTCAGAGCTACACCAAAAGATTCCCTCTCTGACATCCCACTGAAACATACCGAGATTAGAGGTGACTGGTGGCTGAGAGCAGCTAACCCTTCAACAAAAGAGCAGTTCTGTGCGTGTGCATGAGAGGGCACACGTCCACGTGCTTGGGCTGGTTATACTGCATCCAGCAGCGATTATATTCCTTCAGTGGAGATTCAATGCATCATTAAGTTTCAAATAAACTGACCCTGATTCAGTTTAAAAGGATAGATTTTTATACTTCCAAATTATTAAATTGTGTAAAGTAAAGTGTGGACCAGGTTATACACCAAGGAAAAAAACTATTGAAAGAATGAAACTTCTCAAATCGATGCGGTTGGCTCCTCAACCCACAAGTTGATACGCATCACAATAAAAGAATGTTTTTTGCATCTGCACTGCAGACATATGAAAAGTGCTGAGATTGGTTAAAAAAATATGCTATCTACTCAGATCCCACCAGCCTCTCTGTGCAGGTGCCCACTCCAAGACCCCTCACTGGCTTCCCATCCACAAACACAGCTAATTGTGTTCATCAGAACACCTGACCAAACACCAGAGATCCTGCTGCCGGTCAGACAGTCTGTCCCATAGAAATAAAATAGGAGTAGAACGGTCATTGAACAGTTTGCTGTGGTTTTACCTAGTACAAAAGAAATTGTTATTAGTTATGGTGCCAACAGAACCCACGTCAAAGGGGCTGTAAAGTGTGTGGTCGCAGCTCGCTGGGAAGAGAACGGAGAGCAGCTCCCGGAGACAGCTGGCTGACTAGTTAGCTAGGTAGCTTTTCCCTCTCCGAGGCCGAACAAAGTTGTCCCTCATCTGGCGACAGCACTGTTTTTTCCTCCGCTGTGACAAGAGCGTGTGGATGAAACATTAAGTTGTTCAATTTGACTCATTTACATTTCCTCTGTGTTTCGTAACATAACTAATCGTTTAGTCGTCGCTACTGCAAAACCTCAACTCAGGGAGTCTGCGACTTGCCGCAACTCGATTTTGTTTATGCGGAAGTCAGTCCACTATGACGGTCGCCATGGCAACGGTACACATAAATAAGGCCGCCGCTCTGACCATCCTGCTGCACTGAATTGAGTTTTAATGTCCGTTCTACTCCTAAATTCTAATTCTATGCTCTGTCCATTTTTGTACATGTACTAATACTTTTGTACTGTAGTTGTTTGTCAGTGAGTATTTTTTTTCCCAACAGTGTTGTTTTTGTCAAGGAAAAAAAATGATTGAGGCACAAACCAAAACAATGATATAACATTCAAATATGGTAATTCATTTAATAATACTCCTTGGTCCTTGGGAAAACAAAGGAAAACAAACAAAACAGGATACACCAGTGAAAGGTGTAGCTCGGTTGTGATCAGATCCGATAATGTATTGAATTTAATTTGTGGCTGTTTGACTTTACAGTCTCTTGTTAGCTTAAAATTCATATACACATAGAATGAAGGCATTCAGAGAGGTAGGCAGTGAAGAAAAACATGTACAGCATCTTGAAATAAGAATCACAATGAAGAGAAAATAACAGCCTTGCAAAACTAATTATGTTATTAATGGCATATTATATTTGTTGAACATTTTATGATTGCAAAGCTGTCGGGGTTCTGTGCAAACACTGTCTTTATTTAACCCTGCATTTAACGCTACAGATCACAGCAGCGATTGGTCACTGTGGTGACAACGAGCTGTCGGCAGCTCTAATATACACCATGTAGTATAATTTGTCGCTGTAACTATTCAAATTACTTGTTTGTCACAGCAAGTAATGCACAGCGTTTTGTGCAAATTAGGATCATGGCACAATGATTTAATCAAAATGAAGCAATATTTGTTATTTATTCACTCATCCATTCTTTTTTAATTGGCTGATGTACAGACTTTCTACTTTTGCATGTTTTGAGACCACATTCTGTACCTTCAGTATGGAGTCTCATGCAAAACCCTGTTTTGCATAAACTAACGGAAATGTTTATGTTCCTTGTGGAGAGAGCTTTGTAAGGAACAAAAGCAATAACGCCCAGTTGGAACATATACAGTGCACAAACAACTGCCAGCCTTCCTAATAACAATAATTCTGCCCTGCTCTCCAACGCATATGTCCATAATTTATGAAAAGTGGCTCATTATAACTAAGATGTTTTTCACTGCTACTACAAAATGCTACCACTTTAATTGGGAGGTAAAGGAGGTGCTGCAATTCTTCTTTTATCTTCTGAGAGAGAAATACTCATTTTGTTGTCTGTTAAGAAATATGATATTTAACATGTATTTCTCTGCCTCTCTCAGTTTCATCTATCTTTGGCTTCTCTGTATTTCACAGAGGACAATGACACGTGTGTCATTATTTTGACTCTGTACACTACAGCACTACATTTAAAACGATGACTATGCAATGAAACCCTCTACTTTCAGCTTCAAGAGTATGTGAAGGTGTTTCAATCTATACTGGGTGAACAGCGTAGGAACAGTAACTTACTGTAGGACAATACAGCAGAACAATGACACAGACAAAACAACCAAGACGTTTTTTTTAGTGCCAAACAGTGGAATGTTATTGACTGTCAGATCACCTGTTCCCAACACAGCTGTGCAAGAAGTGGTGTTGATTTAGTGCAACAGAATCAGTTTGCACATCTGGAATAAATACAGAAATTTGTAGGAGTGGGGAAAAAAAGATCGACTCACCTATGTATCAGGGTTTTTTTGTTGTTACGATTTTGAAATCCATTTTTTAATGCCAGAATCAATATATTTGCTTAATTTGAGTTTATCCGGAGGTAGAAGGAAGTTACCGCTTTTATTGTTGTAGTCTGAGTAATGTGACGTCATATCCGTTTCAAAAACCAAAACAAACGAGCCTGCCGCAGTGAGCCGAAACAAAAAAGTAGAAAACGGCGGAGAGTCTGCGTGGATATAAAACATAATGCCTCCTGCCACGGTCGTCTCAGAGGTATAAAAAATCAGTGTATTATGTCATAAAAAAATAAGTCATAAAACAATTATAGTATATGTCATAACTAGAATTAACGCCTTGTGATTGTATGTAGAAATTCCTTCTGGGCATTCCTGAGATATCGCGTTCACAAGAATGGACCGGACAGACAACCTGAAAACACAATGCCTCCGTGCCAACGACAGCCGTGGCCAGAGGAATAAAGACGTCATAGAATATAAATAATAAGTCATAAAAAAGACATAGCATAGAAGGTCATAAAAAGTCATAGTATATTAAGTAATAAAAATGTCATTAAAAATGGATTTCATCGCATAGTATGTCATAAACTTGAATTTAGTTATCTCGAGACACTTTTCATATAGAGCAGGTCTAGACTGGTCTAGACTGATCTAGCCATACTGTATGCCTCCGCCAACCAGTCAAGTTGCAGTTTACATCTATGTCTGTCTCAAATTTCATTGCTTCACCATTTTATCCTATTACACATTTCTATGAAATTGCCATAATTAGCACATTAATTCTTGAGTTATGGCCAAAAACCTGTTTTGTGAGGTCACAGTGACCTTGACCTTTGACTACCAAATTCTAGTCAGTTCATCCTCAAGTCCAAATTGATATCTGTGCCAGATATAACACAATTCCCTCCAGGCATTCCTGAGATATTGCTTTCACAAGAGTGGGATGGACATGAGGTCACAGTGACCTTTAACTTTGACCACCAAAATCGAATCAGTTCATTATTGAGTCAGGGTGGACATTTGCGCCAAATTTGAAGAAATTCCCTCGATATGTTCCTGAGATATTACGTTCACAACAATGGGGCGGACATGAGATTAAACTGACCTTTGAACACCAAAATCTATCTAGTTCATCATTGAGTCAGGGTGGCCGTTCTAAATCTGAAGAAATTCTGTCCAGGTGTTTCTGAGATATCTCTTTCACGAGAATGGACGGACAGTTGAACAACCCGTAAACATAATGCCTCCAGCCATAGCTATCGTCGACGCAAAGGCATAAAAAGTTATAGTATAGCATGTTATTTTGAAAAAGTCATAAAAAGTCATAGTATAGTTTGTCACGCCAACCAGTCAAGTTTAAGTTTATCCATATCTGTAAAAAACACATGTACACTGGACAGGCAAACTTCCATGACTCCCCCAACTACCTCAGCGACCTCTGCCAAGGATATGGACAAGCCTTCCCCTGAGTCTTCAAACTCTGCTTCCTCTACGGAGGACGTGTTGGTCGTGTTTAGGACCAACAAAGTGCTCTTACCACTGCTCAACGATATCCCCAGTCCGGGTCAGTAGTTCTCCTTGCCTGCTGAACACAGCCTGAGTCCTGCTTTCCCTCTCTGAGTCGTCTAACGGTTTGCCAGAACTTCCTTGAGGACAACCGAAAGTCCTTCTCCATGGTCTCCCCCCGAACTCCTCCCACAACCAGGTTTTTGCTTCTGCGACTGCCGCAGCTGCAGCCCTTCTGACCTGTCAACTGTTTTCTAGATAGTATAGTATCGAAATAAAAGGCATAGTATAATATGTAGAAAACAGAGTCATAAAAAAGTTATAGTATAGTATTGAGTAAAGAGACTTTTTTTTCGACAATACTATACTATGTATATATTATTAAGTATGTTGAAAAAAGTCACATTATAGTATGTAAAAAAAGTCATAGTATAGTATGTCAAAAAAGAAAAGTCATACTATAGTATGTCAAAAAAAGTCAGTGTAGTATGTCGAAAAAATAATCATAGGATAGTATGTCAAAAAAAGTCTTAGTATAGTAAGTCGTAAAAAAAGGGATATTATAGTATGTTGAAAAAGTCACAGTATAATATGTTGAAAAAGAGTCATAGTATAATATGTCGAAAATAGTTACAGTATAATTGGTTGAAAAAAAGCCATAGTATAGTATGTCTAAGATAGGCATAGTGTAGTATGTCGAAAAAAAGGTAATATATAGTATGTCGAAAAAAAAAGTCATAGTATAGTATGTCGGAAACACGTCATAGAATAATATAATGAAAAAGTCATAGTATGTCAAAAACAGTCACAGTGTCATAAAAGTCACATTATAGTATTGAGTAAGGTAAAGACTTTTCTTTTCAACAATACTATACTATGTATAAATTATTTTGTCTATATTATAGTGTGTTGAAAAAGTCTTAGTATTGTATGTCAAAAAAGTCAGTACAGTATGTCGAAAAAATAGTCATAGTATAGAATGTCATAAAAATGCCATGAAAACTATAGTATAGTACATCATACAAAAGTCATAAAAAGTCATAAAAAGTCATAGCATAGTATGTCATAAAGTAATTAAAAAAACATAGTATAGTATGTCATTAAGTCATAGTCTATGCCATTAAAATGTCATAAAATGTCATAGTATAGAATGTCATAAAATATCACCAAAAGTCATAGTATAGTATGTCATAAAAAGTCATAATATAGTATGTCATAAAAAAGTCATAGTGTAGTATGTCATAAAATATAAAAAAATTATTGTATAGTATGACATTAAAATGTCATAAAAAGGCATAGTAGGGTATGTCACAATAAAAAGTCTATAAAATAAGAAAATCAGCACAACACACATTTGTGTGTCGTGCTGCAAAGAGGAGGTGAAACTGAAAACCTGAACTGAAAAGATGATCTCTTTGATCGGAGACCCGTGATAATCCACTGCACCAATTGTGTAGCACATAAATAACTAATTCCACCAGGACTCTGAATCTCTTTTTATAGAGAGCACATGTTATTTAAAACCCCATTCATCACTTGCCTAGTAAGACCTTTTTATTGAGATGTAATAAAAGCTCATTTCATTCGCACACAGTCAATAATTCCTGTTGCTCAATAGTCTTATAAAGCTATTTGTTAGCTGGTGTGCACGTAGAAGCTTTGTCTCTTGCAGTCAAGTGGACAGGTGACCTTCCTGCGGTATAAAGTACAATATGCTCGAGTACACACACGCACACACACACACACACACACATACACTCCATCAATCTTTGTTACAGCCACAGGAAGGAAAGCAGCCAGACAGCATATCACATTTCCCTCTGTTTCCTTCCATCACAATGCAAACGAGAGCACTTAGTACTTTCTGCAAGGGCTTCACTTCTGCCCCGTCTGTGGATTTTCCCAACGGGGGTACGTGAAGACTTTATGACAGCCCGGACTGAGAAAAGCTGTGAGTTTTGGCTCACGGAGGAAACGGGAATGAATCCACACATAGTTAAAATAATCCCCGAGCTCTCGGGAGAATCCTCCGGCCTGCCGAGCTTTACATAATTACCCTTATCTCAGCCCTACTAACCTACTGAAACGACATCGCGGAAAATGTCACGAGGGGCATTTACAGTAATGTGCCTTCAGACAGAAACAACAAACAAGGTCTGTGCTTGTTGCTACCTGATAGTCTGTGACCAGTAAATGTGCATAAAATTAACAGCCTGCCGGATTAAAGGAGCAGTTAAAGTGACCACAGGACACAGCCGAGCACTTACGAATGCATGCTGCGCTATACAGCTACTGATATTTTCACAAGTTAACATGTTCCTCTTATAAAATGTCTGTTTGCTACAGCAACTTCTTGTTGTCATGATACAGTATGAACAGGAAGGAGATTAGGTGTGTGTAGGTCTTTAAAGGTTGAGCTAGTAAGCATAGATGTGGTGATTTGCAGGTCAAAAGACAAGTTATTCATAGATCTAGGTTACATATAACTGATGTTTCAACAGTGTTTAAACAACTTAATTCCAGTGTGAAGCACATCCTAAAAAACATTTTTAAAGATAATCACTGAATTGCTGTTGACACGACAAATAAATGCAACCTGTACGTCTTTATTTTCAAATGATACCAGTATCTTTACTCTAGCTTTCAAACTGAGCCCGCTACAACCACCAAAAGATCAATTGCATTAATGCGTTAAAGGAATTATTATCGAATTTGTGTTAACGTGTTATTATCGCGTACAAAAAAACGCAAAACTAGTTGGTTAGGTTTGGTAAAAAAACATCATGGTTTGGCTTAAGTTATTAAGCTACGGCCATAAATTAAAATAAGTGAATATTTAGTTTACTTTTAGTTTCACACAGGAGAAAACCGCTGTCTCCTGGGTGAAAGTCTTGTGTTGACCCATCCACCACCCTGACCTCCTCCCTACACGGACTTCCACAGATTATCATTACAAACGCATTAGTGATACGTCCCTCAAAACAGAATTCACAATGCAGTTTCCTTTGCATGGGAACGTCATTTTTAAGAGACAAGGCTGACTGGAGATTTCTTCACGGCCAGTATACAGTAAACGCACCTTATACCGTTTATACAGATTGGAAACGCCTTTCCCCCCACTGCTGCTGCTACTGTCCATATCCTGACATATCAGTCACACTGAAGCAAACTTGTGGCACCTGATTCACAAAATGCATCAACTCTATCCCAACCACATATTCTACAGTACAGTGTGTGCATCACATTGACTTCTATGACAAAGAAGTAGTACGTACTTCACAATGTGTGAACCGGGAGTTCGTCGTTAGGTCAGCTGTTCAGTTTTTGATCCTTTTGGAGTAAAGTATTTCATAAAATAAACCCCAAGGATCAAACAGAGGATCTGTGGCAAGGAGCGGGTCAATGTGGGAGAGAGGATGAAAGAGATCGGCTCCGTTCCCATCGGCTTTATATTTAGATGCTCTTAACCTCCCGCTGAGCTACAGTATATACACCGCCGAGGAGAGAAGTCAGTGGAGCTGTGATGTGACACAGGAAGGAAAAGAGAGAGGGAGATGGAAGTGGAGACAGACAACAGAGATGTAGAGACAGGTTGAGAGTGAAACTCACAGTCACAGAGAACATGTAGTGCACCGAGGTAAAACAAGAAACTTCTGTAAAGCTCGTACATGGTGCCTGCAGCAAAACTCCACCAAAGCCTGAAGGCACTTTAAGGACATCTAAGTATTTTACTTCCATTTTACTTAGCCTACATAACATGTGCTATCAGCTGTTCTCATAAGCTGGTCACATATATCCAATAGCACAGTGACACACCTACATTGTTATCCTTACATCTTTATTATATTGCTACTGGCTGTTTTTAAAGGTCTCATATCGTGCTCATTTTCAGGTTCATACTTGTATTTTGTGTTTCTACTAGAACATGTTTACATGCTGTAATGTTCAAAAAACACATTATTTTCCTCATACTGCGTGCATCAATATACCTGTATTTACCCTCTGTCTGAAACGCTCCGTTTTAGTGCATTTTAATGGAATTGCAACGGAATTGCATTGCTAGGCAACAGTTTGGGTCCATGTTTACTTCCCGTCAGCTGATGTTATTTACATACACTGTAACAGGAAATAAACTGGGACACATTTAGAATGTTTACGTTTAAAACCGTGTAATGGTTTAAATATTGTATATTTGTGACATCACAAATGGACAGAAATCCTAACGGCTTGTTTCAAACGCCCAATTTCTGAATATGGGCTGTGTATTTCTCGTATATTGAGCGTTTTGATAGTTTAACAGTATTTATAAAGCACTTAAACCTGCTTTATAATGTAAAAGGCCTGAGAATCTCAGTTTGTACATTATGGGACCTTTAAATAAGATTCTCTCTCTGCCTTTAGTACGTTCATGCTGCTGTTACGTGCACCCCTCCACCTCCCCATCAGCCTACCAGTCTCAGCAGAATCATCTGCTGCCACCATCACCAGTGTCTGGACTCCATGGGGGATTTATCTTGCTGCTGCTGCTCAGGGCAGACGCCCCTCAATTACAAATCTCCCCGTAGAGTCTAAGCTCAACACTATCACATATCATCTGTTATAATAAACAATTCTCTAAACTTCATTCACTTGTCTCTCCTGATTGAAATAGAAACACATACAATGAGTAGCTGTGATATAGACCGTACTGTTAATGCTTCATAGACACTTGAAACCTTTTCAATACTCTTTCAGTGTTTCAACTTCCGCCACAGCTTCATTTTGAAATATTACTTATACAAACACATTTCAGAAACACACAAATCAGCATTTTAAGACATTTATGCTGCACTCAATATTTCAGCTGCAAGTTTTCAGCGGAATCAAAGAATGTACCCATTTCTAGTTAGATATAAAGATGTTAAACGTGCTACAGATTCAGCCACCTATACTTTCCAATCCCAGCCGACTTCCAGCCTATTGCCAGCCCGATCCCAGCTAGTTCCCAGCTAATTTCCAGTCACTAAATTCCAGTGTAAACAGGCCTTCATTCAATTGCAGGGTATTCTGTCCTTGATGCGTGTTCCAACTACGCACAAACTGACAGAGAGCTAACAAACAGGTGTAAAGTTAAAGTGTTTTCCTGAGTCCTCTTTTCTCTTCTTCTTTCATTGTAAAACTGAAACAATACAACTTTACAATGCTTTTGTTACAAACTGTTCTCAGAATACAGCACAAATTAATTTCCATTGCTTATAAATAGCCTCCATGCACACACTATGACAAGAAACTACATTTTCGGCTTAGTTTAGCAAAATAAATTATCACAAATTACTTTGTTTTTAATCCAAACGTTTGAAGTCCAAATTATTTATATGCAAATTAAGACAAAACACAGAAGAAGTAGCAAAACTTACAAGCAAAGGCTCTCCAAGGCACAAAGGTAAAGGAAAAAAGGGAGAGAACCCTTCGATCTGACCGCATGGAGAAATTCTTAAACACTATAGCATTTCCTGGTTGACCTCTAACCTATGATCACATGATCTGAACTGACCACTGAGAAAACACTTTACAGTTACAACAAACTGCTACATAAAATGAATGTGAAGGCTACAGAATGTTTGCCATGACACACCATGATGTGGCGCTTCCTTCACAAAAACACATAAACCAACTGAAGCACAGACGTTTCTTTGTTTATAGGCCATGGTTTGCACTGTATGTTTCTCAGACTTACAGTACAGTAGTTGTTAGTTTATTTCTTTCTTCGTTCAAAAGCCATTGTCAGTTTGTCTCGATACCGCTGCTTCCGCGACAACACCGTTGGTTGGGACCGCGTTATCGGCTGTAATCGCCATATGAGGGTAATGCAGATGCACTAACATGCACTGAACCTGTCCTTAAGCTGGCCTGGCTATGTCAAATAAGCACAGAGAAGCTCGAATTACAACACACAGAGAGGGATAGTGACTTCGTTCTCTGCTCAGGTAGACATTACTCCTATAACTTTACATGCCAAATAGTTGTTTGCTGCTATATTAACGCTCTGTATATCACATTTAGCACCTTTAAGGATTTGGTTCATATGTTATCTGGTCATTGGTGATGCATATGTAAGCCTACGGTTAGTAGAAAGCAGGACCTGTTGTTCTGCAGCTTCTGCAAATGGTATATATACATGAAGGAAGAAACAGTTCGACACCCGGAGACAGACACCGATATTGACACAGAGAGACAGAGTGATTTTGCACTGCATCACATCTGTAGCAGCCTCGGGCAGCAGCCAGAGGGCCACAGGGAGGAGCCTCATTAGCGGGATGAGTCTATATTTTGCTTCCTAGGGAGGAAAGATGCATTCTGTACCTCATCCGCTCCTCACTTTATTTGCTTCTTTGCATAATCTTTTCCTGCCCTCACCCCCTCTAAAGTGGGTTCAAAGAGAAGCAACAGAACCATTTTGCAGATGCAATGAAGTCATTTTTCAAACCTATCCTGCATTTAGTTGGTCATCAAAATTTAATTTACAGGCACAGATGTAAAGTCCGTGCCAAGTTGCAACGTCGAAACGTTACGTTCGGGATATGAAATGTCTTTTTCAGAGAGCAGCACTGAGGAATTAGCTTGCCACATTAATTAATTAATAGATATTTGATGCTGTTTATTGGGAGGTTAATTAGTCCGTGGTTGATTGCTTTCATAAAACTGTGTTGCACGCTGATTGCCAATGATTACCTCTCAGCAGTTCATATGCTCAGACATGAGAGTATATCTGAATTGGTGTTAGTATTGGGGTTATTTTCTCCACAACAACGTAAAAAGTGTTTGGAAAGAAAAGAAGAAGTTTATGATTTAACTACAGAGTGACATGAACTATTATTATTTTGTATTTCCTTGAATTTGAGGTAAGTGAGGTGAGAGTTGAGGAAGCTCGGATTACGACACACACAGAGGGAGAACAATTTCATTCTCTGCTCAGGTAGACATTACTCCTCTATATCTTTACATAGACAATAGTTGTTGGCTGATATACTAATGCTCTGGATATCGTATAGAGAACATATAAACTGATACAAAAATAATACCTCTCACCCATCACTTATGACCCACTAGAAACACACTTCTAGAGACCCTGGTCTATAACTGCATTTTCTTATTTCGCTGTGGTCGGGACGTTTCTTGGCGACAACCTCTCTAAAAAACACACCAAAAAAAGTGCCAGATCATAAGCCCACATCCAAGAGAAAGCTACGAAAATGACACAGCGCGGAAAAAAACTCAAATATAGCGAGGCAAAATGTCAAGCTGACAAAGCTCGTTCCAAAACAAGTGAATCTGTAGTTGGCTGAGCACCCTAACCCTCTTTGAGCCGGGGGGGGGGGGGGGGGGCAACTTTGAATGTTGTGTTTACAAACCACAACCGACAAATCCTACTCATTGTGCCTTTAAGACGTGCCATCTAACCTAATTAAGTTTAATCATGGTTTAATTTGCCATATACAATTTGTAATCTTGTGGAGGGGGGACAGTTTTCATTATCCTTTTGCAAAATCAATACAGAATTAATCACAAAGAAACATTTTGTGTAATTCTTACACTCAATATGATCCGCTCCCTGGTGACTGGTGCTTTCCGCGGAGCGTTATCCACAGACAACACAAAACTTGTGATGAAGATAGCGAATGTATTCCAGGGGGACTACAGCAAGCACACTGCTTTACACATTAACAGAACCTATTAGGACCGACAACAGTACCCGCATGCAGAGCAATTTAGGTCTCCAATAACGTGCACATGTAAGTGTAACCTTGTATCTAAAGGGAAAACCATGGCGAACCTGCTCGAATAGCTGACCTGTGACTATGGTGCTCTATGAGAGCAGGTTGATCACCAGACCGCAGAGATAAAAGGCTTAATAACAGAAGAGAGGTGAGGTGAGGTGAGGTGAGGAGAGGTGAGGAAAAGAAATGAGAGAGAAACAGGGAGAAGACAATGGGGGAGCAAAGGGGAGGATGAGAGGAGAAGAGAGAAAGGTGTGGACGAGAAGAGGTAGCGGAGGATATGGGGAAAGAAAAAGGAGAAGGGAAGGAGAGGAAATGAGAAGAGCATGGGAAAGAAAGCACAGGTGGAAAGAGGGAGAGGAGAAGAGGAGAGGGGAGGAAGAGATGATGAAGAGATGGAGGAAAGAAGAAAGGGAAAAGAAAAGGAGAAGAGGAGTAGGGGTAAGTAGTCGATGAGAAGAAAGATAGAGGGAGGGGAGAAAGAAGGGAAAGAAAGCTGAGGGGGGAAAAAGGAGAGAAAACAGAAAGAAAATGGAGGAGGAAAAGAGAAGCGGTGAAGACAGACAAAGAGAAGAGGGGAATGAATGGGAGGAAGGAAGGGGCAAGGGGGGACGATACTGTAATAGATGAAATGAAGAAAGAGGAGGAAAAGCAAGAGCGAAGTGGAAGACATAGGGAAAGGATGGAGGAGAGGTGAAAGGAAAGAGGGGATGAGAAAGGAGGAAAAAATGGTAGTAGCGAAAAAGTGGGAGGGGAGGAGAGCAAGGCGGGGGAGGCAAAAGGAAGAAGGTGAGGAAGACAGGAAGGTGGAGACGGGAATAGAGGAAAGGATGGAGAGAGGAAGGAAAATGGAGGAGGGGATGGGAGGAAAAGGAGGGAATGAGAAAGGAGGAGGAGGAGAGGAGAGAAGAATTAGCTGTCCTTGTCTACAGCTCTCATGGGTCCAATTTAAACACACGGCTTTAGAGATGGAGCATTAAAGTGCGTGTGTGTGTGTGTGTGTGTGTGTGTGTGTGTGTGTGTGTGTGTGTGAGAGAGAGAGAGTGAGTGAGAGAGAGAGAAGAATGGAGAGAGAGAGACAAAGGGCAACTGCTGAGCCCTCACACCGACCTAATGACCATTCCTCTGATGTCACTTCTGAACTCGATAAAAAACAATTCGATGCTCCAGCTGAGCTTTAATTAGGAGGGACAACCGGACAAGCAGGACAGGTGAGGGGGGTCAGGCGAGTTCCTACCTGTCTCACAGCGGCGTCCCGTAAATCCTGAGGGACAGACACACGTGTTGGGAGATACACAGGTCCCGCCGCTCCTGCATCCCTCCTCACAGAAAGCTAGAAAGAGAAAGAGAAATGGATTATAGTTCAGTTTGTCTTCATATCCTGGATATCACAGCAGCAGCCGCACAAAAAAAAAAGGCTTTGAATTCATGCTGTTTAAGGTTTCATGAAGACGTTACAAAGTGCAAAGTGGTTCCTCTGACTATGTTTAAAAGCACTGTCATACTTTCATATCTTTTTGGTGTTTTTATCTTTATATGTGTGTGTGTGTGTGTGTGTGTGTGTGTGTGTGTACTCAAGATGTGGAGCGCCACGGAGCTGGCAACCTGATAAAATATTATCACAAGATCTGAAAAGATCACCGTGGTGGACACCGGTGGTCAGGGAAGCCGTCCGACTGAAGAAGGAGGCCTTCCGGGATATGTTATCTCGGAGGTCTCCGGAGGCAGTTGCAGGGTACCGACGGGCCCGAAGAGCAGCAGCCACTGCCGTGACGGAGGCAAAGCAGCGGGTGTGGGAGGAGTTCGGAGCAGCCATGGAGAAGGACTTTCGGTCGGCACCAAAGTGCTTCTGGAAAACCATCCGGCACCTTAGGAGGGGGAAACGGGGAACCATCCAAGCTGTGTACAGTAAGGATGGGACACTGTTGACCTCAACTGAGGAGGTAATCGGGCGGTGGAAGGAGCACTTTGAGGAACTTCTGAATCCGACCAATACGCCCTCTATGGTAGAGGCAGAGCTGGAAGCTGATGGGGGACCATCATCAATTACCCTGGTGGAAGTCACTGAGGTAGTCAAACAACTCCACAGTGGCAAAGCCCCGGGGGTTGATGAGATCCGCCCAGAAATGCTGAAGGCTCTGGGTGGGGAGGGGCTGTCTTGGATGACACGTCTCTTCAACACCGCGTGGAAGTCGGTGACAGTGCCTAAGGAGTGGCAGAGGTGGTGGTTCCCCTTTTCAAAAAGGGGGACCAGAGAGTGTGTGCCAATTACAGGGGTATCACACTGCTCAGCCTCCCTGGTAAAGTCTACTCCAAGGTGCTGGAAAGGAGGGTTCGGCCGATAGTCGAACCTCAGATCGAAGAGGAACAATGCGGATTCCGTCCTGGCCGTGGAACAACGGACCAGCTTTTCACTCTCGCAAGGATCCTGGAGGGGGCCTGGGAGTATGCCCATCCAGTCTACATGTGTTTTGTGGACTTGGAGAAGGCATATGACCGGGTCCCCCGGGAGATACTGTGGGGGGTGCTGCGGGAGTATGGGGTGAGGGGGGCACTTCTCAGGGCCATCCAATCCCTGTACGCCCAAAGCGAGAGCTGTGTTCGGATCCTCGGCAATAAGTCGGACTCGTTTCCGGTGGGGGTTGGCCTCCGCCAGGGCTGCGCTTTGTCACCAATCCTGTTCGTGATATTCATGGACAGGATATCGAGGCGTAGTCGGGTGGAGGAGGGTTTGCAGATCGGTGTGCTGAGGATCTCATCGCTGCTTTTTGCAGATGATGTGGTCCTGTTGGCATCATCGGTCTGCGACCTCCAGCACTCACTGGATCGGTTCGCAGCCGAGTGTGACGCAGTCGGGATGAGAATCAGCACCTCTAAATCTGAGGCCATGGTTCTCAGCAGGAAACCGGTGGTTTGCCTACTCCGGGTAGGGAATGAGTCCTTACCCCAAGTGAAGGAGTTTAAGTATCTCGGGGTCTTGTTCGCGAGTGAGGGGACGATGGAACGTGAGATTGGTCGGAGAATCGGAGCAGCAGGGGCGGTATTGCATTCGCTTTACCGCACCGTTGTGACGAAAAGAGAGCTGAGCCGGAAGGCAAAGCTCTCGATCTACCGTTCAATCTTCGTTCCTACTCTCACCTATGGTCATGAGGGTTGGGTCATGACCGAAAGAACGAGGTCGCGGGTGCAAGCGGCCGAAATGGGTTTCCTCAGGAGGGTGGCTGGCGTCTCCCTTAGAGATAGGGTAAGAAGCTCAGTCATCCGTGAGGGACTCGGAGTAGAGTCCTTGCTCCTTTGCGTCGAAAGGAGCCAGTTGAGGTGGTTCGGGCATCTAGCACGGATGCCTCCTGGGCGCCTCCCTTGGGAGGTGTTCCAGGCACGACCAGCTGGGAGGAGACCACGGGGAAGACCCAGGACTAGATGGAGAGATTATATCTCTACTCTGGCCTGGGAACGCCTCGGGATCCCCCAGTCAGAGCTGGTTAATGTGGCCCGGGAAAGGGAAGTTTGGGGTCCCCTGCTGGAGCTGTTGCCCCCGCGACCCGATCCCGGATAAGCGGTTGAAGATAGATGGATGGAAGATCTGAAAAGAGGCACTTCACCATTACCGACATCACCTGATACACAGCTCCAAACTGTAACCCGTCCTACTCCAATTCATTGATCGATTCTCTTCAAGGGTCTTTTAGGGTGTCTGATGTGAAATTAGTTTTTTTAAAGTGGTTATCCTCCACATGACAACTCTCCATGTGGGTGTTAAAGAATCAGAGTTACAGTAAGTGATGCTAAAAAAGCCCCATGGGTAAAAAACGTCTTTGAACAAGACTGGAAACAGTGCTGCCTTTTTTTTTTTTTGGGCTTAAAACTACTATGTTTGTACAGTGAAAATGACACTGAACGTTGTGAACACGGGACACAAATGAACAGCTGATTGTAACGTGATGCACGGGACACGAACAATGGTCTCCTGGATGAAAGTCCTGTGTTTGTTGGACCCATCCACCTCCTCTCCTGCCTGCCCACCATGTCTCTTTTCACTCTTTAAACTATTCCACTCGCTTTGACCGAATGCAAAAATGTCGGCATTCAACGTATCCCTGGTTTGCAGAAACGTTCAATACCAACATTTTTTCCTGGCGACTGGGCTGGATACAGAAGCATGACAGAATGCAGAAAGGCAAATATTTCTACCTGTTATGTATAAGCAATGTTGGTATAGAGCAACTGGAACAAGTAAGTGAAAACATGTAGAACATAATGTTGTGTTGTCTGTCTATTGAAAGCATTGGTTGAAATTAACAGTTGTAAAGCTTCTGCCACCTAATGCTCTTCCTGCAAAACTGAAATGAATATTATAATCTGTTCTTTAGTGGGTTTAATCTAAAGGCTCGGTTGTTGTACTGGTAGGACAGCACGAGAATGTAACAGATTTTATTGTGGATACTCGAGCTCGGCTCCAAGGTAAGTGCACTACTTTTATATAGCACATTTATCTTGAGAAGAGTGCAAGCACTTTACAAATCCTCACATTCACCCACGCACAGACACACACACACACACACACACACTGATTGTGGCGGAGCTGCCATGCAACATCAGGAGCACATTTGAAGATGAGTGTCAAGGACTGTGCCTGCTCTACCACCTGAGCTACAGTTGTACTATTGCTGCCTCACATTCTCTCTTCTACGATGTATTTTATGAGTGCTCAGTGTTGCTGGTAAGGCCGTGGCACCATGCATACAAATAATACAAGTTATGTTTACCTAAATGACAAAAAATGGATAATTTGTCAGTGCCTTCCAAAAACGATCCACATGGCTGTTCCAAAAAAAGACTGAACAGCTTAGTCTTTATGGCTGAAAATAAACCAGTGTTGATGGCAGATGGGGCGCTAACCGTGATCTCCGTTAACAAAATCATACACTTCCTACACTCGACCATCCAGACCTAGTTTAGACCTCCTTCCCACAGTAAATGCTGGGTCATACCAGAACAGGCTATTCTAATACACTGTTATTAGCTATTGCTTCGGAAAGTAATGCACTATAATTTGTATATAACCCACATAATCAATTTGTATGTAATGCACGTAATTGTGAGCTAGGACATGACGTAGTATAAAGAGCAACAAACGGCGAGTAGGGAGGAGGTCGGGTGGGTCTAAAATCACAGACTTTAACCCAAGAGACCATTGTTTGAGTCCCGTGTGAAACCAGAAGTCAACTTTGATTTATTTGTCACGTAACTTCCGTACTTAAGTTACGCCAACCTCCGTAGTTATTTTAACCCAAACATTGACTTAGTAGTCACGCAACTTCCGTACTTAAGTAACGCCACTTCCGTAGTTATTTTAACCAAAACGCTGACATATTTGTTACGTAACGTCCGTACTTAATTAACGCCACTTCCGTAGTTATTTCAACCCAAACCACAATCTTGTCCTAAATCTAAGCAAGAAGTTTTGTTTCCTAAACACTGCAAGGACTTGCACAAGTAGTATAAAGAGCGACAAACGGCGAGTAGGGAGGAGGTCGGAGTGGATGGGTGGGGTCTAAAAACACAGACTTTAACTCAAGAGACCACTGTTTGAGTCCCGTGTGAAACCAGAAGTCAACAATGATTTATTTGTCACATAACTTCCGTACTTAAGTTACGCCAACCTCCGTAGTTATTTTAACCCAAACATTGACTTAGTAGTCACGCAACTTCCGTACTTAAGTAATGCCACTTCCGTACTTATTTTAACCCAAACGTTGACATATTTGTTACGTAACTTCCGTACTTAAATAACGCCATTTCCTTAATAATTTTAACCCAAGCCACAATCTTTTCCTAAACCTAACCAAGAAGTTTTGTTTCCTAAACACCGCAGTGGCTTGCACAAGTGCACTTATCGCTCGTGTTGCTGGACATTTCCCAAGAATAACAAAATAACTTTTCGTAAGATTTACAAATTGTTTTACAGTATGAGGATATGTTCACCGGAAGCAGCCGCAGTAAAAATGTAGTTGTGTGTTGTTGCAAATTCCATTGAATTAATAGCTTTGCTGTTATAAATGCTGATGTGACCAAGCCCTGAGAGGTTATACATGTTTTACCTTTGCTACTACAAAGGATATTCATTATTTGCCCCACCACTAGAGGTCACTTGACTGGAAAATGTGAGGACAGTCTCAAAGACAGGACTAAAAGCCTAAAGTCCATATATAAAGCTCAAACCTGGCCAACATGTTGAACTCTGACAGGCCATTATTGCTCCACCACCGGTCAGATTTAGATACACTTTGGTTCTAATATGCATATGCAATATATGTTGATCGCCTACAGAGCTACCTGCATCATTCATGAGGTGACATTTCACTTGTCTACTCTGCAGTTATTTGAGAATCTTATCGATGTGTGTGTGTGTACTTGTAAGATCAAGTGTGTACAACTATCTCCCCACCTTTTGTTGGAAACAGGCTGGCAGTAGTGCAAATGACTATGATTTGTTCTGTGAGTGCACAGGGTGTGATGCATCAACATGGCTGAGACAAACACACAAAGGAGACGGGGAAGGGTGAGGAGAGTCTGCAGACGAATGTACTCCACAAAACAAAAGGAAGAGCGAGTGTGTAGGGAGAGACGGAGAGAGAAAGAAAGAGTAGTTAGTCAGTGCTTAAAGCGAGGAGGATTAAACCAAAAAGAGGGCAGACTTAATTGAGCAAGTTCATTAAAGAGAAATTGCTTGAGTATTTCAAAGCTTAATTAATGACACGATTTGAAAGATGAGCCTTAATGGGCTGAAAAATCTATTTATAGTCCCATACATTGGGTGTGTGAGTGTAATATCTGTGTGTGTGTGATGTATGTGCGGCAGCTTGTCTCCCTTTGGTTTATTAAAGCAAAGAAAAACAATTTATCCGCCTAAATTATCACCCTGGTGTTTAGAAAAAAACAAGTGCTAAATATACAAACGCATGCATAAGTGCAATAAATAAAAGCAGAGTCCCATGCCAGAAGCTATTAGAGCTATTAATTTGACTGGTTCCACTATTTAAGAAGTTCTATCAGGCCCTCATTAGGAGCCTGATTGCCTCTGTACTAATAAACCTCACACTCAAAAATTAATTACACTTATATTGACTCAATCTATCTCCAGCTCTAATTATCATTTCACCACCATCAGCATAATGCCGCCCGCGTGCTGAACTAATGAATTCCAAAGCTTCACTGGGGGTGGGTGTGTCGTGTGTTTCTTCAACCCGTTCTCACTCCCAACTTGTCGAATACCGACGCTTGGTCAGTGGCCCTCGGCGTCTGATACCCAGACACCCTTTCAACTCACCCCGATGTAAACCCATCCACGTCATTGTTAGACGCTCAGAGCAACTGACGTAGAGTGAGAAAGTCCACCTAGCGAGGAGGTCGGGGTGGTGGATGGGTCAAACACATGACTTTCACCGGAGGGTTCATGTCCCATTTTAAACCCAAAAGTCAACGTTGACTTATTTATGTTGACTTCTTAACTTACGTAACTTAACTTACGTAACAAACGTTCGTACTTTAACCCAAACCACAAAGTTTTCCTAAACCTAATCAAGAAGCCTAGTTTTGTTGCCTAAACCAAGTAAACATAAAAACTAAGTAAACGGATGTTTAATTTGAAAAAACAACAACACTAAATGCATGTAATGAGCGGAAACTGTAGGTATCCTGTGAACACAGAAGTTTATTTTGAAAAAAACATATTGCATGTAACGAGCGGAAACACGGACACACCGTCCCTGACACATGTTAAGATGGAACATTTTCCTTTTTTTTTACTAGGGCTGTCAAAGTTACGCAACGCAAATTCATTTTAACGCCACTAATTTCGTATATGCATTAACACAAAAAGTAAAAAGTGAAGGCATCATATGAAACTAGAAAAACCGAAGGAATCCATTGGTACCAACCATGTCATACTAGCTTGTCGGGACGGAGCCTTAATAACGCTCCAAACTTACACTAACTTTTGGCGAGGAAAAACTGGCATGGCCATTTTCAAAGGGGTCCCTTGACCTCTGACCTCCAGATATGTGAATAAAAATGGGTTATATGGGTACCCACGAGTCTCCCCTTTACAGACATGCCCACTTTATGATAATCACATGCAGTTTGGGGCAAGTCATAGTCAAGTCAGCACACTGACACACTGTCAGCTGTTGTTGCCTGTTGGGCTGCAGTTTGCCATGTTATGATTTGAGCATATTTTGTTATGCTAAATGCAGTACCTGTGAGGGTTTCTGGACAATATTTGTCATCGTTTTGTGTTGTTAATTGATTTCCAATAATAAATATATACATAGGTTTGCATAAAGCAGCATATTTGCCCACTCCCATGTTGATTAGATTATTAAATACTTGACAAATCTCCCTTTAAGGTACAATTCGAACAGATTAAAAATGTGCGATCAATCTCGATTTAATATTTTGATCAATTGACAGCCCTATTTTTTATGTTTTATTATATATATCATGTGTTTACATGAATTTCTGTCTCAAATGTGAGGAAAGTTAGCTACATATTAAAATATATATCGGCTAGAATATTGTAACCAAATCTTTTGTACATCCGGCGCCTCATAGTGTTTCTCTCTGAGGGCTTTCTCTGAGAGGAGAACTGCTTGTATTCAGCTGTAGGTTTTTTTCTACATAGAAAGCGTGATAGTGTGAATGTGTGATGCTTTTCCATTCCCGGATATTATTGAGAAGTGAATAAAAAATGCGGTGCTGCTGTTCAACAACCCCAGTAGGGACCGTCACATACCGCTGAAGAGGAGCGGTAATTCACATCCTATACAGTAGAAAAACAAACTCAGAAAGATGAGCGGTATAGCTTCAATGTATTCTGTTCCATTTCCTTCTCCTGTGGTTGTAGAAATCGATCTCTACAGTATGTATCCTCTTGTGACACCAGAGTCTGATGTTTACCATTGATGCTACTGATCGCTATCCTGCTCCATTGTTGCTGGAAATATCTCAAGCCTCCAAAGACTCCACCACTGACTTATACAGAGCATCTCACCATCCCCTCAGCTCCGTCCTTCATCTTCCTCTCCTCTTCATGTGCCTTGTATCAATTTTTTTCCCCATTTCTCCTCTCCAGCTCCTCCCTCTGCTCCCCCTCCACATTACATTACCAGGACCTCCGCTACAGCGACAGATAGTCTGTGCTGAGGCTTAGAGGAGGAGACTGCCCTCCGTCATTGTAGTCCCTGTGACCTCCAGCTAAACTATCTCACTGCTTAACTGAGCCTGTTGCTGACTCGTGACTTCCCGAGACATGCTTATATCTACAGATTTGCTATTTGAGTTTCCCATTACGGGCCTAGATTGCTTTCCAGTGGGTGGTGAGAATGGCATCATTCCACTCTGTGCCGTAGCTAACAGCCACATTCACGGTCGTTGGGCATCCAAGGATCCATCTCAGAATTAAGAGCAGGGAAATCACAGAGAAAGCCAATGGATATTTCGCAAATTCAAGTAGGTACGAAAGGAGAAAGAAGGGACATTTTGAATTCTGTGGTAGAATAAAACTGAGCTAATAATTTGCTTCCCATGAAGAATAGCACAGCCCAGTGATGTACTGCATTGAGACATTGTAAGCCTCTTGATAATGATCTCATCTATAAATTAAAATCTCAAGACTTTAAAGGTCCCATGTTGTAAAAAGTGAGATTTTGATTTCCGTTTAAGTGATATATAGCCTACTGTCAATACTGTGAAAGTATCAAAACGCTCAATCCACAGATAAATACACACAGCCCGTATTCAGAAACTGTGCGTTTGATACAAGCCATCAGGATTTCTGTACATTTGTGATGTCACAAATCTACAATATTTAGACAATTTCACAGTTTTAAATGTAAACATACTAAATGTGTCCCAGTTTATTTCCTGTTGCAGTGTATGTGAATGACATCAGCTGACAGGACGTAAACATGGACCCAAACTGTTGCCTAGCAATGCAATTCCATTGCCATTCCGTTGAAATGCGCTAAAACGAAGCGTTTCTGATAGAGGGTGTATACAGGGATATTGAGACAGACAATATGAGAAAAATAATGTGTTGTTTGAACATTAAAACATATAAACATGTTCTAGTAGAAACCCAAAATACAAGTATGAACCTGAAGATGAGCATGATATGTCCCCTTTAAAGCTGTATTTTGCAATACTAATGCAGTGCCGGTGCGGAGCGCATACCTGTCCGGAAAAGGCCAATTGCTTGGCCCCCAGAAGTGCTGCTTGCAGTGTTGTCGTGAACCGCAGCACGGCTGCTTGCACCCGCCAAGTGTGAAGTTGATTGGATGAACGGTTCTCGAAACACGCGAAGGGTAGTCATACATACACGGACAGACAGATATTCTTTCCTTTATAGTTAGATGATGATGCTGCTTCAGCGCCACCTATTGGCCAAATTGCATCAAAGTCAACACTGCACTACCTTGGGTCCGCAGAAATACACCCGCCAAGTGTGAAGTAGATTGGATGAATGGTTCTCAAGACACGTGTAGGACATAGAGAAAGACAGACAGTCAGGTCCTGTCTACACGTACACAGATATTATTAAAAACGGTTATTTTCCTCTACGTTTTGGCCTCTCGTCCACACGCAAACAGAGTTTTGGGTCACAAAAACAGATATTTTTAAAAACTCCGGTTACTTTGTATCGGTGCGGATGTGTAAAACAGAGCGTTTGGGAAATGTTGACATCCTCTCCTCATTTCACGCATGCGTGTTGTGAGCATGCGCCACAAACAGTAACAAAGATGGCGGACTTCCGGCTTTTTGACGTTTTGTTAACACTTAACATTTGAAAAATGTTACAATCACAGGAGGCCAAAGCAGGAACACATTAAACATGTGGAAGCCAAATGGTGATTGAATGTGCTTTTGGGCGATTGAAGGCGAAGTTTGGAGCACTAAGAAAGGGCTATGGACATAAACCGGAATGACCTCCCTTTACTCATTTATGCATGTAAAGAGACAGTTGATGACAGCACACGTTACATGATAAGGTTCTCATGTCTTAGCATTAGTATCCTGTTTGAGTTAAAGTGGTAAGCATTTCTCTTAAAGATGGCAACATTTGAAAAACTCAGTAGGTTGTTTAACAAACCTTATAGAGATTCAGAATCCTCAAAGACTCTTATAACCATCTGGATGAAAACAAATATTCAATCTGCTGCATGATGAAATCTTTTTTTTTTTTAACCCCTTTCACTTTGTTTTCTGCCCAGCTACCGGCTACCATCTTTGTTTGGATTAGGAAAACTAATTGAGTTGCAACGTCGGAAATGGGTTAAAAATATTTTTGATCGTGCAGCAGATGGAATATTTCCATCCAGATGGTTAGAACAGTCTTTGAGGTACTGCAACACTAAAACATGAGAGGCACAAATTGGGGTTCATAATGATACACCAACAGATCATTATTATTTTTACGGTATGTGTATTGAATGTGTCAGTCTCGCCGAAATTTATGACAGCAGTACTTTGAAAAAAAAAGATAATTCGGGAGCATTTTTTAGATGTCTCATTTGTCCATTTTGAACAGATCTGTTTCTAAAAAATCTATAAATCTACTCATGTGTGAGACTTAAATTGCAACCTCCTATGGTTTTATGCATGAAGTCTAATTTATTTTTGTCGTGCACGCCTAATTAAGCATAATGGCCACAGGAAGCCAATGATTTCACACAAATCTCCTGTCAAAATATGAAGTAGTTTATATCTACAGTGATCAATCAAGGCCCCTAGTGTTACTATGAATACATAAACACACAGAGTAAATCATCATGGTAGTATTTCTGATATTACTCAGCCTGGTAAAGACAGTTTGGCTGGTGGCTGTCTGTGCTGCTGGAAGGACGGTTGGTTGTGAAGACGGTGACAGCCGTAGCAGAGGTCAGAGTGGGTTTGGATTGTATTGCTGCGCGTCTCAGTAGCATTCAAGCACTGCTGACATCTTTCTTTTAGTCTGACATTCAGGTCAGCCACTCTCAACAACCCCAACTCCAGCAGCAGCAACATGCTCTGACAAACCCACTGCAGACTACCTGCCCATCACCAAACAGCTCACAGACAATGTTAGAGACTGTACTGGTGAGGAAAGTTTAACAAAGACTTTTCTCAGGAGTTGGTGACCAAATGGAACTAAAAGGAGAGTAAAATACAGATCTCTCTGTGGTCCGTGTGCAGCTGGGTTATCAAGGCGGTGCGTATTTGAGACACACAGCCAGTGAAGTGATTCCGACTACTGCTGCTGGCCAGAGGCTAACAGGGTTGTGTCTAGAAGGTAACCCTCAAATTGCAAAAACTTGCGCTAACTGCCATCAGTCACACCGGAGGAGCGGACGGGCCACGGCTCCAGGGATTTGAATTTGGACCGCTGTTATCCATTTAAAAAAATAGCTGTCAGTCCCACTTATTGTTCTTTTAAATAGGTAACTATTTCTATAGTAATAATGTTAAAATTAGGGCTGTCAATCGATAAGAAATATTTAATCGCGATTAATCGCAATTTAATTGCAAATTTTTTGATCTGTTCAAAATGTACCCTCTGACTTGCCCCAAACTGCATGTGATTATCATAAAGTGGGCATGTCTGTAAAGGGGAGACTCGTGGGTACCCATAGAACCCATTTTCATTCACATATCTGGAGGTCAGAGGTCAATGGATCCCTTTGAAAAATGGCCATGACAGTTTTTCCTCGCCAAAATTTAGCGGAATTTGGAATGTCATTTAGCCTCCTTCGCAACAAGGGTTAGGGTTAGGGTAGGTATGGTAGTATGACCTAGTTGGTACCAATGGATTCCTTAGGTTTTTCTAGTTTCATATGATGCCAGTATCTCCACTCTAGCTTTAAAACTGAGCCAGCTGCAACATCAAAAGCACAAGTTGCGTGAATGTCTTAACGAAAATAGTTGCGTTAAAACAAATTTGCATTAATGCCTTATCGCGTTAACTTTGAGAGTTAAAATGTGATATGTCAGAGCTGTGTTTCTGTCTGCTTGTTTTGCAGATCTCTTGCCCCCCTAGTGACCAAAAATAAATGAATCCACCTTTTAAATCTAAGCATGTCTTCCAAAAGATTGTGTTTTCAAAAGAGAGGGAGGGAATGTACAATACAACACATAACAGGGTGCTCCTGATCACATCATCAGTAGTTCTGACAGAACAGAGGAATATCTAGATAATGGACTCCTCATCTCTCTCTCTCTCTCTCTCTCTCTCCCACAAACCTGATTTCAGAGGAAGAAAAGAGTACTTCCTCTCTGCAGTGTTTGTATAATATCTGCCTAGCTTCCCCCGCTAATGAATGCACAACAGTAGGCTTAAATACAGGAGTTAAGCTTGCAAGGAAGGAAAAAGCTGAGCAGGGCAGAAACTCAGCTAAGAAAGAATTAACGCCAACCCATTTACTCATACAAATGCCTCACTTTGTTATGCATCAGAGTTGAGGCAGTTCACCCTTGGCTGTACTCTCTGTTGGGCATTTAGCGAACATCACAGATAATGGCAGCACTTACAAGACAATAAGGACTCGGGCCAGGCGGTCGGCATGGATTAAAGTCACGTTAAGTACGATTTTCACCGCCATAATGTATCTGCGGTGGGTTGAAAGGGGTGGTTGATCAATACCGCTGACATGGCAATTAATTCCGCCGGAATTCCAGGAATAATAATGGTAACGTACTATTACCTCTTTGTCGTTTTGCTAAATGATGCTATTACTGCTATTAAAGGGGCAGTAGGCAATATATTTTTGGCATCATTGGGCAAAAAATCCATAACAACATTTCATTGTAATTCAAGTGTTCTGAGAGAAAACTAGACTTCTGCACCTCCTCATGGCTCTGTTTTCAGGCTTTGAAAAATCTAGCCCATGTTGGGAGACTTTGACCGTCCTATTGGCTGTGCTCCGGTCATGTGACTGGAACTTGGCGTTCCTTCAAGCCATCTCAACATGGATGCTGCGTCACAAACTTTCTCATTTTACAGATAAACCGTGCCTAACATTTCAGGAGAGAAATAGGCATTAACGGTACATAATATTGATTCATATTTGATCAGCGCTGCCTATTTTGACCGTTTTGTCGGAATTCGCGAGTGATTGACAGCTGCTCAGAGATGGCAGATGGACAGCAGACCTCAGTTCAGCTCTTACTGCTTGTTTTCCTCCGATCTGTGAAATCTTGTAGATGCCGTTAGGAGCGCCGGAGGACACAGAGGAACATGATTTTTTTCAGGTTACCTGTTTCATGTACTACTGTCACGATATAGTGACCGTTTTATAAAAATAACTTTTTTTAATAATATTTGCTCCAATCTCGCCTACTTCAGCTTTAAAGGGCCACTATTAACTGTTCCACAAACTGTTGCTGGGTTACATGGAGTTACTTAAAATGTGTTTCATTAAAAACTGTAAGTGGAAGGTATTCTTGGCAATTACTTCTAAATCTCTCCAATTACTCTTAAATCACTTTGCCATATTGGAGATATACTGTAGGTGCCACCGTGGATATAAAGAGACAGTGAAAAATAAAAAATTTCACTGAAATTATGCTCGATAACAATAGTACTGTGGCCTTATTCTGCACAAGCACCTTTATGCTTGCATTCAGTTCGGGTGCTGTGATACCTGTCACTCCTCGCAGATGTTATCTGCAATCAAACTAAGCCTGCCAGTGAACTTCAGTAACCATAATTCATTGCTGTCATAGCTGTCGTGCATCTTCGGAGAGACAGTTTGAAATGTTGCCTCCATAACCAGATGGCAGCGGGGAGACTGAGCTAACACTAAGGTGCCATTAGTTTATGTTAGACAGGGAGGCTGAAAAAACATGAGCAAACTGACAACCACATTTTTTCTGCGCCACATTTTCGAGATGTAAAACAGCTGTCGGCATTTAAATCACCCTCCGAGATTCTTGCTTTCACTTTAAATCACTATTTATCGTAGTCTCTAGTCATTACGTTTCCAGGCAGCAAAATGCAACTACATTATTTGCGTACATGGTTATCCATTACTGAACGGCCCTGCTTAATGCCACCGAGAGGATCCCTGTCTCAAGAGTCGGACTGATCTCTTAAAAGCATGTTCTATAATCCTAATCCAAATTCACATTTTTATAAATATCCACAAGTAAGAGGCTGCCTTGAAAGACTCGGCAAAGCTCTATTTTACGCTGCTGCTTTGCTTCATACGTATGATGGATTATATACTCGGATTGACTAAACATAAGCGTGTCATGAATGTGCACCTGGTTTAAATGATGGAGGTGACAGATTATGTTGCTACCAACCAAGAAGAGACTGAGAGTGAAGTAAGAGTGACCTAAACTCTCAGTGTGAAGATCATTTGAGAATCATACTCACAAGTTTCCGCCTATCAGCTTTCATCTACTTATCATCACACAGATTGCTTTATTGAACCAGGATGATGGAGTAGTACTCCACCTGAAAAACACCTGCGCTTCTTTTGCACCAGCATACAGAATAAACAACGAATCAATGTATGAGACAACCCTCACCAAATGACCTATGTTTACTTTTTCCTTACAATCGACCTCATTTGGTTGTGTAGGGCTGTCGCAAAAAACGCAATATTGACCAGCCAACCACAGGAGATGGCAACAACCACCACATGTTCATATTTTTTTTTAATTCTTTGAAAGGGGAGCGCCGTGTTTTTTCCTGGTTGCTGAGAGTTGAAAAAATGTTCAACTTTGGGTAAACCTCCACAACGACCAACCGTCACGTCACTACATGTAGGCTACAAGAGCTGAACAACTACAACAATGGAGGAGAAATTAATACACATACACCGGCGGGTTCGTCCTCTCTCCCTACGTGTTTCAGCCTTCCCTTCATCCAGAGCAAGTACTCTACCTTGTGCCAACATTTTGATATTCCATATCATAGCAACCAAAGTGCAGTTGAAAAAAAACTCTGTGCCTCATTGCCCTTCTGTGTTCTGCATTTAACAATAAGTATTTAAAGGTCCCATATCGTGCTCATTTTCAGGATGATACTTGTATTCTGTGTTTCTACTAGAACATGTTTACATGCTTTAATGTTCAAAAAAAACTTTATTTTCCTCATACTGTCGGCCTGAATATGCCTGTATTTACCCTCTGTCTTAAACACTCTGTTTTAGCGCATTTCGATGGAATTGCAATGCAATTGCAACAGAATTGCGTTGCTAGGCAACAGCTTGGGTCCATGTGTACTTCCTGTCAGCTGGTGACATTCACATACACTGCAACAGGAATAAACTGGGACACATTTAGAATGTTTGTGTTTAAATCTGTGTAAAGGGTCTAAATATTGTATATTTGTGACATCACAAATGGACAGAGATCCTGACAGCTTGTTTCAAATGCAGAGTTTCTGAATACGGGCTGTGTGTACTTCCGTGGATTGAGCATTTCGATACTTACTCAGTATTTATATAGGACTTAAGCCTGCTTTATAATAAAAAAACATGAAAATCTCACTTTTTTATAATATGGGACCTTTAACTTGTTTTAAATCTGTCATCTTTGTCATTTAAAAAGCAACAATATACCAAATAATAGTGTAAGAATGAAATTGTATCATGTAAACATAGTTGTGCAAACATAGGTTTAGTATGTTATTGATTTGCTCTATTCCATTTTGTTTACACATATTTAGAGTTTACGTTAATGTCAAGATGTTCTGTTATCAGATATCGTCAGCTACTGCTTGTATCACATATTTCAACTGGTCGGCGCTGTTTGGACAGCTGGTAGTTTTGTGGGTGGAGAAATAAGAAAAGGGGAGAAGAAGAAAAAAAAGGAAGAGGAGGGGCAGTTCTGGCGGGGGGGAATGGTGGAGAGTGGAATGGCCGGATTTTGCTGTATTCGGGAGTTCACTGAAGTTATGAGGAAAACCCAGAACGTGTTGGACTGCTTTACTCTTTCACACACACCCACGTCTAAATGTATTCATATAGCTCTAAAATCAGGATAAACAAGTAATTTAAAAATAAAATAAAAATAATACTGCATATATCAGAAGCAAAGGTGGAAGTAGCATAATTATCATAGAATAGAATAGCGTTATTGTCCACAAAGGTGTAAAGTTGTCTTAGGCCCAGCCAGCAGTTCATTAAAGGTACTGTTGGTTGTGCTATTCAAATACATCTTTATTTACATACATTTATATTTGATGAAATTCTCATAACATCCTGACAGCAATCAATAAATCCTATGCTCTGACAAAAAAAGAAAAGAATCTAGCATCTGTGGCTGTAATAAGCCAGTTCAATCATTTCGTTCCTGCCTGCCTACCTGCCTGCGTGCACTTTGCACGTGCACTCATTGTGCATCACCGGAGTCTTTCAGAAGCTGTTAGCCTGACAGCTGTGGGTGCTAACAATAGCCATGTTGGTTGTTTACGTTCATTATGATAATTCTGGGGGCGTAGGCCTGAAGGGACGGGCTGTCAGTGTTGCCGACTTCACGACTTTCTCGATTTAGGGTCTTCTGGATCTAGTTAGCAGCTAATGCTGCTACAGTAGGTACTTTCATGGCAACACTGGGATGGCTTTTTTGGTTGGATCATTTTTTAAATCAAGGGTACTCCTGCTAGTTTCTCAACATTACCAACCCTAGCTTTAATCAAACTGGCACAGAGGAGGAACGTCAGAAAACGCTGATAATTCTCATTTTTTTGGAACAATTTTGGGAGACAATGGAAAACAACGCTCTTCTTGCGATTGTAGTGCCAGACCAGAAACAAACATACAGATAATTAGCACCTCAGCTCTAAAGAGCATTTCAGATTATTGTTTTGGTTTCATGGTCCGCAACTTTACTGTTTTTGTTCACTCTCACGGCTCTCATCAGTGCCGTTCACAGACACAAAGGATATTCATTAAAATCATTGTAAAAAGCCAGTTGCACCCCACCTACCCTGCACCAACAGCAGACAGAGACTGGTGAACAAAGTGGAGCATTTACATGTAGTAGCTAAAGAGCCAGATATTTCTCTCATGAGTTATGAGAGCAAAGAAAGAGCTAGAGGGAGAGTGATTATCGGACTTACAGTACATTCATCAGGTGGACACAAACACAACTCCAAATGAATGTTAATGCTGTTCTGTGTCTTCTCTATTCTTGCTAACAAGTTTGCCATAACAACTTGACAGGAATATATGTGTATATATAAAGAATATATTCCTGCTTGGATGTGGGTGCTAAGTGTGGATAAGTGTATGCGTATAGATGCATTTATGTATAAATAGTCCAGTTAAAGGACAAATAAATAATAAATAAAAACAACCCCCAAGACAAAACAGTTTACTTTGTTGTGGGAGTTTCTTCCATTTCTTATTTGTTATGTAAAAAATAAAAAAAATTCTGGATAACAACTAAATAGAAAATGAAAAGAATAAAACCATATTCGTCTCACTGCCTCTTTTTCGACTGAATCAGTGTGTGGCAAACATTAACTGGCTGTTCACGCCACGTCTGGATGATTTTATCTATTTTCATCTGAGGAAGAGTCGTGGGGGCATGAACCTATCAGAGCGGCGACAAGGGGAGGAAGAGGGACGCCCTTGGCAGCTGGATGTGAGGAGCTTTCATAACCGAGGGTGGTGCAGGCAGGACGCTCGACTCACTCTATCTGAATCCATTACCGAGACGCAGCTGACGACACCGTTTTTCTCCAAACTCTGCTGTTTCACTGACAAGATGAAGTTTACTGATGAGAGGCGAGATAGCGCTGGAAATACCCCATGACCCACGCCGCTGGGATAATGCATCAGATAGGGTCATGATGTGAATTTAATTTTATCAGGGAGATTGAGAAGATGTCACTCGTTGATCCAGAGTTAAATTTCCCCATTACATTCAAGTCAACAGTTCTGCCTCCACTGCAGTACAATGGAGAGGAATGGAATTTAGTTTATAGCTCACGGCATTGAAATAATCAAAAGCAATGTGTCTCTCCTAAATCAATGCCCCCATCTTTGGATAGTAATACATGTATAGAATTTTGCAGCAGAAAATAATTTTCACCAGCATATTATGTCCTCTGCTATGTCCAAGTGCTATCCTTGCTGCTGCAAAAGGACAATAATCCTTGTACTTTATGGTAAACAAGGTTATTTTGTGGAGTACAAAGCTCCAATAAATGGAGGTTAAAGGGGACATGCTCATTCTCAGGTTCATGCATGGGTTTCTACTAAACATGTTTACATGCTTTACTGTTCAAAAAACTCATTTTTCTCATACTATCTGTCTGAATATACCTGTATTCACCCTCTGTCTGAAACGCTCTGTTTTAGCACCTGTCTCTTTAAGACCCCCCCCTGAAAAAGCAAGTGACATGGGAAGGGGAGAGAAATCTGAATGGCTTGTTGAATCACATGTTTTCTGATCTAGGTAGCCCCGAAAAAACTCACTGGGTTGACTCATTTCATAGTTGGTAGGCTCTTCAGATACTCAAATATTTGAGTACACTGAAAAAAATAGTTTTTTATTATACTGTATGTCCCCTTTAAGAGAAAAATTGTGAGAAAACGAGCTGCCGAGTATGTATTTTTTTAATATATATTTTTTTTAATATTTAAAATTAACTCAGATAAATCCTTAATTTTTTTTAATTAGTAACTGAAAACAATGAACCCTAGTCTTTGTTTGTTTATTGGCCATCAGTCCAATTGGATCATTGTACAGATGATGGGGCAGAGTGATACCTCTAGACACAGATTCAAAACTAGCCTCATCACACAAACTGAGAGATGACATCTCATTGTGTCCCTTCAAAGACACTGAGCATAAATAGCATAAATAGCAAGCAAAAAAAGCCTTAAAAATATGACTCTGAAAACTAGACCTGTCACTATCGCCCTGACAGACAGCACATGGAAGACAGGGAGGACGGATGAGAGGTGAGGAATAGACGGATGACGAGAGAAGAAAGAAGAGAAGAGAGACGATGGAAGTGACAGCTGAGGAAGCTGCACTAAAAGAGGCTGCGGATGTAAAGTGAATTTGGATATGCATGTTGTGCGGGTATGTGTGTCACATGCAGGTGGAGGCCCCATAAGGCGAACCAGCAGCTGGCATTAAAGGCAGTTGAAGAGAACAGAAACCATCAGAACATCCTCTGAGGAGATCGGCTGCTGTTTCATTTCTTTCACTTTGTCAACACACAGACATCTCAACACACTAACCTGTGCTTCTGCCTCTGTGACCTCTGGTTTAACCTTTTTAGCCACGCTGGCGGCGCAGCTCTGATTAATTACAGCTAATTAGACAGAGTTGGCAGAAGTATTCAGATTTTTTTTAAGACTTCCACTGTAAAAATCACAATCAAAGTCCTGTAGAAAAGTGTTTATATCATTGGAAAAATTTGATTAAAGTATAAAACTGAAAGTTCTCACAATGCAGCAAAAATGGACTTCGTCAGTGTTACAGTAGTATACATTATACTATTGAATTAATATCCTTGATGCAGTAACATGTAAGCAACAGTGTAATGTTTTATCCTGCTGCAGTGGAACCAAATTAAAAAATTTGATATACAGTACCGTTGGGTAGTTTTATTAACTACGTATATAACAATATACTGTATTTTATATGGGCTGTTAATCAATTAAAACATTTAATCCTGATTAATTGCATGATTGTCCATAGTTAATGTACCTTAAAGGGAGATTTGTCAAGTATTTAATACTCTTATCAACATGGGAGTGGGCAAATATGCTGCTTTATACAAACATATGTATATATTTATTATTGGAAATCAATTGACAACACAAAACAATGACAGATATTGTCCAGAAACCCTCACAGGTACTGCATTTAGCATACAAAATATGCTCAAATCATAACATGGCAAACTCAAACCCAACAGGCAACAACAGCAGTCAGTGTGTCAGTGTGCTGACTTGACTATGACTTGCCCCAAACTGCATGTGATTATCATAAAGTGGGCATGTCTGTAAAGGGGAGACTCGTGGGTACCCGTAGAACCCATTTGCATTCACATATCTGGAGGTCAGAGGTCAAGGGACCCCTTTGAAAATGTCAGTTTTTCCTCGCCAAAATTTAGTGCAAGTTTGGAGCGTTATTTGGTCTCCTTCGACCTGTGACATAGTTGGTATCAATTGATTCCTCAGGTTTTCTGGTTTCATATGATGATGAGCCCGCTACAACCTAAAAATCGTGAGTTGAGTTAATGCATTGAAGAAGTTAGTGGCGTTAAAAAAATTTGTATCAAAGCGTTATTATCACGTTAACTTTGACAGCCCTAATTTTATATGATCGTTGTAAGTTTAACAATAAAATATAGTTATTCACTTATTTATTTTTATCACTGACATGCACACTATAATATCATACGAGTAAGACTACATTTTGGTTAACCGTCTGTTCATTCTTACTTCCGGCTGCTTTCTTGGTGGAAAATGAACGTCTCTGACTCTTCCTTTGATGAGCTCTGTGTGTGTGTGTGTGTGTGTGTGAAACATTGCACTAATTAGCTGAAGAAACCTGGATATCAGATTCTAATAAACAACTTGTTGTTTTCTCTGTATCTTTGTTCAAGTGTTCTCTATTGATATGAAAGCAGAAATAATAAATGAAGTCATAGATCATATCTTGACTGTGACATACTGTAGCAACTTGGACAAAGTGACAACAACGACAACAAAAAGTCAATAGATAAATTTATAAAATGACTTGTGATCCATATCGCTGTCCATCAGTTCATTAACGGAGGGCTAGAATTATCGATTAGCTGATTGTTATTCAATACTATTATTAAATAATATCACGCATTACTATATTTTTCAGTAATTACAACACAGTTACTGGCAGGATGGAGATAGTGTTACTATCATTCAATTTCAGCAGATTTCTACTGCAGGGGATTGAATGCAAAGCTTTGTCAATATATAGATTATATCGGAGAACATTATTTTGCCTTGGCTCATTGACTCTTTGCTGTTAGAAAAACAGCAGTATGTTTAAGAGCAGGAACATAATAAGATCAGATCAAATCAAATCAAATGCAGAATAGCAGAGGGGGTTGGATGCTTTAAGTAAAGTGGGAAATACGATAATAATATCACCATAAAATATAAGTTGTACACCCAGGTCAGAATCAGCTGTCCATGGCATCAATATATGTATATTTATCAGGTGTGTTGAACTGGTGGCAGAGAAACCTTTGAGACAACCAAGCTCTAACCCTATGTTGCCTTGGAGTCAGTTAACTGTGGGCTACAACTCTAGCCCTTTTCTTTTAAGCCTATATTTGTTTACATTTTGGCAAATTGGCACCATTAAAAGTATGCCAAATTAGTTACTAGCAGTTCCTGTTTGCAGTGTACCCATGAATACAAAAAACACTATCACCGGATTACTGTGATACTGAAGCAAACTTAAAAATGTGATCAATTTAAGGCAAGTTCTGGAGTCACATGTATCGTATTTACTCTATTATTACTAAGAAAATGTTTTGGAAGTTTATTCAAAGGATAGCATTATCTCTTGAATAAACTAATATAATATATATCCTAATATGTGTATCATGTCTGTGTGTTCAGATTTGAACTCTGACTCAGAGAAGGAGTATGATTTTTGGCGCTAATTGCAGGTATTGAGACTTGAGTGTTTCTCAATTCAAGTCTTTAAGCGGCCAAATCCGGATTCAAAGCAGTCGAGTCAAAGTCAAGTTATCTTATAACTAGGGCTGTCAATCAATTAAAAGATTTAATTGTGATTAATCGCATGATTGTCCATAGTCAATCGTGATTAATTGCAAATTAATCACACATTTTTGTGTCTGTTCAAAATGTATCTTAAAGGGAGATTTGTCAAGTATTTAATACTCAACATGGGAGTGGACAAATGTGCTGCTTCATGCAAATGTAAGTATATATGTATTATTGGAAATCAATTGACAACACAAAACAATGACAGATATTGTCCAGAAACCCTCACAGGTTCTGCATTTAGCATACAAAATATGCTCAAATCATAACATGGTAAACTGCAGCCCAACAGGCAACAACAGCTGTCAGTGTGTCAGTGTGCTGACTTGACTATGACTTGCCCCAAACTGCATGTGATTATCATAAAGTGGGCATGTCTGTAAAGGAGAGACTCGTGGGTACCCAGAGAACCCATTTTCAATCACATATCTTGAAGTCAGAGGTTAAGGGACCCCTTTGAAAATGGCCATGGCAGTTTTTCCGTGCCAAAATTTAGCGTAAGTGTAGAGCGTTATTTAGCCTCCTTTGCGACAAGCTAGTATGACATGGTTGGTACCAATGGATTCTTTAGGTTTATTTAGTTTCATATGATGCCAGTATCTTCACTCTAGTTTTGAGTCCGCTATAACCTCCGAAACATCGACATTGCAAGTTGCGTTAATGCGTTAATGCGAAATTAGTAACGTAAAAAACAAATTTACGCTAATGTATTAACGCGTTTACTTTGACAACGCTAATTATAACGTAACTTAAAAGAAGAGGGATGTGAATGCACTACTCTCCAAGTACAAGTTCCATTACCAATTTTAGGAGTAATAAGTAATAGATTACCTTTTTAAAGTAAAATCCCCAGCAACTGCTTTGAGTTCGGACTACAATAGCTTAAGTTTCAAGGTGTTTTCTTAGTCAAGTATTTCCTCTACTTTTCTATCCGTTATTTATGTTTGTGCGTGTACTGTGTGTGTACTGTGTGTGTACTGTGTGTGTGTGCAGCCTGCAGCCTGCCATAAATCAGTCAGGGCCCACAGATCTGAACTAAAGTGTTTTGGAGCTCGGAGCCTCTGGGCTTTGTGCTTTTCAGTCCCAGTTGAAACCCTGTCTGTGTTTGAAAACAGGCTTTTTTTTTATTTTATACCACAGCTATGTACCAGGTGAATATCTTTATGCTATTAGTGCGGGTTGCAAATTAAATTTGCTATAATTCAGAGAACGATTTGGTTCTGAGCAAAATGTGTTTTCTTTGAGTTTTCAGTTGATTGGACGAGGGAGACGGCACCAGAGACATTAAGCTAACATGAGGTGGTGAGCACGACTTTATTAACAGATAAACCAATGCATTATTTATCATCTACACACACATATCCTGTGTATATTTGATTTCATATTAAGACAAATAAAAATATATCAGGTTAAAGTTGTAACTTTTGAGTCAACGGAGCCCTGGAGCTAGTGAATTACTTGAAGATGGGGAGCAGTATTCCTGCATAAAACGGAAACTGATCAGTAGAATTTCTTTTTCCAGTGTGATGTGTACTTCAATGTTTATTGTATTGCGATACAAATTGAGTTTTTTTTAATTTTTTATTTTGCAGTGTCAACTAATGAATGTCTTCCTTTATGAGTTTGCCAAATTACACTGTGTGTGTTTTTTTAATGGCAGCACCCAGAAATGTGCTGATACCCAATAACAAACAACCTATTGTTATCTTACTGCAAACCTGTGTGAGAAAGTCATACATTTAATATTCCAAAAATAAGAAACAAAGGCTGCGAGTAGTAAGACAGTACGTGTAATGTTTCAAATGGTTTGTGAATTATACGGACACAATACCCCAAATACACCAAAAACATCTACTGGTGTCTTGTAGTCTCGAGGCTATAGTGTTGTTTGTGTTTTCTTTGCTGCACATAATCCAAATGAAAATTATACGACAGTGATATTTACAGAGAGATACCAAGGCGTTTGAAAGAATATTTCACTAAAACATTGGTGGTTAATGTACAGAAAGGTCGTCTATTGAGTAACTGATGCAAATCTTTTCTTTTTTTCTTTTTTTTTTACTAAAGCCAAGACATCGCATTTATCAAACCCTCCTCTAACTGTGTGGAAAAGCCCATTTCAGCTGATGTGTTCCCACGCGACAATTACCGAAGGCTTAGCGTGAAAGTGCTTTAATAGGCAGTTTGCCTAATGGTCACTAAATGCAGGCGCACGGCCAAGTTGAAGTTCTCCTTTCTTCACAAGTTCAGGTCTCAATAACTAGCTCTTTTCTGTGTGACAACTTCAAATGATTATTTGATTATTATAAGAAGAGTGCATTTAAGGTGCATTTGCTAGATTTACTTGTCTATTTGAGATGCAATAAAGCCTCTATATACTTATACAGTCATTCTGTATTTATGAGGTTTGCATACATCAATATTTTGAGTAAGAAAAAAATAATATGCTTTGGAAATTTCATCTTCATAAGGGTGTGCTTTGGGACAAACATGTTTGAAAACCACTGCTATGGTGTAAAGAGATGTTTTGTAGCCTGGAGTTTGTTTTACAGCTCATGGAGGTTTACTGTATATGCAACCTGGATGAAGCCTCAGTGAAGCTGAGGTAATGCAGGAAAGTGGCAACCACCATGGACAACAGTGATTGGCTCATAATAAAAGGCTATTTTATTCATCATCTTTGATTCAGTTTTCATAATGAATTACAATAACAAGAGTTGTTAACATTTTTTAGGGGGTTTTAGACAAGTGCTTTAGGCTTTAGAAAAGTGCTTTCTTGAAATCTGTTTTAAAAATAATTGTATTATTATTTAAAATGTAACAAGATATACATAATAACAAAATAATGTGCCATAATCACACAAATCAGATTTAATTTTTACAACAACTAGGCTAGTTCAAGTGCTATAACAAAAAAAAAAATGTCACCAAGAGAGACAAAACAAATCACCAATTACAATCAGGCCTACTAGCTAAATGTATGTCCTATGACAATAACCTATGTTGTTTCAGTAATTTTGGAAGTGCTATTAATTGTTGCGTTTTTGTTTTTCTGTTATTACATGAGGGGTCAATTTATGATTGATGTGTACCTGTCTCCGAGAGCAGATCTGAGACAAGACAGAGGACAGTGTCACTTGCGCATCCTGCTCCACGGACAAGCGCTCCCTTCTGTTGTTTTTACGAACATCATCGACGAGAAGGCCAGCTCGCATAAGTACATGGCCGGGAATGGTAATAAAATAGAAACAGTACGCTCCGATGGATTGGGGTATTGCTTTGCTACCCGCAACCAGAATGTATCAAGGGACACGTCTGTAAAGTCCATTTTCAGCGAGCGATCCGCTTTGAGCTCAGCCGGTAAAGTTTAGTCCGCTGGAAGTAGCGAACACAGGCTTTAATATTTTGGTAGCAAGGTTGTGCGTGCTAGTTTTTTTTGTTCTAATTTAGTTAGTCTACACAAAATTTTAAAAATATAGGCTACTATTAAGGTGTTTCGTTGTGTTTAAAATAGTATTTGTTAATAAAAACAAGTCATACAGTTTGGGAACCACTGCACTATAGGTCAGTGGATTCCCATCCTAGAGTCGAGACCTCCCAAAGGGTCCCATGATTAATCTAAATTCATTTAAAGTATTTTATGTCTTTATTTATTGTGACATACTGGACATTTTCACTATGTCAGACCTCTATAAATCCTTCAAATTAAACGATCTGAGAAGGAAAAATTACTCTTTGGTTAAAATGCTCTCAACACATCCAGACTGAAGCCATAATCTGTGATGAGGAACTACAAGTAGCGCTAAAACGTCTGGTAACCACTAGTGTGTGTGATGCATCCGTGTTTTTCTCCTGTATACATGTGTTCTATTGTTTTCTGCTGTCCAAATGCAAACAGCAGCCATGAGGCCTGTATGTCTCTACTTTCCTGCTATGAGCCAAGCGTCCCCTCACACCTCTTCCTGTCTAACATTCACCTTAATGCTACGGAGAACAACCGGGCGAGCATACAGCGAGACAGAGCAATAGAAAAAGGGCAATAAAACCATAAAACACTGATAAGATAGAACCAAACCAGACACACTCTGGATGATAAGAGCTCATTTTAACTCAGCCAGAGTGGTCTTCAACCACATTCCTCAGCGGACCCTGCTGCTGGCTCCTCTTGAGAAGCTGTCAAGCCATAAAACACATAAGCACACGTGATTGTTTCTTCCCACTCTCTCCCCAAAGACTCAGAAAATATTAGCAGCAGAGCACCAGAACGGGTTTTAAGTATTGTGAGGCGAGTTTACATCTCATATCAACTCAGACAGAGCGAGTCTTTATAAGCAGAGTGAAAGTCAAGTCAATACCAATTCGATACCACGGTGAATAAAAAACAGAAGAAAAACAATAAACCCTGTGTACTTACAGCCAACCAACATCCACTCCTTTATTACTGTTTGCATACTGGTTTTTGTTAGGAAGTTAAACAGGTCATAATTACCTCTCTATTATCTATTTTTTATTGCTGTGAAAACATCTCCTTCAAAACAACTGGATTTATTCAAGTTTCTCACCAAAAACTACATTTTACAAGATTACATTTGAACACATCATGATAACGTTACAATTTATCTTCGCCCAACGTATCATAATGTAAATCAATGGCACCTCCCGTAAACGTTAGCTGTTAACTCCGTGCATTACTGTGGTGCTTACTGGCTGCTAAGAGCTAACGTTAACTAGATCTTGCCCTGCTGATTTCAACACAGATTTGTTGTTCATCAATGTAGCATTATCAGGGAAAAAATAGGGCTGAGCGATATGGCAAAAATCTTCTATCCCGATTTAGGTAAATTCATATTTCGATAATGATATATATACGATCTAACATGTTTTCTGGTAGTTCAATAAATACATAAATGAAATAAACACATGGTAAAGCCTATTTTTGTATACTCCTTTTGAATTAAATACTTAACAAATGAAAAATACTGAGTATTTTCTCATTTTAAGAGCTTGAGTGAAAAATGAACATAACCATTTTAAAGCTGAAGTAGGCGAGATTGGAGCAAATATGATTAAAAAAAAAGTTATTTTTATAAAACGGTGGCTATATCCTGACAGTAGTACATGAAACAGGTAACCTGAAAATGTGCCTCTGTGTCCTCCGGTGCTCCTAACGGCATCTGCACAATTTCACAGACCGGAGGAAAAGAAGCAGTAAGAGCTGACCTGAGTCTGCTGTCCATCTGCTGTCTATGAGAGCCGGCTGTCAATCACTTGCGAACTCCGACCAAACGGTCAAACTAGGCAGCGCTGATCAAATATGAATCAATATTCTGTTACGTTAATGCCTATTTCTCTCCTCAAATGTTTTCAGAATCATCTTGTAGTGCACGGTTTAGCTGTGAAATGAGAAAGTTTGTGACGCCGCCGCCATGTTGAGATGGCTTGAAAGAACGGCAAGTACCGGTGCACCGGAGCACAGCCAATAGGAACATTCTCTCTCTGAAATGACCTGTGATTGGTCAAAGTCTCGATTTTTTAAAGCCTGAAAACAGAGCCATGAGGAGGTGCAGAAGTCTAGTTATCTCTCAGAACACTTGAATTACAATATGCTGAAAGGTTATTATGAAATTTTTGCCCACTGATGCCAAAAATATACTGCCTACTGCCACTTTAAGTGATATTATAGAGAAAGAAATATAGGCGTAGCCTATATTGTGATAGAAACTTTATAGAAAAATATATACGGTAGACATTTTATATCGTTTGACAATATATATTTTCATATTGCCCAGCCCTAGTCCCTGGGACAACATTACTCTTGGGCCCTGACAGTATCTACAGTAGCTACGGTATCATCGGTAATGTAGAAAAACGAGTTCCGCCACGTTTTCAGAATTTTGTTATCGACTTGGTACCAAAGTATTGGATCTCGTGACATCCCTAGCCTCAAGTTAGCCTCAAGTCCAAGTCAAATCTCCTGTCTTCATTCCGTTGACTTCATTGAGTCTATGTCAACATGTGAACAGTACTATTATATGTCTATAAGTACAATGAATATGTTTTAGCATTTGCAGTTGCAGCATACTAGCACTAGAGCTGGTATTATTTGCCATCCTCTCTATATCACACTGCATCACTGACAAGCATCTCCATGTTAAACAAAGAGTATTCTTTTCACAGATTTCCCACTGCGTTGACACAAGAAGACTGATTGAAGACAAAAAAAAACAAAAAAACACCACTGATCAGATAGAATGAGGACAGCATGCTAGATTTCCTCCTGGTGCATTAAATTACATTACAAGAGCAGATCTGATAGAGATGAACAGCAAGAGAGAGGATTCTCTCTTTGCTGCACATCAGCTACATCTAACAGCAGGGCACGGACTAAAAATAATTGCCTCAAATGATAATTGCTACAAAGCTTCAAAAACAAGTAGTTTTTCCCTGGTACAGTTTTTTTTTCCACATTTGCAATTAATCATAGCTTCAGATACTGTGGTTTTCACCCAATTAAATGTTGTAAAACACTATGCCCTCTAGCACGGAACTACACGGCAGAGAAGACGCTAAATGTGTTGTTCCTATCAAAAAGGGATGAAGGGGAGCAATAATTATGTAAACAGAAAATTAAACGCTTCAGACTTGTAGGGGGAAATGAAGGCTGAATCCAACAAACCCCCCCCCTCTCATTTCTTCTTTCCCCTCCCTGCAGCAAACACCCCCCCTCCCTCTCCCCTCCCTCCTTCTCTCAGAATACATTAGCCTGGGTTTCACTGCTCACTGTTGGCTGGTTGCAACATGGTTCCTCTGTGATTAGCTCCGATAGCGAGATGAGAAAAGCACGAGTCAATGCCTTTGTCCTCTGCGCCGCTGTTTAGACTCGCTACTCAAATCCTCTCTATTTAAAAACCCTTTGTCTATACAAACCAGTGCTAGGGAATGAAATGGACCATTAACAAGATTAGCTCACTCATTCTGCCGCCGACAAAAGGCTCCGCAATAGGCTGCTGATCATTAGGCTGGCAGCGGGAACAATGCTGATCTATAATCTTACGCCGTGCTTCGATTGAACTATTGTGGCTTATTTATTGTGCTCTGGGGGAGATGACATAATGGTAGCCCTTTTTTTCTCCACAGGAGAATTGCAATACAAAAGAAAAGAGAGGGGGGAGAGGAAGGGAGAGGAGGAAGAATGAGTAAGTAAAGGTAGTGGGAGTCTTAACCCCTCATTTCTTCTCACTTCTAGTTGGCCCAGACAATCAATAGCAGTGAAATGGGCTCTCGAGATAGCGACCTCTCTTTATGTGCCCCTGCAATCATCCCAAGTCACAGCAGGCAGACAGGGGGCCAGCTACGACCTGGCATATATGGAGTTAAATTTGAAGCTACATTTATGATTACCAAGTGCGATAACAATTTTTTTTCCAGCATAGATATATTTAAAATGTTGGATTTGAACATCTCTCCATCAGTCATTTTAAACTATACTGTATATCTTAAATTGTGTTTTTAAACCAAAGTAAGGAAAAACACTATGAGCCTGTACAATATGTATACATACTGTATATACAGTATATGACAGGTCTTGGTGTCAGTCAGACAGAATCAACAAGCGTGGGCATCTTTCCATAGCCGCCACAAACCGCGATATAAGACGACATGATGTCTTTCCAGTGAGTAGGAAACCATTGTTCCAGTGCTGTAGGTCCCTCCACTTAATACCAGCTAAATACTAAAAGGCCAGTCCCAGTCTACAGGGGTTGTTGAAAACAATCCAGGGAAACGTACTGTAGGTATGTTCACTATATGAAAAAGTTAAGGAGGGAACAATAAGGCCACACTTCATCACAAAATCTGTAATGCGTGAAACATCACTTAATGAGATCTATATAACAGAGGACAAGGATCTGAGAGAGGGTTTTCCCTTTAAGGTCTAAAAGAACCAGAATTACCACCTCATGGTTGTATGCCTCCGCCAACAAGTCAAGTTGCAGTTTACATCCATGTCTGTCCATCACTTCATCATTTTATCCTGGTAGACATTTGTGTGAAATTGTCATAATTAGCATATGAATTCTTGAGTTATGGCTAAAAATGTGTTTTGTGAGGTCACAGTGACCTTGACATTTGACCACCAACTTCTAATCACTTCATCCTTGAGTCCAAGTGGACGTTTGTGGCAAATTTGAGATATTGCATTCACGAGAATGCACCGGACGGACGGACGGACGGACGTACACAGACGAACTGACAACCCAAAAACATTATGCCTCCGGCAACGGCTGGTGCCAACATGGAGGCATAAAAACATGTTTTGTGAGATCACAGTGACCTTGACCATTGACCATCAACATCTAATACGTTCATCCTCGAGTCCAAGTGGACATTTGTGCCAAATTTGTTCTAGGCGTTCCTGAGATATTACCATCATGAGAATGGATCGGACGGATTTATGTAGAGACGTAATGTCTATAAACTGATTCTGCATTCACATGTAGGAAGACAGACAGACGTATATACGTATGGACGGACAGACGGAACACCTGAAAACATTATATCTCTGGCCACGGTGGCAGAGGCATAAAAATAAAATGAGTGATTTTGAGTTTTAAAGTCATTGAGTATGCAAAGCCAAAGCTGTAGCCGTCTTTGTCGTCCTCCGAGTCACAACAAATATAAAAGGTCAAATTATACCTTTGGCAAATAAAATGCTCTCTCTTTCTGAACCAATTCAAGTGTGGCAGAGGGATTTGGAAACGGTTGCTTTCACAGGAAATAAGCCATTGTCACTCAAGGGCGCTCATCACCTGTTTAGCTTTTAACATGTCAAGTTAATCACAACCTCTTTTTTTTTTTTTTCCGCTCAGAAACCTGATTTTGCCTCGTCTACTATGGAGTCACCGCTCATTGCTCAAGGCTGGCCAAACACAGTTTTCTGCCTTATTAACATTAGCAGGGACAGGCTGGTGGAGGAGCTGCAGTCGCACTCACACTAATTCCCTTATTCCTGAGAGGGCCGCGGTGATGTATGAGGGGAATGAGATGGGAGGCACAGGTCGATTGGCCAACACTGTCGCCATCACACAGTAATGAGATCTCAGGGGGATGGGGAAAATAGAGGCCGATTCCTCCAACTCCCGGCTCGCATAATACTAATTGGCCAGAATAGGATAGGTAAGACGTGGGAAGTTTTAATGACATTATTAAAAAGTATAGAATTTCCTCACCTGCTTCTGACAAATATCATCAGTGAGTAGGAGCGACGTTGTCATGAGTGGTTTGTGTATCCTGGCTGATCATAGATTCACTACACTATATGGCTGTAGCCTCTATGTATGTAGATGGGACCCTGAGTTCTTTACCCCAATTAAACTTCTGTAGGGTAACTCAGATTAACTCAAAGTTATTTATCTTGGGTCACTAAACACCTCATACCTCCTGGATATACTGTAACTAAATATTAGGAGACCATATAATAGCAAATAATTGAGTGTACTAACCCTTTAGCTTCTGTACTGTTAGTATACCCCAGTGAAAGGGAATATCTGAGCGGTGTACAGTCATGACAGGGATTTAAATTAAACCCTTTGCATTTGATTGGTGTGCTCAAAAGTGGGCGGCTTAGAATCATGTAGCATCCGCACACACGTCCTTTGTCGCTAAAAGTCGCAGATTGATGGATGATGTCATGATATTTTAGGCTGAAAGTGGTCGGTACTAGCTTACATAAACAGATGTCATATTTTGTTTCATGGGGGAAAAAAACGATTGGATTTTGATATCAAAATTAGGGCTGTCAAAGTTAACGTGATAATAACGCATTAACACAAATTCATTTTAACGCCACTAATTTCTTTAATGCATTAAAGCAACTTACGATTTTTAGGTTCTAGCGGGCTCAGTTTTAAAGAGTGAAGACTTAAAGTGAAGATACTGGCATCGTATGAAACTAGAAACCTGAGGAAACCATTGGTACCAACCATGTCATACTGACTTGTTGGTAAGGAGGCTAAATAACACTCCAAACTTACGCTACATTTTGGCGAGGAAAACTGTCATAGTCATTTCAAAGGGTCCCATGCCCACTTTATGATAATCACATGCAGTTTGGTTCAAGTCAATATAATACAAGACAGTATTTGTCATTGTTTTGTGTTGTTAATTGATTTCAAATAATAAATATATACATATATTTGCATAAAGCAAGCATATTAGCCCACTCCTATGATGATAAGAGTATTAAATACTTGACAAATCTTCCTTTAAGGTACATTTTGAACAGATACAAAATTTGCGATTAATCCCGATTAACTATGAACAATCATGCAATTAATTGCGATTAAATGTTTTAATCGATTTACATCCTTAATTTTGATTAAAAAAAATACAAAGAATTTTATTTCTTTTCTTTTTTGCATATATTCTTAAATAGGTGCACAATATGACCAGGGAGGTGATCTAAAAGGATTAAAAGGGCATTTTTGATATCATCTTGACTTTATGATAAATTTTAATGTTACAGCATGTAGTGATGTTTTGGACAGTAAAAGTGTGTTTCTTAAAAATCCCCTGTTGCACAAAATGAGCTCTACAAAGAACTTAAGTTTCCTTTGGTGTGGAAGAACTTGCCTGGCCTGCACAGAGCCCTGACCTCAACTCCATCCAACACCTTTGGGATGAATTAAAACCTCATGGTCCAATATCAGTGGTCGACCTCACTAATGCTCTCGGGGCTGAACGGGAGTAAATCCCTGCAGCCAGGTTCTAAAATCTAAAAGGAAAGAAAGAGGCTTTTACAGCTGCAGATTAATGTCCATGGCGCTGGAATGACATCATGTATGGGTGTAATGTTCAGGCACCCACATACTTTTTCTCTGGTGTCCATTTACCATATCTCATATTCCAACATGGACATAAGTGGCGTCTTTCCATCGTTATTTACATTTATACAATTCATATTCTAAACACCTGCCTGTGTAGCTGTTAGCGTTCCATAATTTGCATACTGACTGTGACTTCCAGAGTGAAAAATGTGGAGGTAGTGCTACCATCAGGTTATATATTGTCTGCAGGTGTGTGTGTGTGTGTAGCGTGAGTCTGGAGACAATCCAAAGGCAGAAACTGTGTGGAAGGCACTTTGCAAATTGCATTGATCTCTCCCTAGACCTGCCTCCCACCTGCCGCCCATCCTAATGCCTGTGTTACAGCGGGGTAGAGGGGGTGGCTGCGGTTGGACACCTACTTCTTTTTCCTTACCCTGTCGTTTTCTGCTTTTTTTCCTCTATTGGCGTTTTGCATTTACCTTTCTTCCTCTTGCCTTCCTCTTTTTAATCTATCTCCCCTAGCATTCACTTTCCATCTATCTCTCTCTCCTACACACACACACACATATACACACACACACACACGTTTCCTTCGCTAATCATTGGTATGGCTGACATGCTTTCCTCTGTCCTGTCCTTCTAATTACAACATTATTAACTGTCACGGTGATGAGCAGCAGCGCAGATACAGAACAGGACTTAATGAGGGGGAAATAACGGTGTTACATGGCAGGGTCAAAGTTAACCGTGTTTTAATTTCCACCTGTGTCAAACAAGTTGAGAGATGATCAAAATATCTCAAAAGGCGATAAGCTCGGCGATCAGTGGACTAGGTTTCGGTTTTGAACTTGCCTTTGGAATTACAGGGACTTTCATGCCGCTCGTTAAAAGAAGGTTTCAGGTAAACAAAACCAATGTTTAATGGAAGTTACAGCCTCACAAGCTGCAGTTGTTTGGTGTTGGTGGACAACCCGTTCTCACTCCCAACTCATCAAATACCACAAATAATATATATGGTCAGGCGCCACTCGGCATCGGAAACCGACGCACGGAGGCAACCTTTAGCAACAGTATGTGACGAACCAGGCTTTCAACTAATTCCAATGTAAACCCACCCGCAGCGTTATTCGACGGTCAGAGCAAGTGGTGTAGTATTAATAGCGTGAGAGTCCATTAAGGGCAGGCGGGACGGGTGGTGGATGGGTCAAACAAACACTTTGGACCAGGAGGCCGGTGTCTGTGGCCCGTGTGAAACTAAAAGTAACGTTGACGTATTTTATCACGTCAGTCTTTTGTCACTAGTCGTGAGTTGCTAGTCAGTGAAATTAACGTCAACCACGACCGTTTCCCAACCCTAACCAAAGAACGTATCTTGCCAAGAAGTGAAACTCAATTGTTTGTTCCATTGCAACATCAGCGCCGAGCAGCAAAGCTGCGCTTCCGCCTTTTTGGACTGAAAGCGACTACCCGTAAAATGTCCAACTAAAAAGTGTTTTCAGTCCAAAATGGTGGCTTTTGTCAAAAAAACACCAGAGTTGCATCCCTTTGCTTCTATACTCTTTGCCCTAACTAAGTGGATGTGTTGCTTAAACCTAACGTCCTGTGAAAAAAGAAAGTTTATTTTGAAAGGACACTATGCATGTAACGACCGTCCAAAAGTAACGCAAGAGGGGACACTGACCAAACGGTGTTATTTGACGAGATTGGGAGTGAGAATGTGTTGGTGTGGTGGAACCGGCACTGAGATTGACTGGTTTCATCTGGTGATGTTGGCTCCTACACAGCAACTGATATCCCATGATGCAACACATTTTGCTGGAAGTTTATTAAGTAGTTAGAGAAATCAAAGCCTAATTAACCTTAATGATACTTCCATCTCTTCTCTCTTCAGCAGCCAAGCATAAGCACGCAGCCATGAAAATTACATAAAAGGGCTTGATGCGAGCTCATGGGATCTCTTTATTTACAAATCACACACTAGACGTGAGGAGGGCTGCGAATCAAACCGCTGCTTTTTGAGTACCGACTGAGTTGTGGCATCGATTGCTTGGTTAAATAAAAGGTTTACTAATGTTATACTTTATAAAAGCACAATTCTGGTAACTAGCAGTTTATGTTGTGTCTATGACAAGTTTGGCTTATAGTGGTATAGTGTGTGGTGCTATGGGAGCTTTTTTGATGAGTAGAAAAAGTATAATTTTCACATCAGTACCAAATGATGCCACTAAATCAGGCATTTAAAGACCTAATTCAAAAACTGCTTCATGAGGGACATAACTGTTTTAGGTGGTCAAGGCTATGGTTTCCTTTTTTCTTTAAATGCTTTAGTCGTGACTGTTGTGAGTCTTATGTGCTGTTGAGGAGTTGAGGTTTAAAAACATTTAATCAAATATGAATCTAATATCAAATTTACCGACCAAATCTCAATCATTTCAAATATTTTACTGAATCCATGTAGACTTAGCTTTCAACAACTGTCAAAAACAGCATATGCCATATTTAATGAATAAAACTCAAAGATTGACATTCAAATATCTGATATCTGCTCTTCGGCTAAATGGCAACCTGACTGATTATAATGAATATTACTCTTTGTAAATAAAAAAAGGGAATTGCAGGTATTTTGTGGAACTGGATCCAAAATGTAACCAACCATCAGAACAACCTGAATATCCATGTTATCTATTCTATGTCATTTTTATCAGATGTTTCCTGAAAAAGAGATTCTATCTCAGACTTCCTGGTTGCTTATAGCCATAGACTGAGCTTTAGAAAATTGATTACATGCAGTGTGTTTTCCCTCTCTTCACCTCACTGGCTCGACTGTAAACATGGCTGTTAATACCCGGGTGGACAGGGGACTCCCTGGATGTTTCCGCAGCTGTGATAATAGACCCTGGGGATATTCGTTGCACTCATCTGAGAGCTTGAGCTGTGACGCTCCTCTGGCTCGTAGAAGCTGCTAACGCTCTAACGAGTCTCCTCAGACTACGTAAAGGGCCCTACATGCACCGCTATCGACGGCCCTGCTCCATCTTACCTGAACCTTTAGAGACCGTCCCACTGCGGCAGCCTTCAGTGCACATATATACAGTAAAATATAGTCCGTACAGTACATGGACGAGTGGACACCTGACCCTAGAACTGGAGGGTGTGTGTGTAGAAATGCACACACACACACACACACACACACACACACACACACCTGAGAATGTCAGAGGGCATGTAAACAGCTACACTGCAAATATTCACTCACATAAACACTAACACCGGGTCACGGAACTACAGCAGAGAAACAAATGCCAATGCAAGCTCCCAAAGTGCTTTTCATGTAATTGGTAAACAAACATAAATCCAATTTAATGTTTTTTTTTATTATTATTATTATTATTACTTCTCATTCGATTGTTCAGTTCAATAAAGGAGTTGTTAAGCACAGTGCAGCTTCCCCTCAATGGGAAATCATTAAACAGCAATAAGTCACTCTTGTTGTAAAGCTGTCATCAGATAAAATGTGCTCACAGAGTTTATTAAAAATGCCATTTCTGAAATGGCCAGACAGTGAAAATGGGCCAAAAGCCAATGTTATTGGCAAGACATCTGCATCGATTGTGACAAGCTGCTGAAACCATGTAACACATCAAGGTTGCACAGTAACAGCAGGATGTTGTTAGAAACTGTTAAAGCTCACTTTGCATGGCAGCAGGCCGGTTTTTAGACACATTTTGCTAAAACTGAAACTTTGAAATTGATAAGTATGGCGCATACAAAGCTTGATTTCCAATCACTAAATTGGATAAGCCATTGCGCTCTGGGAACAGCAGCTGTCAAAGATGCACTTCAGCACTGGCTTTGTCGCTTTATGCACTGCTCAGCACTATTTCAGTGACATTTCACGGGTGCATCACACCTCTAAAGTCCTGCTGTTAATTTAAAATTTTAGATAATGTATATATGTTATGAGATATTGCTTTAACCGACAGTCATTCTAATGTAGGTTTTCATTCAGCCTGGTCTGGTCTCAACTTGCATCCCCATACAACAAAACTGCATTGTCAATTACGTTTCGAGGTGATCTGTTTGAAACCAAAAGTAATGTACTTATTTTAACCCAAAACATATTTTACTGAAACTAAACAAGTAGTTTTGTTGCCTAAACCTAAAGGTAATTGAAAATGTAGTTTTGAAACGGCAAAAATGCCACGTGCGGTTAAAACATCGCAATGCCGATATACACTTGTGTAGAAATGTTGATATGAAATGTATGTTTGGTTCTGTATCTGTGGTTTGCATAAACGTACAATGAAAACATTTTATTCTGGCGACTGTGTTGCATCATTGCAACATTAAACATAATACTTTCTGATATTGATTTAAAAAAATCACACTACAATATATAATAATAAAATAATGCAATTCATGCTCATGGCAATGGACAGGGTGTAAATGGTAAGCTTTATATTAGACAAAGGCCTTCAAATGTGTAAAATCGAAACCTTAAAGATTAATCATGTTTGCAAAGTTTGAACAACGATAATCACAATTTCATTGAAAGTCCACAGATGATAAAAGTGAATTATCGGTCTGCCCTAGTTGTTGAGTTTCTACTGTGTAGGACACTGATGAATAGGATATCGGTCTTGGTATGGGCATATACTGAATATGAAATAACTGATAAGGAAAATAACAGTAATCGGGGCATCCTTAATATTTACTACAACACGGTGTGAGTCACATACTAAAGGCTCCTTGTAAGTGCTGAAGAGTGAAATTATTTTTGGGGGATTTCCAGGTTACATATAACTATGTTTGAAGAGTATTTAAATGACTATATTTCAACATGAAGCAGGTGTTAACTGTACTGAAATAATATCTTAAAATTGTGTTTAAACAGTGGACGTGTTACCTCGTTTTTCTTCTTACCAAATTGATACCTACTGTGCTATGTTGAGCTAAGTATCCATTTATTCATTTTCTTTTATTGAGGCACTTTTCCACTTTCATTTAATCACTGGCTGTCTCTATTTTCATTTTCAGAAGATGACAACCCACAAGTGCTTTCACTATTAGGCTGGAGTGTACTAAACAAGGTCCATGCAGCAGGCTGAATGGAGGCTTCTACAAAAGATTATAAAAGAGATTTTTTTTGGTATTGTTCAATTGTTAGCGCTGCATGTACGACACACACGACCACACACACACTGCACAAAATCATTTCTCCATTCCGCCCTCCTTCCTCCCTCCCTCCATCTGTGTGGTGCTGTAGGGGCCAATCGGGTGAGGCGCCCGGGTGGGGTGACAGGTCAACAGGGAGCAGAGTGTGCAGTGAGGGAGAGGAGGCACACATGTGGAAAAACAGGCTGAAACTGCTCCAGAATCAATTTTCATCATCTCTGCAGCAGCTGCTGCCTGGTTAGGTGATGTGAAGGAGGAGTGAACCAGGCCGACCGCGATGTTACGGAGCAGAGGCTCAGCCGCCATCAAAGGCTGTGTGGAGAAAGGTTTGGGTCTGTATTTGTGTGTCTGGAGGGCTGTTCCGGGGCAGGAACTTACCTCTGCAGATGGTGCCGTTGCCCACGTAGCCCGGCTTGCAGGTACACAGGTGTCCTCTGATGGTGTTGGTGCAGATGGCGTTCTCATCACACAAATTCTGGCCGCTGGCGCACTCGTCGTGCTCTGAGGGAGAGATGGAGAGAGAGAGAGAGAGACACCACAGTCAGAATAGATCCGTGTGTGTTTGTTGTGTGGAAGATGGAGAGGTCATTGGAAAAAATGCTCATTTATTTTTTTGAGATGAGCAGCCATTAAATTCCACTGATGAGGACAGTCAACAAGCTAGTTGGCTGAGAATATGAGGTCACAGCTGAGCTTTTTCTTTTGTCAACAGCCAGATTTCTGAGCGTCCACGTTTCCGAGTGTTCAAAATGGATTTGAAATAAATGTTGTAACATGAAGGTTACTTCAAACAATGGCAGAGCAACAGCTGCTTTTCCTTTTCTAGTTTTATATTAAAACCGCTGGGTGGTAGTCGGTGTGAGCAGCTACAGCTGATGCATGCCAGGTGGGCTGACTGATTGCTCACAGTATCAGCATCAATTAGTCTAATGATGTTGGCTTACATACTAGTGACTAGTGAGACACAACATCCAGAAATATATCAACACTCAACACTCACTAAATCATGTAAACATGTAGAACTTTTAGATCATTAACTCTGTGGAGTTTACATCTGATAAAGGAAAACAGTTTGCTTAAAATGTCTCAATATGTCCCAGTACTCCAATATCATATCATTAATTATTATATTACTGACTAGTATTATATATCCCCTCATGTATGTCTCTTTTATCTATTGATAATCTGATTGTAGCTCACTCTCCTACTACTGACGGGAGCTCCTCACTAGGGGGTGGCGTTTAAGATATTTAAGATCTTTTTGATATTTGGATGTTGGATGTATATATCTTTGTCGTTATTTATCACTATTATTACAATTATGTTTGATATATGTACATGAATGTAGGCATTGAAACTGCTATTTATATATTTACTTTTAATTCTCTTTTTGTTATTATATGATATATGTTTGTTTACCTGCCTACACGCAGCTTATTGTTCCCTCCCAATTTTTCCGGCCTATGCTGAATCAGTTCCTAACTAGGGGATAGACTAGGGGACTTTAGAGGATGTGAGTCTCAGATCTGTGACTCAGTTGGCGTCGAAACGTTAGTCTTTAATAAAGTTTACTGCCTTAAGTCCATGTGCTCCGGTGTGCTTTGGACCTGCTCTCTGAAGTCTCTCCTGTTACAAGATTGCCCTACTCTGTGAGCACCGGACAGGCCAACTATACTTTGTGAGGTGGTTGAAGTGCATTTAATGTCCCCTATTCACTGGTCCAGCATGAGCTGCTTGTGTTTTCTCTGTAAAGTTTCCAATGCCAATATAGATTTTTGATTGCGTAGACGACCTAGGGCCGGGCGATATGGAGAAAAAATCTAATATCACAATATTTTTGACCAAATACCTCAAAATCGATATTGCAATCTATGATAAATAATCATTAGTAATGTGGATATAATGACTAAGTGGGTAAAGGCAAATAATAGAACAGCTAGAATAGTCTGGTAAGTTCATAATATTGTATCATTTTACTGTAATGCCACCTTTAAAACCAGGAAAAGACAACACTTTGTGCCATATTATAATATTACTCTATCCAAAATCTAAGACGATATCTAGTCTCATATCACAATATCTATATAATATTGATATATTGCCCAGCACTAAGACAACATGAAGCAAGTTGGAAAACTTCCCTTTTTGAGTAACACACCAAGAAAACACATCTTTACTGCGAACCTGCTCACCAGGATCGCCGCTGTTTATCACAGTAATGAGACGAGGAGAACGTTTCTACCGATGCTTCTATCACAAAGTGAATAAAAGAATGTAAACACAGATGGTGGATGATACGACCAGATCACGTACGATAGATCCATCTGGTATTACGGTGGTGTTGTTGTCAATGAGTGAATAGTTGTAAAAATGGATGTTGAGTAAGAAACAGTTCTAAGCTCCGGTCTGGTTTCTGAATGTATAAGACTGTATAATATTGATGTTTTAATGTTTTCATTAGGTGTATTAGTGTAAAAATGGGATATTAGAAGCATTTACATGTCATCTCCTTCTCCTGCCTGCCTCCTAGCCTGACTACAGGAGATGCAATGGTAATAAGTCATGTGACTTTATCACGATATCCTGGTAACGTTTTGTACTGTATGCACATTTGTGTACTGTATTTTTAACTCATCAAGTCCAATCCAATGCTGAACTATAAATCAAAACGTATGCTGTAGGTATCTACAGCTGGACTCCACTTCTGTCAACTATAAACCTATTTATTTTTCTTGGAGGACACCAGAGCGGGGGGGAATGCAATATCAGATTTCTGTATAATATGATAGACAATGATCTGAAAACAACATGAAAATATCTGATTCCTGGTGCTTTTTTTTTGCTTTTCACCTATTAAGCCTACATACAGTATCTGACCCGTGCCATGTAAAAGTAACAATCAGTTAGAGCTGATTAATGCTTCCTATCCAGTTATTATAACTCATCAAAACAATGTATTTTCATTGTTATTTTTATTTAACAGTTATTTTTTTCCAGGAGAGTCCCATTGGGTTTAAAATCTCTTTTCCGAAAGAGTCCTGGCCAAGACGTCAGCATTAAAGTTTCACACATAAATAAACGACTTCCACATGAAAGCACAAATAACTAAAAGGATTTTTAACACCATAATTAGAGCTGTCAAAGTTAACACGATGATAATGAAATAACGCAGTTTTAAAGCTAGAGTGAAGATACTGGCATCATTTCAAACTAGAAAAACCTAAGGAATCCATTGGTACCAACCATGACGTACCAGATTGTCGTGAAAGAGGCAAAGTAACGCTCCAAACTTAAGCTAAATTTTGGCGAGATAAAAAACTGGCATGGCCATTTTCAAAGTGGTCTTTTGACCTCTGACCTCAAGATATGGGAATGAAAATGGGGTTCTATGGGCATGAGCTGTTATTGCCCGTTGGGCTTAAGTTTGCCATGTTATGATTTGAGCATATTTTTTATGCTAAATGTAGTGCCTGTGAGGGTTTCTCGACAATACTTGTCATTGTTTTGTGTTGTTAATTGATTTCCAATAATACATATATACATACATTTGCATAAAGCAGCATATTTGTCCTCTCCCATGTTGATAAGAGTATTAAATACTTGACAAATCTCCCTTTAAGGTACATTTTGAACAGAAAAAAAAGAAAAAAACTGTGATTAATTTACGATGAATCACTATGGACACATTATGTGATTAATCGCGATTAAATATGTTAATCGATTGACAGCCCTAACCATAATGTAACACTACGAATATCAACAATGCACGATTTGCCTGTTTAAAAGGGATGCAAACTGAACCAATCGCATTGCAGATGAGAGCATCACATCAGCTGAGTTCTCAACAGCTGACAACAGAGAGAAGGACTGCTGTCATGTCAAAACCCTGCAATTTGCAGTTTGGGCATTCCTCTCCTCATCCTTGAATTGAAAGCAGTGTGGTCCTTCATGGGCTGGATAGATTGTGGGACCATCAAACTGAGGGGCTATTTCATTATAGAAAACAGTGCAAGGCCAGCAGTATGAAAATATGTTGCATTAAATAGTTTCATTCATGAAACGCTGACTCACTGATAACATGGCGGTACACAGCGCTGTATGTACTGTACATGCACAGGGTCATTGTTTTATATTCTGCTGGGTGCCGTGAACTGCTCTCTTGACTTTTATATCTGTGCTATTAGCTCAAGGCAAGAGGGAATGAGAGGCGGGTTCAGTACTGCAGGTGGTGCTACAAAACTTTGGCTTTGCTTTCCAGCTGTTTGCTAAATAACCTTGACTTTACTCAGACTTTGGCGGTTGGCTACATCTGCTGAGGACCCTGGAGAAAGTTTGAGGAATATTTCATTTTTCTTTTGAGTGTCAAAAACTCACCACCTACAACCTAAAAGGTCACTCAGAAAAGTTTGTAGTTTGGATTTACAATGAATTACGACCATGATCCATGTTTCATAGTGAAATCAGATGTTACCACAACCAAAAAGTGCTTTATCTATTAGGCTGGAGTGTACTATAGGAACACACTAAAGGTCTATGCAGCAGGCTGAATGGAGGCTTTTATTAAGAGATTCAATTTAGATAAAAAATATGGCCAAATAAACGGCTTTGCTAGCGTGATAAGCTGCATGCTCTCACTCTATCTATGTTTGCTTATGAATCGCAAATGGTAAATATAAGCAGCTAACTTCACTTGTATTTCATGATATTTTGGCAGAAATGTGTGTTTAGAACATACAGAAAAAATGGATCGCGCCGCATGAGTAGTTTGACAAGTTTATAAAGAACATTTTAATTGCTTTTCTTTTTGTTGCGAAAGTTTGTCACTGTTGGAATCCATTGTAACTGCTGTGAATCATCAGCTCTAGAAATCAATCAGAACTCTGTGCTGAAGTTTTCCTCTGGTTCCCTCCAGTGTCACTTAGATTTCACTATTCAATACCAACATCAACCGACATAATAAAGTAATTAAGAAAATAGTTCATGTGCTATAAATGTGCATATTCCCAAGCTAATTTGCAGTTACTCAAATTACCACAAACCCAGTGACACACATTGGTGCCCCTGAGGGTCTGAAGCTCCGGGACGGTTTCCAACTTCGACCTTTTGGTAATCCAGCGTCGTCCAAGAACTTTTATAAATGAGGCCCCGCAGTTCAGCTGAACTGCTCCAGATATAGAGTGAATGGACCCATGCAGGAAATTTAGATCCAAGCTGCATGCAAGTGACTCAATATATCGATTTTTTCCAACTTCATTCCCCCATTTTCTTCCAATCTGGAATGTGAAATTCCCTCTGCTAACTCCACCGTTGATCCCCAGAGGGTTACAGACATGACGGACACTTGGTGTTGTCTCAAGCGTCCTCTTTTCACATTTATTTGAATTGTACGTGCTAAATTTATGCACAAAGATGTGCTCAAAATTTCCGCAATGGGAACACAAACACAACGCCGTGGAAGCGACCTGTGAACCACAACATAGCCATGCCCTAAAGCATCCCATGCTTTATGGTCTATTTGACTCTAAATGGGAACATAATTCACAAAATGAACATCATGCTGTATTGAAGAAGACTTGAAACTAGCGATTGAGACCATAAACTCATGTTTACAATGTTTACTGAGGTAATAAATCAAGTGAGAAGTAGGCTCATTTTCTCATTGACTTCTATACAATCTGACTTATTTTTGCAACCAGAGGAGTCGCCCCCTGCTGGCTGTTAGAAAGAATGCAAGTTTTAGGCACCCTAGCATTGGCTTCACTTTTCAGACCCCAGGGTTGCCCACTGCCCAGAACACACTGAAGAGATGACACCAATCAGCCATAACGTTATGACAGCATGGGCACCCTGCTACTCAGCCCCATACGCAACAAACTGTGATGCACTGTGTGTTCTGACACCTTTCTATCGGAACCAGCATTAACTTTTTCAGCAGTTTGAGCTCCAGTAGCTCTTCTATTTGATCGGACAACACGGGTCAGCCTTCGCTCCCCACGTGCATCAATGAGCCTTGGGTCTGACCCTGTCAGCCGGTTCACTGGTTCTCCTTCCTTGGACCACTTTTGGTTCGTCCTGACCACTGCAGACCGGGAACATCCCACAAGAGCTGCAGTTCTGGAGATGCTCTGACCCAGTCGTCTAGCCAGCACTATTTGGCCCTTGTCAAAGTCGCTCACATTCTTACGCTGGCCCATTTTTTATGCTTCCAACACAAAGCTTCCAATGTTCACTAGCTGTCTAATATATCCCCCCCCACCAATAATTACAGATTTCTGTCAACTCAGGTCTCTTAAGTCCACTGATCAACACTGCATCAGCCTGCTAATCACACCAGAGTGACATCATACATACTACATGTTCCACTAATGAGCCCCACACTACAAGATCCTAACGAGTTGACCTGAGGCCACCACAACCCTGCGTAATGCCCTATTAAAGAAAAAAGGAAATCAGACGAATCAATTTTTTTTTTTAAAAGAACATAATTATAACAACATGAAATAATAATTGTCGCTCATAAATATGGGATTAATTGATTTTTGGCAACGTGTTTATTGATTTAAGTCTTACTGCGGAGCTTACCAAACTGATTAGGCTGCGTCTTCAATTAGAATCTAACATGATTTTAGATGATTATAAACAATGCATTAAAAAAGAGACCTTTGATGATGCAGCTGTGGGGATTTACAACGGAAGAAGCATCTTTTTTTATTTCAAAATCATGAAACTGTGTCTTTAAGTGCCAGTCAGGACCCGGCCTGAAGCTGCCTCCGCTCACAAGATACACACCAACTAAAACACACACTCCTCATTAATATGCAAAAGCTTTTGGTGGGAGTCATGACTAATACATTCCCCTTAATTAATGAGTGGTGCTCACGGAGGCCCCGGAGCAACGAGGAGAAATTATTTCGCTTTTCTCTTCCCAAGGATTTCCTCCCCACGCTGAACTATAAAGTGGAGGTGAATGTCAACAGCGCTGGTGGGATGTGTAAGAGTTTATGTGAAGGGGGGATGTGAAATGCGGGCTACATTAATGGTGGAGTAATAGAGGAAGAGTTCCATGATTTAATATTCAGTGTTTTTAATGGCAGTGAGCTGATGGAGGACAGAGCGACACAATCAAAACACTGACGGCCATGGCTGCGTATTAATGCTGCTGGCCAATTTGAAATTATTTGGAGTTGGAAGTATAAACAGACAGATGCAGCGGCTGAATTGAGGGATAATGAGTAAGTGAAAAACTGCCAACCTCAATAAGCAATAAATCCCTCCTAGAAAACACTTAGGAGCCATATTTTTGTGGCGGCGCAACAACCAGTGCAAGCGGCGCTCTAACAGCTTTTCCTGACCTTGGAAAGCGATTTGCCAGCCTGTGTGGTATTTTGGTGCCGAGAGCGAGGTCCACGGGCGGGAGGAGAGCCGCAAAACGGATGGGCGATTCATTAAAACGAGGCAGCGCAAAGCGAGTTGTTTGTATTTTGGTGGAAATTGGGTCTCAATTCAATTTGTTTCAAGTTTTGTTTCTCAAGAACTTTGCTTGTTTCTGTCAGTGAAGAAGGATAGTAAGGGATCATGTACAGTGAGTCGGCCATTGTTGTGAAATAAATCCCGTCTTGCATCTCCCCGAAGACAACAATGACCCGCTAGCTGTACATTATCCCGCTTATTACACGGCTACTTACTTAAAAAATCAATAATTTGACACATCAACGGTACGCCAGTCTGACATCAGAACTGCGCCCATAGCAACGCACTGTTATACGTAGCAACGGTCTGCTATAAAGAAATAACAGACCGTACAACGCCGAGGTTGACCAATCAGAATTGAGTATTCAATAAAGCCGTGTAATAAATAAGATTAACGAGAGAGAGAGAGAGAGAGAGAGAGAGAGAGAGAGAGAGAGAGAGAGAGAGAGAGAGAGAGAGAGAGAGAGAGAGAGAGAGAGAGAGAGAGAGAGAGAGAGAGAGAGAGAGAGAGAGAGAGAGAGAGAGAGAGAGAGAGAGTAGGGTTGCAAAACCGTAAAAAAAACTGGACCGCTCAATGGCGTACAAACCAAACAGTGGGCTTGTTGAACCGTTGCATCACCATTAAACACAGGCCTGGTAATTATTTGATGAGGTGCCAGAGAGACAGAAGAGGTAATTATCTGAACATGGGCCTACTTGACCATTAAGTAGCCTGCTTTATTCCATGTATAAAATCAGTGTTATGGCTTCATATAATATAGAAATATAATTTATTACTATCAATTAGGGCTGTCAAAGTTACCGAGACAATAATAACGCTTCAAAAAAGGAGGGAAAAAGCTTGCATAGCCGTTTCCAAAGGGGTGCCTTGACCTCTGACCTCAAGATATGTGAATGAAAATGGGTACTATGGGTACCTACGGGTCGTAGTTTGGGGGCAAGTCATAGTCAAGTCAGCACACTGACACACTGACAGCTGTTGTTGCCTGTTGAGCTGCAGTTTGCCATGTTATGATTTGAGCATATTTTGTATGCTAAATGCAGTACCTGTGAGGGTTTCTGGACAATATTTGCCATTGTTTTGTGTTGCTAATTGATTTATAATAATAAATATATACATACATTTACATAAAGCAAGCATTTGTCCACTCCCATGTTGAAAAGAGTATTAAATACTCGACAAATCTCCCTTTAAGGTACATTTTGAACAGATAAAAAATGTGTGATTAATCACGATTAACTTTGGACAATCATGCGATGAATTGCAATTAAATATTTGAATGGATTGGCAGCCCTAGTTTATATATTTTGGAGTTGAAACACAATGGAAATGGTAGTTTTTCTTCTCCCTAATGTGCAAAACAAACTGAAACCAGAAACCAAAACTGTGACCCAAGTACCGCAATACAAACCGAACCGTGGGCTTGTTGAACCGTTGCAGCAGATTACCACTAAAACAACAGAAGACTAACTAAAAAAGTTAAAATGTTGGGATATTATTGTGAAAAGGTAGAATGAAATAAGCAAAAACAATTAAAGAGAAAACATGATATGACATGAGTGATATGCCATAAAGTGTTCAAGGCAAAAGTTAGGCAGACAAAGTACATTTTAAGATGTCAACACTTGGGTCAAATCCTCAGGAGGCATTGTTCCAACAGCTCAAAAAAGCATAAAAGCTAAAAGCTGCCTCACCAAAGGTTTCTGTCCTGCACTTCAGAACAACTACAAAGCTGGAGCCAGAGGACCTGGGGGGGGGGGGGGCGTCCTGGCTCACAAGTCATTAGGTGCAAGACTGAAAACTGAAATCAATCAATATGTAAAGAGCTTTCGTGTGTGTTTGAGTGCTTCACTGTTTTCTATTCTGCTATTGATTGTACAATAAGTCGTATTAGATTAATAGATTTGTGCATGCTGCAATAGTTGCTGCAGTGCCAATAGTCTACTGTATGGGTTTAGTCTATTATTATCTGGATTGGGCGAAGTGCTGTTTCAATTTTCAAAAAAAGTTTTTCAAAAATAGTGCTTAATTCAGCTTTAAAGGGGACATATCATGGAAATTTTCAGGTTCATACTTGTATTTGGGGTTTCTACTAGAACATGTGTACATGCTTTAATATTCAAAAATCACATTATTTTTCTCATCCTGTCTGTCTGAATATACCTATATATTCACCCTCTGTCTGAAACACTCAGTTTTAGCACCTGCCTCTTTAAGAACCCCCCTCCTGAAAAAGCCCAGTCTGCTCTGATTGGCTTGTGAGTAAAAATATGGCGCACCTTTGCAAAGGTAGTTCTGAAGCTGTGGGCGGTATATTCTAATGAGCCTACATGTGAGGAAGGGGAGACAAATCTGGATGGCTTGTTGAATCACATATTTCACAGTTTGTCGGTTGGTAGGCACTCCAAAACACCCAAATGTATGTGCACAAGCACTGAAAAAGTTTTACATGATATGTCCCCTTTAATATAACATTTCATGGGCTTTGTATTTCTATATGAATGTTATTTCGAACCAACACCCGCCACAGAGGAACTGTATTTTAAAGCACTGGCTTCAAAAATCAGCTGTCGTTCGGTGGGTGGACCGATAAATACATTACAACTCTCACAAAATAATTAATGGAACGTATAAACCATCGCAGATTGATCAAATCTACCAGTTAGAGTCTCCATGGGGGGACTTTTTTTTTCTACAATACAATAACCGAACCCAGTGATGAATGATTGTGTCACTGGAAAAGTTATTACACTGACAGTAGTGAGCTCAGCGGAGATAACAACAGCCCCGTCTCCGTCAGGTTTTGGTCTAATTACTGATGATTATAGAGCGATGCGGTGTCAGGTCTGGGCATGTTGAGGTGACCCCCCAAAGTGCTGGGCTAATGATGCCTAATGACTGATCATCAGGACCACGGACAGCGGCCGTCACACCCGGTACAGCTTCTGCTCCGTCAACACACCGGAGAACGCAGCGTAATAGGAGGATCAGAGGGATGATGGAGGCTGTTTCCCCATTTCACAGAATTACTGGGAAAAACAATAATGTTCCTCACCAATGAGGGCAGGTCAGAGCCTGAGCTGTGTCCAAAATCACAGCTTTGTTCTGTCATTTACTGGCCCCTGTAGGGTTAGTAGTTTAGTGAGCAGTAAATCCACTACAATACAGAAATGTTCACTGTACACATGGTGCTTCAGATTGAACACAAAATGAGTATTTGTCTTGCTTCATTTACTTTATTTGCCAAAGTGTCTTATTTACTGACAAGTAAAAACTCACCAGGAATTCTAATTCTTTGGGGTTTTTTCCCTCCAGTTTCTCTCCTTTTGCCTTTTTTTTCCATAGGTGAGTCATAAAGCCACGGGATAAATGCTAATTTCCCACTCAAGCTGAAACATTTCCAATGCTCGGGCAACTATTGGCCTCCATTTGCACTGCCTACAGCTAATGATTTGTGTCCACTCTCACACTCGTCTCCTCACATCGGCTTTGTATAAATCAACCGCCTGTAAAATGCACTTCACGTTCAGTCAGAGTTAAACACCGAAATACGATGGGAACCTGTTATAGTGATCACGACTGTCCAGGTCAAATTGATCACTATAAGCGGAGGATTATTAACTTTGCCAAGGCTGAAGGCCTAGGAAGCAGGTTATGTTTTTACCGGCGTTGGTTTGTTGGTTTGGATGATTACTCCAAAAGTCCATGATGGATTTGAATTAAATTTTTTGGAGGGGTGGGGTGTGGCACAATGAACAATCCATTAGATTTTGGTGGCGATCTGGATCATGATCTGGCTTTGGGAATTTGTTTTAATAACTCCGCTAAGCCACTGCATTAACACCACAGGCTTTAGGACATGCGCAGTGTAACTGATGACGCTTTCATGACGCGTCACCCTGCATCTTTCCTTCTGCCTGCAGAGGGACAGAGAGAGAGCAGGGGGGGGGGATACCTGTAGATTCGGCGTTTTTTCACATTAAACCCTGTGAAATTACAGTTGAGTTCGACCAAAGCCCACTTGGTGATTGTTGGAAAGAGTAACGACGACGGTTTAGGTGAGTTTTATTTCGTTTCTGTCCAGTTTGAATGAAATGTTTTACGATGCTCCGCTACGTACAGCTGATCTCAACATAAACACAAATACACGTGGATGATGGCGCAAGCTGAACAGAGAGGGGGGGCAATCGTATTCGGGCAGCTTGGTGGAGGTCTGCGCTCTCCGAGTGCCATTCTAGTTATTATTATTTCCTTTTTTTATTTCTCATGCAGATCACCATCTAATTGACATTTTCACATTTATCAAATGAATACAAAGTAAAGAAACGGACACCGTAGTCTAGCTTAAGTGGGGGATTATGTGACCGGGCATTATCAAGCCACTTGATGAGGGTGGCTTCAACCACAGGTGCTTTCCCCGTGCGCATTCGTTTTCTGTCTCCATCTCTAGCAGCCATGACTGTTTCTGTCGTAGACTACACAAGTTTGACCAAGTTTCGCTGCAGCGTTTCGTTGACTTGTTTTTGGAAGTTTGTCATAACATTTCGAGGAGAGTACGTTTTTAATTGAGAGAAAATTACTTTTTTTTTTCCTGTCGGGATTTCAATGTGCACGCAGCACCAGGCTCAGGTAGCCAGCGGGAAGCACATATAAGTTACCATGAGGCAAAGTATCATGGGAGTGTAAACATTTTGTTTTTCAATATTATGTATGAAAAGATCCCGAATGATCACTGTAAGCAAACTACTTGATTGTTATAAGCAAAAGCATTTGTGTAGGAATGATTCCCTCCAAAGCTTTTTGACATTATGAGCAGTTGATCACTGTAAAATGTGAGGAAGCAGAGGTAATTGAGGTAATTAAGTATGTTTACTCAAGTACAGTACTTAAGTAAAATTTTTAGCTAATTTATTTCTGCAATGTAACACTACTACTACAGAAAAGCCCAAAAAACGAAGGAAGATTTGTGTAACAGAACTTTTTCTTCTTTTCTCTCCCATTAATCACCTCACGACCCCTCGCATTTACCTTGTGACACTTAAGTTTGAAACCACCGGACTAGACTACCTATCTGTATATAAAGTAGTTGAAACTAGCACATTTTGCTGATGATTCTGTACTTTTATTTAAACCTGCAGTAGACAGAATGTTTTTTGGCATCATTGGGCAAAAATTCCTTAATAACCTTTCAGCATATTGTAATTCAAGTGGTCTGAGAGACTTCTACACCTCCTCATGGCTCTGTTTTCACGCTTTAAAAAATCTATCGCCCGTGACGGGAGACTTCGGCCAATCACAAGTCATTTCAGAGAGAGAGAGAGAGCGTTCCTATTGGCTGTTCATTCAACGGAAGCAGCTGTAAATCACTCATGAACTCCGATCAAACGGTCAAACTAGGCAGCGCTGATCAAATATGAATCAATATTCTGTTACTGTAATTCCTATTTCTCTCCTCAAATGTTTTCAGAATCATCTTGTAATGTATGGTTCAGCTGTAAAATGAGAAAGTTTGCTCCGGCTGATAGGCGGTGCTTGGTATTTCTTCAACTGATCTCAACATGGCTGCCGGGTCACAAACTTTCTCATTTCACATGGGACACGAACGTCGGTCTCCTGGGTGAACTCACCCATCCACCCTGAGCGTTCGCTGCTCTTTATATTTCTTGGTTCACGGTTACGTGAATTAAAACACAAATTGATTTTGTGGGATATACACAAATTATAATGGATTACTTTTTGGTATAGCTACGAACAGTGTATGAGACCAGCCTGAACTTACGAATTTACGCAATGCCGCCTAAGTAACATAGTTATTTTATCCCAAACCATGACCTTTTCCCTAAACCTAACCAAGTAGTTTTGTTGCCTAAACACAGCAGGGACTTGCGTACTGATCGCTTGTGTTGCAGGACATACATTACATGGCAAAATGCATGAAAAATAACGTTTCCTAAGATATCATATGAACCGTCGTATGGGGATATATTGAATTATGACATTTTGTAGTGTGTGTGTATGTCAGCGTCGTGTATAGTGTGCAAACCAATCACATCAAGACAGACTAAAGACAGCAGTTTTAAATGCTGCACCTTAATCATGGAGATCAAGTGAGAGTTTTTGTGAGAGTTTTTATGATATACGTGAGCATCAACTATAATGTGAGTGTGCTGCTGTAGCCCAGTCAACTGACTGAGTGGCATCTGTCCTGAGCTTTTAAAAAGCTCTCTCTCCCCATTAACCATCCCAGTAAATACTGCAGCAGCAGTGTCTCCACACAACACATTATATTTGTATACCCTTTTTGTTTGATGCCTATTTATACTCCTCTATTACTTTCTCTCATTACACAAACTGAAACTGCGTTGGCGATGTCAACTCACATCATGTTTTTCAAGTCACAGAGAAACTAAACTGAAGTCAGTGTTGTTTGTGTCACAGAAACGATGTCTGCCGACATTCCCTTTCTCACATTTCATCCGTCTTCTGTTCTTTTTTCAGCGCTCAGAACCTTTTTTTGTAAATGGTTTCCAAAACTCAACAAAAGAGACTGACTCTGTGTGTATTATGGGATCTATGAGCAAAACCAACAGCTCATGATTCACTTTTACTTTGCATACTAAATTTTCTAAAACATGTCCTCATCTCTTTAGCTTCCACCGTCGTCTCGTTCAATAATGTCAAGCAGAACACTTCAGTAATGTGAAGTTTAATGATCAGTGACAAGCCCCATAAAAAAGAACAGAGCACGGCAGGATTTTTTTCTGTCTACATTTTCCTTTTTTTTTTTGTGTGCCAACACAACGTCGTCATTCTCACTTTCTGCCTCGGCCTTGCTGCTCACCTTGACGTGATGTGAAGTCAGCAGAGATCTGTCCCGTGTCACAGGAGGAACTATTGATTGCCTGTCATAGCATTTAGCCTGGAGGACATGGATTTCCATAAAATTAGTTGGAGAAAAATTCAGAATTTCCTGCAGTAATCCACCTGGAGTTCAAAAGGCTGTTTTATTTTGACTTGCCAGTCAATTTATTCCACCTTACACTGCTGCTTCTCAATACTACTGCATGCAGGCCATGTGTGTGTGCTCAGAAATAAGAAGATTTCATTAAGATTGTATTAAGACAAAACCTGGGCTTAAGGGGCTCCTTGCATAGGGCAGTGTAGACTTAGGGACCTTTATGTATTCTGGTGACTTTTAAAGACTTCGTTATTGGTCCTTTTATGATGCAGATGTCCCTTTATCACTTATCTTGTTACGGTATAATTTATGCCATCACTGAACTAAAGCACTAAGGTAACATAAGATATGTTTCTATCCAAATGCTCCCAAAGTAACAAAAATAAAACACTATGTATTTCCATTCTTAAGAGAGGAGATCAAGTATGCAAAAACAAGCTGTAAACGTTGACACATTATCTCCATATAAAGTTGTGAAAGAAAACTCGTTAGCAAACAGCTGCCCATTTACATATCCAGCAGATATGGAGCAGCTTTAGCATTCATTTCAAAGTCTTGTTTCTGGTCACCTGATGGATTAAAGTCCTGTATTCACTCTTCTTTTAGCTCTGTTTTGGGCTCCACCAGCTCCTGAGAAAAATGTCTGGCTCTTTAGCATATAACAAGTGGGCATAGTCACCGTGACGTCACCCATTGGTATGTGGACTATGGTTTTGAAGCCTCGAGTTTGTCATATTGACCATCGTCTTCTTGGTTTTTGGCTTTCACCATCTTGTTTTTTTGGAACCAGAAGTGACACGAGAGGGTGGAGCTAAGACTTTTTTAGGCGACCAAAATGTTATAATTAACTTTCATGAACTGAAAACACACTGTGAAAGGGTTAAAGTTGTAAGACGAAAACACGGACAACTCCCAGACCGGACAATGCCGTGTTAGCGACCTGTCAATCACAAGGTAGCCCCGCCCTAAAGCATCCCTTGCTTTATGGTCTATTTGACTCTTAATGGGACCATAATGTACTAAATGAACATCATGCTGTATTGAAGAAGACTTGAAACTAGCGATTGAGACCATAAACTCATGTTTACAATGTTTACTGAGGTAATAAATCAAGTGAGAAGTAGGGTCATTTTCTCACAGACTTCTATTCAATCAGACTTCTTTTTGCAACCAGAGGAGTCGTCCCCTGTTGGCTATTAGAGAGAATGCAAGTTTAAGGCACTTCAGTATTGGCTTCACTTTTCAGAACCGGAGGTTGCCGCCTGCTCTTTAGCAGCTAAATGCTCCACTATGTTCACCAGCTAGTCAGTATCTTCATCTGTCTGCTGTTTGGTGCTGAACAGGAAGCATGCAATGGGTTTTGGGAGGTTTTTGGCTGAATACATCTGCCTGCTGTCTGGAAACGGCACTTATAAGAGTGAACCAAAACAGTAAAACAAAACAAAACCAATAATCTGAAATATGCTAAAATGCTTGGAGCTAGGGATACACCGATTCCAATACTGGATATCGGGCCAATACTGACTCAAATAGCTGGATCGGATATCGGTGACAATGGGGCCGATCTATTTAATTCAATTTTATGTTTATATACTATATACATAGTATACTGTCATTTTAATTCCTGTTTTAAGTTTTGAAAAATGCTTACTGAGTTTCTGGTGTACGATTTATTATTTGAATAATAAAAAAAACACTTAAATAAATGTATATCTATGTGTTTATTGGTCACATTTTGTTTTACAAAGTTAGGAAAGCAATGTTTAAGTCAAGCCTGATGTTGCCTTACACTCAAAAGAATGATCCCAGTCACTTCCACACAGTGAGGCATACAGCTTATTAACTAAACACTGATATCGGATAGGTACCCGATATCACTATCAGTATTGGGACTAAAAAAGTTGGATCCTTAGTTGGAGCTGAGGGGAACTGCAGAGATGAGTGATAATCCTGTGTAGGTTTGATATTATGAGCAACCACTTTCACATAAATGCAGTGATGTTATCCTTTCTAATATAAATATTAATTACACCCGCTTCAGCCATAGAGCTACAGCATATATGTGTTGTTTTTGTAGGGTTCAAATGGGTCGTTTTGGAAGGCACTTATGAAGGTATGGGGACTTGTTCGGACAGAAATGGTGGGTGGCGGCAACAAACTGATGCTGTGACTATACTGCCCCAAATTAAACAATTAGTAAAACCAGGTTCCACAACATCATCATTTACAACACCACATTTCCAACTTAGCTTTTTTTTTTCCTATAGTGAAATTTTTGTGGCTTTTTTATTTTTTTTAATGGTAAATCGACTACGTTTATGTAACAATTTGATGCCAAAGTGCTTTACAATACGCCTCTCATCCACCCACGCATCAACACACACATATTTACAGGTAATGAGACCTTACTCATAAGGATTAGCATAGTAAATAAGCATATTTTTCCATAAAATGGAGCAGGGAAGCAGGAGAAGTGCCTCCAAAGGGGAATCTGCACGGCTGCTGAGGTGTGCTACAGTCACATGTTATTATTAACATGAAGCACTAAAGACCTGGCTCTTTAAAAACACAAGAGCTTCTCAATATGCAGCAAATATTCACATTCACATCATGAATTACAGCCGCTTCTTTGGTAATATTACTGCAGGGTTTGCTTTATAGCGCCCCTGACCACCTAGTTCATATCCTCTCTGTGTAGCAGCAGCAACCTGCGAGGTAATGCAATTCATTTACTACCCAATGAGATATACAGCTCAAGGCGATAAAGATGCTTAGGCTGCAATTCGCATTAATGCGAGCATGTTTCATTAATGCCCTCTGTCAGGAAACACCCATCCCGTAGAGTGCATTATTATTCCACATGTCTCCATGTGGAGAACAGGAAGACAACGCACTGCAGAAGAAGAGACAAAGCTTCCAGAAAAGCAGCGTAACGTGAGGACAGACATCACTCCGGATGGTTGTAAAGTCTGCTGACGAGCGGCAAGAAAACACTCCTTACATCAAATCTTTATGGGGGAAGCTAAATATAAACAGCAGCCTCCTCAGAGCCAATCACACACGGATGAAAGTGAGGACTAAGGAAAACTTATCGGTCTCCTTCCCAAACTGTGGTTGATGGGCTTGTTAAATTGGCTGGTGCCGAGCCAGCCCGACAGCCTGACCTCCATTTTTGAAGAGTTAATGTATACAGGGAGGGTTGCCAAGGTTTCCGGGCTCGTCACACCTGAGCTCCACATTCATTACATGTATAATTGGAATTGGATTTGATTAAATTTTCATTAAACATATAATGTGTCTTGAGGGGGGATGCAGCCTTTCCCAATGCTAGAGTTTTGCAGAATATATGTAGCAAATGATGCATGAAATTAATGGCAGCTTCTTTTGGTCAGCCATACAGCAGAGTCTGAGCAATGAGTGGCAGCTTGATAAGAAAATACACAAAGTCAAGTATTGATCAGTAGAGTGCAGATGAGGGTAGAAGAGAAATATGCATTATAGAGGATCAACGGCAGCAGCATGTGATGTGGCTCCTGTTTGAATGAAGGATTAGCCAAGACCTGAATCTGCTCAATTCAATCAATACAGTTGAAATGCCACCATGTGTTTATGTCGGCTAAAGGAACAATAAACAAGTTGTGGGTAAACAGACTAATGATATTAATTAGAGCCGGAATTATGTGACTTTTTATGTCAATAAATGTAAAAAAAAAAAAAAAAAATCAATAATGTATTGGTCTTTTTTGCTTGTTTACACAAAGACTTTGCATTAATTATAATTGTATAACGGGGCAGGATATTTTACAGCTAAACAATTTAATTTACTATCAATTATGACATTAGGGTCATTATATGAGTTATAAATATAGGATGACACTGAACAATCTTTTATTAGCTTGAGTTTGTTTCGTTTTACTTTAGTTTTTTGAGAGCTGTAGGCGGCAAGCATATTTGTCCAGTCAATCTGTGACTAATTTGCGATTAACCGCGATTAACTATGGACAACCATGCGATTAATCGTGAATATACTGTATATGTTGATTGATTGACAGCCCTAGTATAAAGGTAATAAAGACTATTATCAGCCAATAATATTGGCCTGAGAATATATTTCTTACAGTGTCTTGAGTCCACTGAGAGTTTAGAAGCTGCAGCTTGGCAGTCAGTGAGCTCTTTAATCTATTAGAGAGTTTCAATGTCTTCACCCAGTCACACAGTGTGCAAAGCTACAGCTCTCGAAGAGATGAGGAGTTCATTTTCAAAATGGCTATACTACACTTTATCTCCAGGCCTGCGCTGAACCTGCTGTCGGGAGTTTATTTACAGGACGCAGCCAAGAGGGAGGAAAGACCTTAAACCTCTCATTCCACTGGTTTAATCTTTAACTGCGAGCCTTATCAGCACCTGCTTAATGTAGAAAACAATTCCTTTAAAACCCGGAGATCATAAGATAAGTTCACAGTGGGAGTCGGGGCGACCATTTCCACAATTATGGCAGACGACTATTATCCACAAACACATGAAGTTAGCGATCATAATGACCTTCCACAGGGGAAATCACTAGAGTTCTGCTTGCACTGCACCATAAAGACTGAGGGTTAACACCGCTATCATCTATACAAACTGGAGGCTAAGCTCAACACATAATCCACATTTTATTCTTGAAAATAAATATCTATTTTAGAAATGTCCCTCTCTGTGTATTCACCCGATATCCAGTAAAGCTTTTCCAGTCCTCAAAACAATATTGCACAAAACAAAAGACATCTTCAACTAAATTTGTATTGTAACATTATTTTATAGTTCCATACATTACCTACTGTATGGAGGTTTTGGGAAGTACATACAAAACAATCACAAATCCATTTTTTATGCTCTAGAAGACAGCTATAAGAATTGTAAACAGAGCTTATAATTATGAAACAACCAACATAAACTTGCATGCTCTCTAAATTAGAGATCTGGTGGACAAATTAGAGTGAGTATGTTTGAACTAAAAGGCATATATTTAAATGTATATTTATAAGTAAGATGATGAACAAATATAAGGTATGAACACTAGTGTGTATATTAATTTTTGTTTGGGACTTTTTGGGTATATGCAATATTGATATATTTTATTTATTTATTCTTTAATTTTTTGCTCCTAATATACTAGGATGGGTTAAATACAGCAGCTACATTTCACTGTGTACTGTGCTATGTATGTGTAATGTGTGACAATAAAATTGGATTTACATTTACATTTTAGTGTGTAAATTGAATGACAAGTGTACAAAATAATGAATGTAAAAAGAGTAGGTGTAATAAGCTAAGGCTTCAGCCTACGCCTTTTCAGTCAGCATCAACTTGCTTTGATTTGTTGTTGGTATTTATTTTATCATTTATTTATTTATTATTATTATTATTTAAATGTGAATTTGAGCTGTATAAGTTGAAAACGACCAAAATAAACCAAACTAAACTAATCAGTTTAACTTCAAATGTCCTTGAAATGGGAACACCAAATGTTATTTTAAACAACATATAAAGATAATGTGATTTTTTTTGTTTGGGTCTTTTGGGGTATATATACATATATTTTATTTTTTTCTTCTTTAATTTTTAGTGTATAAATTGAATGACAAGTGTACAAAATTAATTAATGGGTGTAATAAGCTAAGACTTCAGCCTACACATTTTCCGTCAGCATAAACTAGGTTTGTCACTATTTCAAATGTAATGACTTATTGTTTTTTTATTATTATTATTTATGTGAATTTGAGCTGTATAAGTTGAAAATGACCAAACCAAACTAATCAGTTTCAAGTCAAATGGCCTTTAAATGGGGACACCAAATGTTATTTTGACCAACGTATATAGATAAAGTCGTCCAGGACTAACGGTGAACTGATCCGGGCTGCACAAACACGGACGTGACAGCGCTGTGGCATTTTGAGAAGAGGAGATGCAGAAACCTCACACTTCCTGTCACCTCTCCTCTTCCCATCCCGTTTCCCCAGAGCTGCTCGGCTGCTTCCATAGGGGTGAAATCAAGTGGAACCACAATTACCGCAGCCTCCTATATTGTTTACAGGGAGCTGTCTTCACAAAGGACAGGCTCCTCCGCCAGGCAGGAGAGACAGAGAGGGATGAGGCTGAGAGTGCCCCATGCAAAAGGTGATACATGGCGTGTCGTGTAAAAACTGCAATAGGTGACACTTTATTCCTCCGAGGAAGGAGCTGCTCAGATTGTAATATTGAGGGTAAATCCGGAGACCGTACGGTGGCTACAGTGATGTGAGGTAAGTTTGTGGGTGGACGAAGCCAAGAGCTGTCTGACGTCCGTAGAGACACACAGAGACACTGGCCTGAAGCTAAAAGACAGGAACAAACACATTGCACAAACACTGCAGTCAGTGATTGTCAACAAACACATCTCTCTTGTATTCCTTATCTCAGCTCTGCTTGATTTTAACGATTCGGGGGAATTCTTTATATCTGACTGAGGACACGTGGGTGATGTCACCGTACGGTCGCTTCCCGCTGAGCGGCAAACATGAAACAGCATTGTGTATTCACCATGGGTGAAAAAAAAAATCATAGAAACAGGTAGTTCAGCATTTTGCAGCCCACAAGTGTTTCCAGGTAACGAGTGACAATATTAGACATACAATTTGTATAGTATTACCTTGGAACAAAAGGGAATGTTTGGAACATAAGTGAGGATGAATTTCAGCAGTATAATATGGCAATCACAAGAACAATACAGAAAAATATAATGTAACCCGAATAACCTTTGAGGACCTTGTAATTGCGATGACACTGACAAATCCTGCTATAACCTTGAACCTGTTGTGCCTGCAGGATGCTAGCGCTATGTATGTAGAACAGACTGCTACTATGAAACGTTAAAAATAAACATGCAATACCCTTTTCAGTTAATGTGGTCATTTTCAAAAAGAATGTTTTGTAATAAAAGTTACGCAGCTATGCATATAGCAGGCTATAAAACCAAAACCTAAAATAATATGGTGTCTCCCACCAACAACGCAGTGTGGCAGTCAAACACTAAAAAAACATTTTGTCCAAATCCATCGCAAGGGTATGAACAATCGACAACAGTTAATATGTTTTAATTTAGGCAGACGTGGATGTTAAAGGGGTATAATAAGATCAGGCAACTATAGTATATCATTACCAGCCTTGTCTCCTAAATATTAGGCTCCCATACAACAAAACCATATTGTGAATTACGTTTAGTGTGAAACATCATTTGTTCCAGATTATGTTTTTGTTTTTGATGTATCACAGATGTGTTTGTAATGATAGTCCGCAGTTTTAAGCAAAACCATGGTGTTTTTTTACTAAACCTAACCAGGTAGTTTTGTAGTGTTTTTGTTCTGTTTCAATCTCGTAATCATTTTAACCCAAACCATGATGTTTTTTTCACTAAAACTAAACAAGTATTTTTGTTGCCTAAACCTAAGGAAGAAGTTTTGTTGAATTGTTTTTTTTGTTTTGTTTGTTGCAATTTACAATGTTAACCACATTTAAAACTGTTTAAAACTGCGACCATAATCCGGGGTTAAATGTGTTCCCGTCAGGAAAATCAATATCTGGTTACATTTCAACATCGACAGAACACTAAATGTATGGTACGGCTGGCAAGTATATGGTTTTAATTTTTTAATTTTTACAGTTCTACCAATTCATAGCAGCCATAGCTGTTTGGCCATCACTGGTTTGAGAAGGTGATGTCACAGAACAAAGTGACATCAACCCCAAGTGGGCCCCATTTGTGTTGCCCATTCTGAGCCCATGCACTAATTTTCCATTACTGACTCACCTAGGATCCACATGGGTAGCCCACTTGGGGAGGAGTCTATGTGGGACCTACTTAGTTAACCCAAGTGGGCCCCAGATAAGATGCCCATTTTGGGCCCATACCCACTTGGAACCCAGGTACCCCCAGCATAACCCATGTGGGGCCCACATAACCATGTTGGCTGAGCGATGCATACTCTATTATGATTAATGATAAAGGCTCATACAGAAGCTCATTTCAGCCTAATCCGAGCAGCTACTGGACCTCCTGAGTTAACTTTCTCCTTGCTAACGGCTTGATAGAACAAAAAAAACAGAGAAACCAGAGAAAAACCAGAAGCTGGCTTCTGCTGTGTCTGTGTGTGTCCTGCTTAATGCAGCGAAAACAATATCATTACCAGAAACCTTTCCAGATCTAGACACAATGAAGAATAACAATACAGATTTCAGCACAACGCACCAATTACAGAAGCTAATGTGCAATCGTGTTAGCGAGTGAAAGATGAGCCGCCGCCGCCTCCCCTCGCCGTGAACACTTACTCCGTATTACACTCATGCAGAGGATCTAAAACCCTGGAGGAGAAGCTGAAGGAGAAGCTGGGAGAGGGAACAGGAGACAGAGAGAGGATTTATCTCTCCCAGCAGATGTAGAGCAGGCTCCTAGGGCTCGCAGTCAGCAGCCAGGACAGTTTACAAGCTGCAAAATAGATTGATTGTCTATGGATCTCTGTCCCCGCGTGGCTGCCAACTCCGAGCTAATTAAAGAACACTTCTCCGGAGAAACACTGAGCAGCAACCAAGCACATCCTATTCACCCTCGAGAAAACACGTTGCTTTAAACCCCTTCCCAGGAAAAACACTGCAAACAGGTGTTATAGTATAGGCCCACTGCATGTTGAGCAAAAGCTTGAGCCACAGAGATAATAGACTTAGACAGAATATTTGCATTGTGTTGTTACAAATAGGTAAATATGTTGGTGAAATTGTGTCCATACTTTCCCATGACATTAAGCTCTGAGAAGGTCAGGGATGTAGAAGAAGAAGAAGGATGTTTTAAATCAGAATATTTACTGCAGAAAAGCCATTAAAAACTGAATGGCTGCAATCAACCGTTCTTGTTCAATCACATGCTGATTCTCTATAACCTTTCAGTTAAAAAGACACACAAAGGTATTCTCCAATCAGTTAATGTGTTAATAGACCCTTCTTGTGTCGACGTCACGATTATGTCATGGTTTTAGCTGGAGGCAAAACAAAGGAAAGACGGGAGGCTAATACTAGCAGTGGGCTAAAGTTACACATCAAAAATGTCATCTTGCTGCGTTGTTGGGTGCCAAAATATCACATAGTTGAGATGAGAATGTGATTCGAGGCTCTAGCAAGCTACAATATATGCGAAACGTTTCAGCGATGGAGAGAAAGGGTTGCTAATAGTTTAGCCTTCTGCTAACCGCAGCCAATGGCTCACGGCTCCACGGCTCACGGTCCATCTCTGAAACGCTTTGCCTCTTTTTGACTGACTTTACTGAAGGACAGTTAACTTTAGGCATCCAAAGATTTATGCGTCCTCAATTTATCCCTTACAGCGCCGCCGTCGGCCACAAGGCCGCTGTCCGAACGGCTGGCTACTTAGCTAGCTTGCTAATCCCGTCATGCTGTCATGCAATAGGCCTACTGGTCACTCATCTGGCGACAGCACTGTGCTTTCCTACGCTGTGACAACAGTGTGTGGACGAAGCATTAAGTTAAGTTTTACTCATTTAGCGACTGGCTAGTTAGCTAGCTACCTTGCTAATTCCACCATGCTACAGAAAATGAGCCCAACAGTGGACAGCGCCGGGTCACGGTCACTTCTGCCTCACTCCTCGCCGCTAGGAGAGACTACTTCACCGGGAGGAGAGCAGGCGTTAGCTAGCTAGCTTGTCAGTCTTCGGATAAGCTAGCTAGCTAACTAGCCAGTTCCGGGGAGACAAACAACAATTTCATTTCAGACAACTAAAGATACAGCGTCACAGCTGCAGAGCTGCCATGTTTCAGTTGACGGAAGCGAACGTTACAATTTTTCACCTCATTTAGGAGCATGAAAACAGCAACCAATGTTATTTAGTGGTAAAACTGACAAAGAGAGGACACAATGTAGGCTACATATTGGAATAATTTACTTATATGAGATAGTGGAACATCTACTCAAGTACAAGATTTATGTACAATTGAGGTACTTGACTTGAGTATTGACATAACTGTGACTGTAACACAGTTTTAATGGTGATGAATCACAGTTTCCTTCCCTCTTTGTACCATGACTGAAGAGTCTACAGCCAGGATAACGGCTCTGTGAGGCTATAGGCTATACTTAGACACAGTGGTGCGAGAGCTAAATGCTAACATGCTCACAAAGACAATGGCTGAATCCAAATGTGCACCCTTTGGACTTGTGGACTATAAGCCGTACAAATCTGTGAGGGTGCTGGGGATGAAATGTGCTATGAGGCAGAACTTGCTTTAAGTGATTCTTTGGATTTGAACTGACCTTTTAACTTATGTCAAAGTATATTTCAGATCAGTTTTTAACGGTATTGATATTGGCAGCGTATGCAGGATTTCAACAGTTTGCCTCGGGATAAATACAGTTCTATCTTATCTTATATGTGCATATGTCTGCAGCTATACATATAGCTTTATAATATATATAGTCAGAACGCGCAGTAAAACTATCTTTTAATGAGCTGCCAAATGCAATCTTATATTCACATTAGACGCTCAACTGAGGATCCTCACACCGTAGATGGACAAAAAAACACCTTTGCCTGTCTAACTTTGAATAGGCTATAACAAATCCAAATGACATTATTCTGGCGTATTATGTGCATTATCATACTGTTCTATATCAATAAAACGTTCCAAGTCAATTTATAGAGATAATCCTATGTGTAATGTTATTATCTTATTGTCAAACATCCCCCACATACAGTAGATATCCTTTTAGAGAAAATTTACTAAATCTACTTCTACTAAGTAGAAAGTTATGGGTGAAAAGTCATAACACAAAATATGAAGATACTGCACCTCAGCTTAGCAAAAAGTACAGTAATTCCAGACAGGTAATATATTTCTATTGGATTAATAATATAATATAATACATATAATAATATATCAGGAGGAGTCAACAACCAAATAGGGGGGGATCGCATTCTTTCACCATTTTGTAATTAGTATTTTTTGTATTATTATCAGCATTGCTATCATGCATTTGCTTCTTTATTTCGATGATATGTTTCTCTTCTTTCAGTTTTATTATGTTTCTGAAATTATTTTGGATTGTTTATTTAACTTGTAGCCTTGGTTCTTATTTATTATAATTCACAGTATGGTATATCTACTCCAGCTTGTATCACTGTGTGACGGCGGATGAGGGAGGTCGGTGATGGAACAAGCAAAAGAAAGAACTGCTAATGATCCATCCATCCATCTTCAACCGCTTATCCGGGGTCGGGTCGCGGGGGCAACAGCTCCAGCAGGGGACCCCAAACTTCCCTTTCCCGGGCCACATTAACCAGCTCTGACTGGGGGATCCCGAGGCGTTCCCAGGCCAGAGTAGAGATATAATCTCTCCACCTAGTCCTGGGTCTTCCCCGTGGTCTCCTCCCAGCTGGTCGTGCCTGGAACACCTCCCAAGGGAGGCGCCCAGGAGGCATCCGTGCTAGATGCCCGAACCACCTCAACTGGCTCCTTTCGACGCAAAGGAGCAAGGACTCTACTCCGAGTCCCTCACGGATGACTGAGCTTCTTACCCTATCTCTAAGGGAGACGCCAGCCACCCTCCTGAGGAAACCCATTTCGGCCGCTTGCACCCGCGACCTCGTTCTTTCAGTCATGACCCAACCCTCATGACCATAGGTGAGAGTAGGAACGAAGATTGACCGGTAGATCGAGAGCTTTGCCTTCCGGCTCAGCTCTCTTTTCGTCACAACGGTGCGGTAAAGCGAATGCAATACCGCCCCTGCTGCTCCGATTCTCCGACCAATCTCACGTTCCATCGTCCCCTCACTCGCGAACAAGACCCCGAGATACTTAAACTCCTTCACTTGGGGTAAGGACTCATTCCCTACCCGGAGTAGGCAATCCATCGGTTTCCTGCTGAGAACCATGGCCTCAGATTTAGAGGTGCTGATTCTCATCCCGACTGCGTCACACTCGGCTGCGAACCGATCCAGTGAGTGCTGGAGGTCGCAGACCGATGATGCCAACAGGACCACATCATCTGCAAAAAGCAGCGATGAGATCCTCAGCACACCGATCTGCAAACCCTCCTCCACCCGACTACGCCTCGATATCCTGTCCATGAATATCACGAACAGGATTGGTGACAAAGCGCAGCCCTGGCGGAGGCCAACCCCCACCGGAAACGAGTCCGACTTACTGCCGAGGATCCGAACACAGCTCTCGCTTTGGGCGTACAGGGATTGGATGGCCCTGAGAAGTGCCCCCCTCACCCCATACTCCCGCAGCACCCCCCACAGTATCTCCCGGGGGACCCGGTCATATGCCTTCTCCAAGTCCACAAAACACATGTAGACTGGATGGGCATACTCCCAGGCCCCCTCCAGGATCCTTGCGAGAGTGAAGAGCTGGTCCGTTGTTCCACGGCCAGGACGGAATCCGCATTGTTCCTCTTCGATCTGAGGTTCGACTATCGGCCGAACCCTCCTTTCCAGCACCTTGGAGTAGACTTTACCAGGGAGGCTGAGCAGTGTGATACCCCTGTAATTGGCACACACTCTCTGGTCCCCCTTTTTGAAAAGGGGAACCACCACCCCGGTCTGCCACTCCTTAGGCACTGTCACCGACTTCCACGCGGTGTTGAAGAGACGTGTCATCCAAGACAGCCCCTCCCCACCCAGAGCCTTCAACATTTCTGGGCGGATCTCATCAACCCCCGGGGCTTTGCCACTGTGGAGTTGTTTGACTACCTCAGTGACTTCCACCAGGGTAATTGATGATGGTCCCCCATCAGCTTCCAGCTCTGCCTCTACCATAGAGGGCGTATTGGTCGGATTCAGAAGTTCCTCAAAGTGCTCCTTCCACCGCCCGATTACCTCCTCAGTTGAGGTCAACAGTGTCCCATCCTTACTGTACACAGCTTGGATGGTTCCCCGTTTCCCCCTCCTAAGGTGCCGGATGGTTTTCCAGAAGCACTTTGGTGCCGACCGAAAGTCCTTCTCCATGGCTGCTCCGAACTCCTCCCACACCCGCTGCTTTGCCTCCGTCACGGCAGTGGCTGCTGCTCTTCGGGCCCGTCGGTACCCTGCAACTGCCTCCGGAGACCTCCGAGATAACATATCCCGGAAGGCCTCCTTCTTCAGTCGGACGGCTTCCCTGACCACCGGTGTCCACCACGGTGTTCGAGGGTTGCCGCCCCTTGAGGCACCTAAGACCTTAAAACCACAGCTCACCGCCGCAGCTTCAGCAATGGACGCTTTGAACATCGTCCACTCGGGTTCAATGCCCCCAACCTCCACAGGGATGCCAGAAAAGCTCCGCCGGAGGTGTGAGTTGAAGATCTCTCGGACAGGGGCCTCCTCCAGACGTTCCCAGTTCACCCTCACTACGCGTTTGGGCTTACCAGGTCTGTCCAGAGTCTTCCCCCACCCTCTGACCCAACTCACCACCAGATGGTGATCAGTTGACAGCTCCGCCCCTCTCTTCACCCGAGTGTCCAAAACATGCGGCCTCAGATCAGATGATACGATTACAAAATCGATCATCGACCTTCGGCCTAGGGTGCTCTGGTACCACGTACACTTATGAGCATCCTTATGTTCGAACATGGTGTTCGTGATGGACAATCCATGACTAGCACAGAAGTCCAACAACAAACGACCACTCGGGTTTAGATCAGGGAGGCCGTTCCTCCCAATCACGCCACTGCTAATGATATGCATTTTAATGTATACATGGATGGAATATTGTGGAGATTTGGGGGTGATTGGGGAGATGAGGGGGTTTGGAGAATATATCAAGTTTTGTATTTTAGCTTTTTTATTTTTGATATATCTGTAACCTTTTAGTGTTTTGTTTTTTGTCCTTTTATCTTTTTGTTTATTTATTACTACTACTAGTTTTATGATGACATTCTTACTGACTGGTGTCTGTGCCATCATGTAATAAGATCTGAGTAATGAGTCAGTGATGTGTTTGCATGCATGCAGACCTACCGGTGCAGGAATATTCGTCCACTCTGATGAAGCCGGGCAGACAGTCACAGCGGTGGCTGCCGGGCAGGTTGACACACGCCGTGTTGGACTGGCAGTAATGCATCTGGGTCGCACACTCATCAATATCTGAAGACAAACAGAGCGGATACAGTGGATTAATAACTCCCCGGCAGTTCTCCAAAGACACACTCAGGACACACAGTGAGAGTGATTCCTCGGGCGACTGATGAAGCAGGATGAAGCTCACTGAACTGCTTCAACACTATTGCTTTAATCTCATCACAAAAGCCCGGGCCCTGCGTGCCACCTCGTTGCTTGCAGTTATTAATTTGAGTCTTTCCCATCCAAAAATCACCTCTTTTCATCAATCACAAACAAGAAAACTTTTTTCAAAGGATAGTTTGTTTTTGGATCCTTTGGTAGCTGCATGGTTACGGCGCATGCCACATAACCGCAATGTCGCTGGTTCGATTCCAGCCAGAGAGCTTTGTTGCGTATCATACCACTTCTCTCTCTTTCCCTCCTGTTTCCAGTCTGATGCTTCTCTATCAACTATCCAATAAGAGGTAAAAATGCCAAAATAAATCATCTTTAAAAAAGAAGAAAAGAGTACCAGGCAAGCAGCCTGCTGTCACAAAATGACACATGAGAGACACAGTAATTTGTAAGTCATTTTGCGTGCAATAACGACGCCTTTGTTGCTTTTGCCGTGTCGTGTATGCTATTTAGTCTGTACTGACTGCAATGCAAATGCATCCGCATGAATATGCTGCGCTCAGAGATAGCGACAAAGAATAATGAAAAGTGAGAGAGACTGCTTATGGTGGGCGGGAGGGGAGATGGATGGATTCAACAAACACAGGACTTTTAACCAGGAGACCGGTGTTCGTGTCCCAAAGTGTTGTTATTTTGAAAGTACGTTAGTGCCATTTGTGACATGTTTTCCATACTTATGTTATGTTGTTTATGTATGTATTTTATAGGGCTGTCAATCGATTCAAATATTTAATCACGATCAATCGCAAATTAATCAAATGTTGTATCTGTTCAAAATGTCCCTTAAAGGGAGATTTATTAAATATTTAATACTCTTATCAACATGGGAGTGGGCAAATATGCTTCTTTATGGAAATGTATGTATATATTTATTATTGTAAATCAATTAACAACACAAAACAATGACAAATATTGTCCAGAAACCCTCACAGGTACTGCATTTAGCATAAAACAATATGCTGAAATCATAACATGGCAATCTCAAACTCAAGGAACCCCTTTGAAAATGGCCATGACAGTTGGTACCAGTGGATTCCTTAGGTTTTTAGTTTCATATGATACCAGTATCTTCACTCTGAGCCCGCTGCAACCAAAATATTGCAAGTTGCGTTAAAACAAATTTGCGTTATTACTGCGTTAACTTCAACAACCCTTGTATTTTACTTAGTTTACATACTTATTATAAGCCCAACTATTAAGTTTTTCCTAAAACTAACTAAGTGGTCTTGTTGCCTAAACATAACGACGACAGTTTGACGGTAACAACGTGGTGTTAAATGATATGCAAAAAACCTAAAATGGGTTATCATGACATGCGGAAATGCCGTGCTATTTATACACCTTCCCATGAGACCGGGTTGAGGCAAGAGATGACAAGAAAAAAAGGAAACATAAGGACCAGAAAGAAAGGAAACAAAGGAGAGATTTTAAAGAAAATGGGGAGAGGAAAGGAAAAAAATGAAATGAGAAAGGTGATGAGATAAGGACATCTAAACTGAAGAGCACAAAGGACAGCAGGGAGACCAGCGTCTTTCTTGACATCCATAATGTTCAGCTAATATGATCCATTAGAGCCTCTCTTCATACACAGACTTGCTCTCTTCCTAATGTAGCTTGAAAGACATTGTATGAACACTGAAACGCGGAGCTCAGGGAGGCATTAGCTGAGCTGGATGACTGCTGATGAAATGGGATCGGAAACACACAAGGGAGGTGTTATGCAGAAGGGTCTAAATTTGTGTGCATGTGTGTGTACAGTACAGAGTATTTATGTGGATGTGAGCGGCAGAGAAACCAGTTTCCTCAGGCTAACAGGCCTTTCCACCACTTAAGGGACTCTGTATGCTACACTTAGGGGAAGCAGAGAGTGAGGAGAGTATTTCCATATCCTCTCCTTGGATAAATACATTCCAGCTTTGAGGTTTTCAGCTCACACTTTCCCCTTACAACAGAATGAATTTGTATGAAGTATGTAATTGACTTACATGCAACACCCAGAGGTTTTTTCTCGGCAAATTTCATCCTTGGAGAGCGTACAGTAGGAGTGTTGAATTGCACAATCAAAGAGAGACGGATCGTGTATTCAGGCGTACAAAGCCTCGCCGGCCTTCAGCGCAAAAAGCATTGATCTGCTACATCAAAAACATGGAACTTACTCGAGTGCTTAGAGGCTGCAAAACAGTACCTGAATCCAATTTTCGAGGTGTTCTAAAGCACTACTCTGCCCTGAAAGCTGCTCATTTGATTACCCTTTATTGGCGAAAGGCGCCAAAGCGTTGTTCGGGCCTGATGAAGGCCGGCCTGTGATGTTGCAGACGTGCGCCCTCAATTATTCAAAGTCGAGAGCTCGCTGCTTTTGTCAGTTTCCACTTAAAGCGGGAAAAGCATCTACTGTCGAGATTGACGCGTGATGAGGCTTTCTGATCTCTGTCGTTCCACAAGGTCCTGTAGCCACTGTGTCTGTTACTGTGTGTGTCTGACTGTCTGTGAGTGTGTTCGCCCTCTGCAGCCTCCTCTGGGAGTGTCGTAGCAGGTGAGGTCTGCTGACAGAACTGGATCTGTCATTTCACACAGAGGGGAGAATTCATTTTTCTGGATCTGCCGGTGTGTGTCTCTCTCTCTCTGTCTCTGTCTCTTCCCCCTCCACCTCAGACCTCCTCCTCCTCCCACCTCCTCCCACTGAGCTCAGTTTCTTCATCTCTCTGCTGCTTTATTCATGCTGTGATGTAGGTCAGGGCTGAGGAGGGGGACAGCTAAAAATAAGGCAGGATAGGACTCTCTGTGTGCATGCACATGTGTGAGTGTGTGTGTGTGAGTGTGTGTGTCTTTGCACCAGCTCATTCCTTTGTGTGTATTTGTGTGTTTGGTGGAGAGAGAGAGAGAGTGCATACATACAGAACACATACCTTTAAATAGATCTATTTAACTGTTGTAGTTTTACACAGTTCTCACTTGCTTGTATATTTTCTAATGGCAATATCAATTGATTGTCTGTCAATCGATTAAAATATTTAATTGCATATACGCCTACTAAATTTGAACAGATAAAAATGTGTGATTAATTTGCGATTAATCACAATTGATCATGGGCAATCATGTGATTAATTGCAAATTAATCACACATTTTTATTTGTTCAAAGTTAGTGGGCTAATGTGCTTTTTTTATGCAAATGTATGTGTGTATATGTATATAAAATTGGAAATCATTTAACAATGACAAATATTATCCAGAACCCCTCACAGGTACTGCATTTAGCATTAAAAATCATAATCATAACATGGCAAACTGCAGCCCAACAGGCAATAACAGCTGTCAGTGTGTCACCCATAGAACCCATTTACATTCACATATCTGGAGGTCAGAGGTCAAGGGACCCCTTTGAAAATGGCCATGACAGTTTTTCTTCGCCAAAATTTCGCGTAAGTTTGGAGCGTTATTTAGCCTCCTTCGCAACAAGCTAGTATGACATGGTTGGTACCGATGGATTCATTAGGCTTTCTAGGTTCACAAGATACCAAAATCTTCACCTTAGCTTTAAAACCAATCCCACTACCTGCTCCAAAACCTTGCTTGCGTAAATGCATTAAAGAGCAAAATTGCATTTTTTTCTGTTTGTATTTTGAAGTTAAACTTACTACCTATTTTTTCTTTTTATTTATATATTTGATTATAATGTTGCAACGTTACACAGCTCTGTATACACATTTCTTTAATCAAGTCAATATTTACTTATCGCACAAACATGTTTAGTTTTTATTTCACACTAGCTTTGACTAAGTAAACGTATGTTTCCCATGCCAATAAAGTCCCTTTGAACTGAATTGAATTGAACTGAATTGAATTGAGGGAGAGAAAGAGAGGAGACTCTTCATACTTATGTGTTTGTGTGTGTGTGTGTCTGTGTGCAAGCTTGTGTGCATGTACGTGTGTGTGTACGTTGGAGTGCACGTGCACACTACTACTGTATCTGCATCACCCCTTACTATGCAGAGGTTAATGGAAACAGATTTCCATCCAACAGCAATATTGTGCCCTGCTGACTGAAGCTCCTTATTTTGTTTACTCAAATCAACCCAGATTGTGTGTGTGTGTGTGCGTGTGCGTGTGTGTGTGTGTGTGTGTGTGTGTGTGTGTGTGTGTGTGTGTGTGTGTGTGTGTGTGTGCGCGTGCGTGTGCGTGTGCGTGTGCGTGTGCGTGTGCGTGTGTGTGTGTGTGTGTGTGTGTGTGTGTGTGTGTGTGTGTGTGCGCGTGCGTCCAGTAATGTGGTCCAGGACTTCAGCCACGGCAGCTGATCAGTCTCTTTGAGCAGCTCATTTCTTGGTCTGTTTGAAGGCGACTGTAAGGCTCTGCAGCCTCAGAATGAGAGAGAGATGGAAACACATCCAGAGATAAATACCTCTTTACACTTCAAACACATTCAGATTCTTTCCTCGTTTCCAAAACATGAAACTTTGGCGCTTGGTTAAGACAACGAAACGAGTACATTTGTGTGTGTTTGTGCACTCCCATGCATGTTTTCTAAAGTTTTCCCACTCAACAATTCAAGATTGTTAATCAATTGTCTTTCCTGTTTTCAGTTTCTCACTCAGCGGGGTGTTTCCATAAACTCATGAACAGAGTTGAATTTGATTGTAAGATTGAATGGAGTTTGGCAATGGAACAATTGATTTGGTGCCAACGCAAACCTCAGATATTCATCGTTAAACATGGAACACTGCTCAGCTAAGAAGGAAATATGAAACTTTGGTACATAAACTCCTAATTCCAAATATTAAAAGTTAAGTATGTTAACAGAGTCTAGAGGCTCAGTTTAACTTAGAAATGAGGCGCTGGGAAGAAAAAATAAGTTGTGCTCTTTGAGAGTCCTGTCGTTTATTTCTCATTTGAACGTTTGGATTATTATATGTGCTGTCATTGATTCAGTAGTATTTGCACCACCACACGTATTGTTTTGATGATGATGAGCTTCTTTGGTTGATGAACTCGCTGCTTTGTAGAATCAGAATCTGATTTATTTTGCCAAGTACATACATACAGTACATGTAATTTGACTCTGGTTTTATGCAGCTCTCTCGATGTTCTTACACAGAATAGAAATAACAGCTATGAAGATTAATGACCAACATTAAAATAAGAATACAATAATAAAGTGGTGGATGGTCGATGGATGGTTGTGGCAATATTACATCTGCTGCATTCAGGCTAATAGAGCTCACTTGTGTCCAGCGGTTACATTTTTGAAATTGCGAATATTTGCATATTTATTGGTTCTGGATTTTTCAATAAGGGAGAATGAGTTGATGTAATTTTAACAAGATCATTTAACTTCCAGTAGAGTTTAGAGTGTAATCTGTAGTATCAATGCATCTAAATCCAAAATAAAACAAAATCCAGCCTCACTTCCAGGGCATCAAATACCCTCAGCGTCTTGATACTGACACACAAGGCACCCTTTAGCGTCAGTATGAGACGCACCAGGCATTTAAATAACTCCTAATAACCCATCCATGTCATTATTAGACGCTCAGAGTAACTGATGTCGTATTAAGAACAAGAATGTCTGCTAAGTGCGGGAGGGAGAGCTGGTGGATGGGTCAAACAAACACAAGACTTTTACTCTGGGTACCAACGTTTGTGTCCCGTGTGAAACCAAAAGTTGAGTTATATTTTACTGACAACGTTATGTCACGTGACACTACGGCACTGAGACGCATGACGTTATGTCCATAGCTCAAGTTAAGTAAAAAACGTTCTCATTTTAAGCCAAACCATGATGTTTATTCTAACTGCCACTGTTACACAACGTCAACCACACGCGAACCTTCGGCATCAAGATACCATTCAAAGGCTTTATCTGCCGTCACAGTGACCCCGGGGGCCTCTGTCCAAGCGGGGATAATATGACAAGAAGGGGTTGAGATCACGTTGCAAATTCAGTGTCTGCAGATGCCTCAGTACAAAAACAAAGCTGCTAAAACTCTGGATTGCTCGTCCCTAACTGACCCGCATCGCCACAACACAGCACCATTTAATAATTCATGAGCACGACTTCAGAGAAAAGTGACTCCTGACTTGACCAGAGTTGCTTCCATCCAAATGTCATCACCCGTACTGATACGTATCTCATCACTCTCTCAGCAGATGTCTCCTTCACACACACACACACACACACACACACACACACACACACACACACACACACACACACACACACACACACAGCAATCAGCATTCCCCTCTTCTTTGACCTCCCTCGCTCTCTCTCGCTCTCTCTCTCTATTTTCCTGTACACAGACGTTAATCTCATCCAGCAATTACACACTAAGATAACTGAGGCTTGCACAGAGCATTGCTTTCAAAATACTACAGGCACACACACACACACACACACACACACACACACACACACACACACACACACACACTGTGTTGAAAGAGAGATGGGGTATTTAATTTTTTCCTCTAATGCATTTTGTGTAAACAGATAATCAGTTTTTTTTTTTTTTCATTTGAGTTCACTGAAAACACAATAAACATCCGAAACAGTGTGAGTGAGAAAAAAAAATAGAACGATTACACAGATTATTATGTCTGTGTGCACGTCAATGATATCAAAATGTATGAAATTACAACATTAAACTGAACAGCACCAGTTTGAGTTAACTTTTTTGGCTGCAGACGATATTGTAACTATGTTGGGGATGTTACTGGGTTACAACATTGTGAATGCTTTTTTTCCAGTAATAATAGGGTAAGCCAAATTCAGTTATTACATTACATTTACCAATCCCAGTAACGGTCCTTTACTCCACATTAGTTTGGAGGGTCATCAGTCTCTGAGCGTTCAGTGCAGAGAACGGTCTGGGAGAAAAAAAGTTCATGGTTTGTGTTAAAATAATAACGTAAAGTCAGCGATTACTTTTGATCTCACACAGGACACAAAAAGCGGTCTACAGTGAAAAGTCTTGTGTTTCTTTGACCCACCCACCAACAACGCTCCCACCCGCCCTTTTTGGACTTTCTTGCTTGTTATACTCTGTTATTATTCCACGTAATTTTCATACCAGGTTGCTCAATATACCACATCACTTGCTCTGACCGAATTCAAAAACGTTGACATCCAACTAGGGCTGTCAAAGTTAACGTGATAATAACGCGTTAACGCAAATTCATTTTAACGCCACTAATTTCTTTAACGCATAACGTAATTTGCGATTTTTTGGTTGTAGCGGGCTCAGTTTTAAAGCTACTGGCATCATATGAAACTAGAAAACCTAAGGAATCCATTGGTACCAACCATGTCATATGAGCTTGTCGCGAAGGAGGCTGAATAACACTCTAAACTTTGGCGAGGAAAAACTCTCATGGCCATTTTCAAAGGGGTCCCTTGACCTCTGACCTCAAGATATGTGAATGAAAATGGGTTCTATGGGTACCCACGAGTCTCCCCTTTACAGGCATGCCCACTTTATGATAATCACATGCAGTTTGGGGCAAGTCATAGTCAAGTCAGCACACTGACACACTGACAGCTGTTGTTGCCTGTTGGGCTGCAGTTTGCCATGTTATGATTTGAGCACATGTTTTATGCTAAATGCAGTACCTGTGAGGGTTTCTGGACAATATCTGTCATTGTTTTGTGTTGTTAATTGATTTCCAATAATACATATATACATACATTTGCATAAAGCAGCATATTTGCCCACTCCCATGTTGATAAGAGTAATAAATACTTGACAAATCTTCCTTTTAAGGTATATTTCGAACAGATAAAAAATTGTGTGATAAATCATGATTAACTATGGAAAATCAGGTGATTGAATATTTTAATCGATTGATTAATTCAACGTATTTTCATTTTTTTCCTGTAGTAATCGGGCTAAGAATACACCTTAAATAACTCCAAAGATGCCTTGTTACTTTTGTGTCTCCACACAGTCAAGAATCACTTGGGTTTTGTTCAAAGCTGAACTTGTGTGTGTGCTCACCAGGGCTGAGAGTTAGGCAAACTTTGTTCATGTAACATCAATCAAATACTGTTTTCTATTACTGCCTGAAGCAGAAACACTGACGTCATTCTGAGTCACGGCATATACAGTACATGACCCCCAATTATTTTTGCAAATGCACATTACAGTAATTTGAGTTTTCAGCAATCTAGTTTTGCTATGGTTTTAAAGTACAACCTTAACCATGTGACCCTATACTCCCACACGTGCAGCTGAAACGCATCGCAGACTGTAATCAGCAGAGCAACAACTGTTATTGACTCCTATGTGAAATAAAAATAAAGCACGCTTCTTCGCTGTTGTGTTGCGGAAACGTGACTACAACCCGTCTTGGACCAAAACAAAACAAATGTCTACACACGGTGTTAAATAGTTTTATATCAGCTGCTATCCTGGGTAAAGTAAGAGGCTGATGTTTCCTTGATGAGGTCATGAAGAGTGCTGACTCTAACCTGCTTCCATCTTCATAAAAATTCAAACAAACACATACGGTTTCATTGAATTTTGCTGTGTTGTCAGCAAATCTCTCATTCATCCCAATATGTCTGTACCCACAGGAATCCTGTCTCTCCGGTGCAAATAAAACCTAAAATCGTATCAAGGTTTTGATGCTGTTACAACGCATGCATAATGTATGATCATCACGCTCAATTTCAGCATTTCAGCTGGCCACCTCACTGTTCTTCTTATTGGTTTGGAAACTTTTTAAACTTTTTTCTTCTTCTTCTTGTGTGTGTCGGCTGATTGACAGGCAACGGAGCGTAATGCAACGCCGTCCTGATATGAAAACTCTCAGAAACGAGGATAAAAGAAAATGTTTCTTCTCATCCCTGTGTGATTGACTTTCATCCCTGTGTGGACAATGTTTTTCATACTGTCGGCGGGAAAATGGCCTCCTCTGAAGGAGGAAATTAATCTCATCCCGCAATTACATAGCAGGATAATTGAGTCTTATACACAGCATTGCTTTCAACAACTTTGACTTGTGAAGGAGGAAAGTGAACCTAGATATTCCCCACTATGCTCCTATTCTTCCTGCGGCAGTGGGGAACTTAGAGCGCCAGCACAAAGTTGAAAAGAACTGTAGTATTATCCTTTAATATGGACCGAGACAAGGAGGGGACCAAACGATCCTCATGACGGGGGGACTTCATTTCCACAATGAGGGCGCACAGAGGCAGAACTCAATGACTAAACTCTCTTATCAATCCGTGCTGTAAACAAATCAAACACAAAAAAACCAACAACAATCAACATGCAGCCATGGATGCTGTGTGTCCCCTCTTGGGAGCCAGAGGAGAAAAGGAACTACTGATGCATTTAATTAGGGAGCCTTTAGAGAGCAGCAGCCCTTATCGCCATCCTTGTCCTTCTGGAAGACGCATACAGAGCAGGAAGTGCTCTGGTTGAGCAGATTAGAGCTTGCTCGGAGAACACGCGGCCTGTCAGAGAACAGCCCGTGGGTATAGGAGAACTGAATGATGGTGTGGTTCTCTATCAGGGAGGAGGAAGCAGCGTGAGCACGGTGGTGGTTTAATCCGCCCGTCACTCCGTAACTCCAACGAGGAAGCTGCCATTCAGCGAGCTGCACACTGACAGACTTTCAGACAGACACTCTGAAGACTGAAACTGTGACAGAGTCCTTCTGTCAGGCAGAGCGGAACAGTTTACCTAGATGACAGGTGCTATGTGTGTGTGTGTGAGACTGCTGGGTGTTCACACAGGTATATTTACTGCAAAGCTTAGAAAAGTACTCCTGGGTGCCCACTAACTGAAATAAATCCATATATCAGGCAGGCGAAGGCGGTGACGTGTGCGCCTCTCCTCACAGTTTAACGGATTACCGCACAGCGGAGGTCGTATTGTTGCGAGTGAAATCCTAAACGCAAACTTAATTTGCTTTGTCGAAGCGGAGAGATTTATATCACAGAAGACAGACACAATCCACTGTAGCGGTCTCTGGTGTTTTACAATGAAATATTATCAGCGTAGAGGATGAATCCACACAGCAACCAAACACAGCTCATCCACAGAGTTATAAAGACAGATATAGTATAAAGTTCTGCTCCTCTATTTCAGAAACTCCAGATTCTAACTATTTAAGACATCAATATTTCCCAAATATGTGTTTTAATTTATAAGATACCTTCTGGTGAAGGGAATATTCCTGAGCAAATTCTAAGGTCCATTCTTACTCAACTTGTCAATCTTTAGATCTTCATCCTCCTAAATTTCTCATTAGTAGAGGTCAATTTTGGATGAGATTTAGAGGTAGCAAATTATGGAGTAACTTTTCACATCTATCAAAAAACTGTTAATCAGTTAAAGGTCCCATATCATACTAATTTTCAGGTTCGTGTTTGTATTTTGTGTTTCTACTAGAACATGTTTACATGCTTTAATGTTAAAAAAACACATTATTTTCCTCACACTGTCTGTCTGAATATACCTGTATTCATGCTCTGTCAGAAACGCTCCATTTTAGCGCATTTCAACGGAATGGCAACGGAATGGCAACGGAATTGCGTTGCTAGTAAACAGCTTGGGTCCATGTCTACTTCCTGTCAGCTGATGTAATTCATTCACATTTAGAATGTTTTAGTTTAAAACCGTGTAATGGTCTTAAATATTGTGGATTTGTGACATCACAAATGGACAGAAATCCGGCTTGTTTCAAACACAGTTTCTGAATATGGGCTGTATGTATTTCTCTGTGGATTCAGCGTTTTGATACTTTCACAGTACTTATATATCACTTAAACCTGCTTTATAATAAAAAAGACATGAAAATCTCACTTTTTACAATATGGGACCTTTAAATGTTTCAAAAGATGCTTAAAGGGTCATTTAACTGCTGTTTTGTAACTGATTTGCCCCATATTGTCCATGTATGATTTTTTTCTTTTTTTTTCCACTCACAGTGTGATGTATTACTATTGCTTTGGAGTCAATGTAGGTATTTAAACCAATATCCACACACAAATATAATCCTGTGTTTTATGTTGTACTAATTGTTTGTTATCACAATTATGTAGTCATTATATCTGTATAGTAATCCATTGTTCTCTATAACATTGTGGAATTTTAACACTATTTAGGTGGAGACTTCAAATAAAGCCAGTGGGTTTTTTGCCTCTTCTTGCACTGTTTATGATTACTTTTTGTTATATTTGTCTAGTCTTAATTTGCGCAAAATAAAAAAAAAAATAAACAAAGTTTTCCTGTTACAGACTCAGTGTATCTGAGGTTTACCTTCCTTCATCGCAAAATAAATTATGTAAGAACAGAATGACCATTTTCACCTGTTCAGCACATTGCATGCTTACGTACAGTAACAGTAAAAGTGGACACTATGGGGTCTTTCAGATCACAGTGAGACAATGTGTCATGCACTAGGTCACAAAGCCAAGGTGTACATACTTTTTTTATCAACTACTTTGAAGGTGGTGAATCACATACCTCACATATTAGTGCTTCCTGTGTGTCTAAGGATATATTTTTAAAAATATATTACAGTACCTGTCTATAAAGCACTCAGCGGTCTGGGACCTAAATGCCTCTCTGAGTCACTCGTATGTTACGAAGCATCCAGACCCCTCAGGTCAACTGGAAAGAGCAGGTGTTCACTTTTACTTTTAGACAAGTGAGTCAACTTTGGGGTAAAAGGAAGAGCTCACCAAAACTGAAAAAAAAATGTTGTTCTATACTCATACGGGTCAGTTGAGCAATAGCTCTGAGTCAGCTTTGCAATGACTGGACTAGCATTGACATTGCCAGACAACGGACGAGGACCAAAATGCCTCAGGACACAATTGGATAGACCTACAACCAATTAGAGCAACGGAACTTGTGTCGTAGCGCTGAGCAACAGAAAAATGTAAACAGAGTACAGCGTGCAGAGATGAGCGGTGACGGTGTAGCATAAATAATTATCGATTCAATATGTCTGTGATTGATATGTTTTATTTGCTCTGACAGACGCCGCATTTGCGATTTTGGTCTGGCGATGTCAGCGGCTTCAACAGGAAGTTCCACATCAGCTGCAGCCATGTTGGTTGTTTTCCAAAACGCCTCAACAGCGCTCCTCTTTACAGTCATCGTCTCAAACACGCCCCATATTAGATCAACGGTTGTGAGCGGCCCGTCAGATCTCAGGTTGTTGGAAATCTGTCCAAAGCGGTGGTGAACCAGACGCATCTTCCAGAGCAAGTAAAACATGAGCTTGCAGATTTGTCTGGTTCCCCAGCAACCTCTGGGCCCCTAACTATGGTGAATTATTTTGTACATACTATCCCCAGAGAGGGGAAATTGTAATTATTCATGGGCAGCGGTAAATAAAATGTACGTTAACAATGAATGAGTATTCTTGTGCATATTGTTTTATGTGTATTGTTAGTCTTTTGATAACCATACCTATGGGTGTGGAGCTGGTATGTTACAATTGTGCTTAACATATTTGGTAACCCTAAAAATGCATGCAGCCCCAGCTTGCCCCACACAATTTATAATGGTCTAGAACCACCTCTGCAGAGGCACAAGCCGAGATGCACATGTGGATCCTTGCACATTCACTGAGACACACACACACACACGAAGTTGTTCCGGTGAAAGGCTGATAATCAGAAGTGGTGCAGATGCTGTTGTGTATGAAGACGGGGTAAGAAGCTGAGAGGTAAACACAGATGCTGCCAGAGGAAAACTGAGAAAAGCTGCCAGCAGTAGTGCTGAGCTGAGTACTCATGATTCATTAGTACTTTTTTCCTTTGTTTTCAGGGCAGCTGCAGTCCTGCGGACCAATACATGTAATCACAAAAACACACTGTGTTTGAATACCTCGAAGAAATCAATGTCCCTCTACTCTCGGACTAAAGGCGAGGATGCTTCCGAGAGTCCCGCACAGGGCTAAAACTTCAACCCAAAACCTGATTCTGGCTGTTTTTATTCAGGCCCGAGGAGCTCAAAAACATTTTAGGCTCGAACCTGGCACAACATTGTAATGTCAAAACTCTCTGCTTTCCCTTTCTCCCTATAGGACACACCATCAAGCCCTCCAACCTACATTACATGACGAAATAGGTTGCTTGTTAGTGCTTTCCAAATCGGCCCATATTGTTTTCTGATCTACCACCTCTATAGGAACCAACATTGACTGCTGGTGAGGATGATGTAATACTACTTTCCTCTTTGCGTCTGAGAGATGACATGTCATTACACAGACCCAGAAGAGGTTGCTTGCTGGAAAAGAACAAAGGACCAATGTTGTTGTTTTTCTGCTGAGGTACTGTCTCAAACATAGACACCAGATTTGTATATTCCCCTGAGAAACCTGAAACCTATGAATCTAAATATAAAGTCAACAAACTGTGCAAAGAAACCTCAAATAAGCACAAAATATAATGCCCATCGGTTTATTGGTCAAAACTACCACCTCATCACCAAACAAGAACGGATAAACTACCAACTGACAAAGTATAGCACAAATAATCAGTGCTTTTGAATGGTTGACTGGGTTTCAACAAAGATATGTGCAGCCTGGCTACACACACACACATCACACACACACCTACTCCGAATGGTACAATCGAGGTTGTTTAAACAAGGGACAAAAATGCAATTGACCATTAAGCAAATTTGATCCCGGCACTAATACAGCTATAATTATGGGCTCACTCACCCCTGTGCAACGGCCTCAGCTTGAAAACCATTGCGCTCTTGTTTAATGTGCATGCCCTCGAGCCAATAGCAGACCGTTAAAAAGGTGTTGCAGAATAATACACTTCCATTTCCTTGTATGAAACCACTGAGTGGTCAAAACCCAGAGGACACTGTTGGACGACTCCAAAGGAAGTTAAATAAAGGAATCCACTCATTTTAGCTGACTGATAAAACTCAATGCTCTGACCCTGTGCCCAATCCTCTATATAGCTTCATTAGAAAACAATATGAATCTTCCGAAATGAGCATCCTTCAGTATGGTTTCCTTGTTGGTGCCCACAATTGTCTGTGGGATGCAAAATACATACTGTTTTTTCTTTTTTTCTTTCAAAATAAAATTCCATGTTCAAAGGTAATGTACAGTTTTTGCTCGTTACATGTTAAGTGTTTTTTTTCAAAATAAACTTCCATGTTCACAGGAAACATACAGTTTCCCATTGTTACAGGCAGTGTTTTTTTTGTTTTAAAAAAAAAACTTGTGTTCATATGAAATAGTTTCCGCTCTTTACATGCATAGTGTCTTTTCAAAATAAACTTCTGCACAGGAAACATACAGTTTCCGCTCCTTACATGCGCAGTGTTTTTTTTCAAAACAAACTTCACAGGAAATATACAGTTTCTGTTCTTTACAATCATAGTGTTATTGGTTTTTCTTTCAAAATAAACCTCCAATGTAGGTTTACTTAGTTTTTAGGTTTACTTGGTAAGGTTTAAGCAACAAAAGTATTTGGTTAGGGTTAGGAAAAGATGATGCGTTTCCGGTTAAAATAGGTATGTTTGTTACGTAACTTACGTATGTGACGTTAGTTAAGTATGTTAGTTACATAACAAAAGGTAAAATAAGTCAACGCTGACTTGTTTTCACACGGGACACAAACGGCGGCCTCCTGGATGAAAGTCTGTGTTTGTTCGACCCGACCATCCTCCCACTGACCAAGCGTGGGAGAGCGAACGGGTTGTGTCAACACATAAATACTAGGTGAACTGGTCAGAGTTAGTCCGTCTGCTACGGCAACAGCTTGTCCACCATGATGATGAAGTAGTAGACTGACTGTACACATTTAGACCAAGGATTAGCCAACATCACACAGACAACATGTTTTCACTTCTCCCCACTGATTAAACACTTCCTAAAACAATCAGAACCATAAAGCAGCAAAAAAAAGCTTATTAAATAAAAACTGTCTCACCAGTTGGCCTTGATGTTGTGAGATTAAGATGACAAAAAGCAAGTTTGCAAGTTGTTCTCCGAGACGTCACTAACTAGATGAAGAAAACCTCCAGAAAAACTCGCCTCCAAAACTCGTTTGCGTGCATTTTGGGTGTTTTCTTTACATCGGTCACATTGTGTTTCCACCATGTCTACTGTTTTTTATATTTTTCCCCCCAGGCACAGCCAGCATGCATTACTATTCTACGAGCTGCATCAGTCTCACACACACACACACACACACACACACACACACACACACACACACACACACACACACACACACACACACACACACACACACACACACACACACACACACACACACACACACACACACACACACACACACACACACACACACACACACACACACACACCCTTGATTGACCCTGTGCTCAGGACTGTGGGCAGGGCACAGCAGCAGATGGTTGAATTTAGCTCTCATTGTGTCAGGTTGCAACACACACACACACACACACACACACACACACACACACACACACACACACACACACACACACACACACACACACACACACACGCACACGCACACGCACACACACACATGCACACACACAACCAAATTAGTCAGGAAGGTCATCTACATACTATTATGCAAGTCCACATGAGAACTTGTTTCAGATTATTGGCCATATTCAACCATTAGTAAGCTGTTGCTAGGTAACGGCGATGCCTCGTGGCTAACAACCTGAATGATCTAATTGACATCCCATCAGTCACCATTCACCCTGCTGATAGGGAAAGAAAGCAATAGAAAGCTAGGTGAGGAGGTGTGGAACTGTAAATTACCCTGACAGTTTTGACCTTGTTTTTTGGTTACTATGGTAAATTAATATCTTTCATCTTTTCCGACTCACTGCACATCACGGAGGAAGACAAAAGAGAGACAAACAAGATACATTCAAACAGGGATGGAAACACAAATACAAGAGCAAACGGAGGGGAATTAAAGATAGAAACGGAGAACAAAAGCTGGGACGGAAAAAGATGCCGAACCAGGAAGAAGCATGAACGGAAAGTGAAAGAGACGAGGATACAAAAAAGAAACCTGTGAGACATCAAAGTAACACTGAACTTGTTGTGACTTCATCGATGACAGGCAGTAATCATTTGACAGCAGAGCCGATATTGGACTATAAATATTTGACAACACAGTGTGGGAGCGCTTAATTAGCTTCATTATTATTCCCATCCAGAGGCAGCTGCTGTACCTGGAGCGGATGCTGGCAAAACGCTTGTGTGTGAGTGCAGGTGTAAATGAGGGTATCACATTATGGTTGATTTTATTAAGGTTTATTTTGAGTTTTAATCTGGCGGTGGAGTGTGGTGGGTGTTAGGACATTAATTCAGTTTAAGTTCATGTGGGAGGCACAAGTAAGAAGGACTACTTTTTTATGTTGAAAAAAAAAACCCTTCATGGATTATTAGTTTGGGAACTGAGAGTCATTCACTGTGGTGATGTGCTGATAGCTGAGATGGACATTTCAGACATTAGTTTTTATTTTTTTACTAATGTAAAAAAACATCAACACACGTGATGAATCCAGAAGTCCGGACAGATTTAATACTAGCGTAAATGAGTAAATTTACCTGCTATTAGAATGCATTGATTTTTCAAGATACGAGGTTCATTCATTTATCATTCTACAACACATGGTTGTATACTACATCCATTTCTTAGGGCGTTTTCACATTAGGTAAGATTGATCCGTACCGTGCCCCCCCTCTCTGGTCAGCTTTCACATTAGTAAAGTTGTTCCGTACCCGAGCACACTTGCGCCATCATCCACGTGTATTTTTGCTTATGTTGGGATCAGCTGTACGTAGCGGAGCATCGTAAAACACTTCATTCAAACTGGACAGAAACAAAATAAAACTCACCAATACAATTTCTAACAATCACCAACTCTGGTTTGGTCTAAATCAACTCTTATTTCACAGAGTTTGATGTGAAAATATGCCGACTCTAGACGTTGTCTCCACCCCCAGCCCGTCTCTCTCTCTGCCCACCGAGCAGCTGAGCGTCTCTCGTTCTTCAGAGACAGACCATTAAATCAGCTAAATTAAATAACAAACATCACTCAACCCCATCGCCTATTGTCTAGATTTTTTTACACGCCGGCCTTCCTGCTGTATCATCCACGGTTGTGCAGTTCAGAGGATGAGATCGGCGAATGCTGCAAGCAGATACAGACATACTGTAGATATGAAACAGTTTTGTATGTATACAGATTTCGGAGGAGACCGGCGGCGTTGAATAAAGCCTGCCCTTTCAAAACTACTCGCTAACTGCTAACGTTACTCTCTTTAAATAGGGACCACTTCCGTGTTTCGGTACGGTTTGCTTTCACACCTGATGCGAATCGTACCCGAGTACACACAAACCGTACTCCAGACCACCTTTTCAAGTGGACCCTGGTACGGATCGACGAACCGTGCCAGCGTACGGTACGGAGCGTTCACACTAATCAATCGAACTGGACTTTGGGGACAAGTGTACTCTGATCCAGGCCCGGGTCCCTGATGTGAAAGCATCCTTATATCTATGATTCTACCATAACTGCTCAGCACCAAACCACAGATGAACAAAGTTAGCTAGTGAACATATATAGAGGAGCATTTATCTGCTTAAGAGCCTATCATTTCTCAGGAGTTGGTGCAGAGCAAATTAAAAAGAGAGTGAATATTGGACCAGGTGGCCAAAAACACAACTTTAATTGAATGTGAATGTTGCTACATATTTTGTCACTGTGTTCACAGCTTGTTGCGCTTTGCTGCAAAAAAATGACTGGTGTAAGCTTTAAGGTGTTTCTTTGAAATGAAATACCAAATACAGACTACTGTCTGCTTTGACATGTTTCTGTCCCCCTGTTGCTTTTGGGAGGCGTCAACACACATAATACATTTCCTGTGATAGTGCGACTATCAGATATTTTCGGTTCATGTCTGTGAGACTCTGGCAGAGACACTAAAATGTGAGTCTCGTGGGAAAACACAACCTTTCACTGTTTTGTGAATCTGTTACTTTCACAATTTAATTCCTGCTTTAGTGGCATCAAAGTGTAACCACAGCAGTCGAAGCAGTTGTGGGCAGAATGTAAGTGATTTTATCAGAACTATACTTTATTATTTTCATTTATTGTTTCATTATTTGCAGAAAGAATTAGAATCAAATTAAATCACTGTCAAATTAAATATATATTTCCAAGCAATTTCACGTGTCAACAATGTTTTGCATACTCTGAGCATCGTACGGAAACAAACTTGTAATATTGAGTGTAATTTCACTGATATTATCCTTGTTATTATACTTCAGGTCAACGAGCCCAGTATGTTCTGGGTTCTGTGTTAAGCTAAAAATACATTTTTGTTAATTGAGACTTCAGGGTCTTTTTTTTCCCTCAGGATTTTTTAACAGACTCCTACATTTTTAATTGAGTTTGTAAATATTTTTACATGCCCCGCTGCTGCTGTGCCCCATTTTCCTGAAAGGTAGATGTGTCAGCATGAGGCCCAGCGGGAGAAACAGCCAAGTGACTGTAGAGTAGCTGAGGAGAAGGCTTGAAGAAGCAGCTTTCACACACACACACACACACACACACACACACACACAACACACAGAGTTATTTGTCCCTGAGTCGGCGGCTGTTGGGAGGGCATTGGCGGCAGATGGTCCGCAATAGCTCTTATTGTCATCATTGTCTCCGGATGCAGCAACAGGGAGCAAGGCGTGCCCTGTTCGGCCCCGGCCTGGAGACGCCACCGCCACGTCCTGCGTCAGTGTCACAGTCAACCTCTTTGCCGTAATTAAGGCCATCCCCTCTGGTTCCCTCTGACAGCAGAGAGCAGCTGGAGGACAGAGGAGGAGGAGGAGAGGTCGCATCCTCCAGACGAACGGCAGCTGAGCGGGCTCTCATGTTCCAACATGTGCACGAACACACACATATGTGTGTCCTCGGGCCATCTGAACATGCGTGTGTATTACCATACTCGTGGGAAACTCCCCATGGTCCTCGGTGTTCCGCTGCGACGGCAGTCTGTGCTGTGTAAATCTATGTTCTCGAGGCACGCATGATACACACTCTGTTGATCAGAGGATCTGTCGGTGCCTAACCCTCAACTCTGACTCAACAAAACACCTTAAACATCACTTCAAATCCTTATCGTAACTCCAAACCCAAATCCTAAACAAACACCAACCTTCAAATAAAACTCTTTTACATTCACTTGTAAATTTATATTCTAATAATCAGAGTAAGAGTTCCTTGTATTGCTTATTTCAATTATATGGAGCAAAGTTTGTGAATTGGGTAAAGGTATACCACCTCCACCACTTGTTAAATGGCCCAAGCTGGTCTCATACACTGTTCGTAGTAGTACGAAAAGTAATGCACTATAATTGGTGAATATCCCTCGAAAGCAATTTGTGTGTGGGTCAAAAAATACGGGACTTTCGCCCAAGAGGTCGGCGTTCGTGTCCCGTGTGAAACCAGAAGTCAACATTGATTTATCTGTCACATGAGTAACGCCACTTCTGGAGTTATTTTAAGACAAACCATGATCTTTTTTTCCTAAATCTAACTCAAGTAGTTTTGTCGCCTAAACCTAACCAAGTCCATCTTTTCCTAAACCTAACTAAGTAGCTTTCTTGCCTAAACCTAAGGAAGTTGTTTCCTGTGAAGACGGAAATTTATTTTGAAAAGACCGTATGCATGTAACGAGCGGAAATTGACACGTGTTGTTGGACATTCGTAGAATAACTTTTTCTCAAGGTATCATACGAACAACGGTTCGTATGCGTGAGAATACGTCGAATGGCAACTAGCGCCACTTGAAGCAACCTGAAATAAGATCAACAAACAATGGAAACGTCTTACAAGCAAAACCTCTTTGCTGTGTGAGTTGCACAATATGTTGAAATGTATTTACAAGGCTGAATGTCCTTTTGTAATACAACTAGAGTATAAAATGGGCATACTTGACACCGTACAGTCATCATAATAGCATTAAGGTTAGATTACCTGTGTGCATGTTCATTTAGCCGGTATACTTGTGTTAATTATTTTGTTCCATTGTGTCATTGATACATGACTGTGCCTCTTCAGCAAATCTTAGTGTCTTGTCATGTATCGATTAGTTTATTTTAGCCTCAGTGTGTTTATGGGGCTTTTGTTTGCCCTCTACGGTACTTGTCTTGTACAATCTGTTTTATTGGCTACTTTAACTTTTCTCCAAATATAGTCCAGTGTTATACAGCCCCACCTCGACATCTAGACGTCTTTTGGCCTGTAAAAATCCCCAAAAATTGCTTATTTACTGTCATTGTCATCGATTGATGATGACTGTCCCTGTAAACGTGAATTATAAAAGTAAAAGTTTAGAAAATGTCTGGTCAAAATTGTGTAAAAACAACTTTAATGTAAAGTCACATCCAGACTCAGCTAGGACACAGTGAGGCACTAATGTAGTGAAGGATTATCTTGGTTTTGGCAGATAATGGAAAAAGAGTTATTTTTCAACTTTCATCCCAACTTAATCCAAAATGTAATCTTAATCCTAATCCCTAATACAATCCTTAAAAAAACAAAACCAGTGATGACCAACCAAAATGAGCAGCTTTGGAGGATTTTCATCTCACACACTTTAGTTGACACGACGCTCAGCAAACCCCCTGGCCGGTTCTGCACACAAATTCGTCCTTCTTCCAGTTTTCGAGACAAATCGTATGGTGTCCGATTTATTTTACGATTCGATTTGATTTAAACATGCCATTGTTGGATTATGGATGTCTTGGTTCGTAAAGATCAACAGATCATTTGGTTTTATGCCCCGACAACTGTCATTTACACTTTCAAATTCTCCTTTAAAAAGAGAACTCAACTCCCTTTTTATATAGAAAGTGTTTCATAAATTAGACTACAACAGTCTACAATATAAAAAGATGCATATTTTCATTATCAGTATCTGTGTGACCCACCTCAGTACAGAATCATTACAATATCAGAACCTGTGACCCACCTCAGTACAGAATCATTACAAAAACAAAACAGAAATCCTTCTGCAGAGCATTACAAGTGTGCTGTAATCTACAAAAAAACATGCATGTAGGCTGAAATTCAACCGTGGTGTTGTTCTGTCGGGAGCAGTGACTTAATGTTGAACGAAGTAAGAGTAGAAGAGCTATGATGAGTATGGAAAAGTAACTAACTAACTTACTAAAATCTGCTGGCCGCTAGGCTACTTTTATTTTATTCATATGCATATGCAGAAAGTGCCCTGAGCATCGTAGCAACAGGGACGGCCCACATTTCCCATCATGCCTGCCTAGTCCCGCGTGCTGAGTAGTTTAGGTCTGCTGTTTTATGTTCCAAAAATGCAAATGTTACTTTTGTTAGTGTTTGTAAGGTAATATGCAGCATGTCCTCCAGCACACGCCAAGCAGACGCTCTCTTGCAGGTGGCGGCTGCTCTGTGTGCTTGCTGCTCAGTTCTAGCGCCATTCTTTGCCTCTCCCTATGTTTTGTTTGTCTCACTCGCAGCTGTCAGTATAACACTCGGTTGTTGAATTGGTACGCAGGGTTGTATATCATGCGAGTGGCAGCTAATATCTGTGCTTGTGAAATAATATAATCTGCTCGCGAGCGTGTTTTATCGCACTCGCGACATGACAAATCTGACGCCATAAAACGTTGAGTTGGACTTTAATTTGAAAATCTAAAACTCAACAGAAAAAAAAAAAGCAACAACTGCAACGGCGAACTAGACGATCTGCTAAATAAGAGCAGCTCCTGTCCTCTTGACAACTGCATCAACAACACATATTTACACCTGTTTCTCTACATCGCAGGTCTTCTTTAAGATAAGACGTTGACAACTAACGTTGGTAATACATCAGCTATGCAGGCGGCGCCACATCTGCTTCTGACAACATCCGCACTTGTCATCTGCTCTGCCAGCTGCGAGACAGCCCACTTCCAAAACTACAGAGCGAAGGATGCATGATAATCAGACCTGGGAAGTTGGTGCATCTGAATCCGCTGGTGACCCCGTGTATATGAACAACATGTACATGCATCAAAGTGCTCTTCAAGATTAAAGCTGATTGATTTAAAATATCTGTCATACCTCACATGCTGTATTACCTCTTCCGTATGTTTTGCTCTCTATACATGTCACTGTGGTATCTCAAGCTTCAATAGATTCAACTCGATGGGGTTCTGGAGCAAACGGCAAACAAACTGCATTATATTAAACAGATATGTATCAAGATGCAAAATTATATGAGAGCTCCTTCAATAGATTTGTTCCTTAATAAATGTATTTTGTTTTGTAAAGTGCCCTTGTTGCATTAATTTAAAAAAAATAAACAGTGAGTTGAGGCTTCTCAGCTCAGCCCTGTCTCTTAAAGGTCCCATATTATAAAAAGTGACATTTTCATGGCTTTATATTATAAAGCAGGTTTAAGTGATATATAAATACTGTGAAAGTATCGGAGCGCTTAATCCACAGAGAAATACACACAACCCGTTTTCAGAAACTGAGCTTTTCAAACAAGCCGTTAGGACTTCTGTCCATTTGTGATGTCACAAATATACAATGTTTAGACCATTTCAAAGTTTTAAACGTACACATTCTAAAAGTGTCCCAGTTTATTTCCCGTTGCAGTGTATGTGAATGACATCAGCTGACAGGATGTAAACTTGGACCCAAGCTGTTGCCTAGCAACGCAATTCCGTTGCAATTCCATTCAAATGTACTAAAACGGAGCGTTTCAGACAGAGGGTATATACAGGTATATTTAGACAGACAGTATGAGGAAAATAATGTGTATTTAAACATTAAAGTATGTAAACATGTTCTAGTAGAAACACCAAATACAAGTATGAACCTGAAAATAAGCATAATATGTCCCCTTTAAAATCTCTTTATATGGTTTGGCCTAACGCGTTTTGGAGGAAACGTAATTACCACCTGGATTATGTTCATTGGCAACATTTGTCCCAGGCAGGCTATGAAGTGCTACATTCTTGTGCCACACACACACAAGTTGTAAGGAGGTGGTTGGAGTGGGTTTACAAAGTGCAAGACATAGACACTGGAGAACTCGGTCCAGATTTAACCAAGAACAACACACTGGTAAAGATTAGGTAAAGATTGTGGATTGGAAATGTTAAAAAAAAAAGTATCCTATCCTATTTCATACACAATATGTAACCTACATTATGTCTCATAGATGCTGGAGATAAAGATGGAGGCAAATGTAGAACTACAAGCTGAAACCACAGATCCACACCAGCGCTTCTTTCACCTAAATCCATTCTGCTAGTGTTTAACTCATACAAATCAGTTACAATACGCACGTTTACATATCAAAGTCACAATATTAAGCATCAATCAAAATGGCCACACAAATATGGAGAATATGAATATAAAGATTGCTCAATGTAAATACAGCGTTGTACTAAATCTGCATTCAGATAAGGAGGAGCCAATGAGGATGTTTGTTACAATAATTCCTACTTTCTAAAAATATGAAAATATTAAACATAGACTTTGACACGGCAGTTCCCTGTTTGCATCCCTTTCAATGTTGGTTCAACAAATATTAAGAGTTTTCAACTTCCCCCTAGCGTTCCCAAGTGGTATGATTGTTGGCACCGCCGTCACAAAGACAACTGGATCGCTCTCCGTTTTCCTCAGAGCCGACTACAAGAGGCACATTTAGCAACCTATTCAGACCATCACGGAAAAAAAGAGAAAAATATCAAAAAATATATCATATTGTAATTCATTCCCAATGCTGCTCAGAGCTGCTCGCAGTCCACGGCTCTTCTGCCAACAGCAGAGGTCTCTTCCTCTACTCTTTCACCAACCTTGAGACCTTAAAAAAAAGTTATGTTTAACTTTTGATTTTACCATTAACTACCGGGAAAGAAAACTCGGCGTATGAATCTCTAGCATAAACTAATATTCATCCGTTTCATTCATTTTTGCTCCTGCTTGACTATTCTTTTCTCTTACACTCTCCATTTCTCTCTCCTTCTCTCTCTCACTAACTGAAGGCCCTTCCAGACACAATGTGACAACGGCACCACTCTGCTCTGAAACCCGTTATTTCCAGCGGCTTGAGCCGTGCCACAGGGGCTTTTCAGTGTGTCAAGAAAAGCCCAACTTCGGGCGCTGCACGCTGTGTCGAGCGACGCTTAAACGTGAGCTCGAAATGCGCTGTGTCGCGAGCATAGACTGCTCTTTCATCTATTATTCGCATCTCCATTAGCTGTGGCTGAATCCCAGCTATTCTTCCCGGAGTCCACTCAAATCACTTTGAACTCTTAGGCTACATTTCAGTACATAATCACATTGCAATCTTTACCAACAATGACCACAACAGCAGAAGCGACAGCAACAAAACACAACAACACAAGACCTAGGTTCCAGTTAATACTATTCTAGTACAACTTGAACTATACTAGTTAGATTTAAACAAGAACAACACACTGGTAAAGGTTAGGTTAAGATTGTGGATTGGTTAAAGGGACTGTTTGTAACTTTTTAAGCGTATAAATGTAGCGGGTCGGCACACATGCGCGTTCACATATGCGCGCTCGCGTGTGGCCGGAGCCTTGTCTCCGCTGCCTGCTCTCCTTCACTCAGACAGCGCGCGCGTCCTCGCTGTCTCGCTCCACCTCTAGACGCGAACGCGCGCTCACTCCACACTGCAGAAGAGTTAGTTTAGCTCTGAGAATATCTAGTGAATGCACAGGGGACGTTTGTGCAGAAATAAATGCTGCAGCTCCTCCAGACCAACAGAGGTTTACCGTGTCTTGTGAAGTGACGGGGCTCCGCAACGTGTTACGTTATCGTCTCGTTACCGACCGGGTGCCAGTGTCTTCGGCTGCCGGCTGCGGTCGGGAGGCGATAACGTAACTCGTTGAGGAGCCCCGCTGCTGAAGCCTGCGCTGAGCAGGAAAAGCCAACACTAGGGTCAGCAGTGATTCATGGAGAGACCTTCGTCTGGTCTGCTAACATTACTGCCGAGCAGCTGAAATATAGAGTGATATTGTGGTTTTAGCTGACATGTGTCGCCTCACTGTTTTGAGCGATGCTCGTTCATGTCTATGTAGAGCGAGCAAGCGCGAGCTCGACGCTGACTTTCGTTGATTTCAAGGGCACAGGTGTCGCTGTTAAGCAGCATTTCTGAATCTTACAAATAGTCCCTTTAAATGAACTATACTAGTTCAAGTTAATACTATTCACAGGGTATAGAGGTAAATATGATTCATTAATGGTTGGACCATAGCATATTATATGTCTCTTATATGCTCATTTGCATATTGATGATATCATCAACAACATTAATTTGCACAAAGCTTGTGTTGGTTGCAGCGAGGGACGACAATAGAGCTACACCAACTGTCGTTTCCCGGTGGAATCTGTGGGGATGATGAAAAGGAAAAAAAGTGTAAAAAAATGTCATAAATTGGGAGAAATAAGGGAGAAATGTAACCCCGGGAGGAAACCGGGAGAGGGCAATGAAAAATGGGTGTCTCCCGGTGAAATCGGGAGGGTCGACAAGTGTGAATTTCTCCCTCGCTGCAACCGACACAACCACCAAGCTTTATGCAAATTAATGTTGTTGATGATATCATCAATATGCAAATGAGCATATCACGTGATCTGGTGACCTGTAGCGACTTTTGGAGCTAGCGCTATAGCTACTTTCATTGGAAAAGAGTTGTCAACACTGCACAGGACACACTGTATTTTGTTTTCCTCAGTTACTTTGGATGTTCCACCGTCCACCATTTCCATGACTGGGGATAGAAACAGCAAATAACTTACATTGATACTCTTTGATAAGTGGGGATAGCTACAAAGCTACACAAAGCTACCAGGGAAAACAAAAGTGCTATCCTCTTCCTGTTTTGGTTGTGCAAGGGTTGCCGTGCTTCCTTTGTGCCGTAAATGGAGCCTTTCATATTCCCGGGTTATCGGTGGCAGACAGAATTGAGGCTTATATAGGGAACCAATCTAAACGCCGATAGGGTCATTATTCGACGGACCATTTCACAGTTGTTAAGCATTCCAAATGTGTTCCAGTTTATTTCTTTTTGCAGGGTATTTGAATGACATTAGCTGACAGGAAGTAAACATGGACCCAAGCTTTTGCCTTGCGATACAATTCCTTAGCTATTACATTGTGCAATCAACATTTACTCCATGATGATAAGTAGAAGCATAACACTTGCCTATCGCCACATTAACCTAGTAGTTATTGTACCTAAATTGAAACCCTAACCATAGCGGTGACTATTCAACTGTAGCATCTCTAGATACGACACATTTTACTGGTCTCTAAATAAAAAAAATGTTTAAAAAATCCTGCATACTTCTTCTGAAAAAATATCCACTTAAATGTGAAACTTAATCTCTCTCTGGTCTGTCATACACTTTGTCTTGCTCTGCTGTGCCTCATTCTCTGAATTCACTGAAGTGAACGCATGTCTTTTTTAAATCATCACTCACTTCAACATTCATTGTATTTTACTAGTGTCCCCTATGATCCATCATGAAGTAACTGTCTTATCTTTGTTTCCCTGCAGAGAGCTAAAAAGTAACAACCTCTCATCCTGAGGGTGATCTAACTGTCGTCTCACTCGCATTAATTCAGAATAAAAAAGAAAGCCGATAAGTGTTTTGTACAGATTTTTTTCATTAACTGTCATGTTACCGTTTCTTCACTCCGTCGATTGTAAAAGTTGAAATTTCATTTCACACGTTCTTTTAAAAAATGGCACTTTACAATATAATTTGACTTCTAAGGTTTGATTTCAGAAACGTTTTCTTCAATCAAACTCTCATTTCACACTCCCCCTCTATGAAATGACTCTTTATCGTTATGCAAATTCTTTCCCCGTTTCCTTATTGCAGTTATTCTACTCCTCAATACACCTTGTTATGTTGTCACTGATTAACTTCTTCACAGTATTCTCCCGAATGAATGGGAATGATGATGGAGGGCCGGGTGTTCGGGAAGCTTTCCAATATTTGTTTAAAGGATGATACCAGTGGTTTTGCACGGTGTAGCACTCTCCCCAAAAAAAAATGTTTGGGGAGAGAAAAAACCCAGACTCAAACGCTCAACTCCCCAAAGACGGAAAAAAAGCGAAGGAGGATTTGTTCTCCCTAATTTCCAGGGGTATTACTGGTCATTTGCACTGCGTCGCGTCTCCAAATAGTTCAATCCTACTGCTCGTGTGTAACGTCATGTTATAAGACCAGTGGGACCCAGGGAACGGGTCTCGGCAGTATATTCTATCTCGCTGAAGGCCTCCTCTGAGGCGGACCTCTCCCAGAATAGCTCCAATCTCAAACTGGCAACACATTAGGCAGAACATATAACTTTCCCCCAGGAACCTCAACCATCACATTATTCATTTTAATTTCATACACAGAACATACTTCAGTCCTCGCAGAGAACATGAACTGAAAGTTTTAGCGTCACTAAACTGCATCTTGTGCACTCAGAATGCCTTGGGCACATGGGCACAATCTTTTCTTATGGTCTAGCAACCCTGTTTCCTACAAAATTATGTTCCCATACAGCTAAAGTGCATTTTCAATTATGTTTCGAGGGAAAGATATTTTCTCCCAGATTACGGTCGCAGTTTTTTACCATGCTTGGAAAGACAGATAATTGGCTGATCTGTGTATTCAACCGTAAAACAAAACGTGTCGGATTCTCTTGGAAAACGGGGGAAAAAAAATAAGGATGGACAGGATGGCAATCCAGGCACTCTAAAATACTAAAACAAGTGGCAACGAGGAAGGAAATATATTAAAAAGCCTTGATTGTATTTACATAAATTGGGTATCACTGTAAAGCTGAGCCTCTTGTGGATCCAATGAGCTCAACTGTATTCATGTGTGATGATGTTAGTCCTCATAGTAGACATTTCATTGTAGTGAGACCATCTTTTGAAACTTGTCCTCACTGTATAAAATGACCTGTGGTGACCTCTAGGATAATCACAGCCTCATGGAACTTTACAACCACAAACTAGAGACCTAGAGCATTCAGAGGATGGATGGCTTTCCTAGCTAGATTGACAATAAGGGGGTTTCTGAGCAGTTTACACAACAGAAGTGCTCGCGATACAATCGCCGACAAATGCAATTCCTGCAGAAATCTCAAAATGTCAAAAGTTTTTGGAACCAAATCACAGCATGGCTTTTTCTATGGTGTTCCTCAAGGTCTTGGTGTCCTAATGTGGTATTTTGGAGTGATTATTGATCATTTTTATCAATTCTCCAGTGGAAAGAAATGGTTCAATTTAACACCAAATCTGTGTAACAAATGGTATCAACCCACAAATTGCTGCAACAACTTATGAGACATAATAGAGCATGGGGATGGAAATCCCATACTTCTATCATAATGTTCTTAACCCTTATACACTTTTCCAATTCATTTTGAATAATTCATTCATTCATTCATGTTTATTTCTGACTTATGACTAGAACAACTTGACACACAGTGCTGAGCAGCATCTCAATGAATCTTCAGGTTCCCAGCTTTCAGATGATGTACACCACTTCTAAGTGACATCTACTGCTGACCTGCTATCTCCACTTAAAGACCCCTTTTACCCCCATAAAAAGACAAAAACAGGTCTGTTATTGGTCTCAGACGGTTAAAGTCAATTGCAGAGATAGGTAATCCCTCACCGTAAAAAAATAAAAAAATTGTGACGTTTTGCTGTCAGGACTTTCACACAAGAAGTGTGAAATCGCGACATCGCAAAGAGCAAAACCATTATTTTCAAAGCACAGATTGGTTGTACACAAAGGAGAAACGGGATCCAGTGGACACTCACAACACAGCTTGACGACTTAGACTTTGCTGGTGACCTGGCTTTTCTGTCTCACAGTCGACAACAGATGCAAGAAAAGACAAGAATACTGGCAGACACATCATCACAAATAGGCCTCAACATCCATACAGGGAAAAGTAAAGTCCTCAAGGTCAACATAAACAGCAAAGACTCAATGACCTTGGAGGGAACATCACTTGAAGAAGTAGAAGCCTTTACATACCTCGGCAGTGTCATTGATAAGCAGTGCGGGAAGGACATAGATGTCGGAAAGCCAGAATCGGAAAGGCGAGGGCTTCATTCATACAACTTAAGAACATCTGGAGCTCCGAAGAAATCAGCTGCCGGACAAAGCTCAGACTCTTCAACTCCAACATTAAACCAATACTCCTCTATGGTTCAGAGACGTGGAGGACAACCAAGACCACAATAACAAAAGTACAAACATTCATAAACAACTGCCTGAGGCGGATCTTAAACATCTACTGGCCAGATACCATCAGCAACAATGATCTCTGGCAGAGAACAGGTCAAAAACCTGTTGAAGAAGAGATCAGGAGAAGGAGATGGGAATGGATTGTCCAGAAACGGAGTACCAGCATCACCAGGCAGGCCCTTAGATGGAACGCATAAAGCAAAAGAAGGAGAGGCCGGCCCAAGAACACCTGGCGCAGGGACCTTGACATGGGCATCAAACAGAGCGGGCTGACATGGAAACAACTGGAGAGGAAAACACAGGAAAGAAGACTGTGGCGGACAGTGGTCAACGGCCTATGCTCCATAAAGGAGCAATAGGCTTTGAATTGAATGAAACAGAGTGGTTGTGCTCTCTTGGGCAGTGGTGTGAGCAATGGTGGCGCACAATACACAACATTTCTGCCACGATTCAGTTCAACTATACTAAACTTGACCCCAAATACGCTGACCTCCACATTGCGCAACCAGTGGAATTCTGGCATTGACAGGAGGAGGGAGTTATCGCGGCTGCAATTTTACCGTAGAGAGGAACATTTTGTGCATCTCTGAACTCCTACAGTTATGATCAACATCCATATTTTTCTTTCCTGTCTGACTTTCCAACACTGGCTGTGAAATCACTGCTTCTCTGCGAAAACATGTCAGGTGTCAGAGCCTCCTTGAAATCACCCCCGCCTTCCTAACTCAACTCTGACAACAAAATGCATGCAACTAAATTAATTAGCGTTCTGACACTAGTAGTTATAGAGGGCAGGAAGGAAAATTTAAAAGCATGACATGTTTTAGAAAAGCAATGCTGTCAACTGGGCATCGCAGGTAGCTAATGAGCTAAAACACCAATATGATCTTTTAATAAAATTATAATTGGTGTGCGACAGCTAGAAATTAATACCAACTGTGCAACTAATTCCAGTGTAACAGTAACAATCCTTCTACTTTCTGCATTACATTTCTCATTAACTTCTCCCTCTAAATCCCCAATATCTCTACTTTATCCTGAGGTGACTTGCAGTCTGCCTCGGCTCAATCCGGCGCCCTTCTGCCGGCCACGGCTCTATCTACCTGCGCTGAGCTCGCCCTCCTCCCTTTTCCCCGCCTGCGCCGATGCTATCAGCTCCCGATTCACTGTAGCTGCCTCAACTCCTATAATTGATACAGAATCCCGATGCCCCGAGCAGCTGACATTCAACGCAGTCTGAAGGACAGCTAGGGAAATGAGGAGCATATAATGGAATACGCCGGCAGCACAAACAGGAGGAAGAGCCACTTGTAATGTGATCTGCTCCAGCGCTTAAATATCAAGTGCAATTAAATGCCAGCGACGGCGTTGGGATGGAGACGGGCTGCATGTGTGTCTGGAAACAAATTTGCTCTCAATCGGCGTTGACATCCTTTATATAGTCAGCTTTCATTTGCGGTGTGTGAGTGAAACCGCAGGTCTGCCATTTCTGCCCTGGCAGGGAAAAAAAACACTACTCACTAGATTTTGTGAAATGAGGACAAACTCTGAGAAGCAGGTGACATTTTGCGGACATAAACCCTGGTCCAACCTTGGGCTGTCTTTAGCTACAGCTGAGTTGAAGGTTTCAGAGTAAACTTCCACAGTAGAGCCTTGTCACATTAAAAACCCAGGCCTAATAATAAATGACATTGTCATTGTCCACATATGCAAAAGATGATTATTTCCATGTTCTCTGGATCTGTGCACCAGTTAAAGTGGCAGTAGGCAGAATGTTTTTGGCATCATTGGGCAAAAATTCCGTAATAACCTTTCAGCATATTGTAATTCAAGTGTTCTCAGAGAAAACTAGACTTATGCTCCTCCTCATGGCTCTGTTTTCAGGCTTTAGAAAATCTAACCTGTGTCAGGAGACTTTCACCAATCACAGGTCATTTCATTGAGAGAGCGTTCCTATTGGCTGAGCTCCGGTTATGTGGCGTTCCTTCACCAGATTTCACAATGGCGGCGGCATCCCAAATTTTCTCATTTTATAGCTAAATCGTGCACTACAAGATGATTCTGAAAACATTTGAGGAGAGCAATAGGCATTAGCGTAACATAATGTTGATTCATATTTGATCAGCGCTGCCTAGTTTGACCGTTTGGTCGGAGTTTGTGAGTGATTGACAGCCAGCTCTCATAGACAGCAGATCAGATCAGCACCGGAGGACACCTTCGGACACAGAGACATGATTTTTTAGGTTACCTGTTTCATGTACTACTGTCACGATATAACCACCGTTTTATGAAAATAACTTTTTTTAATCATATTTGCTTTAAGTCCTTACTCAATTGGAGAAATATAAATAAATTATCAATGGATCATTAGCTAATTCTGTACTCAACTGAACACTTTAGAAAAAGGTTTTGAACTTTATAGGACAACATTAAACAAACAACTGGTCCCTGTTTTTCAAGATTTTTTAAGCAAACTCCTCAACAGTCTGATCAGTAATCGGGATTTTTAACATACTACTGTATAACACTGAAATTACATTCAATTGTGGTACCTCAATATAAAGGTAGAGTCAGGGTTCAGGAACCCGATTCGACTGTTATCGGATCTTTATTGTGCGTTTTCAATCGTTATTACACGGCTTTGTTGATTGGTCAATCACGGCGTTCTACGGTCTGTTATTTCTTTATAACAGACCACTGCTATGTATAACAGACCGTTGCTATGGGCGCAGTTCTGATGTTGAATTATTGATTTCTTCAGTAAGTAGTCATGTAATAAGCGGGATAATGTACAGCTAGCCGGTCATTGTTGTGAAATAAACCCTGACTGGGCGATGCAACCCCTGTTGAGGTTTATTTTTTCCAGGATATTGTGCATTGTCATTTTCAACTTTGTCCCTGCTTCTGTTCTGTAGCTCGTTTCTCTGACACTCTGGCTGTAAACTCTGTTGTTTTAGCTCCTCCAGTCCTTCCCTGTCCTCTGTCCTCAGCCCCGGCAGTGAACTCTTGTCGCCCCCGATGGGAGGGGTTGTCTCTGGGTAGGGCAGGGCGATACGGGGAGGGTGCACTCAGCCGAGCACCAGGTCAGCCATTTCGCTCATCTTTTTTTCATGTTCCACAAGTTGTACACTGTAGGACTTTACCGGGGAGCGAGAGAGTGGTGGGGAAGTGTATTAAATAGTGTGTGTGTGTGAGTGTGTGTGTGTGTGTGTGTGTGTGTGTGTGTGTGTGTGTGTGTGTGTGCAGAAGGCTAGTGCTTTCATGTGTGAGACCTTTCCACAAGGGCACCGAGCTCAGGGGGGCAGACAGAGATTAATGATAGGAGGTGACAACTCTCAATACAACTTTCAATATTAAGGGAAGGAAGTTCTGTCGTTGTATGGACAGCAGGGGGAAGGGAGACAGACGGGGACACAGAGGGAGAGACAGATAGAGAAAGAGAGAGAGAGAGACGAAAAAAGAGAGAAAGAGGGAGAGACAGAGAGAGAGAGTTAAGGAGCCCCAGCAGCAGAAGAATTGACCCTTTCTAGTAGTTTTTACTCCCCAAAATACAGGGATTGACTAAAGTGCCGTCCTACTTGTTAACTCATTAGCTATTTGATTAACTTTGAGTTGCTTAATTCCTACTATTAACCATCTTTTAGCTCTAAGTTCCACAAAGGGCAGGAATAACTGTCTTTGTAACAAAGAGCCCAGTGTCCTGATGTGACGTCCTGGCTGGCCACTGTACCACCAGCTTCTGTAACTCAATGCATTCTCTCATTGAGGGTGTCGTTCATCTATCTTTATGAAACAACTGAGGTTTACCATTCCTTTTCAAGATAAAAGAGTATCAACTACAGCACTTGATTTTAACAACAAACAAACTACAGCTCCCATGAAGTGACATAAAAAAAAAACTAGAACTACCACCTTGTGGTTGTATGCCTCCACCAATCAGGCAAGTTGTAGTTGACACCCAAAATCAGTCATCTCTTCATCATTTTATCCTGTTAAACATTTGTGTGAAATTTCAAATTAGCATGTGGATTCTTACATTATGGCCCAAAATATGTTTTGTGAGGTCACGGTGACCTTGACCTTTGACCACCAAAATCTAATCAGTTCATACTTGAGTCCAAGTGCCAGATGTTTGTGCCAGATTTGAAGAAATTCCTTACAGGTGTTCCTGAGGTGTCACTTTCATGTGAATGGGATGTACATACTGTATGGACAGAAAACCTGAAGACATAATGCTTCCGGCCACTGCTTTTGCCATCAAGGAGCCATGAAAACATGCCGTAAATACAGGAAAGCTCCGAGTCATACGGAACTAAACGGAAATTTATGGGGTACACTAAAAACTGCAGAATATTTCAATTGCTCGTCAATGACGTCTTTATGCCTCAATTGTGGTAAATGTGTTTGTAATATGATATGTAGCTGTCATCGTAGTCATGGAGACTTTTTCCTCATTTGCTTGTGTTTTCTTAAAGGGATAGTTTGGGTGTTTTGAAGTGGGGTTGTATGAGGTACTTATACCATAGTAGGTGTACTACCTGCAGTAGATGACAGCTTGGAGAAGCAGACTGGAGCACTGACACCGGAGCAAAGCAATACAGTGCTGTGGACGGGGACGGCAGAAAAACTTATTTTAGCCACCTAAAAGAAAGACCCACCTATAAAATGCTTTATCCGTTTAAGTGTACGCTACATTTAGAATATTTTCACCGCTTTATCCCGCCGTCAGACGCCCTTTCCTTCTCCTTTCTGACAGGGAACTGAACTGAAAGTGAAACTTATGATGACAAAAACAGTATAGATACGTTGTTCAGTTCGCCGTCGGAAAAAATATTCAAAATAAATGTACACTTAAGCGGCTATCAATTTTTATTTTTAGGTGGGCCTTTCTTTTAGGTGGCGAAAACATATTTTTGTGCCGTCCCCCGTCCACAGCAGTACATTGCTTTGCTCCGGTGTCGGTGCTCCTGTCTGTCTCTTGATTCAATTCAATTCAATTTATTTGTATATAGCGTATATAGAAGTTATCTCAAGGCACTTTCCATATAGAGCTGGTCTAGACTGTACGCTATCATCTAGATTGCTGTGATTTGATGACATGCTGACCGTCTACTGTAAGTAATACCCCTACTATGGATAAGTACCTCATACAACCGCACTTCAAAACACCCGAACTATCCCTTTAAGTGTCAGTTTGTTGAGCTCCTCCTGCCATGTCATCTTTCCATCTTTGTAGCCATATTCTCTGCAGTCTAAAACAACCTAAACCTGCTAAGGTCTGTGGCTACAAACAGCATAAACAGCTAACTTAAATAATTCAGAAGAATTCACCATCCTTGTCTTGACAAATTTCAGGTTTTCTTAGGCTTTCAATTAAATTCTCAATACTGTCTTCATCCACACTCCTGGAGGAGAGGAGTAACTCTGTAGGCTGAACATGATGCTTGTCAACATGCAGCACAGCTGGAGAGAAGGGTATCACATCACTCCGCTGTTAAAAAATTCATATAAATGATCCCTTTGGGGCAAATAACCCTGCAGGTAAAACACAAGCTGTTAAATTAAAAACTTCTACATGACACTGGTATCTCTTCCCCAAGTTGTGCTTGATCAGAGAAAGACTGGGACGGCGTTCTGACATCCATCACCACAAACCTGCCAAACGCTCCTAATCACAACCAGCGTCGCTTGTCAGAATAAAGACTTGCACTTTAAATGACTAAAGTCTCCGGTATCCCCTCAAGCAACTTGTTTCTTCACACACTTTCTACCATGCTTCAGCTTCAACAACCGCTACTAGGATGCATTCACTAAGGAGAAACGTTCATCAAAACACTATACATTGAACTCCAACATGTATATAGTTCTCCCACATACTGATGTGAAAGCGCTGTGATGGAAAAGAATTCAATACACTGAAGGCAGGTTCACACTGTTTTACCTAAAAATATGATGCTTTTTCAATAATCAGGCACAGACCAAGAAACAAATCAAAGTCCACCTAAATGAGGTGGTCTGATATGGATTCCAGTTTAACTGCGGTACAGTCCAAGTGCAGTCAGAGGGTTATCTATATTAGGGTTGTGAGAAAATATAGAAAATGTTGAATGGAATATTTTGTTTTGTGAAACTGTATTGATTCTAAAAAACACAGTATAGATTTTTAATTAATAACAGTTTACATGCAAAGATTAACTAACAGGGGTGGAACGGTTTGTCTATTTGACCCGAACCGTTTGGTTCGGTCCGCGACTTCCTTTCGGCTCTCCGTTACCCAAACAGCTGTTTATGTTTACTACTCGCACGCGCAGAACAGAAACTCTGGAGCGTGAGTTTTACACGGAACATTTTGGCAGCGCACCAGGAATGGTAGCAGCATTGTAGCGGCGCAGTAGCTCATGATAGTCGAGCTAAACTGACAACGATTTGTGTCAAACTGTACGCCGACACTGTTCAACTGAAGTCGGGTGTATATGCTGACACTTGAAACATTTAATTACAACGGCATCACCCAAATGTGTAGAATAGCTGAGCGAAACAAAAGCAGACTGGACGGAGAGTCCGTTCAAACCCCCCAGCGTTCAGACAGCCTTCCACAACAGATTCACACCATGCCAAAGTAATATCTGATGCTATAAGAGTGTTTATCGCTGCATATACAGTACGACCACACTCCACCATAAACTATACAGAATTAAAGCATAATATGGTCAAAGTGCGTGAACCTTCGGGTGTGAATTTTAGTCTGTTGTGCCTGCCCTTTTATAAACTAGCATAAGCAGCAGTTGAGAATTTAATAACAGCCTTAAGATGGAACATTACAGACATTTATGATTTTATTTTTGTAATTTTTTTTTCTCTTATTGACATCATGTCAGTATTTGAGTGCCTTAACTGTTATAGTAAGAATTATGACCAAAGAGCCACTGTTGAATGAGTGGGAGATAAAAAGCTCTACGTTTTTTTAGTATAGTTCTGGTTGATCTTATGCATCAATGTATGGCCTTAGTTTATAATTTCATCATTTATATGAAAATAACAAAGCTGCATTTTTTGTTTGTACTAATTACTGTAGAAGACATATTCTTTCAATTAAGATTTGTCAATGAAGAAGTGTTTATGTTCCTTATGTAAGCCATACTTTTGTTAAGGCAAACATTTGTTTACTTATTTTTGGCAAATAAATGAAAAGCACGTTGAAATCAAAACATGACCTCCTCGCTGTAACATAAATGTATCAAACCGAACCGAAAATCATGACCCCAAAACCGTGATATGAACCGAACCGTGAATTTGAATCAAAGTATTGCTGTGATGTTTGCTGTAACAGAGACTGTGATGAAGGCAAATGCAGATCCCACTGTTCGGATTGTATGAAAAAGTAAACTTTTCTTAAAACTCAGATTGTATGCATATGGTGGTGTTCTTTTTACTATGACAGTTTCCCTAAAATTAAGTTAAAAACTTGCAATATATCGCCTTGCTTACAGTATCGCAACATATTGAATCGTAACCCCTGTATCGTGATACGTATCGTATCGCCAGATTCTTGCCAACACGCAGCCCTAGTCTGTATCACCAATGGAAATCCAAATCATTAGGTATTCTTGAATTGTTTTCCAGACAACAGGGGATAAACTGCCTTACAGAACAGTTAATGCAAACAATATGTTTTTTTCCTGGGAGGGTAGTGGAAGAGCAGCACTCGTGTATCAGTTATTCTCGGCCCATATTGGGGGGGGTCGTGCTCCCTTCAGTTGTAATCACACGGGTCCACCTGGACGTACATTGTTCTTCGTTTTTTTCCCGCGCACATCAATTTGGGTGCCAATCTTGTTTCGGGGCAACAGAGGTAAACAGCTGCATTTACTGACAAAATGATGTAGTGGGCTGTGGATCGGAACAATAGTAGGGCACTCTTGAAGCACACCAGTGAGGTCAAATGGGGAATCAAACTCTGCTTCACACTCAAACAAGTGTGAAAGCAGCTACAATTTTAAAGCCTGAGATGTAACATCTTTAAAATACATCGTCCTTGGGCGATGAATATCTACACCAAATTTCATGTTTATCTGGCCAGTAGTCATGGAGATACCTCTGACCAAAGTGTTGGACAGACTGATCGACCCACTGACACTGAAGTCCTTCATCCTCTCACCTAGCAGGGCAAAAGTTACTTTCATACTCTAAAAATTTACATCAGTACTCTGGGCTTTGCCCTTGCTCCTGCCTTTGCCCACTAAATAATTCCTTGCTGGCTTATTTCAATCCTCAGGAGATCAGAGCCGGCTCTTATCCGCGCAGGCCGACACACCGGGTTGCTGCTCAACCCTCCAGAGTGACATCACCCTCTTCACTTCAAGGTCACCTACGGCTGGGATACAGTATCGGGCAGATTTGAGCACAAGACTTCAACCTGCTTTCTCTTCCGGATGCTTTCAGTTCAGCAGTGTGTTTCCTCTTCATCTACTCTGTGTGTGTGTGTGTGTGTGTGTGTTGTGTATGTGTGTGTGTTCTCCATCACTATGATGTCATGATGAATGGGCGGCCAACAAAGCGGAGGAGAGCCGTAGAGAGAGAAGGGGAGAGGAAAAGCGATCTCTCCTGTGCCTTTTTATCGCTCTATTTCATCATGGAAATCACCTCATTTACTCTGAGCACTTCTCCATTCATCTCTTATTGTCACTGGCAAAACCCATTTTCTATCTGCACCAGCCCTGTGTGTGTGTATGTGTGTGTGTATGTGTGTGTGTGTGTGTGTGTGTGTGTGTGTGTGTGTGTGTGTGTGTGTGTGTGTGTGTGTGTCTCTGTGTGTGAGAGACACACAGGAACAGAGGAGAGAGAGCAAGCTCGCTGCATGCGGTTGCGTTTGCACATGAGCGGTCGCATTAATGAGCTTGCGGTGCACGAGTGTTAACATCAGCAAACAAACTTACAATGTAGGAATCTATTGTTGTTTTGTTATTTTTTAACAGATTGCTGGTTCACATTCACTCAGAAGAAAATCTAGTTCTTCAATCTACTTCTAATAAAAAACTAAGACGTGACTTCAGTTTAAATTCAGAGCTGATCACCAAGTTCATGTCGCTCTTATTAAATTCATTCTCCTCTCTCCTCCAGATTGCACTGCAGACTGTAGGCTGTTGGCGTGGAGAGGAGGTCGTGTTGCTCTGGCTCTACCTATCTGGTGTGGAGAGGAGGTCGTGTTGCTCTGGCTCTACCTATCTGGCGTTGAGAGGAGGTCGTGTTGCTATGGCTTTATCTGTTTGGCGTGGAGAGGAGGTTGTGTTGCTCTGGTTCTACCTATATGGCGTGGAGAGGAGGTTGTGTTGCTCTAGCTCTACCTACCTGGCGTCGAGAGGAGGTCGTGTTGCTATGGCTCTATCTGTTTGGCGTGGAGAGGAGGTTGTGTTGCTCTGGCTCTACCTATCTGGCGTGGAGAGGAGGTTGTGTTGCTATGGCTCTATCTGTTTAGCGTGGAGAGGAGGTCGTGTTGCTCTGGCTCTATTCTGTTTGGCAACGCCTGGAAGCTGCTTGATATCCTCCTGGATCCACCTTCTCACATATGTTCACATTATATGTATTATTTTTTGTCATATGGATTGTCTATGTTGTATTTTCATTATGTTGTTACTCTGTACACACGGCATCTGTTACAAGTCTGTCCAACCTGGAAGGGGATCCGTCCTCTGTTGCCCTTCCTGAGGTTTCTTCCATTTATTTCTCCCATTAAAAGGTTTTTTTTTGGTTAAGTTTTTCCTTATCTGATGAGAGGGTCGCACTGTAAAGGACAGAGGGTGTCGTATCCTAAACAGATTGTAAAGCCCCCTGAGGCAAATTTGTGATTTTGGGCTATACAAATAAAATTGACTTAACTGTACAGTCCATGTTGCCCTCATCTCTCCTTCAACCATCTCAACAAACTAGTTTTTCCTTCTTTCTTTTGTCTATTCAATGCAAACTGCAGGGTTAATTATCAAGCCTGTATTTGATGGATGGTACATTATGCTTTGGAACATGCTGTATTTAGAGGGGTACCTATGGTGATGTGTCTCTAATCACAGTCCGCAGCAGAGGTTTTCAAAGGAGGCGGGCCCCAAGACAGTTTCAGGGTGAAGGCTCAATAAATGGAAGTGAAATAATATTGCATTCATTATTTATTACATTAGTTATCAAAAGAAGAACTTTCCCAAGAGTCAGATCCTAATATATGTCTTTTTTATAACAGGAGAAACTTCAGAGAGCAGGTCCAAAGCACACTGGAGCACACGGATTTAATGCAGTAAACTTTATTTTAAGACCGACGTTTCGACGCCAAGTCAAAAAGCCGCTTTTGACCGGACCATGTTACTTTGTAACGCGTTACCACCAACACTGGTCCTTCAGTGGTTCAATATGTGCTCCATTCTGATCATCAAGACTACAGAATCTGTGTATTTTGGTGGAACTTGTGTGGTATCTGGTCTTTGTAGGCCTCAATAATCTTAAAGTCTGCTCCCAGCTTGAGTTCCCCTGCTATTTTTCCAGTTATGATATAAGGGTATAATGATAATAATGAGTATAAGCAGGGATGCTAAGGCTTCTTCTTGATCTACTGAGGCTCGGATTGAACTTCTTTTGTCCGTCGCTTTGGTTAAAAGCATCTACCAAATGAATACATTGGTATAAACAAATTGTATATGTAGTAACCGACGTTGCTATGGTGGCACCGCTGCTACGTTGTGAACTTGGATGCTATACCTACACAAGTTGCTGTAGAGCCACAGATAATACTGCTATCTGCACGCGTTTCTATAAATTAAATATATTTTCAACTAACACATTCTCACTCCCAACGTGTCCCTCTTGCGTTACTTTTGGACGGACCAGGGACGGCGTGTCAATTTACACTCGTTAAATGCATAGTGTCCTTTCAAAATAAACTTCCTTTTTTCACAGAAATTTAGATTTAGGCAACACAAACACTTAGGTAGGGTTAGGAAACGGTCGTGGTCGACTCGCGTCATTGGTGACTCACGAGGCTGAAGATACCGACAAGTCACATGACTAACGACTGACGTGACAAAATAAGTCAAAATTACTTTTAGTTTCACACATGACACCAACGCCATCACCCCTCATGCGCGCCCTGAGTGGACTCTCATGGTATGCATACTACGTCAGTTGCTCGAACCATCCATTAACATCGTGGGTGGGTTTACATTGGAGTCAGTTGAAAGCCCGGTTCGTCACGTACTGTTGCTAAAGGGTGACTCCGTGCATCGGTTTCCGATGCCGAGAGGCACCTACCAAAACGGCGGCATTTGACAAGTTGGGAGTGAGAACGGGTTGTTTCAGTGGCCCCAAATCAACCTCAAGAGGATGAATTAAGCTCCTGATGTAACGCTCTGTGTGTGTTATGAATGCTGTTGTCTCATACATAATGTGTGAACGTGTCTAACACTGTATGCACTGATGCTGTTTGATGCTGTATTTCATACAAGTTGTTTTTCTTTTTAATTAATTCATCAATAAATGAATTAATTAAAGTATTTTTTTTTTGCAGTGCAGCAGAGGGTTTGAGCTACATCTGCTGAGAATCTAATCAGTGCCTCTCTCTCTCTCTGTTTCTAGGCGTCCCTGGCTATAGGGAGGCTGTGCGAGCTGCTTAATGACATGAATGCGATTAATAATTCAGAACGAACCCTATGTGGGTCTAAACAGTGCGCCGGTGTCTTCAGTGAATAGCACAGGAGTAATCCGACATGACAGCGTTCACCTCGGATGATAGAGAGTGGAAGAAAACTATCAAAATGCTTATAAATATCTTATAGAGCTGCGGAGCAGGGGGAGGGGGCGGGAGGCTGTGAGATGTGCCCCTGCTCCTCCTCCTGCTGCAGAGGCAAACATCACGCTACTCACACGGAAGACGAGGATGATGTTGTGTGTTTATCAGTGAGTCTGTGTGATTGCATTTGTGTGTGTATTTAGCACAGCAGGTAACAGTATATAGGTGATGATGACTACGGGAGTGGAGGTGGCTGTGCCTCGGCAGCAACAAAGTCACACAAATGGGATTTGGGGATTTCAAGGTGTGTGTTTGTTTGCATGTGTGTGAATGATCAGACTGGAGCAGATTAGGAGCTGTAGACTGAAATAAAATAAAATAAATAAAGAGTACAGTTCCTGAGCTAAATCCCTCTTCCTCCTGGCATGAGAAAATAACACGACTACAAGTCTTTTTTCAGCAGGTTGTAACATGCTCTCCCACAAAGAACGCCCCGGGTCAGATATTATGATAATACACAAGACTGCTCGGATACGAACACTTCATCCTCGAGTGTTGTACAACAAGAACCTGGAGCGAAAAAACTGTTTCAGCCTCTGGTGATGGGAGGCGGGAGAGAGGGGGAGGTAATAAGGGTGAGGCATCAGAGGATACGAGTAAAACTCTTTAGAGACCCACTTGGCTTCCCTTTGCTTTTTCTTTTTCTTTTTCTCCGTCTCAGTGTGGACATTAAGAGGAAACAAGTTTGTCCAGCAGCGAGTGCTATAGATTTTTTACCTCCTTTACTGTATTGTAGGTGTATTCACCTGGGTTAGATGATGTGAAATTAAACTCTTATAATCTGTGTGGACTGGGTTACTACATCATCACAGGGTAGATCCTATAATCCTCTTTTTGTTCTCTATTAATGTTTTGCATACAGACAAATTAAAAAGGTACCAGTAAAAATAGAACTATAACATATAGAGAGTGCTAACTGACTTATCACCAACTTAACGAACTAAAAGAAGGCCGCCTATGGCCATTTGGTTGCATCCACTATAGCGGTCTGTTATAGTAAAAGCTGAAGTAGGCGAGATTGGAGCAAGTATGATTAAAAAAAGTTATTTTTATAAAACTGTCGCTATATCGTGACAGTAGTACATGAAACAGGTAACCTGAAAAAAATCATGGGAAAATCAGCAAGATTTCACAGACCAGAGGAAAACCAGCAGTAAGAGCTGGTCTGAGGTCTGCTGTCCAGCTGCTGTCTATGAGAGCCGGCTGTCAATCACTAGCACTCACACAGTTTATGTTATATTTCCGGTCACATGACCAGAACACAGCCAATAGGAACGCTCTTTCTCTGAAATGACCTGTTATTGGTCAAAGTCTTCCGTCACGGGCTAGATTTTCTAAAGCCTGAAAACAGAGGGGAGGTGCAGAAGTCTAGTTTTCTCTCAGAACACTTGAATTACAATATGCTGAAAGGTTACTATGGAATTTTTGCCAAATGATGCCAAAAATATACTGACTACTGCCCCTTTAAATGTTGAAAATAAACAGTAGATCCTTAGAGTTGTGATTGTCCACCTGAAGAACATAAATCCAATATTCACTTTTCTTTTAGCTCCAGTCTGGTCTCCACCATCTCCTGAGAAAAATGTCTCCCTCTTTAGCTGTTCCACTTTCTAGTCCCTAAAGTTGTCCGTCTTTACACTGTGGTTTTATCAGTATGTTATGTTTACGTTTATTGTTCCGCAGCGACCTCTTGTGGCCAATTATGATGGGCGCAAAGGAGGAAGTCAGGTGACATATTAAAAAGAGGGACAAAGTCAGCGTTAGGAGGAGGTCGGAGTGGATGGGTGGGTCAAACAAACATAGGACTTTGACCCTGGAGACTGACGATTGTTCCCCGTGTGAAAACCAGCCCATTCTCATTCCCAGGGCGTAAAAATATTGATGCTTTGTCACGGATGTTAGTGTGCGATACCGCCCACGAGGCACCTGTTAGCCCATTAAGTTAAAACTAACTTTTTTTGTTTAATTCACAACATTAAGGATGTGTTAACTGCGACTAAAGCGTCAATATGTGACGAGTTGGGATGAGAATGTATTGGTGAAACGAAGAGTCAACGAGTTATTTTAACTTATCTACATAACTTACTGAACTTATGTCGCCACGTATGTAAACTAGGTTAACAAACTTATCTTTTCGTAAACCTAACCAAGTAGTTTTGTTGCCTAAACATAACCCGACTTAGACCGTTTCACAATTTTAACCACGTGTTTAAAACCGCGACCGTTACGGTTAGATATAAGGACGTGTTGATCTCCTGCCACCGGTGATGGAGCTGTATTAGAGGGTATAGGAACAAACGGTCTATGTGGTCGTATGGGTTGGAGGACTTGTTGAAACAGGCATGATGTGATGCTGAACCACACAGTAAATGTGCCATAAAACAATGAGCTAAAACATAATACAAAGCTGAGTACAGCAGCAGAGCTGGAGAATTCTTTTTTTTTTTTTTAGTTCATGAGCGACCCTTTACACATTACACACTCGTTTAATTCAGAGTTAATAGAGTTTTAATTATAATAATTATAATATAAGGTGTCTTTTGGGGAGAAATTCCAAATAAATATCAAAACTATGCTCGCTCAACAGCAAAGACACAGTGTACTTTCAAACAGCCCTGAAGGACAAAATGAAAGCAGAGGGTAAGAATAAAGAACATCCTGTCCAATCAGACCACTGGGCCTCCTCCTCAGCACTAATCCTAGCGTCTTTCAGGTCTCTTCCTGAACCATGTTAGGCCTCCGCATTTTGTGAGCGTGTCTCGTACCTTAATAGAATGGTCTTTTGGACTTTGATGCTACATCTCAGAGGATTAAACACCTCCCAGCGGAGGGGGAGCACTCCTTTCTCTTTAAATCTCTCCCCTGCCAGGCCCAGACCAACCAGACACATTATTGATCACAGGAGGTTCCCCGCCTCAGCCCTGCAGCCTCATTTAGACCAGCTTCATTGTTTCCAGATGAAACACCTGACAACACCCTCCCGCCGACCGAATTTAATGCATGCTGCTACCTTTAAAGCTCACGACTCTCACTCCTATTCTCTCATCCGCGTACGTGATCTCATCAATCTCTCCCAATCCCTCGCTCTTAAAAGCCTTTTTTCTCTGTCTCTCAACCAGTCACCACAGTATCCTTCCTCTCCGTTCTAATCCCCTCTGCATGAGAATTCAAACATAAAAAAGATTGAAGCTGGGAGGAAAGGCGTGAAAAGAGCCGGCACACAATTGATAGAGTTTGCATCAAAAGAAATTCACCTCTTCCTCTCAGGGCCATGAATCAGTCTAACTGACAAGCTGAGATGTCATACACATACTGCTGGAATCAGATTAGATGGAGGTAAAAAACACCCATAAATCCATGAGAAAATCTAATAAAAAGGACACTCCTTGTAACATCAAATCTTGCCGTCACAGTCGTCAATCTTTATAGTGTCAAAATATTCCAATTAGTTATCGGTACAACCCATGGACGTATAAAGAGAACTGGATACAGAGTCGGTGCCCCGTTCATTCCTATGAAAGTTGCTCAGTTTTCAGCTCAGATTGACGGAAATGCTTTTTGCTACTGAAACGGTTGTTGATCACTTGCGGCCGGTTAAGAGTAGTGAGGAGTCAGCAGTCAATGATGGTATGAAATAGTCAATTAAATAGTTTTTTCAAATATTGTGAATCACCGCAACCACAAGAGGTGCTTGAGCATACTGCCATAAATGTGCACAACAAAAATACTCGGCTGATGATTTTTGTCTTTGACGATGGTCACCATGTCGGATCTAACGATATCAGCGCGATAAACTCTTGCAGTGTCTTGGTCGGGTGACTGGGAAGACTACACGTATGACCACGACCAATCACGGCACGTCGTATTCCATGATCATGCGCGAGTTCAGAGCGTTGTGCGTGATCCTGGCGGTCTTGTGTTGTGAAAAGAAAAAGAAAAGAAAGAAAAAATGGTTGTGGATGCGCTCCTGGGTGGCACAGAGAGGACGGTATGGACTGTCCATACTTCAGTCAGTTTCGTTGTCCCACCTGAGAGCAGAAAACTCGGCATCCCTCCTCCTTTTCGCCATGTTTGTTTATTACCAAGTGACCTGACTGCGACTGCACGCTGGAGAGAGCACCTGATTGGTCAACGCAAAGGAACACGTCGTTGGAGATGTCACACTAGGCGTGTCAAGACGAAAAATTCTGACAGGCTAGACTTTTCCTCGGGGTGTTGTGGGGCGTCCCAGACGTGGCGTCGGTTGTCGTGTACTATGACACACTACGCGAGATAAGAGGATTGATTTTCGCACACGACACTCATTTATCATTCTCGATCCCCTACGATGGCCGTGTCGGGCTATAATCGAGCTGATATCGTGTAGTCTGAACTGGGCATAAGACGTGAGTGTATTGTCCACATGGTTCTTAAGTTAAACCCTGAAAATACTTTAGACACGGAGTTATATAGCACAAACAATTCAAACTGTATAAAACATTTCTTAATTAAAAAAAAGTGCCCTAAAGTTCGAAGTAACCTCACGCATCCTGAAAGTAACCCTGGATTTCTTTTTTATATTTGTGATTGTTTTTTTTTTAATGCTATCTATGGAAAGCAGTTTGTGCTCCCAGCTTGAAAAGTGCTATACAAATTAAGTTAGTAATATAAAATAATAATGCATTAATAACTATTTTATGGTTATGGTTAGGCAACAACACAGGGTAAAGGTTGGGAAGACATTGTGATTACTAATAAGAAAAAGCCATGGCAGGTTCAAGTCTCAACTCCTCACTACATAAAAAGACTCCAGCATTTGTACTAAACGTTGGCGCTGGACAAAAATCATGAAGTGCACAATCCAATCCAATATGAACATCATTCTTTTTTTCATTGAGGGGGAATATAATGCCATAAGCCTTTTTCATAGAGGGAGTGAAACGCAAGAAAAGAATGCCTGGGGTTTAAGAACCTGAAACACGCTTAATATAGTCTCAGACGGAAAAACTGCAGCCACAATCTCCATTGTAATAAGGGTAATACATCCCCATTATCAAATGTCCTCTTGGATTCTAAAGAGATAATTACACTCTTTAACTTTTCAGCCCTAGCAGCTCCTCATAAGGAGCGTCAATTAACGTGTCAATCACACACTCGGAGTGTCGGTTAGATTTTTCGAGTATAAAAAGCTTAAGTAGGTTGCTACTTAAAATAGGGTAGTTAGCCGTTCCCCCCTCAGCCAAACAAAGATCGTTCCTCCCCTTTATACCATCCGTATCTTACCCACAGATGATTCCACATGCCATTACTGGGTCATGAAACTGGCACCTGTCCCATGTCGACCTCTCGGAGTGAGTCGGAGCACCAGAAGCATCCGAGGATCAAAGAGGAAACTCGTTTCAAACACATCGCTGATACCTTTTTCTCAAGTCCTATGCTCGGCTAAAAAAAAACAACAAGAACAAAAACATCCCAGCCTCCTTTCCTCAGTGAACCACTGTAATTTCATATCATCATTGTCTTCAGAAATCAGAAAGTGTGTCGACGTGACACTTTCTCATTACCAGGCGATGAAAATAACACAGCAGAGGTAACACAGCAGCAGGAAGCCTTTAGAGGAACACAGAGCAGAACTAAAACAAAACACAGGCAAAACCAGCAAATATATGATGCATAAATAACAAGGACACACTTACATTTGTTCTTTCTTTAAAAAAAAACAGCAAATTGTGGTAAATTACGAGACACGCATGTATTAGAGGGAACAAAGCTGCCATTTTTTGAAAGAAAAGTGTCATTTCACTGTGCCTGCTACACCTGGGGCAACGTGACTTATGCACTGCAATGTGCCTTTCACATTACTCTAAATGCACACGCCTGCCCGTGTCGGCACCGGGTGATTGTTAGGCGCTATAGCAACCGACAATCCATTTAGCATTGTTGGATAATGAGGACCGAACGGAGTGATTACCTCTGCTACTACTCTCCAGGACAGCAGAGCGTCTGCAGCAGCAGAGGAACGTCATACAGCTGATGGGACGGAATTTTTTCGGTCTTTATTTTCCTTCTCATGTAGCTTTGAGAGGTCGAGTCGGCTCAGAGTCACACAGGGGCCCGTCTGTTTCTTCAAACAATGACCCTCGTTTATCAGATCTTCAGAGAGGGGATTTCAGGCTGTAATGCTGGCAGACGTGACGACATCTTCCACGTATGATTCACTATCACAAATGAGAAGTGATTTGATTACAGATTGAGCTGTAGACTTGAGAATATGATAATTTAGATATCTCATAGACGGCAGCTAGACAGCAGACCTCAGATCAGAGCTGACTGGTTGTTTTCCTCCGGTCTGTGAAATCCTGCAGATGCCGTTAAGAGCAGCGGAGGACACATAGGCACATGATTTTTTTTCAGGTTACCTGTTTCATGTACTACTGTCACGATATTGCGACCGTTTTATAAAAATATGTTATTTAAATCATATTTGCTCCAATCTCGCCTACTTCAGCTTTAATCGCAGATTAATCGTAGTGGCAGTTAGTAAAATTCCCATGCATCATTCTGATTTTTTCCTCGCCAAATGTAGTTTGGCACGTCATTTAACCTCCTTCACGACAAGCTAGTATGACATGGTTGGTACCGATGGATTCTTTAGGTTTTCTAGTTTCATATGATGCCAGTATCTCCACTCTAGCTTTTTTTTGTAATGTTAACTCCTCCCATCTGACCTATGTGATAAGCACAATCTAGAAATAACTACTTGTAGTCTGTCCTCTGCGATAACAGCATTTGAAGTTACACTGAATATAGACATTGTTATCTTGTTATACAGTCAATGACCTCCCTATCTCATAAAAGCAACAGGAAAAAGTCTCAAAGTTCATAAATATGATGTGGCTAAGTGTGAACAAAAGTGCAATAAAAGCTTGACTGGATTTTATCCGAATGCGAGACACAAGTGTAAACGGGGTCAGTGCTTTCCAATAATGATCCATATGAGTAACAACTCTTTATCTTGTGTGATTGTTGGACTGTTCACGGTGCTCCGATGATACTCAGCTCAGATTAAAGACCATTCATTCACCCCTATTATAGTGGGTGAATCCATTGCTCAACAATCTCCTTTAATGCCTGCTACAGATGTTGATTTTTGCAGATATGTTGACAATTTGACTCTTGAGATATCACACAGGAAAAAAGATATGCATTCATTATATAACAGAGAATAAGCATAAACTTACTACCTTATTTTTATATGTCAAAATTTTGAACACTAATATTTAGGATTTTTGTATGTTATGATGTTTATCTTTTGTATGTCTTTTGGGTGTAGTTTTTATATAAGCAATTATAGGTTTCTACCACACCCTCACATATATTTTACATTCCTGTCATGTGAATTTTATTTTACTTTTTTTATGTTTGTGAAACAAATATATAACCTTACTTGACACACTTTTTTGGAGATTTAAAGATTGGCATTTCTACATTCAAATCTGACATTTGTACTAATAATAATAATGCAATTATAAACCTAACTAGCAATGACAAGTACATAGGATTTCTAATGCACAATGCAAATACCGTATGTGACATCCAGTTACATTAACATTAACATAAGTCACTGAATGATTTAGCATTTCTCTGGAAGGATTCAATGTGTGCAAATATTACGATTATTTTTGTTAATTATTTTAACTGTGTTTCTGCTTTTTTCTCACAGTAATCATAACATCGTTCTTGATTTTATCCTAGATTGATAAACTTTTAAAGACCATAGCGATGTATCATGTTGCATTAATTCAATAGTGAACTCGTGACGAAACGGCTAAATATAACAGACTCTTGTTGTATCTGTCTGTCTCCTCACAGCCACAGTCACAGTGGCATCATAATGAACCTCACTTAGTTCTCTTCACAGAGAAATTCTCACTTTTTGCAGGTGGTTTGTTGTAAAAACCTGAACTGGAATGGCTTTGTTGTCATCTGCTCAAATCAGGCAGGCTGAAGGAGAAAGCATTTCCCGAGTTTGAATGAACTTCTGGAAATGTGCTCGGCGTGAACGCGTCCGGTTTTATAGCTTGAATTGAATCTTCATCTGGGCCTGAGGGGTTCTGCTCAGAGGACAGAGCTGATAAGAAAAGTGGCCAGCAAGGACGTTTAATGAGCTCCATGGCTGCGAGTGGTCAGAGGAGGCTGTTACCTTTTGGAAGTGCCATCATCTCCTATCGCTCGCTCTCTCTCCCTCACTGTGATGTGACATTTTACCAAAATGCTCTATTCACGGTGAGTCAAATGCTGCCTGATTCCTGCCGGTGAGGTAGGAGGAAACTCGACACACTTTCATGCTCATAAAAAAAAATGATTACTGTCAGTAATCAGGTCAAGGCAAAGAAATTGGATGTCGTGTTTACATGAAGTTGCTTTACTATGATTCCTCTGATAACCCCCTGATGGCTAAATGCCATCGAATTAATGTTTGAGAAGTTGTCAGAATGTTGTCTAATTTACTGAAGGGGCTGGTTTCGGTTTAAAGTGGAGTTGAAATGTCACATTTCAGTTAATTAAAAAGTAACATTTGTGGGGGAGTTTAAGCTACATTTGGTAACTTTAAAGGTCCCATATTATACTCATTTCCAGGTTCATACTTGTATTTTGTGTTTCTAATAGAGCATGTTTACATGCTGCAAAAAAAACAACTTTATTTTTCTCATACTGTCTGTTGCTTAGCAACGCAATTCCGTTGAAATGCACTAAAACAGAGCGTTTCAGACAGAGGGTAAATACAGGTATATTCAGGCAGTTTGGGTCCATGTTTACTTCCTGTCAGCTGATGTTATTTACATACACTGCAACAGGAAGTAAACTGTGACACATTTAGAGTGTTTACGTTTAAAACCGTGTAATGGTCTAAATAGTGTGTATTTGTGACATCACAAATGGGTAGAAAAAAAAACAGCTTGTTTCAAACGCACAATTTCTGAATACGGGCTGTGTGTATTTCTCAGTATATTGAGCGTTTCGATACTTTCACAGTATTCATATAGCACTTGAACCTGATTTATAATATAAAAGACACGAACATTTCACTTTTTACAATATGGGACCTATAATAAAAAATAACTTTTTGTCATATTTGCTCAAACTGTCACTATATCCTGACTATAGTACATGAGACAGATGATCTGTGAAAAGCTCAGGTTCCTCTGCCTCCTTTTAGTGCTCCTAATGACATTTGCAAGATTCCACCGAAGGAAAACAACCAATCGGAGCCGAGCAGTCTCTGACGCTGCTGTCAATCACTGCTGGTGAAGCTCGTGAACAGTCAAACTAGGCAGCACTGATCAAATATGAATGAATATTATGTTACTATAATGCTTATTTCTCTCCTCAAATGTTTTCAGAAACATATTTCAGTGTACTGTTTAGCTGTTTTCAACATGGCGGCTGGCCGGTCAGTGTATGATTGGGTAAAATTCAGTTTTGCTGTGCACAAAACTGACCAAACGTTACACTGGCTTGTTAGTTTGAGGTGAACAATTATGTTATCGATGGATCGGTTGAGGTAGAAGATCAGATATTGTTGGCTAACATTTGATATGGTGAGGTTTATTAGGAGTGATACACAAAAGCTGCCTGAGAAAACCTCAAGGACAACATGTCCCTCGAGGGTTAAGGGATTTGTAAAGAAGTTGGTTTGCTGAAGTCGAGGGATTGATTTTGTTTTTGGAACTGCGGTTCTAGATTGGATTACTTTATTTTGAAAAGTTAGTAAAAGGCCCATGCATCCTTCTGATTTGACCATTTGAAATCCCCCAAAAATGTGCAAGCTTGTCTGACAATTTTTCATTGTCAATTCCTGAAGGAACTGAAAACTGGCAAACCTTAATAGCTTGACAATAGTCTACATGGACTAAAATCGCTGTCCAAAAACAGACGTTGGACAAATAAGATTTAGTCTTGTCCGTTTGGTCCGTAATCAGATTATCATCCTTCCCCTCCCATAATGGATCTGACAATTTTATCAGCCATCACACCGTTATCGACAAAGATGGATGGTATGGTAGTATGGAAAGAAATGTGTGAATTTGTTCAAACATTTGTCTTTTCTATGCTCATACAACAGTATTCAGGTTTGTCCAACAGACATAAAACTACATCTCTTGGTTAGTTTGTACCATCGTGGGCACTAAAAAACATATGGCATGAACACAACCTTTTAATGATCCAAACAAAACTCAGAGAAAAACACACAGAAGTTGTATTTGTCCCCAGAGGGTCAATTGGTTTTGCAGCAGTGGAAACAGTAATAACACCTACGTAATTAGAACACCAAAATTAAACTTGTTAAACACAGATAGGGGGGGAAGGAGGGAGGGGGGCGGAGGAGTGCTGCAGGAGGGCACTGTGTGCGCAGCGATGGGCTGAGAGTAGGAGGTGTGATGATTTACTTGCTTAGGTGGAAAGCAAATGGAAAAACAGAGTCGAATGAAATAAAGATGGAGGTGTAGATGAGCAGAAGGCGAGGCGGCGGTGAGTGAGAGCAGGAATCCTTGGGAGCTCAGAGAGCAGCAGATGCTGCAGACGTTGCTGCAGCGGTCTGAATCATTCATCCTCCTTTAGTTTTTATGGCGATCTCGGAAAAACATCGGCCCTGTGCCGCGTCGGGGGAGTTGTTTTCTCCAACAGCATGTGAATGTTGCTGAGAGAGGATGCATGCTAAAGAACAACACTCTCGGCCTGTTCTTTCCCCGTCTCTCTGCTTTTCCTTTAACCCCTTTATCTCTCTTACCCACACACATGCTGACCGAGGGTCATGAAAGTTTCAGATGCTCGGCAGGAAGTGCAGTCTGAACCTCAGTCAGTGCTGACCGTTTCCTGTCAGGTGTTTACACAGCAGTTGAAAACAAGAGAGCGAGGCATCCAAACCGATGCAATATGCATTATGCTACCATTTATATTTAATCCGAGGAAACAGTTCTAAAAGTTGCACGCTACTACTGTTCGACACAGCTCAAATCAGGAGGAGATCACAATCGTTCTGCTCTCTTGTTCTTCTTCTTCTTCTTCTTCTTCTTCTTCTTCTCCTCCTCCTCTGTCTCTCCATTTGCTTTGTTAATTTATCTAAAAGTGCTTTCTGACTATCTCAAGTTCCATACAACCAGCAAAATACAATGGGATTTCTCCCATTGTATTTTCTGTCAGACTTAATTAAAAAAAATAGACCATTGATAATTGCAAATTCCAAATGGCGCCTTTATCAACATCATCATGCATTTCAAATCAAATGACTTACAAAAACAATTGGTTAAAGGTTCAAGTTACTGTGAAGAAATTTTAACTGGTTATGAAACAGCCTCAAGTTAATACTGGTGCCTCTATATGACCTACATCAGTAAACGAGGCCATCAAGCGAGGAGATTGGCTATTTCTATGTAGTTATTCTTAATGCTTGTCTCGGTGCTACCCGGGTCGCATTCCGCGCGAAATCAGACGAAATTGAAATCAAGTTCACCAGAAACCCCTTCAGCTCAGACTCCAGCGGGGCCTCCGGCAGCGAGCAGCTCATCGCGGACAGACCAAGATCGAAAGGCCCGACAGCAGCGGCTCCTCCTCCGGCCAGGGTCAGAGCGTCGCCTCGCTGCTCCGCCGGTCCCCGCTGGGAGCCGACACCGACACCACGCTGCTGGAGGTCCGGGGAGAACCAGAGCCACCCTGCTGCAGTAAAATGAGAGGTTTTCTAAAGGGACTCTGATGCTTGGAAACACTGCTTTTGTCCACAAGGACCGCCAAAATCAACATAAAACTAAAGTTCCTCGTAGTAGCTTTAAGGCACATAAAACTCAACCTCCTCCCTAAAAGAGTTTTCAGCGCTGTGACAAAAATCACATTATTCTGACAGATAAGAGTCATAATTTGCACAACCACAATGTGGTCCTTATCAGGTAAATGTCAACATCAGATTGTATTTGTGGCATCTGAACACATGACTAATGTTGTCTTTCTTATTCTGGTGAGGGTTCTTTTGAGTGGTAACCTCAGTTTTCCTCAATATAACAATAAGGGAGCCTCCTGGACAATTTAACAATAAAGAACTTATATGTTATAGGCTATAAATATTATATATATATATATATATACATATATATATATATATAATGTTATTAGCTATACATATTTAATGTCTACTTAACAAGTTACCATAAGCCTCATCTGCCATTGACATGAAGAAGAAGCCAAACCAGTCAGAGCCAATCAGAGCTGTAGCAACTAAAAAGAAAAAAAAACATGTTGCCATTGCAAACAAAACACTGCGCCATGTTGCATTCATCCAAAATTCAAATGCAACACGGTTTTGCAAAGTTTAATCTTTAAATGTTTCTAACCAAAATGCTTCCTGGGAGTCCTAGTTGACTTCCCCACTAACGTTTTTATGTTCAAGTGCTTGTGCCTTTGAATCTTTAATCAAACAAACCACGTATTTTCTCTCTCATTGTTCATCTTTTTGTGCTGACAATTCAACCGGGTAAGTTTTCAAGTCCATCCAAGTCTTGGCAGTCAGTCCCCTATAACCTTGTTTAGAAAATGAGCAGGAGTTTTACTCCCTGAACCTGGACAGCCAGAATCATTCAGCTACTCTATTAAACATGAACAGAGATTACATCCACAGCTCAGACCAGCAGCGGCCCCTAGGACTCCCACAGAGGACATGTGACAAGTGTCATCGCCATCATCAACCCCTCCCACACACACACACACACACACACACACACACACACACACACACACACACACACCATCCTCCTGTCAACAGGCCTGAAAGAGCAGCACAGAGGAGACATCCATAACATGCATCATTCAGAGGCCTGGCTGGTGGCTACAAGCACCACTTAGATGACTTACTCTGCAGCGGGGAGCATTGTTCTACCCCTTGATCCAATTATTGGGGGCAATTTTGGTAAAACACGCAACACAACTTTACACGTTAGCCAATAAATGCTCAATTTGGGGCCTTGCGATTTGCATTCACTTCTTTCCCGCTGCCACAAAACTGGCAGGAGGCCTCGGAGATGACTTTCCAACCCCAAACAGTCCACCTTCTATCACAATTTCTATCAGTCAGTACAGGGAATAACGACATTACTGTGGATATCACGATTTAAGATGCACACACTGGTGATCCTAAATCCTTATTTTCTTCTAACGCACACACAGTTGCACATTTTGGTCATTAACGGTTGTGTAAAGGTCGCTGCATGGGAACATTGTGTTCCAGCCAAACCACAATGTGTAAAACACAAGGGAAAAGCTATTTCACTAAACTTTCAGAAGTGTATCAGAGTGTTTAGTTTGGATTATGGTTCTTTACTTTGAATTCAAGCCTACACTGGAAAAATTATCATGATTATATAATGAAAATGATGTCAAAATCAAGACTGATTTGGATTCAGCAGTTATCGCACTCTTTAACGTTGCCGTATATTAACCTACTGGTTCAAATTAACTCATGTTACTGTTGTTCTGCACCATCCGTAAACCCCGTGCACAGCAGGATTCCCACCAATTTGAAAAATAAATAAACAACGAGGCACACTTAATACCTAAAAGGCTGACAGGTGAGTAAAACGGGACCTTTAAACTTTCCCAAATTTGAAATCACAGCTATGACAGACTGAATAATTCATGAGCCGTTCATGACTCTGGCTGTAAACAGAAAGGTTCAGTAGTTTTTGAAAGCGTTTACGGCTTCCACATTTTGTTGTGCTGTGAAATGATAATGTTGAGGAAATATTTACCAGGGAGGAAACTTGGATCGTATCCTAAATTAAATAAAAAAATAACCTGTAGTAAAAATAACCTGTGCCGTAAAATAACACATAAAACTGATCTTAACATCCATTTTTACTGCACTAATTTCAACAGGGACTACTTTTTTTTCTGTAGAAAGTAGTTCCAGTGTTTACAGTGCTTACGCTTGTGGACTATTTCTTTCTGTTTTGTTTTTTTTTAAATGTAAAATTGCATGCAGATTTGTTTCCCCGTGAATCTGCTTTAAATATTTCTGTCACAAATTGAGTGCAAAGGAGGCAAACAAAACACTTTGACTATAACTCCCTCCACTGAAGCTCTCCACGTCATGAATAAGTAGCATAATTTGGGCTTTTTCATTCAACTCTTCCACACTCTATCGAGAACTAGGGTTGTAAAAGTGAGTGGGAGGCGTATTCAGCCTCGTCCCTGTGGCTAACACCACTGTCTCTGATTTTCAATGGGGGAAGGGCAAGCAAGGTCACTCAGCAGCTGCCTGGTCAGACTGATTACGAGACCCCTGCACTTTCAAACAAATATTATTGTAAGATGTCATGAGCTGACAAATACACTTCCTGAGATAACAGGATTCTGCACCCACACATGAAGATTTACCCACCATGCTTTGCCGTTAATGAGGTGAATCGGAGACGGTTTAAGCAGTGCTGTTATTTTTTTCCCATGGCGGTGTACTGACGGACACCACATGCTCTAAATGTAACCCAATGGGGCACCCTTTAAACTCTCTCTACAACTGATGCAGGTATTGACTGGAGAAAGTCCCCAATTCCCCTGAAAAAACAGGCGTGATAACAAATAAAAATATCTTTATAATTTTCAGTTTATTTTGTGTAAAATGTGTCGATATGTAACCACGTTACTTTCACAAATCATTGTCTGGAAAATGTAAATGAAGTTGGACAGTTGGTCAGGTGTCCTGGTGTAGCCTAGCCAGGCGGCAACCACCAGTTCTGAAAAGTGAAGCCAATGTGGAAGTGCCTTAAACGTGCATTCTTTCTAACAGCCAGCAGGGGGCGACTCCTCTGGTTGCAAAAAGAAGTCTGATTGTATAGAAGTCTATGAGAAAATGAGCCTGCTTCTCACTTGATTTATTACCTCAGTAAACATTGTAAACATGAGTTTATGGTCTCAATCGCTAGTTTCAAGTCTTCTTCAATACAGCATGATGTTCATTTAGTAAATTATGGTCCCATTTAGAGTCAAATAGACCATAAAGCAGGGGATGCTTTAGGGCGGGGCTACCTTGTGATTGACAGGTCGCTACCACGGCGTTGTCCGTATTTTCGTCATCGAACTTCAACCCTTTCACAGTTTGTGTTTTCAGTTCATCAAAGTTAAATGTATCATTTTGGTCACTGGTGTTCGGTTGTACTTAGCTCCTACCTCTCGTGTAAAAAAAAACCAAGATGGCGACGGCCAGCCCTGCCAAACTCATGGCTTCAAACAGTCCACAAACCAATGGGTGACGTCACGCTGACTACGTCCACTTCTTATATGCAGTCTATGAGCCTTTCTAGATACCAACACCATTGTTATTTTAACCTGATCTCAGCATCAGCACCTGAATACAGCGTATACTACTTTTTCGAACAACAAAGAAAATAGAAAAACAACCAAAGCATCCTTCATAATTAAATCATCATTGAGTACATTTACTATGTAGTACTGTAAATCTAATTAACTACTAATTAAACAAACAATCTTGCCTTCTTTTCCAGGCTTTTGAGACACAACTGGCAACTCAAACACATCAAATTTATACAACCACTCCAGTTTTTGTTCATCTGAGTACCATTTCAAGGACCATTAACTCTCTTATAAGTCATCATAGTTTTTACTGTACCAAAGAAAATCTGACTCACTTTCCACTTCACCCAAGTCACACAGCTGAACTCACACAATCTGTTTTCCTCTTGAATATTTATTAATCGACCAAGCTCAATAGCCAGAAGAAGAATACCAGCTTTCAGCTGTGCAACTGAATATGTTTGGCCTCTAGATAAACAAGATGCAACATATAATATGATTCAGGGACAAACTTCTGTTTCGTATATCAGCCCGTTCTCATTCCCAAGGGCGTAATTACCGACGCTTTGTCACGTCAATCGGCGCGTGATAACAATGCACAAAGCACCCTTTAGTTTTCCATTAACTACTATGTAAACCCATCAGCGGCAACAGCAAACACTCAGAGAAAGTAATTATTTTATTTCAAGAAATATTCATATTCAATTCTTATTTCTAATTCCGCATTTCATTTCTTATTTACACTGTGGTTATATATTGTATGTTTGATGCACATATTTGTACATATTTCTTATGTTTACTGTCCTGTGAGGTGTCCTGTAATTGTAAAATGTGTTTTCTGTTATATCCCTGTTGTTTCATGAATGTACAGAACACTACAGTATATAGTTACTGGTCCAGTGAACTTCATCAGCCATTTCTAATCAATAATATATTCATCAAACCTCTAACAACAATATGAACAGCAGTCTTCATAAACACAATATAACCATGATAATGATTATCACATGATTGATTATAAAAATAAAAATGAATGATGATCACGATGTTAAAATAACAACAGTACTTCACCGAATGATGGTATGTATTCAGTTAGTACTTATTTTATTAGCCTGCATTCAAATATGCTATTTTGACGCTTTAAGGCTAATAAAAATGAGGCAAAATACATGCATAAGGTCATGGACTAACTGTAAAAAACACACTGGGTTCTGATCGGAGTGACTGCTGACTGAACAGATAACACAGCAGGATCAATTAAACCTGGCTGTTAGTCTGGTCTGGAGCAGGATAGCTGCACAGAATAAATCAAGGCTAAACTGAGCCAGGATAACTGGAAACCCCGGCTCAATCCGTTATCTTGGTTTAGGGAAACAGGCCTCTGCACAGTGAAGCCTATCAGCAATCCTCTTCCTCCTAACCATATATGGTCATCAGTAGACGGGACATCCTGTCGGACCGGAGACACCCGAGCGTAAAGAATCCACCCTCATTGTGTTGAAGAGAGAGAGAGAGAAAAGTCAGACTTAAAGAAATGTTTCTGTCAGAGTCTGAGGATGAATCAGAGCATCTCCACTCGGATTCAGCCTCTGAGAGCGAGGTCGATCTGGACGAGGACTACATCCCGAGGGGACCGACCCGAGGACCAGATCAGTGAGTACTCAACACCCGGTCCGGAGCTGGATCCGTGCCAACGAAACCCCGCGCTTTAACACTATAGATATGATCTGTGAGGTCTTATATGCAAACATGTAGAGTACATGCATTTATACAGTGGTGCAGCACATACCCGGGATGCCTGTTGCGCTAATATCCTGCTCCTGTGCAGACTAGTGTGCACCAGCAGCATCCATTCATCTATTCATTCATGTGCACAAGCTGCTGCTAGAAGCTCTCGTCCTGCTGGAGCAGCAGCCGGTGCACTCAGACACACATAATAGCGTTGATGTACATACACGGACAACGAGCACACGCACGGAGAGCACCACGTTAACCTGCAGCTCCTGTTGTTGTTAGTGCTTTTTAGTTAGTGCAGGGTTGGTTTACTTTACGCACACAACTCTCCGCATTTTTTTGCGACATTAAACTCGTGCACATCGCGGTCCATTGTCCTCATTGGGCCAAAAAATTAGGCCTTTCCTGTTGAAAATGTACCTTAAAGGGAGATTTGTCAAGTATTTAATACTCTTATCAACATGGGAGTGGGTAAATATGCTTGTTTCTGCAAATGTGTGTATATATTTATTATTGGAAATCATTAAACAACACAAAAAAATTACAAATATTGTCCAGAAACCCTCACAGGTACTGCATTTAGCATGAAAAATATGCTCAAATCATAACATGGCAAACTGCAGTCCAACAGGTAACAACAGCTGTCAGTATGTCAGTGTGCTGACTTGACTATGACTTGCCATAAACTGCATGTGATTATCATAAAGTGGGCATGTCTGTAAAGGGGAGACTCGTGGGTACCCATAGAATCCATTTACATTCACATATCTTGAGGTCAGAGGTCGAGGGAACCCCTTCGAAGATGGCGATGACAGTTTTTCCCCGCCAAAATTTTGCGCAAGTTTGGAACGTTATTTAACCTCCTTCACAACAAGCTAGTACGACGTGGTTGATACCAATGGATTCCTTCTAGTTTCATATGATACCAGTATCTTCACTCTAGCTTTAAAACTGAACCTCTGAAAGATCCGATTGCGTTAACGCGTTAAAGAAATTAGTGACGATAAAACAAATTTGCGTTATTATGGCGTTAACTTTGACAGCCCTAGTTTACATGCTTTGAAGTTAAACACATTATTTTTCTCATACTGTCTGTCTGAATGTACCTGTATTCACACTCTGTCTGAAACGCTCCATTTCAGCGCCTGGCTCTTTAAGACCCCCTCCCGTCTGCTCTGTTTGGCTTGAGAGTAAAATATGGTGCACCTTTGTACAGGTAGTCCTCGAGCTGTGTGTAATAATGAGCCTGCATTTGATTTAGGAAGGGCAGCCAAATCTATAGGGCTTGTTGAATCACATATTTTCTGAGCTATGCAGCCCACAAAAAACAAAACAATGTGGTGTCTTATTTCAGTTTGTAGGTTGGCAGGCACTCCTGATACCCAAATGTACAGTATGTGCCCAAGCACTGAGAAAGGGAGTAAAGGGTGGGAAGGCAACAACCCTCTTTTGTGTGCCTGTGCAATTTTACCAGACATTCTTTTTTTTTTTTAATGCATTGCATATTTTTTTCTTATCTATCAGCTTGATATTAACTTTTCATAAAAGTAGTACATTTCTCATAAAACAATCTGCATGGCGATCCCATGTTAACACCAAGTAAAAAGCTTTTGGTCAACAATGAGGAGACTACAGGAGGTGGGTTTTATCAGACACGCTCTATTGACTGGCACCTGCTTCATGTTCCACGATCTCGGTCTAGACATGGAAAAAACTGCTTTTAATTGTAGTGCACCTGACTCCTGGAACAAAACAACACCTCCTTAAAATCAATTCACTTTACTGTATACCTTTGGGACATTTTCGAAAGTTGATCTTAAATCCCCTGAAATCTACTTGTTTCTATATAACTGTTTTATTTCACATTTAAATCTGTCAAATTATCTATCCTAATAGCAAAAAGGCTAGGGCTTTTATATTTTACTTTATGTATCTATCAAGTTATTTTCCCTAATCAAAATTGTTTAATGACTTTTACTAGTTTATTATATGTTATTTTGCTTTCCTTTTCTTTGTTTTTTTGTAATCAAAGCTTCAGTAGGCAGTTTATTTTTGGCATCATTGGGCAAAAATTCCATAATAACCTTTCAGCATATTGCAATTCAAGTGTTCTGAGAGAAAACTAGACTTCTGCTCCTCCTCATGGCTCTGTTTTCAGGCTTTAGAAAATCTAGCCCGTGACGGGAGACTTTGACCAATCACAGGTCATTTCAGAGAGAGAGAGCGTTCCTATTGGCTGTGCTCCGGTCATGTGACCGGTACTTGGCGTTCCTTCACCAGATTTCACAATGGCAGCGGCGTCACAAACTTTCTTATTTTACAGCTAAACCGTGCACTACAAGATGATTCTGAAAACATTTTAGGAGAGAAATAGGCATTACAGTAACAAAATATTGATTCATATTTGATCAGCGCTGCCTAGTTTGACCGTTTGGTCGGAGTTCAGAGTGATTGACAGCCGGCTCTCATAGACAGCAGATGGACAGCAGACCTCAGATCAGCTCTTACTGGTTGTTTTCCTCCGGTCTGTGAAATCTTGCAAATGGCGTTAGGAGCACCGGAGGACACAGAGGCACCAGATTTTTTTTCAGGTCACCTGTTTTATGTACTACTGTCAGGATATAGCGACCGTTTTATAAAAATACTTCAGCTTTAACTCAATGTCATTGTAAATGTGGGTCGCCCTTCAATGATCTCTTGAGTATAAATAATGGTTGAATGAATGAAAAAGGTGTACTTACATGCATCATTATGGAATAGATGATAACCTGATATTGGACAAAACAATACTGTGCGTCATCATCATGATATGTCCCACCCTTAAAGGGCTTTACACATTATGTTCAGTACAATTAAGCCTGTGAGAACAGTTGTATAATGTCTTTTGCGGCTCTGGAGAAGCTTTGACAAGCATGAGAAAATCACCCTGATGATGAGGTCATCAGGTTTGTCTCAGCTTGAGCTTGTATGATACACATTTATAACAGAAAGAATGCGTTACAAACTAGAGGTGTGGAGTTTGACAGTATTGGGCCTTTGCCAGGCTGGGAGGGGTCTGATGAAAGATCTTATTGAGTTGCAATGTGGGATCCAGTATTTTTGGAACTAGACTAATACTGGAGACTAAAAGTCAGGATATCTCGGCCTCTGCTACTTAAATTTTGACCATTCTTTTTTTAATCTGTGTCTAGGAAATCCCCCCCAACTTTTACAGGCCTGTTGTATTAGACTGCATTAGTCTTACAGAGGTGTAACTGCCAACTGTTTATGCAGTAATGATAATATAATAGACATATTAATTGAGGTTTTTAGGGAAGATATGGAGAAAACCCTCTATTATGGTATGTAAGTTTGTATTGTAATACTGTAAAGGCTCCGTAAAATCAATTAAAGGAACAGTGTGTAGGATCTGGGCGGTATCTAGTGGTGCCCCTCTCTAGAGCCAGTTGTTGCAAGAGTAGCGTAGGTCATTTGGAGCAGAGCCAGTGCGTAGAGTGTGTGCACGAGGGAAGTGAGTGGTGAAGCAAGAGAGAGAGAGCGCCGACGAGCAACATAATCGACTCCGGCCCAAGCAGTAACAGTTAACAGTGTTTGGTTTGTCTGTTCTGGGCTACTGTAGAAACACGGCGGTGCAACATGGCGGACTCCATGTAGAGAGGACCAGCTCCCCATGTAGATACAAACGTCTCATTCTAATCTAATGAAAACACAACATTTTCAGATGATCACACACTAAAGAATCACAGTTAATATTATATCACATTTCTGCCCATAGATCCCCCTAATTGTTACACAGTGATCCTTTAAGAAACTGCCTACCGATAAAATAAACAGATGACAACGTCTGTTTTTGGCTAATCAAGACAATTAAATACCTGATAAATCAAGGTACTTCATCACATTGATACATTGATTTGGGAGGGGGGCTTAAAGAGAGTTTCAGACAGAGGGTGAATACAGGTATATTCAGACAAACAGGATGAGAAAAATAATGTGTTTATTGAACATTAAAGTATGTAAACTTGTTCTAGTAGAAACCCAAAACTACAAGTATGAACCTGAAAATGAGCATGATGTGTTCCCTGTGAAGTGGAAGCAATACAATAATACAGCCACTATTATGGCCACTTCACATTACTGCCCTCATTCATCTTTTTGACCTTCTACTTCTCTTTTTGAATAATTGCTTCATTCACTGTTTGTTTCACCGTCAGTCTTGCTTGGAAAAAATGATTTGGGGAAAGTTGCAATTAATTTATTCCAGAAGAATGTTATCCTACTATACAATTAATCTTCACTAGGGAATGCTTATATAGATTTTTTTTCTGACCAATAACCGACCCTCGTTAACCAATCATTAACCGTTAACCAACAAAATTTCATGCAGGGGTGCTGTGGTTGTAGTGCCCTAACAAGCCACCCAGCTGCAACAATAGGCCGATGCATAAACAGGTTAAATCCATCATGTATCACCAGCTGCAGTGTATGAGCAAAACAGGCAACTGAGTCCCCAGTTTTCCCGTCCGGGAGAGTTAGCAGCCACTATGCTGCGTATATTGTCGTGGACACATAAGTAAGTCTCCACCGCATCATTTAGTTTAGATGCGAGGTTGTCAGCTGGGATGTTAATAATTAACTGTTAAAGTCCCGTCTTGAGCTCGCTTGACTTGAGTAGCATTTATTCACCGACAAATAAACAGCTATAACACCACCAACAACCCCACATTCACACACGGTCTGTCGGACACTCGCTAAAGTTACGCCGCCCTGACAGAGCGTATGTGTGTGGCGGCGGTGAGTACGAAGATACCGGCAATAAGAGAGCTGCTAACGTAGCACAAGAACACACACTGTTTGTGGGACACTCACTAGTTACTAAGTTACGCATGACAGACACACAGCTGACATCCTGCTAAACTAGACTAAATGATGCGGTGGAGACTTTTACTGGGAAAGTGGCTGCATGTCCGCGACACTACACAAAGCACCGTGGCTGCTAAAGTAGCTCTCCTGACGGGTGAACTGCGGACTCAGTTGTCTGTTGTGCTCATACACTACAGCTGGCGCACCGCTGCATGCGAGGCACAAATCTTGTCGGTTAACGGTTAATAATCGGTTAATGAGGGTCGGTTTTCGGTTAAGAAATTTTTCAAAATTAGCATCCCTAGTGTGAAGTTATCAGTAATGTTATAGCTATTAACGTAGCAGTGCAGTGTGTGTACAGTTTATTTGTCAGTGAACAAATGCTACAACTCCTCAAGACCCAAGCCAAGCTCCCATGTCTTGCCAGCCACCTGCTGGTTAAAGTGAAGGGAGTTAGCCCTGAAGTTAGCAACAAGTCTGTCTTAGACTCACTTAAGGTGGGCTGTTAAGGTGGACTAGCTATTCTCCTTTAAGTGACAAGCCGCTCCTCTGAGTTTTGCCCTCAGCTTTTTATTTAATGTTTAATATTTCTTTTAACCGTTTAACTGATAGCATTAATCGGTCAAAATTGTAATTAATCCCTAATCCTCACCTGTCTACTTTACTTACAGGGCAGACGTCACTGATGAGGACAGTTCAGATGAAGAGTGGAATAGTAAGCCAGCAAAGAGAAGTGCTGCCAGGAAGCGTAGCCACTCGGTTTCATCTCCAGTGTCATCGCCCCTCAAATCCCCATCGAAGAAGTGGGAAAAGAGTCCCCTCAGAAAGAAGATCAACCATGCATCTACACCCAAAAAAGGCACCCCCTCCTCGTCAAATACTGGCAAGGAGGAGGAGGAAGCCGACGGAGACCGGTGGTGTAACATGGATGAGGAAGATGTCGAGCCTCCTCAACCACGGTTCAGACCTGAGAGGGACGTGGGGCCGCAGCTGAACAGAACTGCGAATTACACGCCACTCGAACTCTTCCAGCTGTTCTTCTCTACGACGGTGATCAAAACATTGGTAAAAAACACCAACACCTATGGGGAAAAGAAATACCAAGGCCAGAAGAAAGGCTTGGTGCCTGTCACAGCAGCGGATATGTACTCCTTCATCTCCATTGTCCTCTACATGGGTCTCGTACCGCTAAAAACTCTGAGAGACTTCTGGAGAGGATCTAAGCTGTTCAACCTGCCGTTTCCTGCCTCTGTCATGTCCTGCAAACGCTTCCTAGCCATCTCCGGCAGTCTACACATGAATGACCCTGCGGTCGAAGCGGCCAATGACCAGAAGAAAGGGACATCGGGGCATGACAGACTCTGCAAGATAAAGCCACTATATGGGCAGATTTTGGAGGCCTGCTACACTTTCTATCATCCCCACCAGAATATCTCCATAGATGAACGGATGGTGGCGAGTAAAGCAAGGATCGGGTTCAAGCAGTACATTAAAAACAAGCCTACTAGATGGGGCTTCAAGCTTTATGTTTTAGCAGACTCATCGTGCGGCTATACCCTGAACTTTTTTGTGTATGGGGGAAAAGACGGTGAACCCTCAGGGAAGGGGGCAAGCTACGACGCGGTCATGAGACTGCTGAAGATGCCCTTTCTCGGCAAAGGATACAAGCTCTATGTGGACAACTTTTACACCAGTCCAACTCTTTTCCTTGACCTCCTTCAGAGGAAAATCTGGGCGTGCGGCACTCTTCGTTCTAACGTAGCTGGTTATCCTAGAACGAAAAGGAATGACTTGCCTGTGAAAACTCCAAGGGGAACTATCCGGTGGATCAGGAAAGGAGGGTTGCTGTTTGTTAAGTGGTTAGACGCCCGGCAGGTAACGATGTGTTCCACTTTACACAAAGCGTACAGCAATGACATGACGAAGCGCAAAGTGAAAGATGCAGGTGGACAGTGGACAATGAAGGAGGTGCCTGTTCCGGGCTGCATCCTAGATTACAACCAGCACATGGGGGGTGTCGACTTGTCAGACGCACTCATTAGCTACTACAACGTCCTCCATAAAACCCAGAAATGGTACAAGACCTTGTTTTATCATTTTGTGGACATAGCCACTGTGAATGCCTTCATCCTCCACAAAGGATTGTCTAAACTGCAGAATCGGCCTGTGTTGACACAGAAAACCTTCAGGGAACAGCTGATTTTGTCCATGGCTGAGATTGGGTCCACTCCATACCGGTCAGCTCCACAAAACTATATGTTGCCTGCTTCTCCTTTCAAAGTGCCTCCTGCTTCTCCATTCAAAGTCCAGCCTGCCCCCCCGTCAACAGCGCCACCAACCTCCGCGACACCTACCTCCAATACACCCTCCTCCCAGCTCACAGTGCCACCTGCCTCCCCATCCAATGTACCAGCCACCACACCTCCTTCTCCGTCCACTGAGGTGCCACCCGCTTATGCTATATGCGTAGGTCACCTGCCAGCTTACTTTGTAGAGCAAATGACCAATGTGGCCTCCAGATCTCGGGCCACTGCTGGCAGAAGGAAATGTGCAGTCTGTAAAAGAAAGTCGCCTGTCTATTGTAGCACTTGTCAAAAAACACTTTGTTTCACTGCTTTTAGGAACTGTTACAATGAGTGGCATCGAGACAACTATTAACTCACTGAGTAACTACACTTACTAGAGGTGTCACGATTCAATGTGGCTTTCGATTTTAAGGTCACAATTCAATTTAAACATGCCATTGTCATGGTACATGTCCAAAGGGGCGTTTTTTTTCATCGCGAGGGATCGCCTCGCTTCCCAGCATTGTACGCTTGATGGGCTGCCACTAGGCACTCGACACCTGATTGAAAGAACGCTTTCCCACTTGGGCTGCTACTCCCAAAAAAAACATGGCTGTTCGTTCATTTATATCATGAAAATAGTTCACCGAAATGCGTTTCTGAAAACATTTTAGGCGAGATATAAGCCATGCAGTTGCTGAATCTGTCTTTATTTTGGATCAACAACGCTTAGTTTAAAAGTTTCTCGGGTGTTTCCAGAGGCGGCGAGTCGTGTCGGACGCCCGTGATTTGCATAAAGTAATCAACTTTATGCAAATGAGGAGTGGGCGACATGACGGTCCGTCTCTCGAATCGCGCCGCCACGCTACCAGAATGCATTGCACGGCTGCATACATAGACAATGAATGGGAAGCGTGGAAAGGACGGTTCCTGTGGACATGTACCATTAGACTATGGAGTCTTGATTCTTAAAGATCATCAAATCATTGGTTTCATGCCCTGACAACTGTCTTTTTCACATTCAAATTCTTCTTTAAAGAGAACTCAACTCCCTTTTTATTTAGAAAGTGTTTCAAAAATGAGACAACAGTTTCTCTCCTCTTTATTTTCCCCTCTCACTCTCCTCGGAGGCAGAGCATGTGTGTACAGAGCTCACAGGGAGTAACAATCTTTAGTGGCAGGTGCTGTGGTTGTGGTTGTTGCCAGTCTGTGAGGGCACTCGTTAGGTGGTCTTTGACTAACCAGCTTCAAAAAGTGGAAGTTCCACCATCATCATCAGTTGGCCTGTTAGTGGACTACATGATAATAACCATCCATCCATCCATCTGCAACCGCTTATCCCGTTAGGGGTCGCGGGGGGGCTGGAGCCGATCCCAGCCGACATTGGGCGAAGGCAGGGTACACCCTGGACAGGTCGCCAGTCCATCGCAGGGCATATAATAACTTTATTCGTAAATCTTAATCTTAAAAACATCTACAAGGACTGATCACACTGCTTTAATGCATTCAACCAATTAACGTATGAGGTCCACAGATATCTTGGAGTGAAAACTGGACTATCATCTACAACGACCTTGACAAGGGATCTACCAGCATCATAAATGGATACATATCTACCTATCTCTGTCTGGAATACCGCTGCTGTGAAAATGGATACCTCATGTTAACAGCTTTTCTTATCTACAACGAAGATCCTTTCTTACAACAACTCTGGAAGTGCTCACCGATGTGGTGATGTTACAGCGACAGTTAAACTACCACTGAGAATGTTTACATGTGCACTAGTTTCACCATCATGATTGTTATCCTGTTTTTATCTTATTTGGAATATGATGTTTACATGAAACATAACAGTAGTTGGTTATTCAGCTCTTTGTTCCAGCCGTTCTCCAGGTTTTGGATTGTGTGGTTGGTGCAGGGATGTGTTTGACTCTTCGGCATTTCAGCTAATCTTTACATTTCCAGTTACTGTACCTCAGCAGTTTGGTTTCTGGTTCATTTAACAACAGCTTCTTCAACACTACTTCCTCCAATAACGTGACTCAAGTTGAGGATGCACCAGCATAGATTGCAGGCAGCGATTAGAAAACTGGAACAAAGTGTTTTTATGCCATAGTTCCCGAGTTCTGTTTCTGGTTTTGATACCAGAATAAGGAAACTGGGATGTTTACATGCACAAACAGCATATAAACAGCACTATTGCGCATATAAACACACTGATACATTACGGTTTACCTCATCAACTCTACCTCATTCCATAGAAATGACACCAACGCAAACTTGAATGATATGAAATGTTTTAGATGTGGTATTGTTTTGGTACATCTATGACCACCTTTACACCTGGTATTAAAATGCATCTCGTGTCCAGATTGGATCTAGATATGATTTAACCTGATTGCGTTTAAACCTGGTATTAATATGCGTCTCCGGTGTCCACATTGAGATCCGATCGTTCTGTCTGAAAGGGCTGAGGGGGAAGCTACATTACGCAGAGGCTTGCATTTGGGCACTGCCAGAGAGGCGGTGCGTGATGCACGGACACATCAGCCTCAGAATGGCGCCGTTTAGGAGGAGGGGGCCTGCAAACGTGACTTTGCACGCGTACACTCGCACACGCAGAGGGATGAGGAGAGGAGACGCTGAGCGCAGACAGAGTGATGGCGGTGATCTCTCTGGTCACCACGGTCCAGTGACTGGAGAAGCTCTGGGAACGCGCTGCGGGTTGAGCCTTGCCCCCACCCCAGACACCCTGCCAAAGCTTTGAATACTCGCTGTTGATTACTAACAAAGCTCTGGAGCCCAAAAAAATTTACGTGGGACAGTCCTAGTGTTGCGTATTTTCGTCCACATAGTTGTCAGTAGATTAAAAAAAGGAAATTGCATTTACACTTGTGTTCAATGTGGTCACAATGGATCACAATCCATCCTCAATGTCTTTTGAGTGCATTTACACCCGTACTTTCTAGGTCTGGGGAAAGAAATATTGATTCACCTATGATGAATCATTTTTTTAATACCAGAATCGATACATTTGCTTTGCTTCATTTGATTCTATGGGGAGGTAGAATGAAGTTAGCACTTTTATTGTTGTAGTCTAACGTGACGTCATATCCGTTCCGGTCGGCGTGGATACGACCTGCACCCTCACATATTAAATCCAAAGTGGTAAACACTACACATCCAGTAAAGGATGGAAACACTTTGGGTTTCACACATTGCAGGAAAAGCAGAGCTAGACATCACGGCTAAAGCTGCTTGCTAACTCTGTCACGGACAGGAAACATTATCGTATCGCAGTAACGTGCGGTCAAGCCAGCCGTCACGAGATAGGTGAATCGTCCCAGCCCCGGTACTTTCATGTGGTTAAGCACCATCCGATAGCAATCCAATCACCCAAAACGCATGTTAATGCAAGGTGTAAAGATGGTCTATGACACACCGACTGATATCACAGGAGCTCCTTTCACACCGGATCCAAACTTTACATTTGTTTGTGCATGTTTAAGGGATTTTTCTACGATTACAGAATGCAGTATAAAAAAGCTTTATGTATTGCAAAAATGAAAAGCAGTGACCTCAAAGTCTCATTCTCCTGTCCTCATAGCTAAACGGGGTTTGGAAATGAACAGATGTGCCCCCCAGCCCCCTGAAAAGATCACACATTCACAACTGTTATGGACCTTAGTGCCTCTGATTAACTACTGATATTTCAAAGTGCCTCTTCTGTCAGTTGACTTGTTTTTGTTGTTGTTTTTTTATATAGTACTATTTTGGATGTTGTATGTATTTGTATGTGGGTTGAAGTAGGGGATTGTGCTCTTTTGTATGTTCTTTAAAAAGATAGATGAGAGCTCTGCATATAGTGGTTTGTTTTATTTTTATAACGTTTACATATAGTGTTGATTTTTTAGAAAATCTGCAGTACCTAAGTATCTAAGAAGAAAGTCAAAAGATTTGACACATTTACTAGTTTTACAGGAACGAGCTGAGCTCATTGACACTTTTGAAGAGATGCTCGACATGATTCAGCGATGCTAAATATGTAAAATAATGATGTGGTACATCGGTAGTGTTACAAACATAACATTTTTCATTATCATACAAGTGATTCATCATCATTTGGTAGCTGGACATGTATTTTCAAGATGTTTGGTACAGCCGTCATTAAAGTTACTACATCTCAAAGCCAGTTTTGTCCGTCAACTTTCATTTCAATTAAGATATAAAACATTTTCAAGGAGATACTTTGTGAATTTCAGTCCACATTTTGATTGATTTACCGTATTTGAAAGCATTGAAACTAAATTTTAGTCGTTGTTATGGAAATAAGATGAAATTCCAGTGTTTACCACCACCGGTTCTTCATCGTAGACATGTAAGTTAAATGATGGAAAGGTTGTCATATAAACTGCTGCTGCTCTCTGTGTGTATTTATATATATTTACACGAGTTCCCGCGTACAGCTGTGAAACAGAGCTGCTCTCAACCTCTCTAATTAGACCTGGAAAGACGAAGTGATGTGAATAAATATAATCTGCTGACTGCAGTTCTTGTTAATTATCATCGAAATCAATCAACACTTTGATAAGCACACTTGCTATATCAGTCAGTTAATGGGTCACACTGTGAGTCTTTATTACATGAACCTGACGGCAGACACAGACAGTATGCACCGCACACACCGGGAGCTCTGCCATCCGCATAACTTTAAACTTAAGCCGACCACTACGCGGGTTATCAGGACAGAAACATGAAAATACTGAAACTCTGATATTGATTTCCACTACTGTCATTCTATATCCTGCTACTGAGGATTATTCTTTTAGAAGCTCTTAATATGATGCACCACATATATCTTTTAATAAGTGTGCATATCTTGAATTTGCACAAATATCCCAGTGAGGCGATATCTTGATTTTGTAATTATTAATCTGCTTTGCATTTTTCAAGCACGCAAGTTACCACTCGGTGTATATCGCTCTTTAGATGGTGTGTTTATGTATGTTACAGATCTAAACATATTATCAGTGGTGGAAGAAGTATTCAGATCCTTTACTTAAGTAAAAGTACTAATACCACACTGTTAAAATACTCCATTACAAGTAATAGTTCTGCATTCAGAACATTACTTAGGTAAAAATTAGGGCTGTCAAAGTTAATGTAACGCCACTAATTTCTTTAACGCATTAACACAATCGATCTTTCGGAGGTTCAGTTTTAAAGCTAGAGTGAAGATACTGGTCTCATATAAGACTAGAAAACCCTAAAGAATATAATGCTACCAACACTTGTCATGTTGTCACACTAGCTTGTTACCAAGGAGGCTAAATAACACTACTTTTTGTGAGGAAAAATTGTCATGGCCATTTTCAAAGGGGTCGCTTGACCTCTGACCTCAAGATATTTGAATAAAATGGGTTCTATGGGTACCCACGAGTCTCCCCTTTACAGATATGCCCACTTTATGATAATCACATGCAGTTTGGGGCAAGTCATAGTCGAGTCAGCACACTGACACACTGACAGCTGTTGTTGCCTGTTGGGCTGCAGTTTGCCATGTTATGATTGGAGCATATTCTTTTTATGCTAAATGCAGTACCTGTGAGGGTTTCTGGACAATATTTGTTATTGTTTTGTGTTGTTAATTGATTTCCAATAATAAACATATACATTTTGCATAAAGTAGCATATTTGCCCACTTCCATGTTAATAAGAGTATTAAATACTTGACAAGTCTCCCTTTAAGGTACATTTTGAACATATACAAAGTGTGCGATTCATTTTCGATTAATTGTGATTAACTATGGACAATCATGTGATTAATTGCGATTTAATATTTTAATCAATTGACAGCCCTAGTAAAAATATACAGGTACTATCAGCAAAATGTACTTAAAGTATGAAAAGTAAAAGTATTGATTGTGCAATAAAATGTCCCCCATCAGTGCTGCACTATGATGTTCCTGGATTAATATTACTGCTGAATTCATGTCTATGTTGCATTTTACTGCTGTAGTCGTTTTTAACTCCTTTATATCCTGTTGGCGAGTTTAATCTACAGCAGTGCATCATGGTATCAGAAATAAACAGCCTGTTCTCAGCTTTGTGACGGTGCATCTTCCAGCTGATCCAAGAGGCTTTTTAAAGAGTTTATTTAGCTTAAGAAATGGGAGGATTTTCTCAGCACATAAAGGAACACTTCATCCTTCAGTTTACCACCAGTGGTGGATGAAGTACCTGAAAGCCACACTTGAGTAAAATAACTGGAGTTCTGGTTAGATATCTAACCAGAAAAAGGACTTTAGTAGAAGTTAAAGTCACCTATTAGAATATTACTTGAGTAAAAGTGTCTGATATTTTCTGTACTTAACGTGTGCCGTACCTTGAAATGGAGGCTGCATTACACTTGAAGAAAAATTAGGTCTTCACAAATTTAAGGATTGAAAGTTGCAGTAGGCAGTATATTTTTGGCATCATTGGGCAAAAATTCCATAATAACCTTTCAGCATAATCCAAGTGTTCTGAGAGAGAACTAGACTTCTGCATCTCATCATGGCTCTTTTTACAGGCTTTAAAATATCTAGCCTGTGACGGGAGATTTTGACCAATCACAGGTCATTTCAGAGCGAGAGCGTTCCTATTGGCTGTGCTCCAGCCATGTGACCGGAACTTACCGAACAGCGGCACAAACTTTCTCATTTTACAGCTAAACCGTGCGCTACAAGATGATTCTGAAAACATTTGAGGAGAGAAATAGGCATTAAGGTAACATAATATTGATTCATATTTGATCAGCGCTGCCTAGTTTGACCGTTTGGTCGGAGTTCGCGAGTGATTGACAGCCAGCTCTCATAGACAGCAGATGGACAGCAGACCTCAGATCAGCTCTTACTGCTTGTTTTCCTCCGGTCTGTGAAATCTTGCAGATGCCGTTAGGAGCACCGGAGGACACAGAGGCACATGATTTTTTTCAGGTTATCTGTTTCATGTACTACTGTCACGATATAGTGACCGTTCTATAAAAATAACTTTTTTTAATCATAGTTGCTCCAATCTCACCTACTTCAGCTTTAAAGAGCAAAATCCAGTTTTTCCTTCCCACGTATAGTAGCATGTAATATGATCTGACATGCAGCCTGTCTGGACTTGTGCGGAAATCAAAACTAAACTACGGCTCTGAGGGCACTTTGTTTGCACTTGCCCATCATGTGAATGATGTAACTTGTGAGCTAGAGGACTCACCAAACCTTGCTTGCTTGCAATAGTAAAAAGTAAAAGTGAAAGTTGACAGAAATATATAAACTCAAGTAAAGAAGAGAAGAAGGAGAAAGGCACTTTATTAATCCCCGAGAGGAAATTCAATTGTTTCACTCTGTTATATACAGGACACACACACACACACACACACACATGCACAAACAGGACCTATATACATGCATTAATGAGAGAGATGTCAGAGCGAGGGGGCTGCCCCTGACAGGCGCCCTGAGCAGTCGGGGGTTTGGCACCTCGGCAGTGCCCAGGGGCAAACTGGCACCTCTCCAGCAAGCAGTTCACACTCGGTACTTGGTCCATGCGGGGACTTGAACCAGCGACCCACCGGTTCCCAGGCCAAGTCCCTATGGACTGAACTACTGCCACCCCAAAAGTACAGATACTCCCAAAAAATACTGAAGTATTATTACTTTGTTGCATTGCACCACTGTTTTGTCACAAACTATCAAAATCAACACATCTGGAGATATGTGGTTTTCACTGGACAGGAAGGGGATGAAAACTTGTAATCTGAAAAGTAACTAAAATCAGTATCAGATAAACATAGTGGAGTAAAAAGTACAATATTTCCCTCTGAGATATAGCGGAGTAGAAGTATAAAGTTGCATAAAATGGAAATACTCAAGTAAAGTACAAGTATCTCAAATGTGTATTTAATTACTTGAGTAAATGTGCTTAAGTTACTTTCCGCAACTGCATATTATTGCCCTATTTGCAGCAAAATATAAACGTTTATGGGCACATTCAGGTACACTCCCATTAGCTATTCATTCCCAAGTGATGAAACATTGTGAGACTGACCACAGGTCAGACGCAACAGCTACATTATTTAGTGGGAGACGGCGGCAAGGTTAAATACGGGTTAAATGAATATGATAATAGAGCACTCCTGGCAAGGCTTCTCATCATCAGAGCCTGAGCTTATTCTCAGAACATTGTAAATAGTAATGAAGGATACGCATATATACATACATACATACATATATAGACTCAAAACCAAATTACTCCAGCTACAGAATGCCCTGGGTATGTAAATGTTGCCCCTGACATCAACCAGTAAGATAAAGTGTATATTTCCCTTAATAATATCTCGGTGAAAAGAAAATAAGAGAGATTGAGAAAGAGGGTGGAAGCCCGGATAAGCGACGCTAAACAGGGATGAAGCATAAAATAAAAGACAGAGAATGACCGCTGAACTGATCCAGCTCTGGTCTGATGGAAGCTGCACACGGACACACGCATTAACAGCCAGGTGACAGATACGGCGCCGCGTACGCCCGTGATTAATAGCCTGATAGCTCCCTTCACGGAGGCTTTGCGGGACAGGGCGGCCCTCTCAGGTGGGGCGATGTGATGCCAGCATCCCTCTGTGATTACATATCCTGTGTCTGCAGATAAGACACTGTTTAACCTTCTGCCAATCAAATCCACAGACGCTATATTTGGTTTTCCTCTGAACGTTAAATTGGGAGCAATTCTGCAGGCGCCGCGCTGAATCTCATATCTCAGTCCATAAAGCAGGAGCATTGCGGAGGCAAACTTTTGTTTCCATTTCACAGGAGATTAATAATTGTCAGCAAGGTAGAGCGGAAGCTCCGTCTGTGACAAAATTCAATGTCTATAGACAAAATAGACTCTGCTTGGGTGTTAATCTATTCGTTGCATTTGAAAATATTAGTTTAATTTCCGATATCACAGAGCATTCTCAGTGGTGGTACTGAAACCAGCGTTTCCACAAGCAATCGGGTCTATAGAAAGAAGCCCAAAAAAAGAAACTCTTCCCCCCCAAAAATCCGAAAACAAGCGACCTACCTACCACAACATGAGAGAGAGAGAGGCGGCCATTTGATCACTTCAAATATAGGAATTTATTTTGGATTGCATGCATTGCATTTTTAGCTTGTAACTTAGCATTTTTCTTGTTATAAACTTAAAGAAGTTGAACTTTTAAGGTAATTTTTTTGCATCCACTTTTAGCTTGTAACTTTACATTTATTTCATTTTTGTTTTGTTTCATTCATTTAATTTAATTTCGTTTTGCTTTGAGACTGCAATCCATTCATTTGCCATTTGTACCTAAGCACATTGGAATTCTTTACACCGAGTCAGCTTTAAGAAAAGAAAAAGACGAAAAGGCACAAGGTAATTACAGTACAAAAAAATAAGTAGCACATTCAACTCAACACAATAAACAAATAAATAAATAGATAATTAAAACATAAAACACCCTCAGTATAGTCAATAAATAAACTAAACTACCCTCTGCATAGGCACGATACCCCCAGAATACAAATATACTGTATGCTCCATGACCATATTAAAAACAACTTGTAGCTCTCATAAAAATATATAAAAAAGAAAATTAATATATTGCAGAGGATTGCACAATGGAGGGCAGCATATTGCACAGCATTTCAGTCCATTTGGTTCAGGTGCACTGTGAGTCAATAATGGTATCGAGGTGAGGTGTGGGGTATTTGTGTCCCTCTTTAATGTCCATTGCTACCAGTCTTATTGTAGCTGGGAAGAAGCTGTTGTCATAAGCCTTATTGAAGAGAACAGTGCAGCGTTTCTTTTATGTTTTTCAGTGCTTGCATGTTGAATCAGATCGGCATGATGTGCTTTAATATCACACTTAAAAAAATGGCAAACTGGGATGGGGGTTGTGTATGGATCTTGCAACAGGACAAACTAAACCTGTATAGAGGAGCGAGACAAGAGCAAGCCCAAATAAGCATCTACACTTTAGAAACAAGCCCAAACAAATGCAACCCCTGATTACCAATATGTGTAAGTGACTTTTCAGGAAAACGAGCCCAAAGTCGCTCATATTAAGCAGACTTGGCAACTCTGACTGAAACCCAGCAGTGAATGGAGGTTGATCTCCTTTTGCCTAGTGCATGCTGGGATTGGTTCCCGGACTCCCGCCCCCAACCCCTCCCCCTACTCTTGACAGTATGCAGGAAAAGACAATGAGTTACCGCATATGAATGACCAGACCTAGTGATGTAAGCACATTTGACCCACACTGACGGTCGTAAGACAATTGTGCCTCATTAAAATAAATGGGCAGCACTGACTCCTCACAGGAAGAAGGCCTGGGCTCAAACCAGCTATGTGTGTGTGTGTGTGTGTGTGTGTGCGTGCGTGCGTGTGTGTGTGTGTGTGCGTGCGTGCGTGCGTGCGTGCGTGTGTGTGTGCTCCAGCTTCCTGCCACAGCCCAAAGACATGCAGATTTTGGTGAATTGACAAGTAAAAAATTGAGCCTGAATCTGTTTGCTTATTTAATGGCCTTTTTTTTTTTTTACCAAATGGTCCCAAAAACTAAACTGCAAACTAAAAGTTCATTTTGCACACTTCTTTTTAAACATTAAACTAAACTTTAAACTCTGGACATTAGACTGATAACTGATCAAAAATCAATGGGATTGTTTGAGATGGAAGTTCTGACAACAAAACAGGGTCATCTTACTGCTCATCACTGGACAAAGATTCCATAATAACCCTACAGCATATTGTAAAACAAGTGTTCTGAGAAGAAAAAAAAAACTAGACTTCTGCACCTCCTCATGGCTCTGTTTTATGGCTTTAGAAAATCTAGCCTGTGATCGGAGACTTTGGCCAATCACAGTTGATTTCAGAGAGAGCGTACCTTTTGGGCGTTTCTATTGGCTGTGCTCTGGCTGGTGGGCGGTGCTTGGTATTTTCTCAACTGATCTCAACATGGCTGCCGGGTCACAAACTTTCTCATTTTACAGTTAAACAGTACACTACAAGATGATTCTGAAAACATTTGAGGTCAGAGGTCAAGGGACCTAACAAGTTGTCCAGCTGCTATGGGAACGCATCTTAATATTACTGTATGTGTTTATCATTGGGCGAGCTCCACTAGAACCTCAGCAAAAAAGTAGGCCTTTACTGTTCAAAATGTATCTTAAAGGGAGATTTGTCAAGTATTTAATACTCTTATCAACATGGGAGTGGACAAATATGCTGCTTTATGCAGATGTGTGTATATATTTATTGTTGGAAATCAATGAACAACACAAAACAATGACAAATATTGTCCAGAAACCCTCACAGGTACTGCATTTAGCATCAGAAATATGCTCAAATCATAACATGGCAAACTGCAGCCCAACAGGCAACAACAGCTGTCAGTGTGTCAGTGTGCTGACTTGACTATGACTTGCCTCAAACTGCATGTGATTATCATAAAGTGGGCTTGTCTGTAAAGGGGAGACTCGTGGGTACCCATAGAACCCATTTACAGTCACATATCTGGAGGTCAGAGGTCAAGGGACCCTTTTGGAAATGGCCATGACAGTTTTTCCTCACCAAAATTTAGCGCAAGTTTGGAGCGTCATTTAACCTCCTTCTCGACAAGCTAGTGACATGGTGGTTTCCTTGGGATTTCTAGTTTCATGATACCTGCTTATTCTACTCTAGCTTTAAAACTGAGCCCACTACAGCCTCCAAAAGATCTATTGCGTTAATGTGTTAAAGAAATTAGAGGTGGTGAAAAAATGTGCGTTAACGTGTTATTATCGCGTTAACTTTGACAGCCCTTGTTAAAATTGAGGCAGCCGTGGTCCAGATATCCAGAAGTCTCTAGTATGGGTCGCTTCGCGTAGCAATCTTTTCCATCAAGAGAAGAAGCGAGCGGCACAAACCTCTCAACGCATTACTCATCGTGTCAATCCCATCGCTGACCCCGCGCTCGGCCATTCAGATGGACAGCATATGCCACCAACATTATGTTAATGGTGCTGGGTGTCAACACCCTGCTGCTGCGCTCTGACAGGCTTAAGCTTGATCACATCATTACACACCATTACTGTTTTTAATGAAGTCAACAGCTCCCAAGCAGAGGATACCCTCTCCGCTGTCTGACTCATTAAATGATCTAACATGTGAATAACCCACGGCTCAATTATCAAGTCACTCCTGCTCACCTCCTCCTCCTCCTCACACAGTCACACTGACACTCAGTCACAACTCAGCCTGCTCTGTTGCTGAGTGTTGGAGTTGTCCTGATCAGCAATTACAGCAATTTATCTTTATGACAACATTTGCTTTTTATTAGCTGCCCACTGCCAATCTAATGGAGGTCTCTAGAGTAAAAATAAAGAATCACATGGTTTGTTACGGTTACATTTGGATATATTGAGTAAAGAGATGTCACTTGATGTATCTGAGCTCAGCTGGCAAAATTGCAGTAATTGCCTAACATAGGGATGTTAATAATTAACCGTTTAACCGTTAACCGACATTAAGCATTTTAACCGATTAACGCTATAGGTTAAACGGTTAAAAGAAATATTAATAATTAATGAAAAAGCTGAGTAAAACTCAGAGGAGCAGCTCGTCAGTTTAAGGAGAAAAGCTTTTAAATTAATTACATTTTAGAAATGTTGTTGTGTAATTCCTACTCCTATACTGTACGAGTAAATCGTTTGCGATGTAAAGACAAAGCTAACGATTTATGTGTACGGTCCGATCATCATCCACGGCCTGTCGCACGAGCCGACGGGCCGTGTTTTTTTTCCGATCTTACACCTGCGTGCTCACACTGTATCCTACGTGTAAGATAGAAAAAAAAACACTGCCCGTCGGCCCCTGCTGGCTGTTGATGGTTGTTAATAAAGATTTGTTTGAAAGCTCTGAGGCGGTTAAAGTTTGTTTGCTAGCAGAGGTCTGTATGGGTCACAACGCTAACAAGGCAGAAACATGCTGCCTTGATCATCTGTGCCATCCTGTCTGCTGAAGCGTCCGAAAAAAGAGGCATAACGTTATATGGATTCACAGGTGGCGTGGAAGACGTGGACAGTATGGCTTATCCATTTTGCAGAGAGAATTGGAGGTAAGCTAGCTACGTTTTACTGGCTATATCTATTGTAGCCTACATTGTTATCTTGATAGCTACGCTCTGATTACTGTAAAAAGAGGAGAAAAAAAGGCACTGATGTTGGGTGTCGGCCGACCGAAATTTCGGACATATCAGGAATTCATCGGTCCTCAGTCCCCCCCGTACGCTACACGGCAAAAGACGCCCAACGAAGCTGAAATTCAGTCCGACTCTAAAATGAGTCGTACAGTGTATGCCCAGCTTTAAGTACGGAAAGTACGTGACAAATAAATCAACGTTGACTTCTGGTTTCACACGGGGTGTGAACATCGGTCTTCGGGGCGGAAGTCCAGTGTTTTTTTAATCCACCCCGACCTCCTCCATATGCCGCGTTTGATGCTCTTTATACTTCCTGGTTCGCAATTACGCTGATCACATACAAACTGATTCTGTGGGATGTATACAAATTACAGTGCATTACTTTTCGTAGGTACGAACGGTGTATGAGAACAGCCTGGTTCGTTTGACTGGTTCAATATCCAGATAAATCTGGATTGACCAAGTAAAAGATCAGGGCTTGCCCTCTACCTCATTATCATTGATGGAATGCCCTTGAGCAAGGCACTGAAACCCCCAGCTGCTCTAGTCGTGCTGCTTATTGGCCATCGGATTGGACTGCAGTTGTAACGAGCAAGATGCTGAACCCCGATGTACTCACAGTGACGGTGTATGAGTGGGAAAAAGTCCCTTTGTATGAAAGTGTCTGCCAAATGAATGTTATGTACTGTTATGTACTGTAATGTACTGGGCAACTTCCATGTGTGAATGTGTGAATGTGTGTAACTGTGTGGGTGAGGAGACAACTTTTACTTGAAGAGGACATTTGGCGTGAGTATCAAAATATGTACAAAAGTCTGTATCTCACAATGTCATTCAAATAGCACAGCAATGTCTAATACCAGTGTGTGTGTGTGTGTGTGTGTGTGTGTGTCTGTACACCAGCTAGGTGTGTATGCCATCCATCAGAGGAGTTACACACTTGTCATTGGGGAGTTCCTCTCCACTCACTGCAGGACGTTCATCACATGAAGGTCAAACCAAAACTCCACCAGCTGCTCTTTATTAACACTCAACCTTTCAATGCAGCCATCTGCCAGCCAGAGAAATTAATGTTTAAAGCCTTTCAGGAGGGAGCGTGGAGATAAACAGAACACACAGGGTTTGTGTTTCTTCACTTACAATGACCTTCTACTGACAACATCCAAACACTACACCTGCCATTACATCCTTAACCTCTCTCTTCACACCATGTTCTGTCATTTTGGATTTACTACAAAAACAAGTTGAAGTTCATTCATTAATTAGCCCCCTGGTGGTAAATACAGTACAAGAAGGGCTTGTGGGACTTTTTCTATGCTCTGATATCTCTCACTAGGCAACCCGAAATGTTAGAAATGTATGAACACAGGGGGAGGACAAATGAAGTCAAATATTAGCAGTCCAAGGTTATCACCTATAGGGCTGGGAGGACGGGGACCGATTTCGATCTCCCGATTCGATACTATCACGATACTTGGGTGGCGATTCGATATGTATTGCATTTTTCAAGTATTGCGATTCTACAAGAATTGCGACTCTGCCAGTAGTCATGCACACACAGACAGAAATCTGCCTTGGTCCAAGAGATGCTTTGGAGCTCTTAGTTTTAAACCAGCGACGTGACGGGTGATTCCATGTGGACAAACAGCTGAAACTGTGAGCCAGCTATTTTTCGTTTGCTATAGCAAACAGCCAATAATTGTCTCTTCTTCCCGTATACCTGCTTCTTCTGGACTCCACAAGAGGGCAACACTTGTGCTACACAGCGAAGGAAACCAAGATTTCCCTGAACTGTACATGATAACAGTGCTTCGTGCACAGCTTTGATGGAGTAAACCCTGAATAAATCGATGAACTCTTCCCTCACTGTGCCGGCATCCTGAACCTCTGCATCCGGGCTAAACTCCACACCTCAAAGACTGCCACAGTAGACATGCTTTGGGCAACAGGTGCAGGGAGCTGAGGCTCCTTTGTACTTCCGAGCGTCTGTATTATAGCTGGGAGCGTTTGGCAGATATATTTGGGGAAGCACTAGATGAGGCTCCCGCTGTTGCTATGATACACAACCCCCTTTGAAGCGTGGCACAGTTGAGTTCGAAGTTGAAGTATCTTTAACTTTTTGCACTTGGTGCCGTTGACACCAAAAACAGGACAAGCTTTTTGGAGACGTATAGCTGTATACCTATATAAAGACAACAATGCTGCTAAGGGAATAGTAATGAAGATATATAGCTCACACTCAGATTCACTTTAGCTGCAGATAGATGAGGACACTATATGCAACACATTCTCACTCCAAGCTCGTCAAATACTGCAGCTTGGTCAGTGCGCCTACGTTTCAAACTAGGACTATGACATTTTGAACTATAACTACGACTTCAGTGTTTATAGGAAACTTACGGTTCCCGCTTGTTACATGCATACTGTCTCTTTTCAAGATAATCTTCCATCGTAGGTTTACTCAGTTTTTAGGTTTACTTACACAACAAAAATAGGTTTAAGGAACAAAATACTTGATTATAGGTTTAAGAAAAGATCAGGGTTTGGGTTAAAATAACTGTGTTACGTAAAATAAGTACGCTTGTTACATAACTGCTGTTAAGTAGCCTACGTTAAGTTACGGAACAAAACTACGGTAAAATAAGTCAATGTTGACTTCATTTCACACGGGACACAAACAGCGATCTGCTGGGTGAAAGTCCTGAGTTTGTTTGACCATCCAACGTCCCTCCTACCCACCCTACTTGGACTTTCTGACTCTTTAGACTATGGTCAGTTGCTCTGACATCTAACAATGATGCGGATGGGTTTAACTTGGAGTTAGTTGAAAGCCTGGTGCATCTCATACGGAAGCTAAAGGGTGCCTCGGTGCGTCGGTATCAGACGCCGAGGGGCACCGACCAAGCTGCGGTATTAGTTTGGAGTGAGAACAGGTTGCAATATACATAATATAAAAAAAAAAAATCAAGACAGACGGGACAGAGAGACTGAAGACTGTCAGCCTTGGATGAGTTAGTATTCCTAAAACAGTGTTTCTGCTTGCCTAACAAACGTGTAACATTTGTCTACATCTTGAAAGGTATAAAAACAAAGCATTATCTTGAGCATTTGGGGGATTTATAGGTAAAAAAAATACATCCAGACATCAAGGTCAAACTGGTCTAAATTTGGTTGGAAAGTTTTTTTTAATTTTTTTTTTTTTTATAAATGATAAAAAAACATTTATGAATTTATTTCCACTTACAGTTTGTAAAGCTTCACATTGAAATATAGACTTTGAAAAGCTTTGAAAAAGCTGCACACTCTCTTATGGCTGCAGGATGCTGGCTTCAAAATAACCCCAGACCCCATAAGATCCATTTAAAGGGCCCAACTTCTGAGGCATGTTTGCTTGATTGACAGATAACAGTATCTCATGCTAGCACAGTCAGCCGTGCCTCGGTTACCTCAGATCCCCCCCGAGCAATCCCCCCAACAAAAATGTAATATTGCAGCTCCAGTAACTGCCAAGACGGCAGCAAACTGTAAACTCAAACTGAAACTTTACAAATGTTCCTTCAAAACTCAACATGTTTCCCACTTTCTATTGGTATGACTATGTGGAGATCACTGAGAAAATCTGCAGCATGTTCCTTTAAGATTGAAGCCATTTTTCAAAGGCAAACACTGGATACTCGCTGCAATAACACTCGATTAGATTAGATCGCTCCCGTGTATGTGTTTTCTTCGTAGACATGATGTGTGCATGGCATCACCCCTGCTTCCTTATAAAAGCCGCAGCTCATCTCGGTTGCACTGGAGCATTAAATTAGTGCTGTGACAGTTACAACGAAAGGTTGTTGGCGGGTTTAATTGTCAGCGGTTAAATATGGTGTGAATGTAAGGCAGCCTGGCAGAACGCTTGGGGTCATAAACCACTCTGAGCTGTCGCGCTTTGTGGAGCAGAGCAGAAAATCACTACTCCAAGGGAAAATCCTTGACGGTACTCTGACGGCTAAAATCAATCCCCAAACAAAGCTAGACTTCAGGAGAAATTTAGAGTCTTGGCATACAAACTATCTCATCATTCCCTCAAAAAAGAGCCGACGGGGCCGAAATATTCATTCATTCATCACTTGACATACTGTATATTTAGGCAGAACAAAATGATTTGCACTGGACGCTGTTGATGCATAGTTCTTTTTTTTTTTTATCACAGCCTCGGCATTCACTTTGGGGTAGAACTGGATCTTTCCGATAGCCCTGTGAGTTCAGTAACTGTGAAAGAGAGTAATTTTGTTCAATGACACTCAGTCATCTGAGTTTTTTGTCTTATTCACTTCAGTGTGTGCGCCTAAAAGGCCAAGGACACTGTCTGAGCTAAATGGAGATGACTGATGTCCTCGCAGTTATAATTGTGTCATTACCACCCTGTGGAACACGATCATTAGTCCCGGCGGTCTCTGCTGTAATTAACAGATTGGGGTTGACTGAAGGGAAGACTGAGGAGGAGCGTCTGTCCGTCTCCAGATTTCCGACAAAAACGCACAGGAAATGACCTTAAAGGTGGAAGTGTGTAGGATTTGGCGGCATCTAGTGGTGAGGTTGCAGAACTGAAACTTCTCATGTGTGCCAAGCATGTATGAGAACTGTACGGTGGCCGACCAAGCGGCAACCTCCGGGTCTGAAAAATGAAGCCAATATAGAAGTGCCTTAAACTTGCATTATTTCTAACAGCCAGCAGGGGGCGACTCCTCTGGTTGCAAAAAAGCAGTCTGATTGTATAGCAGTCTATGAGAAAATGAGCCTACTTCTCACTTGATTTATTACCTCTGTAAACATTGTAAACATGAGTTTATGGTCTTAATCACTAGTTTCAAGTCTTCTTCAATACAGCATGATGTTCATTTTGTAAATTATGGTCCCATTTAGAGTCAAATAGACCATAAAGCAGGGGATGCTTTAGGGCGGATTGACAGGTCGCTACCACAGCGTTGTCCGGTCTGGGAGTTGTCTGTGTTTTCGTCGTAGAACTTTAACCCTTTCACAGTCTGTTTTCAGTTCATACAAGGTAATTATAACCTTTTCGGTAGCCTGAAAATGTCTTATTCAACGTTCGGTTGTACTTAGCTCCACCCCTTCATGTTACTTCTGGTTGCAAGAAAACCAAGATGGCGTCAGCCAAAAACCAAGATGGTGATCTTGAGATTTCAAAACAGCAGTCCACAAACCAATGGTTGACATTACGGTGACTACGTCCGCTTCTTATATACAGTCTATGTGATCAACGCAAAAATGTGAAAACGCAAATGGCCCCCTATGTCTGTTCTGGGCTACTGTAGAAACATGACGGTGAAGGGGACTCGCTCCATATGTAGATAAAAACGACTCATTCTAAGGTAACGAAAGCACAACAATTCTTCTTTTCAGGTGATTATACACTAAAGACAACATCCTTTAATTAATATTATATTCCGTTTCTGCCAATAAATCCCCATAATTGTTACACACTGGTCCTTTAAATAATGGAAATCAAGTGTACACTTTCTTCCCGTTTGCAGCCTGAATACGTTGTTAATCACTATAGGGCTTTACAGTTAAGTAAAACATATGCATATTTATGAATAAATGGTAAATGGATTTTCATTCATATAGCGCTTTTCTAGTCTTCCGACCACTCAAAGCGCTTTACACTACATGTCAGCATTCACCCATTCACACACACACACATTCATACACTGATGGCTCAGCCTTTGGGAGCAATTTAGGGTTAAGTGTCTTGCTCAAGGACACATCGACATGTGACCGGAGCAGCCGGGGAATCGAACCACCGACCTTCCGATTGGTGGACGACCTGCTGTACCCTCTGAACCACAGTCGCCCCAATAAAATGGTACACAATGCCAAGCGAAACATTCTCTCAGGGATCCTGCTTCATTCACTGAACTTTACACTTTTGTCAGCAATTCAAGTGCAACTTCTTCTTGGTAAACTTAAATTCTCAACTTTACGAGTTGACGAGGACTCCCCAAAAACTGCACCATTAGCGACGGTTCAGGTGAGGCTAGACTGTCTCATCTGGGAAGGGAAGTGCAAGACCGATCCACTTTCCTTCAGTCCTCCAGATGTAACACCTTTATAGGCCGTGTCCTTCAAAGGAAGTGGCAACTGAATTAGGACAAAGACAGTGTTTGATTGATGGTGTGTTAAAACCAGCAGGGATGTGGAAAATGAGCCTAGACTACTTCTCTGCATGCGTGTCTGTAACAACCCTGCGATTGAGTGCTACAGGGTCAGCAAATGACAATGTCTGCCTGAGAAAGAAACGCCTTTTGTTTCGTCCACACTCGAACTGAAGCTGCGGCCGGAGTTTATCAATGATTGGTGCTGTGTTTGCTTCGAGTGTCCGCGCATCAGAGAGTACTGCCCCCACCATTTGGGAAATTCAAGCCCTATTATTTTTAAAATGAAAAGAGCAGATAGTCTGTAGCTGTGAGATAAGTTCAGCTACACGTCTGAGCCAACAGCTTTACAAAAACAATCTTAACCGCTTAAATTGAGATTTGGCAGTTAAAGTTTTATTGAAACGTAGTCCCTCTAAAACAAGATTACAGTACGCGTTAATTAATGAAGACTTTTTTTCTCAACAGCAAGATAATCACTTTGGCAATCTGATGACATATCGCAATAGCTAATGTGAAAATAGCACATTGTCCCAACGCTTGGGGGGGTAAAACACTGATCCATGCTAATGAAATAAAACAGGCCTTTAGGTAATCTGCATTCGCTCCCATTAGGCTACTTGGAGCAAAATAAGTTTCCAGGCTTGCATGGTGAGCTTCCAGGCTCGATTCCAATGGGAATTTAAACATTTTAGCCCAAAGACCATGCAGAGCAGGCACGCCAGCAAGCCCTCCAGCTCGAGGATTACCACCCCAATCCCCTACAGCTCAGAAATGGTCAGGAAAATTGAATGGGAATAAGCGGGGATAAATAACCGTATGAGGAATGAGGCGAGGGGAGCGGAGCGATGCCAAGGACAGCGTTGGCTGTGTTGGAACACATGCAGTCGGCGCGGTGCAGATGGCAGAGATGGATGCCACCCAGAAGAGAGTTTGAGAAGTGGGACATGGAGAGACTCAGAGGAGCAGCAGTACACACACACACACACACTGCACACTGCCGTTGAGTGAAATGACTATAATTCATTACAGGTCTTTCACTGACCTTTTACCAGAGTGCTCACCCACTGTGACTCCGGCAGACCTCTGCCAGTGTTACACAGTAGGTCGGTTCAATCCACCCGCTGCACACAGAGAGGCTCTCCTCGCGCTCTCAGACTTTCAGCGACATGAACAGAGCTTTGGCCAGCAGTACTGCTTGTACTTTCCAACACTGTCCTCTCTGTCATTATCTCTGTTTGAGCAGTGACAAGAGGGACTTTATTGTTATTTTTACCCCTGCCCGTCTGGCTGCGTGTTTGATAGCAGCCAAGATGATTTTTCTGTAACCTTTATTTAAGGATGATTCCAGTTTATTCCAACTGGGATCTTATTTTGTAGCTTTGATCATTGTTTCTATCGGTTATGATAAAATTGTAATCGCCAACGTAATTGCTCAATTGTGGCATCGCTACATCGGTAGGATAAGTCAAAGTCAAATCTGGAAGTATGTCTGTAAACAGTGATTGATGCTTTAAACAAATAAGCTTGGCTTTTAAAGGGGACCTATTATACTTATTTTCAGGTGCATACTTGTATTTTGGGTTACTACTAGAACATGTTTACATGCTTTAATGTTCAAAAAACGCTTCATTTTTCTCATACCGGCTGCGCTGCTCCACCTCTTTTCACCCTCTGTCTGAAACGCTCTGTTTGAGCTCCTACCCCACCCTCCACAAAAAAAAACAGTCTGCTCTGATTGGTCAGCTGGCCTAGTACTGTTATGATTGGTCAAATGAACCGAACTCTACGAACTCTGCTCCAGCTCTGCTCGAACAGGCTTTGTTTGATGGTGTGCCAAACTATAGCTGAAAGGCAGAGGGTTACTTGGTGACATCACCACGTTACAGAAGAAAAGGCAGGACTTCAAGCGAGGCGTTTCAGCAGCTGTGTTTCTGCGGCGGAAAAGCACAAAAGCATAATAGGTCGTCTTTAAAACCCATATAATAGTCTGACTGTGTTTATTACCCAGTCTGACTTCTTTTTAGCGTTGTCGCCTCCTCCTAGATCGCCGCAATTAACATGTTATGATAGAAGCTTTGGGCTAAATGTATGAAATTCAAGTTGTAATAAACCAGAATTGTCCTTTAACTGGGGGTAGTTTTGCTGTGAACAGTGCTCTCTCTTTCAAGAATCCATTGTTCCACACTCACACAGTTGCATGAATTCACACCTGGAAGCTGCACAGTACAACCGTCGTCTAATCTGTTGGCCACTGAGCAGCTCATAGGATCAGTCGGGGGGTAAGGGGTCTTGCTCAAGAGCACTTCAGGGCACTGCAGGGCACTCAGATTAATCCTGCTGGGAGATTGAACCATTGACCCTCTGCCTAGAATTTGGCAGACAAATACTGTGTCTATTGACCTGTGGATCGGAGGGTGAGATTGTGGTGGTGATCCAGCCCCTAAACAGACATCTATTGTAATTCTGTATGCATTGGAGTCCTGTGACATTGAGTTCTTCCTGGATTGGAATAATGC